>NC_084641.1:16502147-17218397 GCF_019802595.1 Syngnathoides biaculeatus
TCCCTTTGTCTTCTCATGAATAACTTGGTGAACATTTTTCTGCTTCGGGAATGCGCTTGATTCCACAGAGACGGCTGTGTGAATGCATGTGTATGAGAGGCCCCCTGGATGTAATTCAGGATGACCTTGAATTCTGATACGGACTGCCGAAACTCTCGAAACGCTCTCCACACTATTACACACACTACTGAAATTCTCTCAAACAAAGAATTGAAACACTGTTCAGTTGCGTGACTGAAATCCTCACAGGCACTACTGAAAAGCTCTCACACACACTACAATTTTTTAAATTTTGTTCACACACACGACTTAAATGCTGTCAGGGACACTATTGAAATGCTTAACATGACTTCCCCCAAATGCTTTTCCACACAACTGAAATACTCATACACAATACGAAAATGTTCTCATACACACCACTCATAGGCCTTCATGTGCATCACAGAAGCGGTTTCATTAACACCACTGAAATACGCTTAGACAGACATAATTGAAACGCTCTTCTTATGTAACCAGGTCATCCTGTGCGTTCAATGAAGTTTATAAATACTGACATAAAATCTGTTACTTCCTGATAAGAAAAAGCCCCCCATTACAATGTAAACTGTGTATTTAGCGTAGTGTTCCTCCTCTGTAATTTCTCCTGTGTTCCCCACTATAAATGGGAGAAGTGCCTGACCATATTTCATTCACTTGGTAATCCCATCATCCTACTGCTTTTTTGTTTTTAAACTCACATATACTACTAACAGCCTCTCACAGGTGCGACAGAATTTTTTTTTAAATTTACTGCGCTTGGATGGGTTTTCTTCGGGCCCTGCCCTCCTCCCACATTTTCCCTGGTTAAGTTTATCAAAGACTCAAAATTGCCAACCGTGGCTGGCAACCAGTCCAGGGTGTACCCCCGCCTCTTGTCCAAAGTCAGGTAGGATAGACTCCAGCTCATCTGTAACCCCAGTGAGGTCGATTCATCGACAATATCGAGGTGTATAATCCTAAACCACACCTTTTGGGAAATTTAGTATCTGGTCACGAGTCATGGGATTAATGCTGGATCGCTCCAGGCTCTGCTGGGAGTCTTCGTTTACCAGGTACTTGGAACTAGTTCTGACAGGCCTTCCATGAACACGCACCCACATGCACTCAAGAATGTGCAACCGGGTAGCGACACAGAACCTTGTCCAACTCCTTGGAGTAGATTTTGGAACAGATTGTTCATTATTTTCTTATTCTGTGTTCATGTGTCTACTCCAGCAATTTATATTCATATCCAGAACGTCTTCCACTAGATGGCAGAAGGTGCAATAAACCCGTTTACCCACCACACAACAGAATAAGTTATGGCATGCGCAAGTTAAGTAAATTTGTGAGTGGACTGAGAGATCATCATTATTTCAGTCCACAGGTTTTACTATTTTGACACTTTTGTTTGGTGCTGTGCCATGGGATTTTTCTCATTTAAATTATACGCATCGGCTCATAAATGATTGCAAAATGAAATTGTGTCCGGCTCATAAATGATCACAAAATGAAATTGTGTCAAAGTGTATCATGTCCTCGGATCAGTGGTTATTACGCAATACATTGCTGACTCGACAACTCTCCCACATTATCTGACACTAATCTTTTTGTCTTGTATATTTCACATCGTTCATGTCAATAAAGCTTTGTTAATGTTTTGATATTTGCTGGCAAGTGTTGTGCAAAGCAGTTCTGCTGGAGCCATCTCTACAGTATGACATACAATTCCTCAAATGATAAATTGCTGCATAGCAATCATATCTGATTAGATTTTATTAGTAGTATTTTGGACATAATTTTTCTTCAAACATCATTTTAAACAAAGTGTCACTGTAATCATATTCCTCAAACATTTATTCTATACATGCTGTCTGAAGAAATATTTACAATGACATATAAAACATTTTTATTTCAAGGCAGATTTTTTTATAAACACAGACGTGCTGCGTTTGTGTGCCGTCGATGGTTTTCTAACAGATGGGCATTTAGCAACGTCCATTTGATTTGACCAAGATGGTTCCCACCTGCCGGGAAGCCCCTGGAACACAATCGGTCAATTAATCAGTTTTTTAAATTGAAATTCATTGTACTCAATGGAAAATAAAGTCACCGGGCAGAGACGTTTCAGCATCGTGTAGGAGAGTTGGATAAACCTTTAGCCATCCAACCTTTATCTACCGCTTTGCGGGGTCGGGTCGCGGGGGAAGTAGCTTCAGCAGGGATACCCAGACTTCCCTTTCCCCAGCCACTTCGTCCTGCTCTTCCGGAGGGATCCCGAGGAGTTCCCAAGCCAACAGAGAGACGTAGTCTCTCCAGCGTGTCCTGGGTCGTCCTCTGGGTCTCTTTCCGGTGAGACATGCCCGAGACACCTCACCAGGGAGGCGTCCGGTAGGCATCCGGATCAGATGCCCCAGCCACCTGATCTGGCTCCTCTCAATGCGGGGGAGCAGCGGCTCGACGCTGAGCCCCTACCGGATGACCGAGCTTCTCACCCTCTCTCTACTCGTGAACAAGACCCCAAGATACTTGAACTCCTCCACTTGGGGGAGGATCTCATCCCCAACATGGAGAGGGCACATCACCCTTATTTAAATAAAGCTTTAAATAATCTTTATTTATTCAGTTGACATTACAGCATTTAATTAGTGTGATTTTGTGAGAAATGTAGCTGCTGTAAAATGTATGATCAGTGGAATGTTCCCTCATTAAAGATGAAGCTGATGAGTTCATTTCAAAATGGAGCTTGAACACATCTTGGCTCAGCTCTGACATTGTAATTAGCATTTCTGGCCATAAAGTCAGCAGAGATAATGCAAGTGGCCGTCAGAACAAAAAGAATGATTGTATTAAATCTATTTAAGAAACTAAACATAATCAACTTGAAATCAAACATCCAATCAAATGGCACAGAGCACATTTGCCAGATCAAAAATAAGAATGCATACAAATGTTTGCATGTCCCTCTCAATGAAGCCACAGCACGAATGGGCCAATTTTCCTTACTTGTCCTCCCCCCAACAGTTGTTTTTCTGCTGTGGCCGATGACCCCGTGACCCGTGACTGACTGCCCGTTTTGTTTAACCTCTGACCTGCTAAAGAATCTGGACAAGACCCATTTTCTCTTAAAGAGCCAAGAGAAAGCAAGACTTCAAACACGTCATCTCCTTCCTTCCGCCGATTTCGGAGATGATCCGATTAAATGGACAATGCTAATTAATCACCAAATCAATTGTGTTGCATAAACTCAATTAGGTCGCTCGTGTTTCTGGTTCCCGGCCACTTTGGAGGATACCAATTATTTATTTGTGCGGTAGTACGCATGCAGGACGCATTATAGGTCATAGGGGGTGGACTATAGGAACAAAAAACATTTACTCAAATGGTGTGTGTTGATTTACATTTCGGTGGCCAGTGTTGAGAAGTAACAGTGTTTGTTGCCTCGGGGTCCACTTTGTTTGTTACGGGATGAAAATTGAAATGCACTAAAAGGATGGTGGCGGTGAGGGGGTGGGGGTGTCAAGGGGAAATGGAGATGCAAATTGGTACTGGCATTTAATGTCTCCTATCTGGGAACATAATTCTCGATAAATGGTATTATCTCACTTTGCCCGGCTAATGGCTGCGGAAGATGAAGGAGGGAAGGATCGCGAGAAGAAAGGAGTGAGAATTAGAATCCATCAACTTATAAACGTCAAAGCAAAATGAGCTAAAAGTGCAGTGCAACATAGCAGAGAAATGTTGCCCAAGATCAAGACCCACAGTCGGATTTAAGAGCTACACTTGAAATGTGGAGATATTGCGTGAAGATCTTTTTCACCGTTTGAGGTTTTAATTGTCTTGCATCAGCGTGCAGTCAGCTAACTGGCTTTGTCCACACCCTGAAAATGCATCTTCCCGTTCAATAGTTCACCCTTAGAGACCCTCGTTGTTGACCGTGAGTGCGTGACATACCTGGTGGGATATATTCCAGCTACTGGATGTCATGAGCAAGGCTTGGGCACTACCATGAAGGGCGAGGCCGGGCTGCTGCTCGGAGCGGTGTCATCTCTGACGCCTGTCATAGGTCACAGCTGTTTCGCATGAGGCGCTGTGACTAGACCAAGTATTTAGGTTGGTGTTTTGTCACTAGCGTTTGCCAGTTCGTTGCTTTGTGTTAGTGAGTATGCTTCACCGCATCCCGGGTTACTTAGCTTCGTTGTCATCGAACCCTGTTTCTCGTTTTTTGGATCCTGCTTTCTTGGACCGTGTAATTGTGCATCTCTTTAGTTAAGACTAAAACCCACTGTACATTATGCCTTTGCCTGGGAGTCCTGCATTTGGGTTCGCCTCCGCACCACTGGGATGTGTGTGTGATAGAATGAACTGGCCAGACATGGACCCAGCGGACTCAGAGATGACACCGTTTTGAGTAGCGGCCTGGCCACGCCCCTCCTGGTAGTGCCCAAGCCTTGCTCATGACACTGGAGGCTTTAAGTAGACATACAGTATTTTTTTTGTGGCTCGACCGTTATGTGTAGTGTTTAAAAAGATGTTAGTCCTTCTTCCGTGTTGTGGCATTGGTATTTGAGGAAGGTGTGCATTCATTGGAGACACCCACAGCATTTGAGAATGGAGAATGACTTCCATTTACCCCAGTTTTGAAGCTCCGTCTTATATATTTGACCATTTTTTTAATCAGTCAAATTTAGCAAGGTTGTTAACAGAACTCTTTGATGTTTAACTTCACTTTCCAGGGACTGCAAATGGACTGCAGGGAGGAATAAAAGCAAACAGAACCCATTCATTGTCCTGTTATTTGTGAAAACTAACATTTGCATATGTGGAATTGAGGCCGCTTCAACTGTAACTTCACAATATGGAATCAATTTGAGTGTGTGTGAGAAAAGGGCAACAAAGCAGGTTGGACCAAATATTTACTGGATGACACACAGGCGCAATCAGCGAGCTCGCGTTCATCTACAGTAAGTAATGACGTAATCACATGGCACAAGACTTCCACGTTACATCAACATTTATGTAGCGTTGCGTTTGAGCATTTTTAATTACTGGAATGTACATTTCATACACAGCCCTTCATAAGCCTGAAATGCAACAACCTAATATTTGTAGAATTGTATTATTTCTAGGAAATTAATTAAATGTTAAGAAAAACATGATGTTTGTAAAAAATAAAAATAAAAACAACTTCTTGTTTGGTTGAGGTGGGGCATTTCCTAATTGACCCCTCAGTACAGAGCACTTAACCACGCCTCCTGAAGTTAATTATAGATTCTAAATACAATACATTCTTAACTGAGAAAGACGCCATGCTTCTGATTTCATTCAATCATTCACACGTAGCAATGTCATGCTAGCGGAGAACGTCTCATTCATTTATACGAGACGTGTATTAAAAATCAAATTTAGGGCATATCTTCGTGCAAACACAGTCTGGTTAAGCTTCTGGCCGCGAGCCAGCAAGATATCAATACGTTTGTGCAGTCCGATCATCGCTAAATATCGCTCAACAAAGAATAAGTGTGTCAATCGTTCACACGCAGCAGTGTTATGCTAGCGAAGAACTTCGAATTCATTTGTACGAGACATGTATTGAAAATCAAATATAGGGCATACCTTCGTGCAAACATATGTGTTCCGGTTGATATTAGATGGATTTAGTTGATGATGCGGTCTTCCACAAAGTTTGATCCATCGAAGGCATTTTTCGTACTGGGTCTTCGGTTTTGGAAAGGGTACGAATCGAACTCCACCAACTAGCCTTTCAGGATACCTGTCGTCACTATTACAAAGTCCGTGACTACACCTCTTAACCATATTTTTTGTTAAATAACCCAAATACGCAATAAAACGCTAACTAAACCTATACTGGACCATGCAATGTTGTCTGAGAAAATGGCGGGAGCAAAAACGGGCTTTGGTCTATGCAGATCTCTGGCCTCTGATTGGTCAGTGACGCGGATTGCGCAATATCCACAGAGGGGTCAATTCCTTATCGACTTTGAAATGGCAAAATAAAGTGTCAGTGTCCTGCTAAATTAGAGAGAAAGTGGTGACAAAACTTGGACATTTGCTCCATAACCACACACACATGCACGCACAAACTGCTGGAACACACACGTGACAAGCACACTAAGTAAGAAAATAACAGAAGTATCTGCTTTAAGCACCTGAGAACATATATCAATAGATGTAGTGTTGGCGTGAGGATGTGCCATCTCTTTGCACCAATGAAGGTTTATCCACCAATGAAAAAAAAGGTCAGTAATTTTGCATAGATGACGTAAAGAGACGGCAAAGCACTCAAAACAAAACGGGCAAGACCATAAAGCATCAACATCTAGCAAGTACACAATCATAAACCCATGGTACATCAAAGACAATATTCAGTAGTTAAATTACTCAACACAAACAAACCACATTCTTATGAGACTCATCACTCGTATTAGATTAATACTCGCACAAATAACACGCTAGCGCAAAAAGACTCGACAACACACAAGGACAAATCAACGTGCTCACCAGCACTTTTTTTTTTTTTTTTTTTTTTACACAGAAACTGTCTTTTGACTCACTTTGGGGCATTTACACACAAGTCAGTGTTAGGAAATTGCAATGGCAAAGTAGACCACGTGGCCATTAGTAGCTGTTGCTGGGAGGGAAGGAAAAACAAACATTTTCACTTTGGCTGGGGGTGAGGTACATTCAAGGACTACCAACATGCCAGGACATGCCAAATACAGACAATGAAACACTATCAATGAATTGTACCTAACAACAAGACCTAGATGGCGACCTGAAATAGTATTCTTTTTTACAACGACGACTTTGTTGGACTTTCTTTCAACTGTATCATTGTTTGGAAGAGCACATAGCTCGATAGAATACACACGTGTGGCCATACAATATCTGGACTACAAGTAGTATGAAAACAACCCGGAAATGAATGATAAGGAGCTGCAAGCAGCTGATAAAAAAGGAACTGCCCAAAAATAGATAACACGGCCAAAACTGCTGCGCCTCATGTGATTAGCGAGAGGATCCAACTATGTGCCTTTTTGAGAGCAAAAATAAATAGAACTATCAAATAATTTAAAAAATATTTTTTTTTTTTTGTTAGTCGTCATACATTTTGTCGAGGTGCAAATGACTCTTTGTACTCCAGTTGTGTGCGCGACAGCTCTACGTTTGCCCGAATGTCTTTGGCATCCGGCAATTTGAGAGGAGAAGCCTTCAGACTTCTTCGGGGAAATCGGCAGACGGAGGCCCAGCAAAAGTGCAGCACGCCGGGAGAGAGGAGGATGAAGACCCACGGGTCGATGATGGAGTTGACCGAGATAAAACGCAGCGCGATCAGATCCAGGGGGTGCGACTCGCTGCGGACCCCCACCGAATTGATGTACACGCGGATCTGAAATGAAATGAAAGTAGGGTGTTGGATTAGCTGGCAAGTAGATAAGGTTTTTAACAATATATCAGTATTCACACATTTGAGAATTAAGTGTGACACGGGAAATGATCTGATTTCACCTAAATGTTGTGAAAAGTAATAATAATTTATGACAAATGATGTCATTTTGGGCAGCACAGTGGGTCAGCTGGTAAAGCGTTGGCCTCACAGTTCTGAGGTCCCGGATTTGATCACGGCCCCACCTGTGTGAAGTTTACAAGTTCTCCCCGTGCCTGCGTGGGTTTCCTCCGGGCACTCCGGTTTCCTCCCACATCCCCCCAAAAATGCAACATTAATTGGTCACTCTAAAATTCCCCGTAGATGTGATTGTGAGTGCACTGTTGTCTGTCTCCATGTGCTCTGAGATTGGCTGGCAATCAGTTCAGGGTGTACCCTGCCTCCTGCCTGTTGATAGCTGGGACAGGCTCCAGCATGCCTGTTGACCCTTGTGAGGATAAGCGGCAAAGAAAATGGATGGATGGATGTCATTTTGCAAATCTACCTATCCCAGTGACCGGCAGAACAATTCATTAAATGTACTCCCACTAGATGAAGACGGTACCATAAACCTGTGCATCCACGGGTTGCCATGGAAACTACAAAATAATAACTGTGTTCAACTGAACTGGCCCCAATTTCACATTCAGTGAGTAGATTTTAGGTTATACAGTTTGCTCTTTGTGACATTTTTTGGTGCTAATGTAAAATATACAGTATACGTTAGCGCAGTTAAGGTTGGTAAATACTGCAGCAAACTACAACGGCGTTCTCGGGCCACAGAGAAAAGAAGAGGAAAAAAGGTGAAATGTGAATCCTTTAATCAATAAGAGACAGGAAAAGCATTTTGGCAATAATGGCAACTACCACAAATATCTTGCTACATCCCACGGCAAAGTAATACCACAATGTCAGAGTGCGGAAGTCTTCTTTTGATTTTTGCACTTAAAAAAAAGTTACAGTAAACATAGAATAAATACATTTTATCATTGTAAATAGATTTTCCGAACAAACTACACTTGTCAATTTATGACAAATGATGTCATTTTGGGCAGCACAGTGGCTCAGCTGGTAAAGCGTTGGCCTCACAGTTCTGAGGTCCAGGGTTTGATCCCGGCCCCACCTGTGTAAAGTTTGCGTGTTCTCCCTGTTCCTGCGTGGATTTCCTCCGGGCACTCCGGTTTCTTCCCACATTCCAAAAACATGCAACATTATTTGGACACTCTAAATTGTCCCTAGGTGTGATTCTGAGTGCGGCTGTTTGTCTCGGTCTGCTCTGCGATTGGCTGGCAACCAGTTCAGGGTGTACACCGCCTCCTGCCCGTTGACAGCTGGGATAGGCTCCAGCACTCCCCGCGACCCTCATGAGGAGAAGCGGCGAAGGTGTCATCTTCCCACAAAATTTTTCATTTATTTATTGATTTATGTATTTTTACTTTAAAAGCTTATATATTTCAAGATTAAAATCTCTATTATTACAGGAAGCCTTTATGCAATTCTTATAAAATTATGACTTTATTTGTGCAAAATCATGCTTTTAATCTGGTGATTTTGTTTTGTTTTTTCCTGGGTGGTCCACAGTCTCGGCCCTGACAGGTGGAGGAGGAAGGGGCTGAGTTTTGAGATCGTTGACAAAACACCATTTTTTAAAAAAAAGTGTGTGTGTGTGTGTGGGGGGGGGGGGGTTAAAGGTCTTTGTTGAGAATCTAAAATGTGCATTTTGTATTTATTCTCATTTTTTTTAAACCTTTGTCTTTCTATCCGCGCAGTTGCGTATTTCTGTTACTCTGTTATTTTAGGACAGAATAAAAACTTGACCAAGACACTGACAACTTTTTATGTTATTGGACTTTCAGTTTATATCCGATGTGCACCTTACTCAGGGAACAAAACTCGGTTTTTGCCTTTGCCTTTTTCCTTACAAACAAAACAAAAACACAGTTTCAACCGAAAAGTTTGTTACATCTTGCCTGTTGTTTTGACTTCAATTTGAACACTGGAATACAGGAAGTCCACCTTGTGCTCCAGTGAAGTTCAACCATCTGCTTTGTATTTCCACTGCAGGCTGCCGACAATCATAAGGAACCACCAAAAAAAAACAAAAAACTAAATAAACAATCCTCCCTAAAAAGAGCTCCCTAACTGAATTTAATTCATCTTAGTGGTTCTACTGTTTTACAACAGTGAAGTTACTCACCATTGTATTGAACAAAGACACTAGTTTGGTGGCCACAGTACATTAGAACTGGATTACTATTCATACCGTCTCCAGGTGAGAACTGAATCCACCACTACAACCACTACATCGTCAGTCACTCGGAACCAAACTACGCAATGTTTTCTTAGCTGCTTATCCTCACAAGGGTTGTGGGAATGCTGGAGCCGTCCCAGCTGTCATCGGGCAGGAGGCGGGGTACACCCTGAACTGGTTGCCAGCCAATCGCAGGGCATATCGAGACAAACAAACTAACCCTAACCCAACACTAACGATCACACCTATGGGTAATTTAGAGCGTCCAATTAAAGGGCTACTGTCATAAAATGGATGATATTTAGTATGTTATTCGGGCCAATCAGCCAATATGGGCCCATGCGTTTTTTCACCACAAAACATGATTATGACGTATACAGCTTTTTGTAACTCCCACCATGAAAATCCTCTCAAGGGATTTATTTTTGAGAAGAAGCAGGAAGTGACATAAAGGACAGCGGCGCCCCCAAGTGGACTCGTTTGTTTCCATTAGTTTTACCTCTGGGAAGGTCGCTCGTTGTTCATTCATGTTGGCCAAAATGCTGGCTCATTGCATTGCTGGACATTGCTTGAACACTCGGGAGAATTGATTTACCCTTCATAAGTTTCCAAGAGACCCGGTTCGTCGCGAAAAATGGATTGCACGGGTGCAGAGGACGAGAGCTTCATGGGTTCCAAATAAAAGGTCGGTGTGTATACAGCTACTAAAAAAAATAATAGTTTGGGGCGGACCATGTAATCGGTCTCTCATAACGTAACAAAAGATCAGCATCAGACGACGTCGGGCTGCTGCGTGGACGGCGGCGAATCTGAAGAACCAAGCCAAGAATGTCTCACTCAGCCGCGTGCGCATAGTAATGTTCATCGAGTACTACGGCGGTAATGAACATCCCCCTAAAAGCAGCACGGCTCGGCTCCATTATATGCCAGCACGGCGCCAAAAATCAGCCACACCGGCTGAGGCGCCGCGTTCGGCGTTCACGGCTTCTGCGAAGGCTGCTCGTCCGGCTTTGCGGATGGGGGCGGCTCTGAAGAACCCAGCCAAGAATGCCTCACTTAGTCGCATGCGCGCAGTAAAGCTCCCCGGCTCGACTGTGTTTTTCATCGCGTACTGTGCCGTCTATGAACAACCCATAAAGCAGCACCGCTCGGCTCCGCCATAAGCCACACCGGCCGGCTGCAATGGGCTGCGATGGCTCATCTCCGCCGCGGAAGTGGATTGGACGGGGATGCGGTTTGGCCGTGATCGCATATCATCTGAATATGGCTCGAAACAATAGTGTAATATTCCCCCGAGGGCTCAAAACAATAATGTAATGTTGCCCCAGTAACTTCACTCGGTTGTGGTGTTCTCCTTTTCAAAAAGAGCTTCCGTGTCAGAAAGGACACGTTAGTCTCCCATCGTTAGGGTGCACCACGTGTTTTCATTGGAGAATGTCCAGGTGACGTCACGGACGGAGGACGCAGCCAATATGGCGACCACTTGGATATCGTAGAATGACACTTTTGCAACTTTGCGCATGGATGACGCGCTCTCCGAGCACATTTATTTTTTCGTATAGACATTGAAGTGAAGAATGTCGTATGTATTTTTCATAACAATATCTATTTGAGAATGTTTATAGGGATGACACTTGGGCTTTAATGTTGCATGATTTTAGGATGTGGGAGGAAACCGGAGTGCCTGTAGAAAACCCACACAGGCACGGGGAGAACATGCAAACTCTACACAGGCGGGGCTGGGATTTGAACCCAGGACCACATAACTGTGAGGCAGACTCTCTAACCATTTTCCACACCTTGCCCTCACAACTTCACATCATTTATTTATTGAAGTTGCTGAAAAGATACATAATGCTCGCGAGAAAATAACATACAAGTGAATGTTTCTCGAAAGAATCTTGGAACTATGGGAAAGTGATGCTTTGTTGTTGTAGTATTACTAAAATGTTCAATAAGCCCCACAAATACACAGCTAAATATTGAATGACAGATTGCTCAAGGTTGGTGGTACCAAAGCCCTTCAAAACACACGCGTAAACACAATCCATGGAAGCCATGACGAGTTCACAGGTTTTGAAATTCCTGCTGCTGATCTCTCTGGGGGGGTCAGGGGGTTGTTACAGGGGAACAATGTCCAGCAACTTTAGTCAGCTGATAGTTGTTTCTCTGCATTTCATTGGCGGTCAAAATAATACATTTTGCCAGTGTCTGGACGATTGGCCACTTTCGCACTGGTGTCAAAACTCGGGGCCTCATTATTAGTTTTTATAAGCCAACATTTCCGACAGTTCCGCCCTATAAACTACTGATGTAGTACAAGTGGTTAGTGTTTCATTTAATTTGTCATGAAATTTGACTGTTTACACAAAGGATAAGCAGATTGTTTTCCATTTGGTTCCCCTAGTAGTGTAACACATACAAACCAAACGGTGAACTTCCAACCAAACTGTAATTTTAGCCATACTATTTCATGCCAAGCAATTATACATTCATCTTTTCATAGCTATAACCGGCTCAAGTCACTGAGTGCAACCATAACTACAATGTAGACAGACAGTGCCCCACGATGAAAACAAATTGGACTCCTATACTGTGATGTCTGTTTCCCCTTGAAAGAGAATCTGAAAAATATTAATCAATTGCTGTCATTTTTGTTAAAATTTTTTTGTATGATCTGAGAGTAGCAGATACATTAGCAAAACTATCTGTGGGGGGAAAAAAAAAATCTGTCCTCTGTGGCCTCATCTTCTGCCCCTAATCACAGCGCAAATTCAATTTTATGACTATGTAGATTTTGCCTAATATACGAAAATATCTTTGTGCAGAACCCAGTTTTTGGATTGTCTGAAATAGGCAATACGATCGATCCTGTGAGCTCAAAATAACCGGTAGTATCATATTGCTCAAGCCACGAGCATATATAAAACGTTCTTCATAAATTATGCATTTCTAGTTGTGTGGAAGTCTTTACAGAAACTTCCTACAGTCCCGCAATGGGCCAGTTAGAAAGGTTAATTAAGTTTTAAACAGAAGTGGATCAAAACCAAGCAGCCAGTTACCAGGATTAATATTAATATTTAATTAATAATAATCATAATCATATTAACGTACATTTCACAATGGCAACAAGGTTTACATAAGATTCTTGCATCTTGGGATCCACGCAAAATGATCTGTTGAGCTTTCGGTCGCACAGTTTGGACGTCACCCGCTATGTGCGTGAGATGCATTTCACGACGCCCTTATCTTTTACAAAAGTGCAAGAAATCGTATTACTGTATGAAATTAAAAGAAGGAAATAACACCTCAGCCAGAAAATTGTGTTTTTTATGTTGTTACACAGTTTGGTTTGGCAAAATCGACCGTCTGGTCTACAGAGCTTGTGCACGAGACATCAACATTTTCACGGCGTCATATTGCCGGTCAAACAGAGCTGCTCGGATATTCAAAGGGGTCATTCTATGGAATGCCAGCTGAAAAGACCAGAATTGATCGATGGATTTCGGCAATTAAACGTGATGGACGGTGCCCAACCAAAATACAAACTCGCCAGTGTGGCGATCGCTTCATTTCAGGGAGGAATTATTCTTCTCAATCTCAAATTACCAAAAAGTATTTATAATGCCAAGTTGGCTCATTTGAGAACAATGCGTGTTAAAAAAAAAAAAAAAAAAAAACTCTGTCACAGAGGTTAACGAAGGTCAAGTGTGTCCGAAATCGCTTCCGTGTACGTTCCATGGAGACAACTCAAGTCCTCTTTTTTCTTTTTAATCATAGTTAATGAATGCGAGTTTGTGTAAAACCAGGGGTCATTTATTTAAATACTGGTATTTGTATTGAATACTAGCTGAAAAGATGGATTTAATGCACTGCTTCTTCGGAGACCCTAGATAACCTCCAGTTGATTGCTGGCCCTCGGCCCTCGGCCCTCATTCGAACGTCTGCCCTATCCAATTTCGTTGGTACTTTCTGTGCATACAACGCGGATGAAAACCGACACAGGCTGCGAGCAGATAACGCTGTGAAGCTTCTCTTCACAAATAAGAAACCTCACTTTTTAAAAACAAATACAGTACGTGATGCATCTCTTCAGTTGTCCCGCCACAGTTTAATCTGAAATGGCTTGTGCTACCTTTAGAAGAAATATGAGACTGGACTATTAGAAAAAAAACATGAAGTTGGATGTTAAAACGGCATTAATGACAGGTTCGCACTCCCTCCCCTAAAAAAAAAAAAAAATAGTTATATTTGAGTGAAATGTGTGCCGTGTTCAAGAAGATGCGGTGATTTCAAACAATACTTGATGAACATAAAACACATTTTCATCAAAACTGCAAGACTTAGTGACTTGGTTTAAAAAAATGGTATTTGTCTGTCTTCAGTTTAACCCTGGTGGCACGGTGGCTCCGCTCGTAAAGGCCTCACAGTTCTGAGGTCCCGGGTTCAATCCCGGACCCGCCCGTGTGGACTTTGCATGTTCTCCCCGTGCATGCGTGAGTTTTCCCTGGGCACTCCGGTTTCGTCCTACATCCCCAAAACATGCAACATTAATTGGACACTCTAAATTGCCCCTAGGTGCGATTGTGAGTGCGGCTGTTTGTCTCCGTGTGCCCTGCGATTGTTTGTCGACCAGTTCAAGGTGTACCGCGCCTCCTGCCAGTTGACAGCTGGGATAGGCTCCAGCACTCCCCGCGACCCTCGTGAGGATAAGCGGAAAAGAAAATGGATGTATGGATGGATAGTTTAACCCTGGTCTTGAGATGAATTGTCGTTCCTCTCATTTCAATGGGAAAAATCTGTTTTGTTTTTTTTGAACGGGGAAGTTTTGCAGGGGAATTTAGCACCATTTAGCACCTTGAATTGGACTTTGTTACTCTTTTGGGAAGGCGGGTGGACTTTTGTTTACTCTTACCACAAGGGGCAGCGTGCAGATGATGAAGATGATCGTCATGAAGACCAGCAGGATGAGATGCTCCACCTCCTCCGCCATAGACGTGGGCCTGCGCTCGCTCTTGGAGCGCGTGCTCGCCGTGACGGAGCCTCCGTTCCTCCTACGGCGCTGGTACATGCGCAGCAGCTGGTACACCACGAAGGCGTTGCACGCCACTATGGCTAGCACCAGTACTAACATTACGGTGGCGTACAGGTTGGCGTAGACTCTGTGTTTCTTCCACTCTGAGTTCATATCAATGAAGCACCACGTGCCGGGGCAGTATTGTACATATTTCCCAAATCCCACAAAAGGGAGGAGACAGAATAGACTGGAGACCAAAAAAACCACGGGAATTGTGATGTAGGCTAATTTTTTGGTGACGTGACGGTTGTACAAGTAGGGGTAGCCGATAGCTAAGGACCTCTCGAGAGCCATGGTTAGGAGAAGAGACATGGTTGCCAAGCTGAAGAAGGTCATGCTGAATCCAAAGTAAGCGCACACCCCGTGCGTGTTCGGCGACATCCCCTCCAAGGTGATGTTGTGCGAATACGACAGCTGCACGAGCGGGCTGACCAGACACGTTCCGCCCAAGTCGGTGACCACCAGCGACGTGATGAGGACTTGGAAAAGCGCACGTCGTCGACAGCCCGCGGCCTTCAGGTCTCGCCGGCGCCGGATCTCCAGGATCACCAGGGCGGCCACGTTGCCCAGGAGACCCGCGGCGAACATGATGGCGCTGATCGCGGGGCTCTTCCTGGAATCGATGTGGTGCTTGCTGTGGCAGACGTCGGGCAGTTCCATCGCGCTCGAAAAGTGCGCCGAGGTCATCTGGGAAAATGTCTTTACCTTTCCAAAACGGTGTCAAAAACATTTCACCAAGTCGTTGTCAGCAACCATCATGTCTGAAAACAAATATGACAATGTGAGCGGGATAATATCCAGACGTGGCGTCACTTTTGTATGACATTGTCGAGGCATGTTACGAGCAAGATTGCAATCAGTGAAGGAGCGTTTCCCAACCTTTTAGAAAAGATCTCAAGGCACACCGGAAAAAAAAAAATGTCAGCAAAGTGGAGACACACGTTCATTTTGTACCTTTGAATGAAAGAATATTTAATGGTCACTCTATCAAAATACATCGCTGACATAAATAGCTGAACAAAGATAGGGTGGTGCCTTGAAATATGGCTTCATCTCATTCCCTGACCATACTCGTAACTCAAAACATTCATACCATCAATGTCATCTTTCCCATCTTTCAAATATGTAAAGATTTTCTTCGTGAGGAAAATAGCATTCTATGACATTGTACCTGATTAAAAAAAACATCCAATAATGACACTATTAAAAAAGAATGTGAAGAATCAAAATTGGTTTTGCTACATTTTTTTTCCCTTCCAATCAATGTCTATTGAGCTACACCCTGTGGTATGTGGGGGGGGGGGGTTATCATATCGATGATAGAGACACACACAGAAAAGATTCACAACTTACTCATGAAAGTGCAGTAATAGTTGTTATTTTTCACATAGGATAAAAAGCCTTTGAGTATTGTTTTATCATCAGTCTACATGTGTTACTTCACCGTTTCTGTTCAAATATACATTGTTTCTAGGGTTGTAACGCGACACCGATACTATTACTGTCCACGGTGTTTTGCATTGTTATTGTTTTTTTTTTTTTTAGCATTAACCTAAACAGACTTAAAGCAAAGCTAATTGGTTGTTTGGACTAAGCAACACGTAAGTCTCTTTGTTTTATGTTTACTTTGACGGTAAGCTTCAACTATGAGTGCTTATTATCCAGTGTGTCGAGTTCACTGCAACCATGCAGCTCTTGTATCTCAAGATTTTGCTCACAAGACAAAGTAGGAAAACAGCAATTGCGATGGCACATAGTTGTCGTGAGCTGGGTCACTCCTATTTCAAGGCACCACCATTTTATTGTAGTAAACAATTTTCGGCGCAATTAAGTGAAATTTGATCATTTCCCTTGACACACCTGATGACTTCTCATAGCAGACTGGTTGGACGTGGACTTTCACCTCCACTCAATAACTAACCCCAATTTGGATGACGACACCATTTTTTCTGCCTTCATGCTAAAGAAGCAAACAACAGGTTTAGGCAAAAAAAAACAAACAAAAAAAAAAAAATCCCACCTATGACTTCCACAAAAAGTTCTGTGTATACTGAGAAATGTATTAGGTAGTTTATAGTTTTTCCGAGAATCTGAATCAAGCTCCAGCTGTGTTGTGTGTATCAGTCACAGTGGTGTTAATAGAAATGACTCTCCCGTGAATCACAATATCTGTTCCTTCATGAACCACAAAGTAGACTCCTCATTATGCAAATTGTTCCACTTGTCCTGTTTTTTTTTTTTTTTTGCTGTTTTTTTAAATAATTTTGTTAACAGTTTTTCACCCTATCTGTATTGTGACCTCCCATACAGTGCTCACAGCGTGACCACAATTTTCTGGAAAAATAATCCTCCATTGAGACCTCTGCATACCTCGCCAGTGTTCATTTCAGCTACGATCAGCGATTCTTTGTCTTTTAGCTTCGATGCGTGAAGGCTTACTTGTTTTGAAGTTCAAATATATTGAGGTCAGCATATTTTTATCCTTACGTTGTCGCTAATAATGATAAAATTATACTTAAAACATTGGCTGTACAAATGATAAAGGTTGCATATTGCTTGTAAATTCAACACACCACAGGTATTAACACCTCTGCCTAAATTTTAAGAAAATGTATATATATTGAGGACTCAAAATCATGAAAAATCAAGCCGTTGTCTCCGTTCTCAAACACTGACGGTGTGTGCTCTGAAGAGGTGAAACTATGCCCCACTGAATAATAGATGTTATTTCATCAAGCATCTTTTCCCAGCCTACCTATTACTACATGTTTAAACTGTGTAAATATATTTGCTTGGCGCTTCCGGAGGATGGAATTTCTCCCACCGGGTTGTCGCGCAGCTTTCCATACCACGACGAGAGGTGCTAGCCACACCACCTCGCTCGAGAGCTAACAGGCTTATCTTGGCCGGCAGATGGGCGTCACGGTCTTGTTTGTAAATTTAAACAACAACACCAAGATGTTTTCTGGTTTGTAGGCGTAGCTATCCTAGCTGTGGGGTGGGGGGGCATAGCTCAGTGGTTAGAGCATTGGTTTGGTAAACCAGGGGTCGTGAGTTCGCTACTCATGGGGGCCTCCAATCCCCAAGAGGGGTTGCATCAGGTAGGGCATCCGGTATAAAAACTATGCTAAACAAGTATGAGCTTTTATCTGGGATGATACGCTGTGGCGACTCCTAACGGCACAAGACGAAAGGAAGTTTAGGCGTAGCTAGCCAGCTAAATTGCACACTGTCATTGTCAAATGGTGGCAAGTAATACAAACTGTGTAACTCTCAATTGTGCAGCGGGAAAGCATTGGCCTCACAGTTCTGAGGACCCGGGGTTCGCTCCCGGCCCCACCTGTGTGGAGTTTGCATGTTTTCCCCCTGCCTGTGTGGGGTTTCTCCTGGCACTCCGGTTTCCTCCCACATCCCAAAAACGTGTAACATTAATTGGACACTCTAAATTGCCCCTAGGTGTGATTGTCAGTGCGTCTGTTTGTCTCAATGTGCCCTGCAATTGGCTGGCAACCTGTTCAGGGTGGACCCCGCCTCCTGCCTGTTGAAAGCTGGGATGCGACTCTTGTGAGGATAAGCAGCTAAGAAAATGGATGGATGGATGGATGGATGGATGGATGGATGTCCACAACTGCATACTATGCAGTTGTCAATCGTGCATATTGTCAGCAAACACTGCATCATATTTTCAAAACACATCTGATTATATTTCACACATTCTTTTATCATGTCGACTGTTGCATTAAATGGATTAATCCTGCTTTGTATTATAAAAATAGATTTTATATTCAAATAAATCTGGGATCACCTTGCATCATTAAATTGATTTTATACTCACTGGTCTTCAAGCTTTGACATGGTACTGTATAATTCTTGGGAAATGTCCATTAAATGGCGAATGTACAAGACAATCAAGGCGCAACTAATGCATTCTCCTCTTTCGTTCACAAGAAACAACTTTGACCAACAAACAGCAACAAGAACAATTATTAATACATGCACTAAAAACAGTGCATCAATATTTATTTTAAATACCAAAATATAAATTCAGCCACTCTACCTTTTGCACATTGGAAATTAAAAATTTTAACAGACAAAAGTAATCCATAACCCCACAAAAATGTACTTAAAATGACTGCTCAAACCGCAACTATTTGGCGCAGCGATCACACGTGTCATAAATATTTGATGTTGTTTTTTTTCCCGTTCATGACAAACAGACTCCTTTCCTCGAACTCGTTCAATTGCAGACCAGGTGGGCCGCTAAATGACAGTCAGCAGACGCCAGACCGCCTGGAGCTCCTTAATACGCCTTCAACCTCTTTAGGAAAGTACACTCGAAGAAACAAAGGCGCTTCGGAGGTTTTATATTACACTCTGTGTGTACCTATAGTGTACTCGAGCCCCAGCCGGCATTGTAAACCACCCAAGGTCTTTAGGGGTTCATGGCTGGTTGTTTACAAAGGTGATAGCTCTGTTTGGCAGCCATGATTGTACGTATTGAGCTCACTAAAGTTCTTTAGAGCGGTGATTCCCAACCTTTATTGAGCCAAGATTTGAAAAACAAAAGTGCCACAAAAAGTGGATACACAAGTTAATTGTACGCTTTCTGCCATCAAACAGAAAAGTATTTATTTGTTATCTGTCGTTTTTTTTTTTTTTTTTTTAATGCCACTGCAGTAGATATATGAAAAAAGTCATTTCTGGGGTTGTAAATCAATAATATTTTGACCAGTTAAGGTAAATTTGATTAATTTTCCATGGCACACTAGAAGAGCTCTTGTTGGGAAAGACTGCTTAAGAGTTTCAGATCTTAGTTTAATTACCCGAGAGACATTTGGTTCTCATTTGCTGGACTCATTGGATAATGTTTGGTTCCACTAAGAATGGATGCTATATAATACCCAAATCAGTTCTCCTTATTGTGCGAGCCAAAAATAGACGTTTTGGCAGTATGTCGAAACGCTTCTTTTGTTTTGAGGGGAGATATTTTACACCAAATCAAAAGTATCAAAAATGAAACATACACGTTCCTCTTTAAGCTCCAAAATGTGCCTTTCCGATTGTTGCAGTGGAATTGTGGCATATTACGTGCGAGATCACATTTTGACTTGTTGTACTTTGGTCACACTTAGAACTAATAAAATATCAAAAATACGTCTTGTTGAATATCATCGACCTGTGGTATTGTGTTGAATGGGGGGGGGGGCACAATTAAGGAATGCTGAATTGCGAAATCTAATTACAAAACAACATTAGGACGTGAGTGAATCTTAATTCCCCCCCAAAGTCACGTCAAAAGAGAGCGAGCATGCTCAGTTCAACTAAGGGCACATGGAGGAGAAAAAGCCAACGTAGGAAAACAAAAGTTATCACCTGGCGCTCCTCTTCGTCATGTGCAGTCCCCTCCGCGGAGAAAAACGCGATCCGTGCGCGCGCGCGCGTGGGGAAGGAGCGAAATGGAGAAGGAGCCGACAGAAGGGACGCGGCCTGGTGGGAGCGGGGCTGTGACGTCACGCGACTCGACCACGCCCGCTGCTGCGACTTCTGCACAGCTCGAAAAGTGAGGACGAGTTCAACCGCATACAGCGCTGTACTCATTGTACTGTACTTTACTTCCAGAAAGCGACAACAATCACGCGCGGACACTTTTGGTAGACTCAACTGAAGACTTTATCGGTACACTCGCATTAATCACAGATAGCAGGTACTTCTGTATGAATAACCCTAACCCTAATCTAAACATGAGGTAAAAAGTATTGCTTACATTCATTTGCAAAGTACAAAAAAAAAGTACACGACAACCAAAAGTAAAAAGTTATTTTTTTTAAAAAATTTAATTGTCAATTATACGCCGTTTTGATGCCTTGGAATAACTAAAAATGTCATCATCGACAGAGATAGGAAAAAGTATTAGTACAATAGTAGGAGAAAAGTAAGGAAGTAGTTTATTTTTGACAAAAGTAAGGAGTACAGACGACAGATATCTGTTTTCAAATAAAAATAAAAAGTTGTAAATGAAGTAACCCGCCCCTCCTCCTCCCTCAAAAAAAGTCCATCCATCCATTTTCTTAGCCGCTTAACCTCGCGGGGAGTGCTGGAGCCTATCCCAGCTGTCAACCGGCAGGAGAGGGGGGGGCACCCTTAACTGGAGACAGACAACAGTCGCACTCACAATCACTCCTCGGGGCACTTTAGAGTCTCCAATTAATGTTGCGTGTTTTGGGGATGTGGGAGGAAACTGGAGCGCCCGGAGGAAACCCACGCAGGCACGGGAAGAACATTGGAAATTCCACACAGGTGGGTCTGGGATCAAACCTGGGACCTCAGAACTGTGAGGCCAACACTTTCCAGCTGAGCCAAAAAAAATAACTATAGCATGAAATGATTTGTACTTTGTTACCCCCTAACAGCTGCATTAATAAGGAATTTTACACATTTAAATGAATCTTGGGTGACACGGTGAAGAAGCTGGAAAGCGTTGCCCTCACAGTTCTGAGGTCCCGGGTTCAATCCCGGCCCCGCCTGTGTGGAGTTTGCGTGTTCTCCCTGTGCCTGCGTGGGTTTTCTCCAGGAACTCCGGTTTCCTCCCACATCCCAAAAACACGCCACATTAATTGGATACTCTAAATTGCCCCTAGGTGTGATTGTGGGTGCGGCTGTTTGTCTCCATGTGCCCTGCGATTGGCTGGCGACCAGTTCAGGGTGTACTCGGCCTCTTGCCCTTTGACAGCTAGGCCCAAGCACTCCCGTGACCCCCATGAAGATAAGCGACTAAGAAAATGGATGGATGGATGGATGGATGGAAAAATGAAACTTTTTTTTTTTATATACAGCATTGTACTATCCGTTGAACCAGTCGGCCAAGCATAAAGCTTTTGAAGCTTTCACTCAACAGCAGTTCCTGACAGAAAAACATCTTGCTAAGTGTCAATTTTGCTGATTTGTGCGGGGATGACATGCTGACAAGAAAAAAAGTGCAAAGCGTACACTCTGTCATGTGCTAATGGCCTACTTCGGCATTAATTACACCTTAGGGGAACTAAAAATGAGGAAGTGCATGATCACACTTGGGACACACTTTAGACAGTGATACAAAATGCTAAAATTCTGATTTAAGACACAGTGTGCCCAATATGTAGAGTTTATAAAATCGTCGGTGTGTAATATGTACACGCATCACAGTTGTATTGCATGCTAAAACTTGAAAGATATTAAAAACAACTATATGGAAATGTGCCAATCATACGTTCAAATTTTGAAGTCACATTTTAAATATCATTTAAATCAGTCTTTGTCTCAACAAACATGAGCCCCTTTCAATTGGATTTTGTTCTCATACGACACCGAAAAACAAAAACTTCCAAACCAAGGTGCCAGGTATACCGGCTTAACTTGTATTGTTGGCCTTTCATGGAAACTCAATGATCTGTTGATCTGATCCATGTGAATCTAACACAAAAGTTCAGTCTTCTGTGTACTTTGTGCTTTATTGATTAAGGCCAGAATCGGTGAAAGTGTTTTTTTTTTTGTTGAGTTGGGAGTTTGGCAGCTGCTTAAATAGCTGACAAGTGCTACGTTCATACCGCCCCCTCCCAACACACACAGTTTACCCTTCTCCCAGGCTGGTGACTCCAAAGCTGGGAAAAGTGATTTCTCAGTGAAGGATATGGTGGCTCTCACTTTCCCAGAAATGACTGCAAGCGGCGGTCCCACTGGTGACAGAAATGTATCATTTCTGTGCATTTCTTTCCGTGTGTGCACTAATGCCCCCCCCCATTTGAATTATTGATGAGTTTATTGATTTAATTTTTTTTTTTTTAGTGCGTATCTAATTCTGCAAATGCAAGCTGATGGAGGCGGCATAAACTATTCAGTCGGAATCAATAGCTACAGGACAGAACATTTACTTTGTCCTGTGCAGTAATGGAAAGCAACAAAGTACAAACACTTTGTTCCTGTATTTAAAGCTTTCATCCACAACTTTTTTTTCTTGGAAAAAAAAAAAAAAAAAAAAGAAAAAGTCATTTTCACCCACAACCACAACGACAGGAGGGGGCACAATGCTGATTCAGCCATTGGGTTCCTGTAACATCTTGCTATATTTGTCAGTACTGTATCTTATTTTTAATATTTTGTGAACGGCCGACTCATTTCCCACACTGTCCCAGCTGGGATATACTGTATCATATTTACTATCCTTAGGGTATTATATTTATATATATATATATATATATAATTTATATGTATTATACAAGTATTTGCACTTTTGCTGCGTGAGTGCTTTTGTCACCTATGGTCTAGAGTCGAGGTTATTGATCCAATCCTGTTCGGTCGTGTTACTGTGGTCAAAAAATACATAACTTTAATAAAAGACAATCACTCAGTTTTCAACAAACTCGAAAAGACAATACAGTACTACAGTGTATTGATTCTAAGTAAAGTATAAGTCGACTAGTGATATGTGTGCGACCTCTAGTGGTACGCGAAAGAATCACTCCCTAAATACACCAGATGACACGTTTCCATTTACAGTACTTTCAAAGGAGTATTTAATTAGGTACAATTTTGTGTGTGCAATACTTTTCAAATGAATCATTAGTTGAATGTTTTTGATTTGACTATGAAGTGCATTTTTGATGTGCAAATGATATATTACATTGGCTTACAATAATCGTAAATATACCGTTTAGGAATAAATTCTATTGCGTTTTATGAACACTCGATTATTGCTTTTTTATGCTTACTTTGAAAGCACTTAAAAAATGTGGGTAGTCATTCTCAACGCCAGCAATCCATCGGTTTTCTTAGCCGCTTACCCTCAGAAGAGTCTCAGAAGTGCTGGAGCCTTTCCCAGCTGTCATCGAGCAGGAGGCGGGGCACACCTTGAACTGGTTGCCAGCCAATCGCAGGGCACACTGAGACAAACAGCAGCACTAACAATCACACCTAGGGGCAATTTCGTGTGTCCAATTAATGTTGTATGTTTTTGGGATGTGGCAGGAAACCGGTGTGCTTGGAGAAAACCCAAGCAGGCACAGGGAGAACATGCAAACTCCACACAGGGAGGCCCGGGATTGAACCCGGGTCCTCAGAACTGCGAGGCCAACGTTTCCCAGCTTCTCCACCGTGCCGCTCATTCTCAAGTCCCCAATGAGTAATGTGAAAGTGCACTTTTGAGAGTGTTGCCACTAGATGGCAGCAGCAACCTTCACCAAGCCTGGCCAACCTCAATTTCAATTGGGTTTGGGTTCATACATTGGAAGGGCAGTCCTGTATCAGTTGCTGGCCCTCATGCCCGTCAAGTCGGTTCAGCAGCTCCCAGTTGGACCCACAGAAGAAGAAGAAGAAAAAGAAACGAAAATATATTAGGTAGTGTCGTGATTTGTGCAGCCATTTTAGATGTTTTCAACTTTGTCTGCATGTACAGTATTCATGTTTTTGGGAGAAGGGTGCACTGAGTTACATGAGGTAAATTATTATAATTATGATAAATGATTAATATTGGGTAAAGGGGTGGCGCGATGGAGCAGCTGGTAAAGCGTTGGCCTCACAGTTCTGAGGTCCAGGGTTTGATCCCGGCCCCACCTGTGTAAAGTCTGCGTGTTCTCCCTGTTCCTGCGTGGATTTCCTCCGGGCACTCCGGTTTCTTCCCACATCCCAAAAACATGCAACATCAATTGGAGACTCTAAATTGCCCCTCAGTGTGATTGTGAGTGTGCCTGTTTGGGATAGGCTCCAGCACTTCCTGCAACCCTTCTGAGGATAAGCGTCTAAGAAAAGGGATGGATGGTTACAAAGTCACCAGAAGGAACTGCAATTAATCAATCTTAACACAAACTGTTTAGTTCTATACATTCCGTTTATTTTATTACTATCATAAAACCGTTTTATAAGATCCTATTTTCCATATGCAATTGATTTTTTTTGGGGGGGGGGGGCTGGAACGGATTGATTGCATTCTCATGCATTTCGATGGAGAAAGCTGAGTTGAGTTATGAAGCTAGTAAGAAATTAAACTCATATCCCAAAGCACCCATTGCATCAAATCTCTATTTACATTTCATAAATGTACACTTAGGTGTGTAACTATTGCATTTTTCATTTCTATCCGGGCTCCTCTATTAATATGAAGAGAATACAAGCACTCGTTGGTGAATAATAGTATATGTATTGTATGTATGCGATTTGCATGACCTCGGTGATGGTGTAAGTGCATCAAAATAATTCACGACTTTGACTGTTGTGAAACACGTCGAGCATTTCTAATCCAGATGTAACTATTTGTTTTGTCTTAATTGGAGACAGATGTTCGCTCCGCCGCTGTCGCCACCCACTAACCCCCAAATGCTCCCCTCCCTCCCCCCGCACCCTCCTCCCAGCATCCCCTTGACTCCTCCCTCCCTCTCCCAGAGTATTAGCGCCTCTGTTGAGTGGAGTAGAGGAGTTCTTCCTCTTTCTTTTCCTCCTTGTGAGTCCAGCTGTGTCCCTCTTGCAGCTTCTTCTTCTTCCTTGGGCCTCTACAATGGAGAGAGGGCAAATGTTGCCCGTGTACCTTGTGAGCCTGTGCTGCAGCCTGTGTGCGGTTGCAGCCATCCAGAGGGCCCAAATGTTCCCCTTTGGCCTGTTAAGTGGAGATTCACTTTTGGAAGAGGGCGATGATGAAACCTCCAAAGTCTTATCCCTGCCTAAACCCTTCTACTTCTACGACACCCCCTTCTCCCAGCTTTACGTAAGTACATTTGCATGCTTTTACTTGCTTTTTTTTGCCCCCCCCCCCCCCAAACCCCCACCCCCCCCACACACACACACTTTTTTGCTAAATGCATTCAAGTGCACTAACTGGGAAAAATGAACGTGTTTTCTCAAATAGCATGTAATTATTTTCTTTATTTAACGTGCATGCAGCGGTTCAACGAGCACAAGACTTGAGCTTTTTCATTCAGTGCCAAGCAAAGGAAGCAAAATTAGTGTCAACGGATCACAAATTATTCTTATTAGGTTTATCTTCATTTTTTTTTGAAGGACAGCTGATGTTTGTGACCCACAAAATCTGCTGGTGGTCTGAGTAAAAGGTAGTGAAAACTGGTTAGGGTCAAAGGTCTCATGGTTGGACCTCATGGGGCAGGTGATTTATTTTTCATCTAATGTCCGTAAGTAATTTACAACATATAAAGTACTGAGTAAATCATAAATGGAAATGTACTGAATACTAAGAGCAGTCAAGAAAGTCAAGTATTGTGAGTAACCGCAATTATTTGAGATGCAATACTTGTGTAAACCATAGCATCCGCTTACAGTGGCTTACAGTGCCTATAAAAAGTCTACACACCCATGTTCAAATGTCACCTCATTTTGATATCATTAAATGAGATCAGGCAGAACGGTGGATCAGCTGGTAAGGCGTTCCCCTCACAGTTCTGAGGTCCCGGGTTCAATCCCGGACTCGCCTGTGTGGAGTTTGCATGTTCTCCCCGTCCCTGCGTGGGCCACTCCGGTTTCCTCCCACATCCCAAAAACATGCAACATTAATTGTTCAGGGTGTACCCCACCTCCTGCCCATTGACAGCTGGGATAGGCTCCAGCACTCCCCGTGACCCTTAATGAGGATAGGTGGCAAAGATGATGGATGGATGGATAAATGAGATCAAGATATTTTTAAAACATTGTCACCATTAATTGGAACTATAACCGATGCAACTAACTGTTTTCAAGAGGGCAAGTATCATTGAAATAATCTGGTTGCACGAGTATGCACACCCCATTATTATAAGGGTGTGTCTACAGTATGTTCAGCATTAACCAATCATATTTAAACTTATGTTCAATGGGAGGTTGAACACATCAATTACCATTCAAGGTGCCTCTTATTAACCCCAATGTCAAGTCCAGTTGTTCTAGTGGGCTTTTCCTGTTGTATCCTTACATCGAGTACTATTTTGACATGTTCATAATTCCCACCACCTTGACTAAGGCCTCAGACCTCTCTGAAGAAAACGATCCCCAAAGCATGGTGTTGCCACCATCGTGCTTCACTGTAGTTATGGTGTTCTTTTGGTGAAAAGCAGTACTATCTTTGGAATTATCGTCAAAACATTCAGCCTTTTTTCTACAGACTATTAATACACATGTGGGGAAATGTGTTTTGCTGGAAGTGGGGCCCAAGACAAGGTGGAGGGCATAATGAACAGTTTGAAGTAGCGGTCACTTTGGCTTAAAAAAAAAAAAAAAAAATCAGGCTTCTGCTAGAAGGGAAAAAAGATGTCAGGAAAAGCCTTGAGGCACTTTAGATGATGACAAATGTGTGGTGACTGTCATTTAACCTGAGTTGGAATGTTAATTCTGAACACAGCCTCACCTCAGTTATGAGAGGGTGCGCACACTTCTGCAACCACAATCATATCAATTTTGGACAAGATTGAAAAAAATAATTGACCTGTACAAAGTTTTAAAACGATTTATCCTAGTCTCATTTTGTTAATCACCCAAAAACGTGACTTTTGAAAAGGGATGTGTAGACTTTTTATGACCGCTACATATGTCAGCAGCGTAAAAGCTTTCAGTGAAGTGGCTTATGGCTTAAAAAAAAAGGGTCTACTTGAAGTCTCAGTGGGGTTGCTCATGTTCCTTCCACTCAAAAATAACATTTGCACTTTTATTTTTTTGCGACTTTGTCCAGGTGGCCACAAACGGGATCATATCAGCTCAGGACTTGCCGATGGAGAAGCAGTACGTGGATGATGGCTTCCCCACGGACTTCCCGGCGGTGGCGCCCTTTCTGGCTGACATGGACACCAGCGGAGGACGAGGACAGATTTATTACAGAGTGACGGAGACGCCCGGCGTGCTCAACAGAGTGGCCCGGGTGTGTTGACTTCAAGAAAAGGGCAAAGGGTTGTGAGCACTTTCGAGGCAAATTGCGCATAAACAAATATTTTTCGCATCGTGGGTAAGCAACCAAGAAATGCTGCGATTGAGGGATTGAATCTTTATTTGGAAAATGTAGGACAAACAAACAAACAAACAAACAAAAAAAAGAAACATTTCAACCACACATTAAACCCCCCCCCCCACCCCTGAATGTTTATACACATAAACTACATACAAACACACATACGTTCAGCTCCTACACACTTTTTCTTATGCGCACACTGGATATTAAAAGTGGACACAACCCTGTCCAAATGCCAGATTTTTGTGATATTGGAAAAAAAAAAGGGGACCATGTGACCTATAAACTGTACAACGCAATGGAAAAATATGTCATGTTTTTGAGAAAGGAAGTTCAAAATAAATAACGGAAATAATGTGTGTGCATGTGTGCCCGATGCGGAAGTTGTAAACAAAAGTCTAAAAATAGATCGTGCACTCAATTAGTAATCAAAGAAAGTAGCTTATGTGGTGTAGATTATTGTAAAAGAACCTTTTCTACTTAACAAAAATACTCGAGTAAAAATAAAAAGTACATTTCAATAAATTTACTCCGACAAAGTAGACTGTAACCAAAATGTTACTGGAGGAAACGTAACGGAGCAAAAGTTACAAGTTCCGACCCACCACTGAATACGGAACACACCTACCATTTAAAGTCCATTTGATTAAACCCAAAATACGAATAAATTTTTCATTTTCTTTGAGGCTTTATGCTCTTTTTTTTTTTTTTTTTTTTGCTTTCCAGTAGAAGCCTAAAGGTTTAACGGTCACCCTGACAGCTCTTTTGAAATTTCCTCCACCTTGACTGACATCCTATTGGCTTCGACTTAGAAGCAAAAGATGTCAGGAAAAGCCTGCTAGACCATCTGAACTCCATTTTTGACTCCCATTGAATGTGATTGGTTAACACTGAACACACTTATAACGTGTGTATCACTTTGTTTGAGTCGTTTACTTTTACTTTTCTTGAAAAGATTTTTTTTCAATTCAATGAATTCACATTAAAAACCTGAACAGAGTTGTGTACAAACTTGTTCTAGAAGTGTGTATGTCCAATATTCAAAAGTTTTGTTGAGCTCGTGAATGGCAATTTCCTTCCCTTACCCCAACAAGATTTCAAAATGTTTTTGGCCTCGCACGTTTGAAATGATCAGAGCAGAATTTTTCTTTTGTCTTCCTCCATCATCCATGCGTTTGTTTATTCATCTGCCCACCTAGGAAGTCCACCAAGGGTTCCCGGACGCGAAATTCACACCCACCCACGCCGTGGTGGCAACGTGGGAGAATGTGGCCGCATACGAGGAGCCAACGCGAACCAGCGGGGAGGCGATGAGCAAGGTAAGACGGATCCCCGGGACTTGAGTTCACGAGGAAAACACACAGTGAACAATTAGGCCAAATTCCTGGAAGGCGTCATCCATTCCTTGCACTCGGCCTCTGGCGTTAGGGCGGGAGGTCCGTTTGTACTCATTCCTCATCTTCTAATCTACCTCTTTATGTTTTCAAGAGGTCACAGGTCATCCTTAGGGGCCGGCACAATGTTTTCCCCACCCTTCCCTTTCAGTTGACACACAGGTAGACACAAAAGGTCTCAATCCCAAACTCTGTACGCGACCACTTCCTCCATTTGTTTGATCTTCCCAAAGCAGTTAATAACTAAACCAATCGTAGTCCATTTTAATAAAAGCTTGGGTTGAGCTCCACCTGACGTTATCTTAAAAAAAATGTTTGAAAAATGACATGAATGTGTATGCTGGAAGATGGTCTAAATTAAAATGAGTTGCCTCAGCTGGGAGTCTCCACGTTTCATATTTCACATTTTGCATGTTAACCCAAGCTGCGGAACATAAAACTAATATTTTACGAGTCCACAAGGCAGGCTACAGCTACTCCAAGAAATGGTCTGGAACAAAATGTCCCACCCCAAAAAAAAAAGAACAAACAAAAAAAATAATCAAATAAAAGCCATTGAAGAAACAGAAACTTTGAGGAATGTCAATGAATGTGTCACCGCTCTATGTACACTTAGAATACAAGATTTAGGCAGTGGCGGGACGTGACAAAGTACTTCTCAACTGCGGTAACGTAGAGTTTTCAGGTGTCTTCACGTGAGTATTTATTTTCCCGACAACTTTTTACCGTTTGCTCCCTACGCCTGACAACAGCTACAGTTACAAGTTGTCCCTTGAAATACGAGTGACGTGACTCACAAGTTTATCGAGGTATACGATAGTCGTTGGGCTAAATATTTTCGTTTTGACTTGAGAGCAAAGATTTGAGATACTTTGGGATGCCACCTTGCGCTGGCAGGGTACTCATTTTAGTTCACTTTACAAGTAACAAGAGTTTGTGAGATGGTGAACAATTCTTCGAAAGTAGCTTCACTCTGTTTGCTGCCACAATGGGTGGATCCGTGAGAATGATTGACAGCTCCCTTTTGACCAATCAGGGAGCGTCATTTTGTGAACTCTGCCCATGCTGCCCGCAGCCGCGATCTTTTACCCACAAACAAAGAGTGCGTGTGGTTACTTTAATTCGGAAATATGGTGCTTTGATGTGGCTGGGGAACGTGTAATGGGGATGAGCGGTATCCAGAGAAATTACTGGGAGGATATCTGATGCGTTTTCCCACCCCAAAGCGTAATTTAGATCAATGTAAACGGTGGATTAAGGCCTGTGGCAGACCTCACGACCAGCTGAACATATCGAAGACAAATCAGCACAAAGCCGTCTGTTCCAAGGTAAGATACTCAATTAGTCGGTGGAACACCTTTTGAGGAAGGAGGAAGCTCTACCTGAGCCGGGCGAAACTCAAAGCTTCCAGCCGCACCTCGGTTCTGCTAGCTCAAGCGTTCTTATCCATGATTAAACACATCCCGTGAATACAAATATTTTGGGCCTACTTTTACGTGTACAGTACGTACGTTCAGACCGATAGAGGACACGCATACTGGCATAATTTATGTAAATGAATTATTCCATTATGAACGTAGATATCATTTTGAATCGACCTGTTTTTGTAGCGTAAAAATGCAAACCTACCCTGCTTTGCATGAACGATAGGCATCAGAAATCTTATCGCATTCGATGTCCAACATTAGCTTATGAAATGTTTGATTCTTTCGCATGGACGGCCAACACGTTGCAGAACCGTTTGTGAAACCTTGACATGATGAATATATCCCTGTTGAAATCAATTCAGGCCTTTCTGTACACTGTTTGTCAATATTTCTGACATCATGGGCCCAAATACTGTCGGGAATTCGCTGTAATGAATCGCTCATGGCATGCTTCGGCATTTTGATCGGTAGCTTGGGGTGCATAACAGCAGTATTTCAGTAGGCGTGGCTTAGGCGCCCTGCACGGATCTATCCATTGAGACTCGTTTCCTCTTTTCAACCATTCAGTTTCAAAAAAAGTCAACCATGGCCAAGATCTGGATTGATTGAGATCTTAGGTTTGCGCATTGACAGTACAAATTCATTTTTGCTTTTTACTCTTGTACTTCAGTACATTTCAGAGCTGGTACACAAAATCACATTGACCAAGTTTGCTGCGCTATCTTTACGTTTCTGGCACATAAGATGGCTAAATGGATGGATGACGGAGGGAGTGGTTGGAGGAAAACCACAGGGGATCTCCCCGTGTCTTGCCTTCCCATCTGTGTTTGTCTTTGCTTGTGTTGCACAGACTGTTTTATCTCGAGCTTCAGTCCTCCTCCTGCTCCTCCTCCCCGAGCACAAAACCAAACGTGCAAATATTAAGCGCAATGCTAATCTCTCAACTTTGATTATTGCGTTGAAGCTGAAGACTTGGTGAGAATAGTGACGAAAGCCTGTGAACATATTAAATTGGTGAACATTGTGTTAAGAGTAAGTTGTGTGTGTGTGTGTGTGGGGGGGGGGGGTGAACGGCCATCACAGCAGTCTGGGGGTCTCTGGACTGATAGCATCTTGCTTTGAAGAGATTAGCCGGGGGTGCTGGGTGGAGTTCAATGGGGGTGGAGTGTTGGGTGTGTGTGAAGTGATAAAGCGCAATCCTCCGTGCCAGTCAGGATGTGTACTAGAGTGGATCCTTTCTCGGGGGAAGGGGGTCCATGCTGTACTGTCCACATGACACCGGATGAAAATTTCACATCACAATTACAGTCATCAAAATGGTCACTGTCATCAGTCATATCACTGATGCTTATCCGCTGCCTATTACGGCAAACTGAATTTGATTTAAATCCCCTTTATAATCCTTTTGAGTAACCTTCCAAAACCGAATGGTAGATGCCGGGGATTCATAAACTTTGATGAACGTGCTTTCAAATCTTTTCCACATGCTCGGCAATCGTCATGTCTACCGCTGACACAAAGGAAGCAAGGGTGAAGGGAGGAAGGAAAAAAATAATGACAACAGGAAAGGAAATGTCAGATTAAAGCCGCAAAATACGATCTTAGTTGTCACTGACCCCAAAGCGATGCATGATGTAAAGTTGAGGGAGTTGCGGGAAGCACAATTGCGTTAGCTACAATTGGTGTCCTCATAGGAATCAGGCAGTCATAATGACAATGCAGGTTAGTAATACAATTCTGAGGTCTTCTTATAAGTGACCAATTTGTTGCACACATACAATGATGAGTCTCTGAAAATGCAGATTTCATTTTGTACAATTTTTTTCCTCGTTGGGAGCATGTTATTTTGACATGTCACAAACACTGCTCTGCCTACTGCAATCTGTGTGAGAAATAAGAATAAGAAACCCATTCGTGGGCAGCGTCCCATTTTTGGGACATCCTGATTTTCACGCATTATATCCTTCACTATATCAAAATATTTAAGTGTTTTAATCTGAAGCCATAATTTGGTATCAGGAGAGGATAACTCATCGGCCAAAGTTAGCATCCCTTTCCTTCCTGACCCAACATGGCTGCCTCAAGTACACATGGAGCGTTTTCCGAGAGAAGAAAGGGAGATAGGTCAGTATGCAACCAAGTTTGTCTTCAAAATGCTAAACCATCAGTACTATTAATGCGTAAATGTCGTTCTAGAATAAGAATTAATTAATAAGCATATGTCTAGTATGTACCACTTCACAGAACTGATAACATACCCGTCCCAGTTTTGGGACGCTGCCCGCGAGGAGTTACATCTTTTTTGCCCTTTCTTTTATGCGTTAAACTAAAAAGAAATGTTATTTCCTTCATTGTGGCCTGTTAGGAAACTTTTATCTCAATGAGGGAAAAAAGTGCCACCCTGCCCACAAACGGGTTAATGAAATAACAATAACATCTGATGTTTGTTACCACCATTTGAATGAAGCAAGTAATTTTGATAATGTCTCTGACAGGGAAGAAGCCCGAGCTGGTGTGTGAGGTTAAGAAGTCCCGGCTACACATAGTCGGACTCGCCTTGACATGACGCTTGGTCTCTGGTACCAGTCCTCTTGAGAGGCGTTGGACTCTGTTCCACTCTGGAGTTGCCTATGCTGAAAGGCGCTGAGCAGGTGTGGGTATACCTATTGCCCCCGGCTCCTGGGCCTGTACGCTGGATGAGGGGGTAGCCTCCCTCTGCCTTCAGGTAGGGGGACGGGTCCTGACTGTTGTTTGTCCCTAAGCACCAAACGGGAGTTCAGAGTACCCACCCTTTTGGAGTCCTTAGAGGGAGTGCTGGAGAGCGCTCCTTCTGGGGACGACATCATTGTGCTGGGGGACTTCAATGCTCACGTGGGCAATGACAGTGACGCCTGGAAGGGTATGATTGGGAAGAATGAGATCAGACCCCGAGTGGTGTTTTGTTACTGGACCTGTCCATAACGAACACCATGTTCAGGCACAAGGGTGTCCACATGTGCACTTGGGACCAGGACACTCTAGACTGATCTTTATTGAGAATTCAGCTAGACAGAAAAAGTGTTTAAGGGGAGCGATGGAAGAACAGAACGTACAAGGGGAATCAGGGTGCGAACCACAGCAGAAGAATAGTTAGTGTAGATATTTGATCACAAGGAACATTGCTATATCACATTGTGTTCTTTTTCGTGAATGGGAGTGGGGGCCACCAGCTCATTAGGGTTGTAAAGAAGAGCTTATGTGGACACCCGCAACGTTTTCTCAAGTTTGACACTGAGTTCTCGGAGGCTGATATGTGGACATTTTTTTTTGTGGAGGCACAGATGTCAGCGCATGAAATTGCAAAACTAGTCACATACTTTGTATGCCGTCATATGACTGTCTGGCTTTCTTTGGAGGGATCAAATCAGATGTGGAGGCACGGTGGACAGCTGTAGCGCATGGGCCTCAGAGTTCTGAGGACCAGGGTTCAATCGCGGCCCCGCCTGTTTGGAGTTTGGATGTACTCCTCGTGCCTTTCTCCATCCAGTCCGGTTTCCTCCCACATCCCAAAAACATGCAACATTAACTGGACACTGTAAGGTCACTCTTCAACGATGAGCTACTTGGTTGCAACCTGAAGGTGAAAGGCAAACAGACAGATAGATGGATACTTACATACTGTAGAAAGATTTCTTTTACCTCCTGTATCGCCAGTGAAAGTGCATCTAGACTCATCCAGTCTGTTTTTTGTTGTTGAGTTCATGGTTATTGTGACAAAGCTTTTCAAGTTCTCTTGCTGTGGCTGAAGTAGTGCCGTGAAAATGTTCCATTGTCGCAGTACATCGATCACCAGTGTCAGTGAGCACTTTGCCCGCTTTCACGTCTGCCTTTCCTGTGGTGGGATTTTGTTTTGAGACTCCTGGCTGCTGTCCGTTGCTCAGAAAGTACATTTTTCATTTTAGTTAGTTTGTTTTTCTTGTTGTTGAAAAAACGTTCTTAATTTTGTATAATTTCATTTACACATTTTTTCCCCAATTTTTGTTCACTATAACATTCATTCATTCAACTTCTGTACTACTTATCCTCACAAGGGTCGTGGTTTACTGTAACATTGGTATCCATAATGTGCTTTTGTGTTGTTTTTGCAGGTCAGTGTGATTTTGCTGTCTATAGATGAAACTTTTCAAAACTGTTTTTACCTGGTCGCGGTCACATAGACACATAGTGACTAAAGAAAATGTTCCAAGGTGACCTAACAGCAAGCATTTGTTGGTGGTCTATGTCATAGACTATTAAGTTTGCGTGGTTGTGCCTGCATGCTTAATCCCACACACTCACTGTCCTGTTTGTAAAAGAAAGGTGAGAAAAAAAAGCCTTTGTATTTTTTATGGGGGGGTGTGTCTTTGTGCTGCAATTTGTTGTCTTTCATCTGTGTGTTAAACACACACCTACACAAAGGGACACTCAATATAAATTGCCCTGAGGGTGGGTATGTGAACTTTTGTGGCCAATCTTAAACTGTATACCAAAATTTCTCTTGTATAATGCAAAATTCCCCCTCCCCCCTGAAAAAAATTCCCCAAAACTTCACCTTATATAAATGTATATAACCATGTATAGGTTATGAGAAAACTGTCCACTTAAATTCTAATATGCATCCGTCTCCTAGAGGTTATGAAAAAGGTGTAGCCTGTGCTTTCTTTCCAATATGACAAGGGTATGTATGACTGCATATATATATACAGTTGTGCTCATAAGTTTACATTCTCTGGCAGAATTTGTGTTGTTTTTTTCCATAATTGTGTTCTGATGATAATCCTAAACACAGACACATTGCAATTTTAAGAGCGTGTTCACACTTGTGCAAACATATTATTTTGGTTATTTGTTATAAGTCACGTTATTGGTGGAAAACGTTTTAACTTGGCGTCATTTTTCATTCATCACAAACACCTGGCAGTTGAAGATGGATCCGTGGGCTTTTTATACCCCCTCTATGTCAGCTTGGATTGATTTTCCCCTTCAACATTACAGCACGAATGTTACTGTATTAAACACAAAACAAAAGCAGATTTCATACAGACACCCCACAATCTCCCAGACGAGACCTACTAATTAAAACAAGGCCAGAGGCTGCAAAACAACAGCAATAAGGAAGATGGCTTAAAGATGTTGTGGTAAACACACCACACACGTACACTTTCCATGGGTATACGTTGGTATGGAGACACCTGTGAGTCCTGCTCATACGTCTTTAACGTCGCCATGAAAGATGTCTCGCGCGCACAGGAAGACAGCTGTGCGCATGATTTGGCTTGTAGATGTGCTTGTCTGCACAGATGGTAGTCAACACGGAGTTACTCACAGTCCTCCATCAAATGGAGAAGCCTCTTCTTGTGTGCTCTGTGGAAAGGTCTTGAAAATGATCGGGTTTTAATCTAGTCAACCATCGAAACCGTTTAGGTTTGGGAATTCCTACTTTTGGGAGTGTGTATTATAACCCGGGGCGCATTATACGGGAACGTTAAGGTCTTCTTCTTCATTTGTATCTGCGTGACTGTGTTGTGCTGTCTGCCTCCCGGCGGCCAAGGCAGCCGCACCACAAGGAGCGGCAAAATGAATTTGATTGCAGCATTAATAACGAGGCACAAATTGCTTTTTAGACAGCACAATATTAAAACGCACATGTACACACTTTTGGTGCAGCTCAAACATATTAATGGCATTTCCATTCAGTTGTGAGCAAGGCCGGGGAACAAATTCCACTTGTATCTCAAGGCACCACTTTATAATGAAAGAAAAGTTACAAATTAAGCTTTTAGGCGGTATCAATCTCTTTGAGAATTTGCTATATTGAAAACGTTTGCTTTCGGATGTAGTCGAAGCTTGAATGTAATGGAAGTCACACTGTATTTTTCTTATTGAAGAGCAAACTCCCTCCCTCTTGTCAAGGTCAACACCTTCCAGGCGGTGATTGGCTACGACGAAACCGACTCGTACGTGCTCTTCCTCTACCCCGAGGGTGGCCTGAACTTCTTTGGGACGAGACCCAAGGTAAACGGAGCAGAAACAAGGAGGCGCTTGTTTTTGGGTGAACACTCCCGCATGCAGATGCTGAGCATCATGGCTTAGCATCCCCCTCCACACACACCAGTGAAAATATAACCTCCCCCTCTCCAGACAAGTTTGCGTTGTTTTTTTCTTTTCCCAGGAGTCGTACAATGTGGAGATAGAACTTGCCGCTCGTGTCGGATTCAGCAGAGGAGAAATCACCTATCTGATTTTTTCCCGAACTGAGGGACCTTACTACACTGTGACCAGCAACGAGCAGAGTATCAAACATCTTAACCAGTTAGTACACACTCTACTCGCGCACTTCCTTTACTGGCAATCCATCATAGATATCTTTATTTCTAGAGCAGGAATGTCTAAACCTATACCAAAAAAACAAAAAAAAAAAAAAACAAAAAAAACAAAGGATGAGGGCTACTTTAACATTCTTTGATATATTTTAGTAATCACAATGAATCACGGTGGATCAGCTGGAAAGCGTCGGCCTCACAGTTCTGAGGTCCCGGGTTCAATCCCGGCCCGCCTGTGTGGAGTTTGCATGTTCTCCCTGTGCCTGCTTGGGTTTTCTCCGGGCACACCGGATTCCTCCCACTTCCCAAAAACGTGCAACATTAGTTGGACACTCTAAATTGCCGCTAGGTGTGATTGTGAGTGCGGCTGTTTTTCTCCATGTTCCCTGTGATTGGCTGGCAACCAGTTCAGGATGTCCCCCACCTCCTGCCCACTGACAGCTGGGATAGGCTCCGGCACTCCCCGTGACCCTTGTGAGGATAAGCGTCTAAAAAAAAAAGGATGGACGGATATTGAATCAGTCCCTGCGCACATTCCAAACCAATGCAAGAATGATAAGAATATTAAAGATCCCATATGTGACCAAACAAAATTTTTCCAATATTTGTCTGCTAGTCACTGATGGTGCAGTGGTACACACGCCTGCCTTTGTTGCGGGCAGCGTGGGATCAATTCCCACTTGGTTGTGGTGTCGATGTCTGCCCTGCGACTGACTGGCGACCAGTTCAGGGTGTAGTCCGCCTTTCGCCCGAAGCTAGCTTGGATAGGCTCCAGCTTTCCCGCAACCCTTGTGTGGATAAGCGCCTTGGATAATGACATGACATGACATTTGCCTGATATACTCAGATGGGTTTGGTGTGGAAGACCCATACATGAGCCTTGACGTCAAATCCGTCATACACCTTTAAGATAAGCTAGGCCAGAGATTGTGAGCCAGCATCAGTAGACCTCTGACCTCACAAATGTTTTTTTTGACTCCCCACAGAACGATGCTCACTCTTCTGTGTTCACTTCCAGATGTCCTGTTTGTTCCATCCATATTGTCTCATTAGAATACCAACAACAAGGCTATTGTTTTTATTTCGCCATGAAACGATGATGTACAGGGACTCGTAAAAATGAGTTGTAACAGCCTGCAGTTCCTGACAACCACACAAATGGCTTTGTAGCACAACACCAATCTTTTTCTTTCATTTTCTTCAAATAGCGCAACTAAGTCCGCTCTACTGAGCACATTAAATTGTGGTTGATGACGTACTTCATGGTGAAATTGGGGCTTAGTTAAAGGGAGACTAATTGTATTGCTTAAGTGGCTGTCTTTTTTTTTTTTTCTTTCCCCCACTCAAGGGTTGGTAACACTGGTATTGCAGGCGTTTGGCTTTTCCACACTGGGAACCGCTATTCCTTTGACAACATTGTCCCCGCATCTGTTGGTGGTCTTCCTGCTACACCTTCCCCAAGAAAACATGACAAGCCTCTGGTAATTTATTTTGATATCTTTTTCAAGTCCTTGCCTTTCAAATTTGATGAACCACAGAGAAAATTGTTAAGAACTCTGCCAAATTTGAATACAAAAAAGCACCATGTACGCATGTACTCCATAAAATGAGACTTGAAAACTCATGAAAAATCAAGCAATGGTCAATCAATCAAATACTACACAGCTTTCTTATGCTGACACATTCCTTCATTTAATTATTATTTTTTAAAAATCTGTTTCAATGTACAATTAAGAGCACTTTACTCAGTTGGAATGCCAACCCAGCTCCAGTTAAAACAAAGTAAAATAATAGCAGATGGAAGTAAATGGAAAACAAATTATACAATGTGATCTAGCTTCACACGGTATTTACATAATGCATTACATTCAGAGCAAATCCTAGTGGATAAAAGGTTTACATCATGCTAGATACGGTGTAACAATCATGTACAGTATCCCTCCCTAACTTTTTAAACAATGATATGAGCCGAGTTTTAGAATTTGTTGACGATTGTTCCAGTCATTTGAGGTAGAATATTGACCAAAAGTGAGAAAGAGTGTGACGCTATGGCTTCCTAATTGACAGATGTTTTCTGCAATTATTTTCCAAAAAGTACAATGTATTTCATTTCACGAGGTCTTTAAGTCATAACTCTCACAGTACATCATGCCTGACGCCTTGGTGGTTGTCCCCCCTCGTCCCCCCAGGGCGCCACTACCCGAGAGTCCCATAACTTTCAAGAGTACACAGACAACCGCAAGTTTGACTCCGCTCATCGAGAGCGGGAGGGTGATTTCCCTCTGGCAGTTGAAGATAGGGAATTCCAGACGGTCCTCGCTGGTGAATCCTTCCAGCCGGGAAGCGCTGACCTTCCTTTGTCAGCATCTGTGGCGTCCCAAGCCATTGAAGAGTTGCCCATGACATTAGAGCCCAGGCTGGGTTCAGAGGTGGTGGCGAGGCAGCATGCACCGCTTCCTCCTCAAGAGGCGATCCGAGATGGAGGTACTCAAAGGTCCCCAGAGCAGCAACCACAGGTAAACCTGGAATCACCAAAATTTCAACATTTACCAGTTCGTCCACCGTGCCACCATATACTGACATATGCACTAGAAACACTCATTTTTATATTTCATTTTGCACCCAAACTTCAAAATGTCATACCTTATGGATCCATCCATCCATTTTCTTAGCCGCTTATCCTCACGAGGATCGCGGGAGTGCTGGAGCCTATCCCAGTTGTTAACGGCCAATAGGCAGGGTACACCCTGGACCGGTTGCCAGCCAATCGCCAGCCGGTACTGGATTGAACCCGGTACCTCAGAACTGCGAGGCCAATGCTTCCCAGCTGAGCCACTCTACTATGTCATTATATACTTTCTATTACATAAATTGTTAAATCCGTCACATTTTTGTGAATGTGTTATTATATCTTTTTATGGGACAATTCCCCCATTCACACCCGAGATATGTAACAATAACAAGTTACATGACACCTGGGAGGGAAAATGGCCAACTGGACCTAAATTGGACAGTCTCACTTAAGGGTGTGCTCACTTTTGCTGCCAGCAGTTTGGACTAAAATGGCTGTGTGTTGAGTTATTTTGAGGCGACAGTAACCTTCCACTTTATGGAAGCTGTTCACTTAATATTTTATATTGTAGCAAAGTGTCATAAAACTTAATCTAAACATCTGGCAAGAAAAGTGAGTAGACCCCAAAGTGAAAATATGAAAATCAATGTGGGCATGACCCTGTAAAAAATGTCATTCCCTGTATGAGTACGTATGAGCACAACGTAATCCTCCTATAGGTTCCCGTGGAGGTGGGCGGCTTGGCTCACAGAAATGAGCCGCCCCTGACCCCTGGAGGTCATGTGGTCAGCGTGGAGGAAGATGTTGACTTTGACACAGGAGGTAAGACGCCTTCACAGAAACGTGCATTGATGGCGTACATAGTCGTAAATGTATGAAAGGAGGATGGCTGAGAGGAAGTGGAGGGAAACGATCCCCGTTCCTCAGCAGGTGCACTGCAACACAACAGTTGTGCAGCTCCCACCTGCGTGTGTGTTTTTGTGCACTCAAGTACATGCGTGTGTTTGTACGTCTGCGTTTCAACAATGTTTCCTCATTCTCCTTTCTGTCAACAGTGCGCTGTATATTTAACTTACAATTCCCGTGAAGTTGGGTCATTCTGTTGAACATAAAACAAACAAACAGAATCCAGTACAATAATTTGCAAATCGCTTTCAACCTATATTTCATCAAATACAGTACAAAGACGTGATATTTAATTTTTAAACAGATACACTTTTTTGTTTTTAGCAAATGATAATTAACGTTTAATTTTATGGCTGCAACTTGTTCCAAAAAAGCTGGGTGAGGTGGCAAAAAAAGGAAATGCTCATCAAGCGCCCATTTGGAACGTCTCACGGGTGGCTGCCATGATTGGGTAGAAAAGGAGTTTCCCCGAATTGCTCGGTCGTTCACAAGCAAAGATGGGTCGAGGTTCACCTCTTTGTGAAAAAGTGCGCGAGACAAAATACTTGAACAGTTTCAGGACAATGTTCATTCATGTACAATTGCAAGGAATTTACATCCACAGTCCATAATATCACCAAAAGGTTCGGAAATTCACGAGACATTACTGCATAAAAGCAGCAAGGCTGAAAACTAACGCTGAATGCCTGTGATCTTTGATCCCTCAGGTAGGACTGCATCAAAAACCGACATCAATGTGTAGAGGATATCACTACATGGGCTCAAGACTTCAGAAAAAAACTCTACTAGGCAAAATCAACAACACCCAAAAACACCGCTGGGTTCTTTGGGCTCATCTAAGATAGACTGATGCAAAATGGAAAAGTGTACTGTGGTCCACATTTTGAATTGGTTTTACAAATTGTGGAGGTTATGTCTTACGAGCCAAAGAGGAAAATTAACCGTCCCTGACTGTTATGGACACAAAGTTCAAAAGCCACCATCTGTGGTCGTATGTGGCTGTTTTAGTGCCAATTGCATGGGTAGCTTACACAGCTGTGAAGGCACCATTCACATTGAAAAGTACATACAGGTTTTAGAGAAACATGTGCTGCCATCCAAGGAACATCTTTTTCATGGGCGCCCCTGCTTATTTGAACAAGACATTGCCAATCCACATTCTGCAACAGCATGGCTTGGTAGTAAAAGAGTGCAGGTACTACACTGGCCTGGCTACCGTCCAGACCTGTCCCCCACTGAATATATGTGCCGCATTATGAGGCGTAAAATATGACAGCGTAAAATACGACAACGGAGACCCCGAACTGTTGAACAGCTGAAACTCTACACGCAGCAAGAATGGGAAAAGCTTCAACAATTAGTGTCGTCAGTTCCCAAACGCTTATTGAATATTGTCGTAAGAAAAGGTGATGTGACACAATGGTAAACAGGACCCTGTGACTGTTTTTTTTGGAACATGTTGCAGTCATAAAGTTAGTCTCTTTATTATGTTAATTATCTACTAATAACTCAAATTTAGCAATTTGAAAATAATACATCTTGTATTTGTAGCATATTCAATTAAATGTTGGTTGAATGTGATTTGCAAATCGTTGTATTCCGTTTTTATTTGTTGAACAAAATGTCTCAACTTCATCGGAGTTGAGGCTGTACAATCAAGTATGTGTTGCACTTTTCTTCCCATATCTGACCATACAGATACTAAATCGTCATCTTTTTATCTCTTTGTAGTGATTCAATACACCACTGAGAATAAGGAAACGTGCGCTAGGTAATTTACAGTTTGAAATATGATGGGAATTTCTCGGCCTGTACAAGGTACCAATACAGGGTACCTGATTTGTGCTTGTTGCAGGTTCCAGCAGCAGTGCTCTCAGAATGCATTTTGCTCTGACTACGCCACGGGCTTCTGTTGCCACTGCCAAGCCGGCTTTTACGGAAATGGACGTCACTGCCTGCCGGATGGTTCGTCGTCGGCTCCCGGCTCTTGTCATCTTTTTGAAATTCAGCGAAACATATGAAGAGTTTGTTTTCAAAACGAGACCTAGGCATTTTTTTCACATTTACGAAACTCGCGCCAAAATTATCCAGCTCCGAATGGATAATTTTGGCGCGAGTTTCGTAAATCTGAAAAAAAATGCCTATGTCTCGTTTTGAAAACAAACTCTTCATATACTGAAAATGATTAACCCGTTGTTGTTTTTGGTCTTCAGCCGCCCCTCAGCGTGTAAGTGGGAAGCTCAGTGGAACAGTGACCGTGGGTTTGACTCCTGTAGAGCTGAACAACATTGATCTGCATGCTTACATCGTGGTTGGAGATGGAAGGGCTTACACAGCTGTCAGTGAGGTAGTAATACAGACTTCCAAAATTAACTTAATGCAGCTTGAAAACCAATGAAGGATAGATTATCTATTATCCACATTTCATTTCTGCGGGCCGTCACGCGATTGGTTAGATACCTGAGCCAGTGGGTTGGGCCTTAATGCCGGCTGCACCAATTGGAGAAGTCTTTGGATGGCTGTTCGCTCTGGAGTTGCCCAACAGCCAAGCAGGATTCAAGACAACAGGTAGAGAACTTTTCTTCATGACATCACACGTGATTATGAGGCGGGAGGTAGGGATGTACAGTACTGTAATTCAGGCTCGCACACCGACGATTCAAATGCTATCATATACACCACAGGTGTCAAACTCAAGGGCCGGGGGCCAGATCCTGCCCGCCACGTGATTTTATGTGGCCCGCGAAGGCAAATCATGTGTGTCGACTTCCGTGATTCTTGTTTGAATCTGTCCCAAAATTTCACATTGTCATATCATAAATGATGACGTTGAGGTATTGCAAGTGTTTTTATGTTACCAAACATTAACAATAGTTGAAAAACCCATTACCCTTTCAAAAGTAATTCATAAATTTCACGTATCGATGTGATGAGGCGATAAATGATTTTTATGGTTTTACAGTCATAACAGCCCTCTGAGGGAAACCGGAACTACAATGTGGCCCAAGACAAAAATGAGTTTGACACCCTGATATACATTAAGGAAAGGCTCACTTACACAATCCATCCATCCATTTTCTTTGCCACTTATCCTCACGAGAGTCACGGGGAGTACTGGAGCCTATCCCAGCTGTCAACAGACAGGAGGCGGGGTACACCCTGAACTGGTTGCCAGGCGATCGCAGGGCACATTGAGACGAACAGCCGCACTCACAATCACACCTAGGGGCAATTTAGAGTGTCCAATTAATGTTGCATGTTTTGGGAATGTGGGAGGAAACCGGAGTGCCCAGAGGAAACCCACGCAGGCACGGGGAGAACATGCAAACTCCACACAGGCGGGTCCGGGATTGAACCCGGGACCTCAGAACTGTGAGGGTAATGCTTTACAGCTGGTCCACCGTGCCGCCCCACTTACACAATACTGAAATGTATTCGCTCATAAAAACTTGTCAAATAGGCTCATAAACACGAGTGAACTCCTCTCAAACACATGATTGAATGTCTTGCTCTCATCAACACGCGGGCATGTACGCCATGCTTATCCGTGCATGTTGCATGACACACGTGAGCATGTGTGAGATGCGTGCATGACCCTGTTTGACAAGGATGCGTGTGTTCGACATGCGTGAAAGCAAGTGACTGACGTGCACGAGTGTATTTTATGTGCACATGTGTGCGCGTTTGGCCAACGCCCAAGCCCGATATGCACGAATAAGAGTAATTGATACCCGACATGTACGGGTGAACATGTTAAACATGCCTGCCTTTGACGTGCGTGAAAGTATGACTTACATACGCGAAAAGTCTCTTTGATGTACGCACAAGTGTTGGACTTACATGCGTGAGTGGTTTTCACATGCACACGAGTGTTATGTGCCATGCACGTGTGAGCATGTTTGACGCGCACCTGAGTGTTTTTAACATGCGTGCACGAGCGTGTTTGACATGCACACCCGAGCATGCGCGAGGATGTTTGATTTGCCTGAATGAGAACAAGACTTTCAGTTGTGCGTATGAGAGCGTTTTAGTAGTGTTTAATGAGAGCATTTATGTATTTATGAGTGAAAACTCTTTGAGAGCCTTTCAGTACAATTGTATGTAAGAGAGCATTTGACTGGTAAGTGTGAGAGCAAATCCTGAATTCCATCCCCAAAAGCCCCCAATGCAGAGGTGCCCAGACTTTTTTACCCCAAGATCTACTTTTCAAGCTCGATCGACGAGAGGGAGGGGGGGGTCTCTTTTTTTATTTTTTTAGAATGACCAATAATGAAATAGAATGACCAAGTCACAAAGATCTCCCCACTACAAAAATGCAAAACATATTTATTTTAAAGTACTTTGAGTATTCTTGGTGTGTAAATGTATGTTTGTGTGCCTTGCATGACCCTACATATACACAACATAATTAACTTTAAACATGTTTCGTAACTATCTGAGTTCACGTTGATGGTCACTAAACGCCATACGAATGAAAACGCATACCTGGGCTGTGTCACTCACGTCAGTGGATTCGTCCAAGTGCAGTGAGAAACGCTCACAAGCGCCGATGTCCTTCAACACAGCAGACATGGCTTCACATCGCCGTGTAACTGTACTCCTTTACAGCTGCAGAGATTTTAATGAACATTTCCGCCTTGTTTTTAAAAGATCGGAACAATGAGTCAACTACGCCTCTTTTACCGTCTCTCCGTCTTGGAAGGACTTCTTGTCATTCACGATGATGTGATGAACCCGGAACGATGCTTCGGTGGCGGGTTTCGCTGTTGAACTCTGATGTGTGAAAAGTGACTGCTGCGCGCCCAAGTGGGATTTTAGTCCGTTCACTTTTCTCATTCTCAGCTCGCTTTTCGGTGTCGTATTTGCCATGAACTTAAAATAGTGGGGGGAACTCGCTGACTAGCGTGTTTTGCTGTATTCGTTGTTTGCACATGCGTAGTGAGCTAAAGGTAAGAAAAATAAGGCTGACGTCTTTTTTTTTTTTTTTTTTTGGCACGCCGTCGCGATCGATGCATTGAGCACCCCTGCCCTAATGCATACTATGTGGTTGGCATAAGACAAGCAACCAAACCCTTAAGTCTCATATTACCAAGCCTGAAATATTGGCAATACTTGTTCTCTCCATCTGTATTTTGACTGTGTGACGTGTCAGTTGAAAAGATGTTTTTGAGAAATTTGAAAAAAAAAAAAAAAAAAAAAAAAACCTAAATCTTTTGAGGTCTCTCTGGGGAGTCCAACCCTGACATAAGTTTTAGTCATTGTTTTCAGTCCAAGTCAGGATTAGTCACGATTTCTGGCACCCGGAAGTACTTATTCTTTTCAAAGTTTATGAAAAGTTCTATCGTAAAAATTGCTGACGTATTTTTGTAAACAGGAGCAGAGTTCACGCGTCACGCCGAACTGGTTTTTCACCCCGGCAACCAGCGGCTGTCGATCACTCAGATGGGCCGAGGCCTCGACGACCACAACCACCTCACTGTGGACACGGTGCTTAGCGGGAGTGTGCCTTTCCTACCTCCAGCTTCTGAAGTGACCATGGATCCCTTTAAGGAAATATATCATTACTACCCATCAGGTAAGGACGAAGACCACTGAAGTCACCTGACACGAAGGTGCGCCGTTTGCTTCAAAGCGCCTGTGACGTTTGTCTTCAGTTGCCACATCCAGCTCTGTGAGGGCCTTCACGGTGGTCTCACCGGACCGGGGATCCGAATCCTTCTCTTTCCAGCTGAAACAGAACATCACCTACCGTGACTGTCGACATGGCAACCGGGCTCCGCCTGTGGAGACGCTGCAGATCACCATGGAAAGAGTGTTTGTGATGTATGTGAAGGAGGAGCGCATCTTAAGATACGCCATCACCAACAAGATCAGCCCAGTTGGAGGTTGGTCCACACACAAACTACGAGTTGATTGATTTTCGTATCCCTTAATCTCAGCAGCTTGTTGTTGTGATCACGCGGGCTCTGCTGGAGCAGAGAATGGAATGGACTGCTCCTGTCTGACATCCTATATCCGATACTCATTTTTTAAGCGCACAGTGGACCCAGAGTAGTTGTTTCGAGTTAGCGGTTAGTCTGTAGTTGCCAGCACTCTGTATTAAGCAAGGGAGAGGGAGGTTTCTTGACGTACTTTCAAGTCTTCCACCTGTTGCACGAGCACCTCTTCTTCAACTTCTTCTTCCCGTTAGGGGTCGCCACAGCGTGTCATCTTTTTCCATCTAAGCCTATCTCGTGCATCCTCCTCATGTCCTCCCTGACCACATCCATCAACCTTTACTTTGGTCTTCCTCTCGCTCTTTTGCCCGGCAGCTCCATCCTCAGCACACTTCTACCAACATACTCACTCTCTCGCCCCTCAACTATACCTTCAAAAGATGAAGAGAGCATCACATTGTCATTCTGATGTCACATTGATTAAAAGGGTTATGAAGATGGATGCATGCTAAGGCCTGCAAGTGCACACACACACACATATGCTTACGCACTAAGACCACAGCTGGAAGAGCTTTTGGGGATCAGGGGTTTTGTAAACATGGACTAAGTGCTGTGTGTGCATGTGCGTGTGCGTGCGTGTGTGTACACGTGCATGCAAGGGTCTCACACTCTCTGGGAAATAATATCCCATCCAATGAGAGATTTTGAGGAAGGGGGCGTGTTACCGGGCAGAATTGCTTCTTTATGATGTCATGAGAATCACAGGAGTTGAATGGCGCTCCATAGAGCACAGACCTCCCCCAAGGCAACTCATAATTTGGATCGATACCAAACTCTAAATCCTCACACAGTAGATGGTGTAGGGGAGATTTGGAATTTCTTTATATTTGATATACATACACGTTAGGTGAGGTAATATTGACAAAATAAGAATGTGTTGCAAAAACAAAGGTTACGCTCAACTGACAAGCTACGATAAAACTAGTGTCTATCTGTCAGTGCAGATGTAATGAACAGTGGTTTGAGTCGAGCTGATGTACATTAAAATGGGGGGGGGGGGGACTTTGGTATGAGCCTGCAGTGTTCAGTCTAAAATTTACACGCCTGGTTCACTTCGTCAGACAGGAGCAGCTGCAGCTCACCCACATGCTTTATTTACGTTTTAATTTTTTTTATTTTATGGAGTTAGGTAATCATTGGTACTAAATTTTGAGGTGGTACAGCAATTCAGAATTCACATTTTGCTGTGAATTCTCAGAAATTGTTCCAATTTTTGGTTTAGTTTATCAGTTAATAGTGAGTTATTTTTCTTAAAGCTCGTACAGTACATATACAAGAGGTGGAAATCAAAAAACCGGGGCTGATCCAAATCATGATTGCTTCAATTTTGTGGATGACTGTGTGGATGATAGTGAGATTGCAGACTTTGTTAACCTGACGTTGGGCATATTGTGGCAGAGGGCCAATTTATGTCAGAAAACCAAAGTGCGTACTTGGGCTAGCCTGAAATTACTGACAAGTGAGATGGTGAGAAAGACTTCATCATTATGTCTCACAATTCAAGTATTAAATTGTTCTTCGTCGTTGCTCACATTTTCAGCACCGATCTTCAAACCCATTTAATGTACTCAGAAACAAAACTTTTCTTAGTCTGTCATTTTAGTTTATGTGTTACCATTCAGCTACCAGGGGCACTCTGAAGGCCAAGTGTTTTTTTTTATTTTTTCATATAACATGGGCATTCCGACAGCTTCTTCCCTCTTGCAATTAAGTTATCAAATCCTTGAACGGGGAACTTTTACATTCCCACTGCAACATGCTGCCAGTTTTCTGTCTCGAGTGGTTTTTGTCACACCCTGCTGGGTCTGTCAGGATTAGTATTACAAACGATAGACTATGACACCATTTGTCACTTTAAACTGTATGCTCTCCTTGATGTCTTGAGACCCTTTTTAACAATTGTCACTGCACCGGACTATTGCTTTAATGGCCAAGAAAACTCTGTATCCTTGTACAACTGTGCGTTATATTAAGAAAAAAAATCAAAGTTCCCTGTCAATGACTGTTGACTATCCTATTGTTCTTCGTACTCAACACGTATGTTGTACTCGGGCAGCGCCAACTACCGGAGGCGAATTCCTTGTGTGGTGTTACACATTTGGCCAATAAAGTTAATTCTGATTCGATATAAAATGTGTAGGTCTAGTTATCTTTGTTTTATGTTTAGTTTTAACAGTCAAGTTTAATGGGGCGTGGCATCAAAAAGATCTTTTAAATTAATTGTTTATTATCTGCCGAACTGTTTCTTGTTGTGAAGCGAGTTGAGCTGAGTTCACTGCCACCACAAAGCGCTCGTATCTCAAGTTTGCGCTCGCAAGTCAAAGCAAAACCGAACTTCTGAACCGAACCGGCCGAACAAGAGCTTGTATCTAAAAAATGTTGTCGGGTGAGTCTTATCTCAAGGCATAACAGATACTTTCTCCATAATCTCACGATGGCTTTATGTGGAACTGCCGAGCTGCTTCAAGCTTTCCCTTGTGGCGACAGGAGCGATCACGTTCCTCTCAAAAGCAGCAGAGTAGCTTTTTTTCCATTTCCTTGATATGTTTTAACTTGATAGGCATGCTCCATGAAGTGTCTGTACAAGAAACAAATCTGCCGTCCAGTAACGACTTTGGCCTTAAACGGGGGCGACCACAGGTATGATACGGGGTCCATTCGGAAATATATTACTTGTGGGCTCTGCCCAGTTTACAGATGTCAATATGGCGGTGCCTGCAAAGCTATTGTGATTCTCAGTGAGCAGTGAAAAATTACCTTGTATTGAAACATTAGGTATTACATACCAGACTCCAAAATATGTCACTGTGCACACATTTAGCCAAACTCAAAACAATCAGGAAACCTGAACTGATGAAAATCAATTCACGCTATGACGAGATAATGCTCAGTCTTTGCACGTTTTCTGCAATTATCTTGAAACATGTGTCGTACAGTATAATGTACAGTATTTAGATTCAAATCTCTGAATTTGCTTTACAGGCCTCTCCCCCCTCCTCCCTCCCATCCCTACATAAGCGCCTCGTGCCTGTCCATGTCGCTCTCTCATGTCCACATTTGGGACGAGCCCTGATTAGAAGTAAGCATCAAGCTCTGGCCTGAGGAGATGGAAGCAATCCAGACTAAACTTCAGAGTCTGTGTGTGTTGTGTGTTGTGTGCGTGCGTGTGTGTCTGCCTGTATGACTCACTCTACTACGAATGCCGAGCACCGTGCGGTTAAATGTGGAAATTTAATAGTGTAGTAAAGTGATTCTCTACTCTAGTACATGAGAGAATCGCTCCCTCACTACAGATCAGTTCCATTTCACGTTCAAGTTCAATATATTGCATTTAATCCCTCAGAAATGTTTTTAAACTAACTAATTGGGTACATTTTTTATATAATTTTTGTCTAAAAGATTTTCACTTAATTATTTCTCATATTACACAATTGGGTCTATGATACTACTGTGTTCTAAACTTGGTTATGATGGTGGCACTTGATGAGATAAAATTTTTGTGTTGGGGGGGTTACTAAGGTTTGAGAAAGTAGTGTATCAGAAAATAAATACCGTATAGTCTTCTGTTTCATTTTGGAAAAACAAGATCTTGTATTTCACTTATTTTCAAATAGTGAGTTTTTTTTTTGTGGAAGAAGACTTTGGGGGGAAAAAAAAACAATCAGAACACTTTCAAACAATTTTTTTTTTCATTTGGTTTATGTACTAGTAGCACATGGCATCTATTAACACTAGTTCATCAGGCAGATATGGGATCCAGGATTTCAGCTCAGTGACTGCCTCTGTCAGCATTCACACTGGTGAACAGAATAGTCTGAAGCTATGGAGTATTTTCATCCTTTTTTTTTTTTTGGCGGAATGTCAAGCCAGTGTGCCAATCGCTGGTTGAGATGTAGAAAACATTTCACGTTGTAACATGTGGTCAATGTGAGGTCACGCTGTAGGAAACCTTTCACACACATCCGCTCACTCGTCATGCCTTGCGTGTGTGTCTCGTCTTGTGGTGGCTAACTTCAACCATGTGTTGAATATCGAGAACATGAAGGAAGTCACTTCCTAAAAAGAAGCCATCTGATGTGTGTACTTAGCCTTTTTGTTGTAATCTCTCTAAGCACTTAACACTAAACAGTGCTAAATGAATTTAGCACTTTTCTTGTCTCCTTTCCTCTTCCAATTAGAATTCATTTTCATATACAGCACTTTTTTTTAAAATGATGTGCGCATTTTGCCACAGTTGTTGATATATTTTACAATTACACTGTGTATTAAAAAAAAGAGCTGCCTTATAGTCTGCTTGCTGAATGCTAACAACAGAAAACGCTATCGATGGGCTAGCAAATAGCAGTGTTGTGTTTATAAACCTTTAAGCAACAGCTACCTGAACACAATGAACCAACACATGCAGAGATAATACAAAAAAAAGCTCACAGGAATATATTCTTTTATCCGCTGCAATAGACGTCTACTATGGGTGCTGCCTACATAGAAACTGGGACCATTCATGTATATTGTATAACAGTATATCTGTATTGTATTGTTTCCAGGTGAGCAAGGCACACGCATCAGAAGGAGCAGCCCAATGTCTATTAAATTGAAGCACAAACTGTGGCAAAAACAGATTAATGTATTTACTTTCTAATTAATTATGTAACTACTATATTTTTCATTTACAGTAGTACAATATAGAGTATCATTTAAAAATATATATATTTATGAGGCAATGGCACAGTGGATCAGCTGTAAAGTGTTGGCCTCCCAGTTCTGAGGTCCAGGGTTCGCCTGTGTGGAGCTTGCGTGTTCTCCCTGTGCCTGTGTGGATTTTCCCCGGGCACTCCAGTTTTCTCCCAGGTCCCAAAAACATGCAACATTAATTGGTGACTCTAAATTGGCCCGAAGTGTGATTGTGAGGGTGGCTGTTTGTTTTGATGTGCCCTGCAATTGGCTGGCAACCAGTTCAGGGTGTACCCTGCCTCCTGCCCATTGACAGCTGGAATAGGCTCCACCACTTCCGTGACCGTTGTGAGGATAAGTAGCTAAGAAATGGATCGATGGATATTGAGGAGACTGGAACAGATTAATTGCATTTCCATTCAATTCAATGGCAAAAGATGATGTGTGATGTGAACCTTTTCAGTTTTGAGCATGGTCATGAAACAAATGAATTTGGTATCGAAAGGCACAAAAGTGGAATGTAACATCTACAGTATCTTTCAATTCATTCAAAATGTCATCAGATGACCAAAAAGCTTTGTGATTGGTTGGTTGATTTATTTCCCTGATGCTCATCAAAAACTATTTAAGAAACATGAGATAAATGGTTAGAGTGTTGCTGTTGACATAAAAAAAAACATTTGTTTTTTCTGGATCACTTCAGCGGGGTCAGCAGGACCAGAGCTAGTTAACCCCTGCTATGATGGAAGCCACGACTGCGACACGACCGCCCAGTGCGTCCCGCTGGAGGACAAGGCTTTCCAGTGCCGATGTGGGACTGGTTACAGAGGCGATGGACACAACTGTTACGGTATTTAACTTCTCTCTCTCTCTTTACGCTTTGAAAATGTGTCCTGAGATGCATTTTTTTTTCTTATGATTGCCGTTTTTATTGTTTTCTGCGAGACTCCCATCCATTTTCTCCATCGAATTACACCACCTACTTAAGACACTTATACTACTTAAGATAGCTAAGTAGTGGTTTCAAACCATTTTATTTCATAAAATTAAAAAAGTACAGACTAATATATTCAAGCACAAAATTAAAATGTCAGTTGTAGACGATAGCCGTTTTTAACTTGTCACAATGAAAAAAGGAACATCTGGACCCAAAATAGTCTCACCCTTTTATCACCTTGCAAAGTGGTTGTCCATAGAAGAAAAATTCATTTCAAACACTGTCAAAAGTTTCCGTTCCTGTCGCTTCGCAAGCATCAACTTAACAAAAATTATACATTTTCCATTTATAAGAACAGAAAAAAATGTAAATATACAGAATTTTCTTTTCTGATTAGAATTTTTTTCTAATGGAAGAAGATGGAAGTTTTTAGGATGCCGCAGTACACAAATAATCATTCTCGTAGCGAACAACATCTAATAACTATTTTAAATAACACAATGAAAACATCCTGCTTTTTCAAATTATTTTATTGTCGTCATGAATGCAACCTGGTTCGCATCCCTTCATGTCAAAGCTATCTGTTTTTTTTGGCATTTTAAGTCCCCAAGCTCTCAATAAATCAGTCAATCATGACCATTACCTATTTCGATTTACGTATTTTTTTCAGGCTGCGTTGTTATCTGTGGAGGTTAAAAAAATAACAAGCCTATTTGGACATAGTAAGGACTAGAAAGTACGACGTAAAATTAAAAAGTTGCCAAAAAAATAAATAAAAATCCAAGTACAGATACTAGAAAAATCTATTCACATACTGTACTATTTGTACATTATTTCTTCCCACCAAAGCACCTCAAACCCAAGCACACCCAGCCCAAGATAGTTCAAGGTACTGGGGCATCTGCTCATCCAGCATATATGAAGAGAATCATTACATACTCCATCTTCACCTCCTCCTTGTCTGTTTCCCCTCCTCATGTTTGATGATCTAATTAACAGGGACTTCCATTGCTTTAAGCTTGTCCGTGGCCTCTCATTAGGGCAGCATTATGTCCGTGTCTCCCGCTGACAGCACTAGGAAAGCCCCAGGCTGTGCCTTGGTTCCCACGGATGGGCCTCAGTGTCTCTCCCTGACCACATACTGTAATCATAATGTCTCGTACAGTACCAAGAATGCAGCCTTAGCTCCAGGTGTTTACACTCGCATATGGACATGTTCTTCAACTGACGTATGTCTCTCTCTCTCTCTCTCTCTCTCCTCTCTCTCTCTCTCGCTCTCTCTCTCTCTCTCTCTTGCCGGTTAGATGTCGATGAGTGTGCAGAGGCCTTGCCTGCATGTGGTGCTCATTCGCAATGCATCAACTTACCCGGTAGCCATCGCTGCCAGTGCCAAAGGGGCTTTGAATTTGGCTTTGATGGACGTACATGTGTGGGTGAGTTGTCAGATGCAGCGTGTTGGATATGTTGAAGGCCAGCAAACGTCAGGAAAGCATGTGTATGAACTTGTTTTGCCAAGTCACTGTCATCTGAAATAGTTACTTTACAATATTTTTTAAATAGTTTCATGACAACACATCGTGATCAACATTATAGCCCTAAATCCTGGTGAGTTTTTATGCTTTTCACTAATTCAGCCCAACAACTATTAGTTTTTTAGTCCCAGTGCCACGGGATTTGAAATAAGTTGTCAAAAACATCAGTCCGTCAATCCGTTTTCTACCGCTTATCTGAGGTCGGTTTGCGGGTGTAGTGGCATCAGCAGGGACGCACAGATTTTCCTCTCCCCAGTCACTTCATCCAGCTCTTCCGGGTGAGATCCCGAAGCGTACCCAGGCCAGCCGAGAGACGTACGATCTTTTTCGCATATCCTGGGACATGCCGGGAACACATCACCAGCGAGGGGTCAGGGAAGCATCCGAATCAGATGCCCCGGTACACTCATCTGGCTCCTCTCAGGAGCAGCGGCTCTACTCACAGCGGACCTGTTTCTAATGGGTGAACCTTCCAGGATCCTGAAGCCCCAGAGCACTTAGCTCCTAGGATCATTAGGACACACAAAACTCTCCACCATGATAAGGTGACGACTTCCTGGAAATGAGTTTTAGTCCCATTTCCAGAAGGTAGACTTTTGACGAAATCTTTAGGCCCCCCGTACACTGAGTGACTCAGCTGAAACTTCACGGTGCTGGTTCGGAAACTTGTTTCACTGCCTGTGATCAAAAATGTCTACATGAGCTTTTCACACCCCAAAAAAGGATGACTATTAAGTGAGATCCAGCTGTCTGGCAGTATGAATATACAGTAAGTATACAGATACTGAACTAAATTTACAATTTCATAAGTAGTGGACCCCGGTCACACTTGCGGTTTGAATCCTGCAGTCACCTATTCCAGACTATTCCATGACCAGTGATTGAAAACCTGGATGGCAACGAGGTCACACTGTGCAGACTCAACAGAAACTTAAGCCATAGCCAAGTGGAAAAATTCCATCCTGACTAAGATGGCAAAATCCTGGATGTTTTAAAAACCCGGCATCTAGTCGCCCAGAGTTTAAAAAACAGTGTATTGTTACATGCGTTTCTGACGTTGTTGCAGACATACTGTACAGTATTAGGAAAAATGCATTGTTAGCTATGCGTAGCTTTGTTACAGCTCATGGCAATACTTTAAATTACATCAAAAATGTAGATGAACCTTTTTAATGTGGTACTGTACTCCCAAACCATGCAGAATTGTCGGCCTGATATATTTGCTTGACTATTCTTGTGAAACTGATCTTGACGCTCAATCCATTGTCATCTTTAACATGATTTCTCACCATTGAAAAAAGAATGTTGACATTCGAATGCACCAAACCCACAAATGCACACGCGTACACTCACGGACTGCTGATTTACTGCTGAACATTTCAACTCAAGCCCAAAAACATGCTTCTTCGTGTACTGCTTTAAAGCCACACAAGGAGAGAGGGGAGCTTCGTGTTTGGGAGGGGACAGTCAGGGTGGCAAATGTGGAAAAAAGCAAGGTCCCATTTGAAGAAAGCTGGAAAACAAATATGAAGAGACAATAGAGATTGCTTTGTGCGTGTGTGTGCGTGTGTATGTTGCACGACACTCCTTCAGCAAACATTGTGAACTTCCTCTGAACTCCCTCTGAACACTCTTTTCTCTGTCACGTTTTTTTTCCCCCCAACATTAAAATCTGTCCGTCCAGTTGTGATATCGCATCTGTTCTGATCCATCAGCGCACACATACAGTGTTCCTTTCCCTCCGACTGTGTGTCCTTAGACACGGACGAGTGCAGCTCCTCTCCATGCCACATTAATGCGAGATGCACCAACAGCTTAGGCTCCTTCCACTGCCAGTGCCAGAATGGATTTTATGGAGATGGTTTCCTCTGCTCCCAGCAAGGTCAGTGAGCCTGTCCTGGCTATGTTTTTATGTGTATTTATGCTTTTTACATGGTGACTAATCACATTTGGCCACACCGCCAATCATTTTTACTTCAGGCCAGTTGGCACGTGTATAAAAGCAAGCAACAGTCTTATAACATTTTTTGGCTCAACTACCACATACATTGTGCTAAAAAATGTAAAAACAAAAACAAAATTCATCCAAGGTGGTTTCCAAAGTACCTCAGCTGGCGATCGGGTTGCAACAGTAATACAGTGCAACTGACACGTACAGTATATCCACTGAGTATGATGTGCAAATTGCATGAAAAGTAACTGAAAAATGCTTTGCAGTGGAAGCTTACATGTCAACTGAGAAAATTGCAGCCAGACATGTTTTTGTAGATACCACAAACTGGAGATGTTTGGGAAAAATGGGACCTTGGAGTCTGTGTTATTCCTTTTCCCTTCCAATATTCCATCATCAAAGTTAATGAATGATTTTGAAAAGTGGAACTGTGCCCATAAAGTGCATGAACCTAAAACATGTTTCTGAAGCTGAACTCTTATCAAGCACAATGTTAAATGTTGGATGAACGGACAAAAACCAACTGTGAGCATCACAGAGACAGTGTAAAGACCACAAGTCCAGGTGTCAAACTACCAACTGTGGAAACATAATCCACGGACTGACCAATCCTGCTTCCGGATAGGAGTCTGACAACTCTTCTCCCTGTAGTTGTGGAAATGGACACACTAGCCATCCATCCATCCATCCATTTTTCTGAGCCTCTTATCCTCACAAGGATCACAGGAGTGCTGAAGCCAATCCCAGGTATCATCAGGCAGGAAGCAGGGTACACCCTGAACTGGTTGTCAGCCAATTGCAGGGCACATAGAGACAGGCAACAGCCACACTCACAATCACACCTAGGGGCAATTTGAAGTGTCCAATGAATGTTGCATGTTTTGAGGATGTGGGAGGAAGCTGGAGTACCCGGAGAAATCCCACGCGGGCACAAGGAGAATATGCAAACTCCAAACAGGTGGGGCTGGGGATTTGAACCCCAGTCTTTAGACTGTGAGGCCAGCACCACGGTGCCTCCATTGACAAACTAAAACCAAGAAACAAATTATCCCCCAAGCTTTTAGGATCAAGCTGCAGCATTAGCTCAATAATGAAACAACTTTGGGATGAAACAGAACAGTGATTATGACCTAGGCTTCATCTCATAAATGCTCTTCTAGATGAAGATGGCAAAATTCCAAAGACACATTTCAACAATTAAGTTCCTGCAACTGGATCGATTTAAAAAAAGAATGTCATACAAACTAATGTTCTTCATACCATTTATGGAGCGTTACTGCGTCATTATCATCATCACTATCATTTGTACTTGTCTGTAGGGCCAACAGATAAAAGTAAGAGCCAGTGTGAGCAGCACAGAGACCGTCTACAGAGTGAAGCGGGCCAAACTGGTCAGTCACCCATTGGGGTTTTTATCCCACAGTGCGACTCTGATGGACAATACAGACCACTCCAGGTGAATACTAAGAGACAGAATGTGGACTGATGACTGTTGACCAGAAAATGGAGCTCAAGAGGTTGAATAATCATTAATCATTTGCAGTGCCATGGCTCCACTGGACACTGTTGGTGTGTGGACAACAGGGGGCAAGAGAGAGCAGGAACCAGGACGCCTCCTGGTACTGAACCAACAGACTGTGATAGACAGGGTGAGGAGCGCAGGGAGTAAAACCTGGTGACAGTACATTTACAGAACATCATTTGAATACAGTGAGCATTGTCTTGCTGTACTGTCAATCTAGAAGATTGTTTACATACTCTGTCTGTGGCCCCATAGCTCAGTGGTTAGAGCACTGGTTTGGTAAAGCAGTGGTTGTGGGTTCGTATCCCAATTGTGCCAAAACATATATGTGGAACGCTGTGGCGACCCCAAAAGGGACAAGCTGAAAGAAACTTACTTTTTTACATGCTTTGTCTGCCAACCAGAGCAACCAGTCCCACATAAAACCCCATGTGAGTGCCAAAGAGACAGGGTACAGACCACCAGTCCCGAGGGTGATCCTGTAGTAGGAGCATTCGTACCTCAGTGTGATACTAATGGACAGTACACACCTCAGCAGGTAAGAAAACAACGGGCCTCCTCCACAAACAGTACATATTTGTACTTAAATCGCATCTATAGCATTTGATGCACGAACATGTGCTTCACCAATACATTTGTACTTGAATTTACGTGTACGCCGCGAACAAATTTCCAACATAACTCATTGGACCACGATCTTCAGAGCTGTGGGAATTATAGAGGAATAAAGTTGATGAGCCACACAATGAAGTTATGGGAAAGAGTAGTGGAGGCTAGACTCAGGACTGAAGTAAGTATCTCCGTGCAACAGTATGGTTTCATGCCTAGGAAGAGTACCACAGATGCATTATTTGGCTTGAGGATGCTACTGGAAAAGTACAGAGAAAGTCAGAAGGAGCTACATTGTGTCTTTGTGGATCTAGAGAAAGCCTATGACTGAGTACCAAGAGAGGAACTGTGGTACTGCATGCGTGAGTCTGGTGTGGCAGAGAAGTGTGTTAAAATAGTACAGGACATGTATGATGGCAGCAGAACAATGGTGAGGTGTGCCTTAGGTGTGACAGAGGAATTTAAGGTGGAGGTGGGACTGCATCAGGGATCAGCGCTGAGCCGCTTCCTGTTTGCAGTGGTAACGGATAGGCTGACAGATGAAGCTAGACTGGAATCCCCTTGGACCATGATGTTCACAGATGACAGTGTGATCGGCAGTGAAAGAAGTGAGCAGATGGAGGAACAGTTAGAAAGATGGAGGCATGCACTGTAAATGTGAGGAATGAAGATTAGTTGAAGTAAGACAGAATATATGTGCGTGAATGAGAGAGGTGAAGGGGGACGAGTGAGGCTCCACGGAGAACAGATAGCGACGGTGGACGACTTCAAATACTTAGGGTCAACGATCCAGAGCAATGGAGAGTGTGGTCAGGAAGTGAAGAAACGGGTCCAAGCAGGTTGGAACAGCTGGCGAAAGGTGTCTGGTGTGTTATGTGACAGAAGAGTCTCTGCTAGGATGAAGGGCAAAGTTTACAAAACAGTTGTGAGGCACTGAAGAAACAACAGGAAGCAGAACTGGAGGTAGCAGAAATGAAGGTGTTGAGGTTCTCGCTTGATGTGAACAGGTTGGATAGGGTTAGAAATGAGCTCATGAGAGGGACAGCCAAAGCTGGATGTTTTGGAGACAAGGTTCGAGAGAGCAGACTTCGATGGTTTGGACATGTTCAGAGGGGAGAGAGTGAGTATATAGGTAAAAGGGTGCCGAGGATGGAGCTGCCAGGCAAAAGAGCGAGAGGAAGACCAAAGAGAAGGTTTATGGATGTGGTGAGGGAAGACATGAGGGCAGTTGGGGTTGGAGAGGAAGATGCAGGAGATAGGCTAAGATGGAAAAAGATGACACGTTGTGGCGACCCCTAACGGGACAAGCCGAAAGGAAAAGAAGAGGAAGAAGAAGATCGACTATCAACTACTAATGCCCATTTGCTGAGCTACTTCTATTCCATCCATCCATTTTCTTTGCTGCCTATCGTCACGAGGGTCGCGGGGAGTCCTGGAGCCTATCCCAGCTGTCAATGGCAAGAGGCGGTTGTACACCCTAAACTGTTTGCTAGCCAATCGCAGGGCACATGGAGACAAACAGTCGCACTCACAATCACACTTCGGGGCAATTTAGAGTGTCCAATTAATGTTGCATATTTTGGGGACGTGGGAGGAAACCGGAGTTCCCGGAAAAAACCCACGCAGGCACGGGGAAAACATGCAAACTCCACACAGGCAGGGCCAGGATTGAACCGGGGACCTCAGAACTGTGAGGCCAACGCTTTACCAGCTGAGCCACCATCCCACATTGTTCTGTAACTTTTATAATTCATAACAAATGATTGCGCAGTGGTTTAGATGCGTCAATCCGATGTCTTTTTCATAGAGAAATAAGTTCGAATCGGTGTGACTTTGAGTATGCACTCAATTTATGTACAGTTAGAGCATTCCAATGCATTTATTATTAGTGTGCTGGGCCCAATGTGTTTGACATTTGATATATTTTTTAAATCTTATTATTTCAGTGTCACAGCTCCAGTGGACATTGTTGGTGTGTGGACAGCAAAGGACGGGAACGACCTGGAACCAGGACTTCACCTGGCACAACACCCATCAACTGTGAGAGAGCTGGTAAGAAACCGTCTCTGAGCAGATTGACATTTCATTAGACTGTCCCAGTCATGGATTATATGATGGAAGTTTTGTTGTTGTGACAATCATTGTGCTTTCCAATTACTAAAATGAGTCTTGCATCCTCAGATGAACGCCTTAAAACCCTCTGTGAACACCACAGAGACAGCGTACAGACCACCAGTCCGGAGGGCTATCCACTCGTTGGAGCCTTTGTACCTCAGTGTGATGCTAATGGGCAGTACACACCACTGCAGGTCAGGAGGAGATACATGAACTACAGATGCTTTTATTTAGCACTTAATTTCATGTAACAGATACACATTTAACTTGCGCAAAATTATTAACACCTATGCGTCACAGTGTCATGGTTCTACTGGCCATTGTTGGTGTGTGGACAGTCAGGGACAAGAAAGACCCAGAACCAGAACGAGCCCTGGTGCTCCACCCACAGACTGTGACAAACCAGGTGAGAGAAAGAGAGGTACACCTACAAAAATGGAATTCCTTCACAATTCTACATCTCTTGGTCATTAAACTGTTGTGCTCTTGGCAGTTAAAGAACCGTAGCTGCAGCTGTATTGTTTCATTATGTCACAAGGCTGCAAGGCTTTCCTTGCTAAACACTGGCCTGAGAACACTGTTACTGCTCAACTTGATAAGTCAAACATGCATCAATTTCCAAGTGGTGCTCCCTTAAGGTCACCAGGCGATTACTTTAAAATGCCTGGAAAAAGGAGATGATATCAAACATATGCATGTGTAAGGTTTCTATCCGGCACAAAGAAAAATGAAGATATTTTATTTGTTGTATTTTATAACGGACAACAATGGGTTAAAGGACAATGGGCGGCTGTGGCTCAGAAGGTGACGCAGGTCGTCAAGTGACCAAAGGGTAACTGGTTCAAATTCCGGCTAGGACTGTCCACATGTTGACTTGTACTTGGGCAAGACGCTGAACCCTAATTTGCTCCTAGAGGGTCTTGCATGGCAGCAGTCGTCCATTAGTGTATAAATGTGTGTGTGAGGCTAAGTAAAGCGATCTAGGCCAGCAGTCGGCAACCCGCGGCTCCGGAGCCTCATGCGGCTCTTTCATCCTTATAATGCGGCTCTGATTGGCTTGGGAAAATAAATTACTAAAAAATTTTTTTTGTATTTAATTGAAGTGCGTTTTATTTGTGTTAGTTTTTATATTATTTTAGTTCTAAATTTGAAGATTGTGATCTTGAAATATTAAAATATTAATTAAATTATTTGATATTATTCGTCGCTCAAAATAGACGTCACACTGCGGAAGCGGGTATACCCGCTGAAACGCCGTCTATTTTGAGCGACTTTCAAGCCCGGCAAAGCCAATGGAGAAACATGCTGCGGTAAAGTAGTAGAAGTTTTTTTTTTCTTCATTTTAGATGTGCGGCTCCCAGTGTTTTCTTTTCCGTGGAAACCGGGTTCAAATGGCTCTTTCGGTGTCAAAGGTTGCCGACCGCTGATCTAGGCACTGTGATGGTCTTCATAAAGTACTATACAAGTGCAGTCCATTTACCAAACTCAGGGCTAATAGTGATACTTTCCTGAACCATAAAATAAATTGTCCCTTCATAAAGAAGGCTAGAAATAATTGGGAACTCTAATTGGTTTTACACAACATATTCTCTGTCTATCTTTCTCAACCAGAGGAACCAGACCGGACAAAAACCAACTGTGAGCGACACAGAGACAGTGTAAAGACCACGAGTCCAGGGGGTTATCCTCTAGTGGGGGTCTTTGTGCCACAGTGTGATGCAAATGGCCAATATACTGCACGGCAGGTAAATACCGTGGATGAAGTGTTGAGACATTATTTTTTTTTATATATTTTGGTTAGATGAAGACCCAATGTGTATTTTAGTGTCACAACTCTAGCGGACATTGTTGGTGTGTGGACAGTCAAGGACAGGAAAGACCAAGTACCAGAACGCCACCTGGTGCAACTCCAACTGACTGCAACAAACCAGGTGCTAAAGCTAAATATTATCAGGGTTACTTAAACCTCTTTATATTTTGAGTGTCAGCAACTTTGCCTTGTAATTTCCAGAGCATCCCAAAAGCCACTGTGAACAGCACAGAGACAGTGTAGAGACGACCAGTCCAGAAGGTTATCCTATATTGGGAGCATTTGTACCTCAGTGTGATTCAGATGGACATTACACACCTTTACAGGTATTTTTTTTTCTCATATTGGCGACATTATGGTGTTTACTGTATGATAACTTTTAATGGTTTAAAATATGATTGTGCATTCAGTGTCACAGCTCTACTGGACATTGTTGGTGTGTGGACAGCCAAGGACAAGAAATACCTGGAACCAGAACTCCACCTGGTACAACACCCACTGACTGTAACAATACAGGTGCTAAAGCCAAATCCTTCTCCATATGTACAGTATATTTATCACTATGGTCCCATATGTAAATCATATGGATCACGACAACCTTTAATTTTTCGTTCACCGTAAAAGAAGGACCGGATCGTCTTAAAAGCCATTGCGAGGAGCACCGAGACAGCGTACAGACGACCAGTCCAGAGGGTTATCCGCTAGTGGGAGCCTTTGTACCTCAGTGTGATGCTAATGGAGAGTACACTCCTCAACAGGTAAATTTGATCAAGTTTGAGCATCACGTCTTGTACAGCGACTGAAATACGTTTTTAACACGTCACCATTTTTCTCATTAAATAATTTTCCAAGGGTACTATTGACATGAAAATTTCACCAGATCTTGGGAACAACCCAAGTAATCCAAACATACGGCGAAAGTATAACAAGTACGTACAGAATTTAAATTATGTACTATAATGTGAAACAACACCGGGAAAAAATACAAATATTGAACACGCCAACTGATATTTATTAAATACTGGGTCATTCTTGGCCTTACTCACCATGAGATGGTTCTTGACTCAACTGAGGTTCACTTGCATTGACAAGGACCTGGATTGCTGTTTGATTATTGACAGATTTGATGTGTTCTTGGCTTCCCATGTCTCATCTGTTCAATACCTGTGTCATTTCACAGCATTAAACACAACTTCAATTTGAATGTTAATTGTTCTACTTTCTTTGTTTTCATCGATTGCTGTGGTTGCTATCAACATCTGGGGAAAGTTTCAGGTCAATAGCACCTTTGGAAGTACATTTAGAGAGAAAAATGATGAGGTGTTAAATCTTCATTTGATATATTCAACGAAAACATATTGTGCATTTTAGTGTCACGGTTCTAGTGGATATTGTTGGTGTGTGGACAAAAAAGGGCAAGAAAGACATGGCACCAGAACGCTTCCTGGTGCAACACCCATCGACTGTAACAAACCAGGTGGCAAATCTTAACCTTTCTTTGTGTTTACGCTCTATGATAATGGGCTTATATCTTCAATTCAAGTATAATTCTGTACTTTAATCTCTAGAACGTCCTAAAAGCCACTGCGAGTTGCACAGAGACGGTATACAAACCACCAGTCCAGAGGGTTATCCACTAGTGGGAGCATTTGTACCTCAGTGTGATGATGATGGACACTACACTCGTCAACAGGCAAGTTAAAGATGATTTGATGTATTAAGCAGTTTGTAAATGTATTTTGTGACTAAAACGTGAATTTTAGTGCCATGGTTCAACTGGGCATTGTTGGTGTGTGGACAGCCAAGGAAAAGAAAAACCTGGAACTAGAACTGCTCCTGGTGCTACACCCATTGACTGTGACAACCCAGGTCCAAAGCTTAACCATTTCCTGTGTTCATATGCTTTGATGACTGTGATATTTTCACTTAAAGTATAACATTGTAATGTAATATCTAGGACATCCCAAAAGCCAATGTGAGCAGCACAGAGACAGTATACAGACAACGAGTCCAGAGGGTTATCCAATACTGGGAGCCTTTGTACCTCAGTGTGATGCTAACGGACAGTACTCTCCTCAACAGGTAAATTCTAGACTTTTAGAGGCATTGGGTCCTTTGTTTATTAACTACTTGACTAGAATGTATTATGCATTTTAGTGTCACAGTTCTAGTGGACATAGTTGGTGTGTGGACAGACAAGGACAGGAGAGATCTGGAACTAGAACTCCTCCAGGGGTAACACCCATGGACTGTGAAAGAACAGGTGCCAACGTTTCTTGTATCTCCAAGGTATGAGGATGCTCTTATGTTTTCACTTCAAGTATAACTTTGTAATTAAATCTCTAGAACGCCCTAAAAGCCACTGTGAGTTGCACAGAGACAGTATACAGACCACCAGTCCAGAGGGTTATCCGATAGTGGGAGCATTTGTACCTCAGTGTGATGCTGACGGACACTACACTCGTCAACAGGTAAAGTCTAAAGGTTTTGATGCATTCTGTGCTATGTATGTCGTTTTTGTGACTAAAACATACTGAATTTTAGTGTCACGGTTCTACTGGGCATTGTTGGTGTGTGGACAGCCAAGGACAAGAAAGACCTGGTACTAGAACTCCACCAGGTGCAACACCCAGTGACTGTGACGAACCAGGTGCCAAAACTTAACTCTTCCTTGTGTTTACGCACTAATGAGTCATTTACAGTTTCAAATCAAGTATAATTCTGTACTTTAATCTCTAGGACGTCCTAAAAGTCACTGCGAGTTGCACAGAGACGGTATACAAACCACCAGTCCAGAGGGTTATCCAATAGTGGGAGCATATGTACCTCAGTGTGATGCTGACGGACACTACTCTCGTCAACAGGTAAATTTTAAAAGGTTTGAGGCATTATGTTTTGTGTATCATTTATGTGACTAAAACATTGTGAATTTTAGTGTCATGGTTCTACTGGGCATTGTTGGTGTGTGGACAGCCAAGGACAAGAAAGACCTGGTACTAGAACTCCACCAGGTGCAACACCCATTGACTGTGATGAACCAGGTGCCAAATCTTAACTCTTCCCTGTGTTTACACTCGGACTCTTTTGGATTTTCAATTCAAGTATAACTCTGTAATTCAACCACTAGAGCGTCCTAAAAGCCAGTGCGAGTTGCACAGAGACAGTATAAAGACCACCAGTCCAGAGGGTTATCCGATAGTGGGAGCATTTGTACCTCAGTGTGATGCTGATGGACACTACACTCATCAACAGGTAAAGTCTAAAGGTTTAGAGTCATTAGAGGGATGTATTTTGTATATCATACATCTTATTGGTTTTGATGCATTATGTGCTATGTATGTCATTTTTGTGACAAAAACATTCTGAATTTTAGTGTCATGGTTCTACTGGGCATTGTTGGTGTGTGGACAGCCAAGGACAAGAAAGACATGGTACTAGAACTCCTCCTGGTGCAACACCCATTGATTGTGACAAACCAGGTGCCAAAGATTAATTTTTGCTTGTGTTTACACTCTGAGTATTGTACATTTTCAATACAAGTATAACTTTCCAATGTAATCTCTAGAACGCCCTAAAAGCCACTGTGAATTGCATAGAGACCGTATTCAGACCACCGGTCCAGGGACGGCATTTTTACCTCAGTGTGATGGTAATGGACAGTACGCTCCTCAACAGGTAAAAGATAAGTCTGAGGTATTGTCTTTTGCATATAATATACAGAATATAATTTTAAAAAAAAAAACATTTTAGTGTCACAGTTCTACTGGGCATTGTTGGTGTGTGGACAGTGAAGGACAAGAACGACCTGGTACTCGAACTTCTCCAGGTGAAACAGCTGTCAACTGTGACAAACCAGGTGCTACAACGTAACCATTGCTTCTGTTTACACGCTACAATCCCGCTCTTACACTTGTCCTGTATTTTCGATCATATACTGTATAACTTTCCAATGTAATCTTTAGACCATCCTAAAACCCACTGTGAGCAGCATAGAGATAGTTTACAGACCACCAGTCCAAGTGGTTCTCCTATACTGGGAGCCTTTGTACCTCAATGTGATGCCCAAGGACAGTACACACCTCAACAGGTAAGTCAAAGCAGTACCAAGAAATATATATTTTTTAAATGGGTAATGGGACATGAACATATATGTTTTGCATGCTTTTAGTGAGGTTGTGCTACTGTAGGAGTGTTTGACAGAGTCTCCTTTCTGATCTTAAACTCCCAATTTTTTAAGTGGACCCAAAGCGAGATGGAGGATGTTGAATCAGAATGCTCTTGGTCAAACCTATGGTCAAAAGGTGTTTGTTGCTCGTTAGGATGGTTACCCTCGAAACTGACATTAGATGTCTGAGATAAACAAGGAGGGGTGTCAATCTGAAGGAGTTCTACTAAGCTTGCCTAGCTTTTGGCAGAGGTTGCAGTACTTGACCTCTTGACTTTGCCAAGGTATTGTACTGGTATTGGTACAGTGTGGGCGAGAGAGCGCATCTAAATGCAGATTCAGTGGCGTCACTAACACCTTTAGCAAATGGGAAGCAATGTTGGAGGATCCATACAGTATGTGATCTTCAAATTTTATGGCTATATTCTAACTTCTCGATTTCATTCTACTGAACAAGTGAGTCTCGCCATCCAGATTATCTTAATTCCTTCGATAGGGTATTGATATTTCATAAGAACTGATATGTCGTTTGTTCCAGTGTCATGGTTCGAGTGGACATTGCTGGTGTGTGGACAGCCAAGGACAGGAAAGACCCGGAACTAGAACTCCTCCTGGTGCAACACCCATCGACTGTGATAACTCAGGTCCTCACCCCAAATGTTTTTCAGTCTTTTTATGCAAGGATGACTGTATTAACTGGAATAAGAATTCCATCAATTATATTATATGAACTCTACTTTCCAGAACGCCCTAAAAGCCACTGTGAGCACCAGAGAGACCATGTACAGATAACCAGTCCTGAGGGCTATCCTCTAGTGGGAGTTTTCATACCTCAGTGTGATAGTAATGGACGGTACACACCTCAACAAGTAAGGACGATTTAAATTAGAGCAATAATGTCTTTTCAGTGTACTGTTTGCAATTTTTATTGCCGTTTCAGTGTCAAGGCTCGACTGGACATTGTTGGTGTGTGGACAGCCAAGGACAAGAAAGACCTCGAACCAGAACTCCACCTGGGACCACACCCGTCGACTGTGAGAGACTGGGTAAGAAACAGACTCACAGCAAAAATATGCTTTATTGATAATTTTCCTTGATTATATGTTGATAGACAATTTAACAATACTTGTTCTTTCTTTCTGTCAAACAAACCCACAGATGAACATCCCAAAACCCTTTGTGAACACCACAGAGAAAGTGTACAGACCAGAGGTGCTGAGGGTTTTCCTCTAGTTGGAGCCTTTGTACCTCAGTGTGACGCTAACGGACAGTTTACGCCACAACAGGTACATTTCAGATTCTAGAATGTTTCCGCCATCTGTCTTTGTATATACAAACCCAATTCCAGTGAGGTTGGGACGTTGTGTTAATCATAAATGAAAACAGAATACAGTCATTTGCAAATCATGTTCAACCTACGTATATTTTCATGATGTTCCAAAAACGATGGGACAGTATCATGTTTAATATTGTGTTCCTGAGCCCAGTGATGATTTTTGATGCTGTGCCACGTGAGGTATAGAAGAGCACCGACATTCAAAGTTGTTTATTTTAGCCTTGCTGCTTACATGCAGCGATTTTGCCTGATTCTCTGAACCCTTTTGATGATATTATCGACTACAGATGATGAAATCCCTAAATTCCTTGCAATTGTATGTTGAGGAACATTGTCCTGAAATTGTTCCATTTTCTCACGCACTTGTTCACAAACAGGTGAACCTCACCCCATCTTTGCTTGTGAATGACTGAGCAAGTCAAAGAAGCTCCTTTTCTACCCAGTCATGGCACCCACATGTTCCCAAGTGGCCTGTTCACCTGTGGGATGTTCCAAACTGGTGTTTGAGGAGCATTCCTCAACTCTTTTTTTGCCAACCGTCCCGGCTTTTTAGAACATGCTGCAGTCGTAAAATTCCAAGTTGTTTATTTGCTAAAAACAATAAAAGTTATGAATCTCGGGGAGTTTAATCCAGTGGTTCCCCAACCCCTCAAGATCAGGAAGGCGTGAAGAAAATCCTGCCCCCACAGATAGCAGAGAACACACAAGAAGAGAAACTCCCCTTTCCATATGTTTCTTTTCACCAAGCAAATCAGTTTAAATGTGAGAAAGAAACATGGAAAAGACAAATAAATAAATAATTTTACAAACATTTATTATATAGGCACCATGTAGATGACAAGATATGACAATGGACAACTAGTTAGCACCTCTATTTCACAGTTCTTAGGACTGGGGTTCAAATCCCGACCCCACTTTTGTGGAGTTTGCATTGTTCTCCCTGTTCCTGCGTGGGTTTCCTCCCACATCCCAAAAATATGCATGATATGTTAATTAAAGTATCTGAATTCCCTCTAGCTGTGAATTTGAGTGTTCGTGGTTGTTTGTTTCTATGTGCCCTGCCACCAGCCCTATGGTAGCTGGGATAAGCTCCAGCAGTCCCATGACCTTTGTGAGGATAAGCACCTCAGAAAATGGATCGATGAATAATGAAAATAATAATTCTAACAAACAAAAAAAGCATATAGTGGGGGTTTCATGTACATCCTTTCAACGACTCGGTCTTTACATCAAAATTTATGTTTAAATGGACGAAACTTGTTCTCATATCAAATCATTGTCATTCCATGTATTAGTGCCATGGTTCCATTGGTGAATGTTGGTGTGTGGACAGCAATGGTCAAGAGAGACCAGGAACAAGAAGTCCACCTGGTGTTTCTCCTATAGACTGTGACGGCCCTAGTAAGATGAGAACATTCTTCATCCACACATTTCATGTCCTTCTGGATCTTTTATGCTCTGCCCTAATGTCCTAACTCATTAACTCTCGGTCTGTGACACACGCACACACATACACACGTACGTTAAAACCAATTCTTGCTGTAAACCACTTTTATGATAGTCCAGACGTTTTCAGAGTTTGTTTTGTGGGAAGACCGATGGACTATTTCACTGGTAACGGCATGCTTTTTCATGGTTGCTATAAGATTGGATTGCAGGCTTCTGATTTTCTGTGATTTATTTATAAACCACCGCCACCATCCTCCTTCTCTCCATCTTGCTATTATCAACAGCTGCAGCATTTAAAGCCCTCTAAGAAAGTGAGTTATTCGAGGGATTTTAAAAGATAAACACAACGGCAAGCCAAAGGGTGTTCGTATCAACAAAGTCGCGCACAATTAATGACACTCTTACCATGTACTGTAGATGTAATATACTGTAAACTCAAGCCAGAAACACACTGAGACTAATTTGAAGAGTATGAATCGAGGCAGGTGGACACTTCTTGTCCATGGACTACATTTCGCCCTTTAATCCAAAAGGTTTTTCAGGTTTTGCAATTTCAATTCGGAGTCTCCCTATTTATGTTTTTGGTGTGTGTGTATGTGTGTGTCCGCTGAGGGTGGTCACATCTTCAATAAACAAGTGACCAGCTTCTTCAATTCATCCTTTGTGAATTACCTGGTTGACTGAGAATCTACACAGACACTCTGAAAATAAGACCAAGGGATGACTATAAATCATAACAGAGATGGTAAACGTTGCTTCTGTGTCTTTTGCAGTTCACGTGACTCCGACTGAGCGTCCCGAGAGTGTGTGCGAGCGCTGGAGGAGCAGTTTAATGGAGCACTACGGTGGGAAGCCAGGGCCGCAACAGTACTTGCCCCAGTGTGAGCCCGATGGACAGTTCAGGTAGTTGCTCATCAAGATTGTATTAGCCGATTACTGTACATATGTGGCAAAGGCCCCTCCTGGAAACTGTCACCTTATCGTGGTGGAGGGGTTTGTGTGTCCCAATGATTCTAGGAGCTAAGCTGTCGGGGACTTCACAACCATTACAAACAGGTCCTAAGTGACGGACCAGACAAAGCGCTGTTGTGAGACTCCTATGATGAAAAACTAAATTAGATCGAGATTTCCTTTGCCCGGACATGAGAGGATAGCCTCCCAGCAGGCACAAGACGTGGATTTTACGTTGAAACAACGTCCAGGTCAAATGTCGAAAATTCGTTGTTTTAACTTTGTATTTGTAAATTGCGACGACGACACAATCTAACCTAGAATCTACGTTGTCTTACAACTTTGTCTTGAAACAACGTCCAGGTCCAACGTCCAAAATTCGTTGTTTTAACTTTCAACGTTGTCTTACAACGCTGAAACATTGCCTTTACATTGTATTCGTAAATTGCATCGACGTGACAATCCAACACAAAATCAACGTAGCCATGCTACATGGAAATTGAGCCATTAAAACTGTAGATTGAAACCTTTATTATGCAGTGTCAAATTACAGACAATTAGCCCACAGTAATACATAAATGTTTAACATTTAGAACAAATAACTTTTTTCTTAAAGTATGTTACAAACAAAATCAAATATAGTGTAATTGCGAGAGTGGAAATGGCGGCTAGCTAGCCTCTCTGCAGCAGATGGTTCACCACTCACGACAGACTCCTCAGGTGGTGTGTGGGGAAACGTTGTTATTGCCTTCACAGTAGGAAAACTCTGGGGGGGGGGGAACAACGGCTCGCTGGTCCTTAAATGACAACGTACAGCCTGTGTTTCGGTGGGCTCCGACTTCTTCTTCTTCTCCTTCCGTCAACTACATCAGCAAACAACTCAGGCGGAACATGCAAACCCATCACGCACACAGAACGTCAACTTCATCCGTCGACCCGGGGTCCTTGTTACCTCCTAACCCCGTAGAAGTTCCCACTACAGCTCGGGCGGAGAATGTACGGCTGACGTGAACTGAAACTAGCGGTCACTGTTGGAGCTCACAGGCTGGACTGATAGTTTAGACAGAATAATTACGATAAAAATTGTAAGTCACAATCAACAATTTCTGACGATATGAAAACTAGGAATGGCAGCATCACGTGCAGTGCATCATGGGAATATTTGCAGACAGTAACTTATACATCACGTTAGTTGCGACATCCACGAGGAATCAACGTTGAAACAACGTTATTTGATAATGTAAATCTGTGGAATTTACATTGAATTTAGGTTGTTCGACGTCGCGAACTAAAACAACGTCAATTCAACGTTGAATCCACATCTTGTGCCTGCTGGGCATCCATTTTTACAGGTTGTAGTAGCGGTATTTAATTGACGGGTGACAATTGAGTGGGGTGTGGTTTCAGGGAATTCAGTGGACACTGTTCAAGATGAGACACAAGGGCTTTATTTTTCACAATTTTGGAGCTCTTTTTAAAATATACCATCAACTATATAGATTTGGCAGGGTTGTTAACAACATTCTGACTTAGACATACAGTCGTGTATAAAACCAAGACGGTTAAAAGTACGGATTCCACTCCTGTTGTCAAGCAAAAGACAAAAAGAACTCTTTAAGTAGAGCACCAAAGTACAAATTCTTCTCACCATTGAGTATGGCATTGTCATATTTTGTGTAAGAGTGATTTGATTTGTTCTAACGGTCCTGGGATCTCAGTCCAATCCAGTGCTATGGGGAGACCACCTACTGCTGGTGTGTGGACCAGGATGGGCGAGAGGTTCTTGGCACCAGGTCAAATGATGTCATTAAACCTGCGTGTGAGTGTTGTATGATTCCTGCTGCATTTTCCGTGAAAACCTTGCGATACATGTGCCCACCAATTTTTTTTTTCCCCCCATTTTGTTGCAGGCCTTCCCTCAGTGGCCCCGCCAACTGTGCGCCCGTTACCCCGCCCGGATGTGACTCCTCCCCCTAACACTGATATCACACTGCTGTATGCACAGGGACAGAAAATAGGAGCACTTCCTCTCAACGGGAGCAGACTCGATACAAGCCGCTCCAAAACGCTCCTGACTCTACACGTAAATGCATCGATAGACACTTTGGTGTGAATGACTTTATTATAAAGATTTTCCCATGATTTTGTCAATGTGCTTGTATGCAGGGCTCCATAGTTGTAGGCCTGTCTTATGACTGCAAACAGAACCAAGTGTATTGGACTGATTTGTCCGCACGGACCATTAATAGAGCATTAATGTCGCCGGGAGCTGAGCCAGAAATACTCATTAACTCGAGTGAGTGACGACAAAGACATTTATACACCTACCGAATGTTTCTGGTGATTTTATTTATTTATTTTTTTCCGTTTTTCTAACAATCTGCTCCTTGTAGATCTGGTTAGTCCAGAGGGCTTAGCTGTGGATGTCAATCGAAGGCTGATGTTCTGGGTGGACTCCAACCCTGACCTGATTGAAAGGTCCAGTTTGGACGGTAGCGATAGAAGGACGCTTTTTGACACAGACCTGGTCAACCCCCGGGCCATCATTGTGGTCTCATCCACAGGGTAATCCCTATTCATTTCAACCACAACTTTCCTCCTTCTAAATAAATAAATACTGTCAGTTAATTCGTTAAATATCCAGCCAGAACACCTCCCACATACATCCCAGAGGTGATCCACTATGCACCAACAGGGTCTGTATCTCATTCATTCGCGCTGACGTCTTGTTGAGTCTGGTTTGTTCCACACTGGAGACATGGCAGCCACCATACAAATCCATCACCAGCTGATAAAATTTCAATCACTGGGCTTTTTAGCGACATGTGTTTACTCTCTGCGAGACAAGAAAATTTTAGTGCTCTCTTAGTGACGGTCGCCAAGACTCGTGAATGCAGACTTGAGCGCACGAGGCCATAATCAGTCTACTTTTCAGGAATAACATCTGTTTTTCATCATTGCTACTAATTACAGATCATCAACAGATATGTGTGTGCGTGTGTTTGTGTGTGTTCATGTGGATGAGAATGAGGAGGAAAGTGTGTTTGAGTTTAAGCCATCATTTAACACAAGAGCAATAAAGTCAAATCATGAGACCTAAAATATCTGTAACACTTTAGTTTCTGATTTCAAGCCAACTGCGTTCATGTTGTGTGTGTGTGTGTGTGTGTGTGTGTGTGTGTGTGTGTGTGTGTGTGCACTTATGTTCCTGCTCGTGTCTCTTTGATTTCATAGCATGTGTCTGTCGCGCTTACAAACACATGTGCGAACGCACAGACATCTCACACACTAATGGGAAAAGCAATGAAATGACGACAAAGATACACGTGCGTGAGCATCTCTTACTTAAACATCTGTTCTAGCATACCTCTTTTTTTTTTTTTTAAACTGATTAACTGCCACACAATGTGTGTGTGTGTGTGTGTCTGTGTTTGGAATTTGATAGCACATGTGCTGTGTGTTCCTTGTTACTCCCAATAGACTCGCCACATGTACGGCATGATTTATGCTGGAAACCAGTCCCCCCACCCAACCCCACGAAACACACACAGCGCCCAAAACTGTGATCATCTCACTGAACATCTTTAATTATCTGATTGAACTTGTTCTGTTCCCATGTCTGGATCTGTTAAGTATAGAGCAAAAAGTTCTTCAGGCTCGACTAGTTTTGCCGTTTCAATAATCTCGTTATTTTTAGTTCAGTGGTGCCTTGAGATATGAGTGACCCCACTTGAGTTTTTCAAGGTACGAGCCAACGTTTGGCCGACATATTGCGTGTTTTAATTTGCAAGAAGAAACACGAGCTACAGGTGCTCTATTGGTGGCAGAAAACTCAACTCAACTCACTTCACAGTTAGGAGCAGTATGGAGCAGGAACTGGAACAAATCTTCAAAACAGACGCGTCAAGATGTTTAATGCCACTCCCAGATGAATTTTACTGTAAAACAATAATGCAAACATGCACAAAAAAAATCAGTATTTCATTCCAATTAGCGATCGATAGTCACGGTGGCATAACCTAATGTCTAGTTGAAGACAAACGGTGGAGCACATCTAAAAAGACAATACAGGAATACTGTATTGTGAAAAAGGACCAATATTATTGCTTCCTCTTGTATGATTTCAATTGACTATCATGCTTTCCTGTAGTTATTAATCCATTTTCTAAAAATATGGCCGCTGACTTGAGGCAAGAGGTGGGGTACTTCCCACAGTACTGAAAAATGAACAGACAACCAGTCATGTATGAGCTGGAATATAATCCAGGATTCCCTCTCGCACACACAATCGAAATGCTTCAATACACTTTGACACACATTCCTAAAATGCTCTTATTGATATGACTAAAACATTTTCACACGACTACTGAAATGTTTTTACACACTAAATTCACGCTCTCATGAGCACCACTTTGGGTCTATCAGGGCACCCCCCCCCCCCCACCACCACCACGTGATACTCAAACAACCTTCACGGAGCTTTTTTTGTGCATGTACGTATGTTATTGTGCACAAAGTTAACTGATCTGATTGTGTTTATAATATTAAATAAAAGCAGAAGTGGTCCAATCCAAACCATTTTGCACCCCTTTGCAGTTCTCTGTACTGGACAGACTGGAATCGAGAGGCTCCGAAGATTGAGAGCGCATCAGTGGATGGACAGAACCGCCGGGTGGTGGTTTCTGAGGGGATTGGTTTGCCGAATGCATTGACCTACGATTACTCTTCTGGACACATCTGCTGGGCCGACGCAGGTAAAGAAACACCTGGGAGACCATATTTACTCTTCACTTTTCATTTTAACCCCTTAATGTTCGGGACAAATTAGACCCATGTTGACATTTGACAGCTGTAAAAAAAAGAAAAAAGGCACGATTTTGAATGAACAATATCTTACAGTGAAACAAAATGATTGCTGACCATCTGGATTGTCCTCTCTGTGTCTTTGCCAAGGTACTAAGCGGTTGGAGTGTATATTCCCAGACGGTTCAGGGAGAAGAGTAATAAACCCCAGCCTCAACTACCCATTTAGCATGGTGTACCACGGAAACCACTTCTACTACACTGACTGGAGAAGGTAAGGATCCTACTTTATTTTCCCTCAACTGAATTTTATGCATGAACTTATCTCAGAACCAAGGAGCGCTGCTCCTTACACTGTGCTCCCTCAACACATCTTCAAAGGGACGGTGTGATCACAGTAAGCAAAGACAGCGGCAAGCTCACTGATGAATATTTGCCGGAGCAGAGGTCTCACCTGTACGGCATCACCATAGCAACATCCCACTGTTTATCAGGTGAGCCAGTATGAGCAGTAGCCTCCACAGTTTGTTGTACATTACGTGGACAAAATTTGTGCACTTGAGAACTTATTCTCGTCCTCTGCTCCTCAACTGATTCTTGTTTTTTAATTATTATTATTTTTTTTTTTTTTTTTGCTTTGACTCGCAAGTAAAAATTTCAGATATGAGCGCTGTATGGTGGCAGTGAACACAATGCAACTTACTTTACAACAAGCAATAGTTTTGCAAATAGAATTAGTGAACAATTCTTCATAAAAAAAGACTTCATGTTATTTATTGCAGCTAACGGGGAAAGTTTACTGTCAAACTAAACATAAAACAAATAGAATTACTTGAATTTCTCCATTAGAATATGCATTTTCCCTTAAAAAACAACAATAAAAGTCACCATCATCAAAAGTAATATCGTATAGGTTAGGCTATATAGTAGGCTATAATTATTAAAAAAAATCACATTGTATGAATGTATAACAATACCTAAGGGTTGTGAAAAATCATGTATTCATTCTCATACGATATGCAATATTTCAAATGGTATACACAGTGGAAACTCGAAAGAACGAACTAATTGCAGGGGGCTGTCCCACTCTAGCCAATTGTCCCTTATATTGAAGCACTTTTGATTTTAGGTCACACGGACCCATATTACTGTACAGTACAAAATTGGTGGTTTGTAGGTTTTTTTTCCATGTCCTAAAACACCTCGTACAGTCCAAAGTAATTGTAAATAAATATTTTTAAAATGTTTAAAAGTTTTGTTTGATCTAAATTTACCATTTAGTGTGCTTTGTAGTTCCAAATATGTTGCCAAAGGCAAAGCGCTTGCCAAAAAAAAAAAAACTAACGTTACTATAACAAATATAACAGTCTAGGAGATGTCACACAGGCGGGGCCAGAATTTGAACCCCAGTCCTCAGAACTGTGAGGCACATGTGGTAACAAATACACTATGCCAATCATTTCCAAACAGACCTGTTATAACATCTCTTGCTATTGTTTAGTTGACAGATTTCATATCTACCAGATGGCCGATTTTAATTTATTAAACCGCCAGCTCACGAAGCCTATCTCACAAGTTCAAAAAGTTCAAGGGAAGGGAAGTAGCCCGCCAGTTCAACATGAACAGCGCTATTAGAGATTATGGAGGAAATCCAAAGAAAATAAGTGACTACGTACAATTTTCAACGGTACTAATTTTATACTTAACTTATCATTCACCACTGATTTGTGTTGATTACCATCTTTATTTGTTACTAGTATGAGAAATTGAGAACACGAGTATAAATCATGAGAAGGGGACTTGAACGTTCTGATAAAAACAAAAGACTGAAGTATGTAAATGCATGCACATGGAGCAGAATATTTTGTTGAAAAATGAACATGTACAATACTTCATGTTTTGAGCATGGATAGGAATAACATGAACCTGTTAAGACATGTTATACATGGGTAGCAAAATTTTCCAGATTTTGGGGGTACATTTTGGTTGTGTATTATACTCAAGGGCATATTATACACAAGTAATTATGGTACATGTGCAGGTTAGTTTAAGGATGCATAATGTGGCCTACTGTAGACGGGCTAACAAACAGTATTGGTGTGCATTATTATATCCTTGCAAGCACCAATTATTTGAACAAGAGTGAAGCAATACATACAGGCATACAATATATTCTTTATCCTCTGCAAAGAATGACTAATTGTGTAACTTACTGGGGACTTACCTGTCTTCCTGTTTATCAGTATGACTGTATTATACTTCCTCCAGCGGCCAAGGCGCACACCGGAAGGAGCAGCCCAACGTCCATTGAAATGAAACAAAAAGTGTGATCTGTGATCATTTTAAGGCCTATTCAATATAGGACATACAGTGTAGTGATACAAGACAACAGTGTTCACCGTAGAACAACGTAGTTCCTGTGTGACCGTGTGTATGTGTGTACATTTACCTTACACCCAAGTGTAAAGTCTATTTGTGGTCCATAAACCAAAGAATACATCCACCAGTGTCATTTGATCCACTGTCGTCATCTACAAAACTTCTGGAAATTACGTACAAAGCTTCCCACTAAACACCGGATGATGGCCAAAGTAGTACCTGGCTACTGCCCCGCATACAACCCTGACATCCAAACACACAATGTCATGTGCACTTGACACTGGCTACAGCTGTAATAACAGCAGGCTGCTTCAAAGACATTGGTGTGTAGTGTAATTGTCTACATGATGACAGCTTTGAAACACACCGACTTCAAAGCTGTTATTGTTCACCGCGCCCAGACACACCAGTCAAGTGGCTGGGTCTCGCTTGGTCAGGACATTCCAGTTTTTCCTGAAGGCCGCTTTACTCGAGCATCCAGAACTTCATATAGAATTTCTAGGGACAGCCTTGAGCGGATCTACTTTAGTGACCTCAGAATTAGGTTTCTGCTTTTTGCAGGTTCTGTTAGCGTTTTTAAACCGCTATATCCAAATCTGACTGGAGCAGTCCGCAGCCGATTGTGAAGCGCTTGAGGTGAAAATCAGCACCTCAAAATCTGAGGCTGGGATGGGAACAAATTTCAGTGTCGGAACTATGACAACAAAGTCATGGGAATACAATGCGAGCGCCACAATGCAATTCTTGACTAAACTAAGGGAAAAATACGGCTTGTGTCATAAAAGTTTTGCTTCTTGATTATTTCAGTAGTTCCATATTTTTATTACTGCCAAACCTGGATAGCAGTGGAATTTGCCAAATTCTGTTTTGGGATTAGAGGCAATCTCTGTGGGAGTGGCATTGGGATTTGGCAGGATACCGTATTTTTTTCAAGATTTGGGACTGGAAGGGAGTGGGATCAATTTCTGTGGTAGCGGAAGGCAGCAAGAGTCAACATCGTTCTCTTCGTGGAAAAGGGAGGAGGTTGAGGAAGAGATCCTGTCCGAAGTGGTCACCAAGTATCGAGGGGTCTTGTTCATGAGTGAGGGGGGAAATGGAGCAGGAAATTGATAGGTACATCAGTCCGGTGACTGCAGTGATGCGGACTCTGTAATGATCTGTTGCGGTGAAGCAGCTGGGACGAAAGGCAAAGCTGTGATTTAACGGTCGATCTCCGTTCCTACTCTCACTTAAGGTCGTGAGGTGTGATTTGTGGCAGAAAGAAATGACTGCTGATTGAACCTGCAGAAATGAGTTTCATTGGCAGCTTTTCCTTTCGAGATTTGGTTGAGAAGCCCCCTCACCCACTACTCCGCCGCATTGAGAAGATAGATGAGGTAGTTTGGGCATTTGAAAAGGATCTCCCTGAGGACAGGCCCGTCCCATCGGCAAGAGGCCCCAGGAACAACGTAGGACATTCTGGAGAGACGATGCCTCCCAACTGGCTTGTGAAATCTTGGCATACCCCCAAAAGAGCTGCACGAAGTGGCTGGGGAGAGAAAGGTCTCAACGTCTTTGCGTAAGCCATTGCCCCTGTGACTCGACCCAAGAGAAGCAGAGGAAAATGGATTTATGGATGAAGTTTTACATCACCCTGTGTTGGACATCAAATATGGCATCTTGTGTAAAAAAAAAAAAAAAAAGTCACTGTAGGTGCTTTCTTTCGCTTTCCAGCTAAAGGGTTCTTCCAGTGCCCTGAACTACAAGTGTTCCTTCCGTCTTGTTTTGACGAAAGCGCAAGTCAGTTGCTGATAACCCTCAATTAGTGGGCTCTCTAGTGCACAGCAAACGAAGACCATGTTAGTCAAGTCTTCAGTCAAATTAAATTGGAGGCATGAGCTGAAACCATCCATCCATCCATTTTCTTTGCCGCTTATCCTCACAAGGCGTGCTGGAGCCTACCCCAGGTGTCAATGGGCAGGAGGCGGGGTACACCCTACACTGGTTGCCAGCCAATCACAGAGCACATGGATACAAACAGCCGCACTCACAATCACACCTACATGCAACTTATGTCCAATTAATGTTGCATGTTTTTGGGATGTGGGAGGGAACCGGAGTGCTTGGAGAAAACCCACGCAGGCACGGAGAGAACATGCAAATTCCACACAGCTGGGTCCGGGATCGAACCCGGTACCTCAGAACTGTGAGGCCAATGCTTTACCAGCTGAGCCACCGCCAAGCTGGAACCAGAGGGCAGCTTTTTTGTTTTTTTTTTCCTGCAACAGATCATGAAGCTCATACACTGTTAGGTCAAGCTGCCAGTATTTTTAAATCCGACAAAAAACTGAGATAAAAATGCAAAGACAAAAAAGATGAAAAAAATGCTTAAAAAAACCCCAACCCTTGAACTCCCTTCTAAAATGTGTTGTGTTTGTGTGCCAGGGACCCATTAACAAAAGAACGGCAGCCACATGGCCCCTTGGTGCTCAAATTCTGGGGCCATTTTTGAGCCGAGGGTGTGATGAGCCCTCCTGGTGTCCCTCAGAGGAAAAGGATGCTCCCAAAGGGACATTGGCTTCCTGTGGATCAGCTCTCCACCATCCCTCCAAGATATAACCGCACATTAAATGTTTTGTACATTTGTTTTGTACCTCATTTCCATTTTTTTCTACTGATTTTGTTTATATGCAAGTTTTTTTTAGCCATCAATGCCTAACGGTTATATCACATTTAAAAAAAATTTCAATCACTGAGGCTTCCCTCCACCGTGTCAGAACGCAGAAGCTCCATTCAAGCCACAATTTCCCTGCACCACTAATAATGCCCCAACCCCTGCCTTCTGATTTTTCTCTCTTTATGTGATATTTATAACATTAAATTGTGTTTTGGTACTGGACTGTTTATTTCTCTTTTTTTTTTTTTTTTTACATTTGCAGCTCTGTGGAAACACACAAGGGGGAAACAAGAAGCAAACAAGTCAAAAGCTTCCATTTTCTACATCAAAACAAATGAGTGGATACATTTTTAACCAAGTCTTTGTAAAATGGAAGCTAGCAAAGTTCACCCCGCAAAAAAAAAGTGTCTCACACACAAGAAAAATGTCAACCACAGGCTTTGAAATAATAACTCCAGCTCTACAGAACTTTCACATGGTCTTCATCTGCCGACCTTGCCCAGCCTGTGGTCGGTTTTTGGGTCGGCAATGACTGCTTGGACCGCTACGATGGCTTCGTTTATCCTGGTCTGAAGGTCCCTCAGCTCCTCGATGTGCAGCAAACGTAGGATCTGAGCTGCTTCGTTCAGCGTGGCATCTTGTAACGAGACCACAAATCATATTTATGTTACTACACGCAAAACATACACACATGGAATATCCTTATTTTGACAGGGGGAAAAAAAAAATACTCACCCCCTGTATCAAAACCCAAGGTGTGCTTGTCTAAGGCTACTGGGACACCCTGAACACACAAACGGAAGACATTGACTGCTGTACCACAGGTGCAGAATCATTTTGAGGAGGCGGTTTCTGTAGGAATTCTGTGAATGCCTTAAAATCTGAACAGGAAAGCTATGAAATTAATTCAATTGTTGAAATGTAGTGTAAGACTTGAAGTTGGAATGATTTGGATCAGTTACGAAATGTGTCAAATATAAAAAAAAAATCTAAATATAAAATATATATATAAATATAAAAGTGAGTAATTCTATTGAGAAAACTGCGTCACTTTAATGGGGACAATAGTTCGCAAGATACTATGAATGGGCTGAACAGTTTGAATTTGGAATGGTTTGAATCAGCCAGGAAATGTGAAAAGATGAAGGAGGAGATCAATTTTCAAATATGGCAATTTTATTGTGGGGAAAGTTCAATCCAATCCAAAATCATGAATCAGTTTTGGGCACAGGCTTATGCAAATACTTGACCATGGACTGCAACACACCCACTGGCACTTTTTTCAACTAAATTAATAAATCCAAATGAAAAAAATTCAAGGAAGCAGAGCTGGAGGTAGCAGAAATTAAGATGCTGAGATTCTCGCTTGGAGTGAACAGGTTGGATAGGATTAGAAATGAGCTCATTAGAGGGACAGCCAAAGTTGGATGTTTTGGAGACAAGGTTGGAGAGAGCAGACTTCGATGGTTTGGACATGTTCAGAGGCGAGAGAGAGAGAGTATATTGGTTGAAGGGTGCTGAGGATGGAACTTTCAGGCAAAAGAGCCAGAGGAAGACCAAAGAGAAGGTTGATGGATGTGGTGAGGGAGGACATGAGGAGGATGCACGAAATGGGCTTCGATGGAAAAAAATGACATGCTGTGGCGACCCCTAATCGGGACAAGCCGAAAGGAGAAGAAAAAGGAGGAGAAGAAGAAGAAGATGATGATGATGATGATTACCAGTGATGTGCCAATGCCTTTACCTCTCTGCTTTGGCTGGCTTTAGCGATGGCCTCCGGTGAAAGTCTTTCTTGGATGAGGATACGAATGGCCTTTCAGGTGGAGACCAACCATTAAACGGGGTGGTGTGCAACATTCAATCACGTTGAGGGGGAATCTTTAAAGCACTCACTTTGAGCATCACCAGGTAGTCGTCGTGCCGCTGTATCTTGAGGATGTTGGCCAGGGCGAGCACACCTGCTTTGAAATCTGGCGAGTCGCCTGAGTCACACACAAACATCACAAGAGCCTCAGTTCACCCACACGTACGCTGCGGCTTTGCTGTCGCGGCGGTCCCGTGCGATCCCTACTGTCGAGGTTGACGAGGGGGTCTGACGTGGCCCTGCTTTCGTTGGAGGGTTCCGCTGGTGGGCAGTTTCTGTACTTGTCGACTGGAGATGGGGGAGACACAAAACACAATCATACACAACTGACGGGAAGTTTTAGAAATATTCGATTGAAATTTTCCATTAGCAATGTGGGTCAAAGTGAGTAGTAACAGTACTCTTGTGCAATGTTCCCTCTAAGATGCGCAACTGCACATTTGCACACTTGTCGCAGATTCTCAGCGCAGAGGAAAACAGATCCAGCGCAGTAAACTACAGCCTGACGTCTTTTTAAACACGGCAACACACTGCCTCTCACAAAGAGCTGCTGCCCGGCCACACACTCTACTTCCTAATTTACCTGACACCGCCCACCTCTCCTCTTAAAGGGGTACACTAATAATTACAAACACCGGGGTATGTGAATAATAGAAGAAAAAGTGGTGAAACCGGATGAGATTTTCTCTTTTTTTGAGTAAAAAAGGTCTGGTCTGAAGCCAAAGTAGAACGTACAGGATGAGATGGTGGATAAGGTTAAAATTCCACCTTGGCACATTGAGGATGAAAGCACAGACAATACATTGCCCAAAAAGCTAATTCTGTATTTTAAATATAGGAGGCAACATAACATTAACCCTAAAACTGTTTGGGAGCATCATTCAGCTTTCAACATGCATTGGGAAAGATATTCTGCAATCAATAATTGAGTTTTACACCAAGAAAAACAGACGGGGATATCATTGTGGGTTAAAAAAAAAAAAAAAAAAAGAAACCAAGTTGGAAGCGACATTTCAAATTTATAGTTCATAGTTGGCTTGGTATGTATTTGTATTGTAATGTATTTTTTGGTTTGTTGAGATTTTTTGTGTAAGTTTGCAAAAACAAAAACTGTTCTTAAAAACGTTCTGATGGGAATGTAAATGGCGTAATCTGAACCTTTTAATGAGCCATGTAACTTCAATGGATGACACTGATTGACCACAGTGCATACGTTTGATGTTGCTCACAGTGGTCAAAGGGGGCGCTCACAGGCTTAGTGTGTTTGCTCAGACACGTAAAAAAATTAGAGGGAACATTGCTCTTGTGCGTGCCTTGTTAGCATGCCATTGCCTGTAGTACCAGAATCCATTATTAGCGTTTTATAAGACACTAATTCAGGAATGTTACCATTTGCTGTTAACAGTGTAAAAGTTGCTAAACGTGAAGCCCATGAATAACAATAGAAATACAGTGGACCCTCAATAAAATGTACTCTGATGTAACAGATTTGACCATTTAACTATTAACCGTATAAACTGTAACTGACAGTTCGTTAGTTCCAGAATTGGCCGTGAAATGTGTAATTTGAAACTTTCAAAATTGTTAAGCTCACTTTGAATTTATTTACAATAACTTTGCACTGTACTGGGCATTTTAGGCCATGAAAAAAAAATACTCAATTTTATATCATACAGAAACTTTCTTTCGGCTTATCTCGTTAAGGGTCGCCACAGCGTGTCATCTCAGGTGAACGCTCATATTTGTTTGGCACAGATTTTAGGCCGGATGCCCTTCCTAATGCAACCCCTCTTAGGGAGTGGAGGCCCGGGTGAGAAACGAACTCACGACCCCTGGTTTACCAAACCAATGCTCAACACTGAGCTATGGAGCACTCTCAGGCCAGTCGAGAGACGTAATCTCTTTTATATTTTTTTTTTGGGGGGGTGGAAGCAAAAAAAAAAAAAAAAAATAAAAAACTGACACTGACGAAAATATTTGCGGTGGCCCCTTAAAAGTTTGTATTGGTATTTGAGAAAATGCTGCTAGAGAGCGCTTAAGGTTCATCCTGAAATCTGAGCCAAAATATTAAATATCACAAACTTTCTGAAAGCAGCATAGCTCCAAATCACTTACAGTAGTGGCTGTGCACATTTGTGTCTTAAAGGGGATTAGCCTACAAAGTTCAGTAGCTCGTTGTTGCTGGCAAAGTATTCCTTTATCCGATGGTGCCATCTATTGACCAAACTCCGTATAGGAAGAAATATTAAAAAAGGACCGTCTGTTGCCTTCTTACCATTGTCTCCATATTCATATCGCACCGCCAGGCCCAGCAGCCAGTCCACAGCCTCCGCTCTCTCGGCCACTCCAAACGGACAGTTAACGTCCTGTAGGTACTGCACGGAGGACATGGACACGTGTCGTTACGGATGCCAGACTGTGCCATCTCCAACTTGCCTAAGGTTCCAGAAGCAGTCACGCAAGCCCAAGCCATAGCATTACCTCCATCATGCTTCACAGATGAGCTTGTGCGTTTTGAATCATAAGCAGATGCTTTCTTTCTCCATACTTCGGTCTTGGCAACATTTTAAGAGTTTAATCTTGGTCTCATCAGAAACTTTGATCCAAACCCTTTGTGGCTCATCTGTGTACTTTTTGCAAAATCCAATACAGCCATCCGATTCTTTTTGCTTACGAGCGGTCTGGATCTTGTGATATGGGGTGTATATATTTTTTCCATATTTTCCATTAGCATTTCTTTCATGGATTCAAGTCCTAAACCATTTAGTGATTTATAGACCAGTAGCAGAACTTTAAAATCTATTCTCAAACTGACTGGAATCCAGTGTTAAGACTTTAGAATTGGAGAAATATGCTCTGACCGCTTTGTTCTGGTCAAAACCTGAGCTCCAACATTCTGAACAAGCTGCAGCTGTTTAATGCTCTTTTGGGGAGTCCAGTCAGAAGACCATTACAATAGTCAAGTCTACTTGAGATGAAATCATGGATGAGCTTCTCCTGGTCTGCTTGACACATGCAAGCCTTCACTCTAGATATGGTCTTCAGATGGTAAAAGGTAGATTCAGTTATTCATTTGATATGACTGTTGAAGGACAAGTCGGAATCTATGAGAACACAAAGGTTTTGGACTTGGGCTTTGATTTTTAAAGATAATGAGTCCAGGGATTTATGAAAATAAATCAATTTTCTTTATTGCTACAAACTATCAGTTTTGTTGTGGTTTAGTTGAAAGAAAATTTCTCTCATCCAGTTTTTACCTGCTTTCGACAGTGGTACAACACCTCAATTGAACTATAGTCATCTAGAGACACTGCTACACGTCTTCTGCATTGCTATGATAGTCAAAACTAAAGTTCTGGAAAATTTGACCCAATGGTAGCATATAGAGGCCGAACAGGAAGAGGGCCAAGAACTGACCCTTGAGGGACCCCATATGTCGTTGCCATTTGTGGACATTGAGCACTTTCAATGGTTACAAAGTAGCTGCATACCTCCAGGTAGGACCAGGTCGCAAATCCAACACCGATCAGTCACATGTTCCAATAATTTTGCTCCCTTGTAAAGTGGCTGGCTTCATATAAAAAGTACTCTGACCTGTGTTGTTTAAGACATCTAGATGTAAATACCATGAAATAGAAGATGCAATTGTGAACCTTTGTCTCATATTATTTAATCTGAAACCCAAATGTCTTCTGTACACAACAAAAAGAAGGGGAGTGACCTTTATAGGGGACTGTATTTAAAACTTGAAAATAAACCTGTCGTCCTTCTTCATTGTATTATTTAACATGGATGTCTGCTGATGACAAAATGTTTATATTTATGATGATTATTTCCAAAATTCTACAGCTATCTTTTTCGTAGGAATTTTCAGGTACATTTCCAGCCCTTTGCAACCATTGCAGGAGACCAACAGCTCCACTTAAATGTTTGCATTCATTTTTTAAGCTTTTCTTTTCCCTTGTAGCTGTAGAAGATCAATACGTTTTTTTAATAGAGAGACGTAGTGATATGTAATTATGTATATCCGTCATCCAACATCCCTACCAGCCACAATGATGAACACATTTGTGATGGGGCTCGTGTATTGGATGCCAATAGATTGTGAAGTTGGATGTGAGTCCAGGCCAGCTGGCAGAATTTACCTTCTGGTAGGCCTTGGGCCAGTCCGAGCTGGGGATGTTTCGCAGGTTGCCTCTGTCTTCAATCTTATAGTGTCGAATCTTCTGGTCCTCCAGCCACACCACAAAGTTCCTGAACTGGGACTCATCTAGGAACCAACACACATTATAGCACTGATTCAATATTCTACTTTGTGCACTGAATTAATAATGTACTAGTATGCCGTTTAGGCGCCACAGTGGGGCAGCTGTAACGCATTGGTCTCAAAGTTCTGAGGACCGGGGTTCAATGCAAGCCCCGCCTGTGTGGAGTTTGCATGTTCTCCCCGTGCCTGCGTGGGTTTTCTCCGGGCACTCCGGTTTCCTCCTACATCCCAAAAACATACATTAATCGGATACTTTAAATTGCTCCTAGATGTGATTGTGACTGGGACTGTTGTCTGTCTTCATGTGCACTGCGGTTGGCTGGCAACCAATTCAGGGTGTACCTCGCCGCCCGCCCGATGACAGCTGGGATTGGCTCCAGCATTCCTGTGACTCTCATGAGGATAAGCGGCTCAGAAAATGGATGGATAGTATGCATTTATGCTCACAAATAAGACAATTCAGTAAACTCAGAAAAACGGCTATGTCTTACTGAATGTTTTTTTCACCACTGTATGACATTTCTGCGTATAAGTAGAACAACTAGAGCATGTTTTGTCCTTACTAGCAAGACAATTCAGTGCACTAATAGAACACTGGAATCGTAAAGCTTTAGAAATGGCTTTTGTAACCCTTTCCAAGGGATCAATTATTTTATTGATCACCTGTTGTGTAATGTCTTTGAATCCAGTCATTTTATTGCACCTTTTCTATATCTTTTTGTCAGTTTTATTTTCCTGAAACAGATTCTGTTTAAGTGATTTGTTGATCAAATAGATGTGAGGGCAGTCAGTGAAAATTAAGCAAAAAATTGTGATTAGGCACAAATAAGTATGGATTTTAACAGGCAATTTTTTTTCTTAATAAATTAAATAATTTGAAAACAGAATTTTAACCTCACTTGGGTTATATTTGTTTGATAATTACATTTGTTTGAAGATATTGAAGTGGTGAAACTATGCAAAAATAATTATTAGAGGTGGCGGCCACTACTTTTTCGCAGCACTCTACGTGCTACTAGTACTACAAATAAAGCACTAGCAGCTGACAATTGTCATAAAGTTTGTCTCACGAGTATTCTTGTACACTGTAGTCATTTTACTACTTTGCAGAATTGTCATACAGCTGTTAAAAAACATCACTCGAGAGTTATTCTACAAGTACTATTGACAAAATACCACTTCCCTACAAAGAGTGTAGACATTCTACAAGTACACAGAGTTGTACATGTACTTACTAGTGACGTTTTCCCACGACTGTATGACATTTCTGTGCACTCATAATAAAATTAAATGTTACTAGTAAGCAAAGACAGTACACTAATAGACATCTGCACTCTAAATACAGGCTCAGCTAATTATTAAAATTGTCACTAATAATACTATAGTGTGGGACAATACTACATGAGTGTGTTTGCTACTTTGGTGCAAGTTCTGATTCATTCGAAGCATGTCCTATGCTCTATCATTCTACTCGTACATTGTAGTACACTCTTTGTCTTCATGAGTAAGAGCGGTAGTGGAACGACTGTTTTACGATTGCCCCCCCCCCCCCTTTTTTTATGGTATGGTACGTTCCTGCACACTAAGCAAAGCAAATTTATTTGTATGGCGTTTTTCATACACAAGGTAACTCAATGCTCTTTACTAGTCATAGTACCACTACTATTTGCTCTCCAAGTGTGCCCTCAAATGGCATCCATCCATTTACCATACTGCTTATCCTCACCAGGGTCACGGGCGTGCAGGAGCCTATCCCCAACTTACTCCGGGGCCGTACTTGAACCCTGGGTGTGTGAGGCACACGTGCAAACCAGTCCTCCGCCCTACAACTTGTGCATGTATTATTCATCGCAATGAATGACAGTACATCAAATATATCCTCATAACCCTTGCTTGTAACGACTACGTTGCTAAGCCGCAGACTTGAAGCAAACCAAATGATTACATATCAGTTTGTCTTACCCGTACAGTCGAATCCACCGGGACTGTGATAGTCTAAGGCGGTGAGTTTTCTTCGAAACATTGTGACACGTTTGGACTTTAAACCTCGTCACGTCAGCAGGCAGCTAAAGCTAGTAGTGGCCTACTAGTCGCCGGCAGGTGACGTCACCACGCATGCGCAAAGCAGCCCGTCTCGCTGCGTCTTTCATCTTCGTCTTCTCGAGTGTTGTAGTGCTTGGCGAATAAAATTCGTGGACAAATAAAACTGTTACTGTATTTACAGAGGGGAAAAAAGATATTGTAAATCAATATTTGATCACAGAAATCTATTTATTTTATATTCAGGTTTTTAGGAAAAAAGAACAAGTCACAAACCACAATATATCAATGTGTATTGTTCCTGCTCAAACAACGGTATACAGTACTTTGTTTTACTGTCCAGCGTAACTTACAAATACTATATAGAATTTTTGCCCAGAGTACGTTCCAACTGTCAGCTGCTGTAGGAACAGGTCAACAACAAACGTAGTTCTTAAAAAGTGAACTGAAACTGAAAACACACAAACACATAATTATGTATTATTTCAGACGAGTCACATAATGTATTTGGATTGCATACACTTCTTGACATCTGAAACAAAGTGGAGGGTATAATAAGGTAAATGATCAGGTCAGTTCTTATGCCAGTGCAATGATAAATGAGCGAGGAGACTTGGACTGGGGTGCTTAGCAGCAAAATTGTTTCAAAAGTCACCCCTTATCGGACCTTGGAGAAAAAAAGTCATTAGCATCAGAGCACAAGTTTGAAATAGCACCTCAAAGCAAAATGTGTGCTAGTTTTGGCGCTTAAACACAAACACTTGATAGCTGCGGCATGATTACTATTTAAAATGTCCGCCATAAAGCAAAATGTTTTAATACGGGGAAGTCAAATCAACAGAATCGCACCGCAAAAACCTGATGAAGTGTTTTTTGTTTGCTATGCAAGTTGATTTTCAAGAAGTAGTTATGAGCACAAGAAAAACATTTTAGAGCACTTCAGAGTTAATTGATATCTTTGATGAAATTCAGGAATCACTCTTCCTACACCTTGTCTCAGGACATCCATTTTCACATGCTTCTGTATTAGGTGCATGGATTATTTGAAATTTCATGAAGGATGGGCCGAGGGGCGTCCAAGAGTAGCCAAAGCACACAGGAATAACCACACAATAAAACGTTCAAAATATGGGGGGGGGGAGATATCACATTTATTGATCACATCGTATAAGAGGGCACCAAAATAGTCCTAAAATCATACCTAAAAAACACTAACAATGCAACATTATCGTAACTGGTGGTGGATTTGTGTATTTGTCAAGAATGTATTTGGTCAAAAGGGCCTCATGCGTGGACCGAGGGGTTGGGCTCTGTTGGGAGGCGTGATGGCTATGTCCAGATAGTCTCCGATCTGGAAGCGCTGAGACTGCAGCGTCATGGAGTCGTCGGCGCACTTCTTGCCAGACACCGTATTGCCAATGTCTTTGAAACTAAAGGAAGGAGCGGGAGAAGGGAACATTGTAGCACTACTGTAAGCCACGCAAATGCAAATAAATGTACGAGGTGGTGTTTTGGCACTAACCGATACACTTTCCTACGAAGGTCAGGGAAGACGATGGCAAAACTGAAATGGGTTCCTTTTTTCCTGGCCTCTGGATACACCTCCTTGACGAGGCTGGTCAGCTCCCGCAGAGTAGCGTCCATCCTGGAATAAGTGCGCACAAGTCAGAAAGTTGTTGCAGTGCACTGGCTGTACACACAAACACTCCTTTTACATACTGCTGTTTTGGGGGGAAATTGCATAATCGGGCAAAACAGGTTCAATTAATTTTTTGCTTTACACTAAAATGTTGTGGGACAATCAGCGACTTAAATAAATGTTATTTGATCACAAGAATGGAATGTGTCTATCAAAACGACCTGTACATTTACTGTATATACTTGTGTACTTAAATACTCAAATACATTTACAATAAATTATGTATCTTTGTTCATCTATTTATGGCAGTGAGGCCTTTACACTGTTTCGCGATCGACGCAATGAGCACCCCTGGGCTAACTGAATTTCCTTTGACATGGCTCATGATGTTGATGACTTTCGACGTAAATGCGCTCGCAGTACATGAAGAAGCTCTGAACATGCGCTTTCGGCCTAACTTCCGTACATGCTCATAACGGTTAACTTGCATTTCCTGTTTCCGGGTGAACACTGGTTGTTTTGGAGCAGTTTCGTGAACGTTTATGAAATAAACACAAAAACTAATGTCAAGACTACACAAAATAAGCGACCTCTTTCAATATCTATTTTTTCTACTCGTAACAAATTTTACGCGCCTGATTTTTCGTGCTCGACTGTGCAGATTTGCGAGCACGGAGGCGCTCAAATGTGAGTGACTGATTCATGTATTTGTTGTTGTTTGGTGGTGTTCCGTGACATTTTTCAATTGTAAAATATGTTCTTTGGCTTATATAAAAGTTGAAAATCTCTTTCTCTATTCAGGTCATTTGTTCGACTCAGTCAGGTCAAATCAACATTACAACATGACAAAAATAATGGCAGCTAACTTACTGCAGTTATACTACTTTGTCATCAAATGACTTCACACACGCAGAAACTTTACAGCATGATTCAACATAAAGCCAGGATATTTTTGCACAACCGTTAGTGCAAGCTTCCTATTCTACATAACATTTTGTTGCATACTTGCAAGCCGTATTGTATTAAAAGTATGTGAACATACCTCCAGTATACCTCTACCAAGCACCGGTGAGTAACAATACGTTTCCTCTAATTTTGTTCTTATAAATATTTTTTATAACTTTGTTGTATTTACAATACTACTTCAAAAGACACGTGACAAGGCTAGGAGAATAAACTAGCTTTTGGATTCAAATATACTGTGCACGATGGTGACACAGGGTACATGTCTTTTGCGCAGCCGATCAATTGATCAGATCTGTGAATTATGACATCAAACTTGATCAGTCACCAGTATAAAATGCTAATTATCAGCCGATACCGATCAATCCGCTCAGATTGGTGTAGTCTAATTGTTGTTGATTACTTATTTGATTCATTGGTGTATTCTCACCATGTGTATATCTGCAGTTCACTGGAGGGAACACTGCCACGGGCAAATTCATCTTGTCGGTGGTGTCGGCCATTGTTGGTGGTGAAAACCCGCAGGAGAAGGGGACAGGTCTGGGGGAGAGACAAGTGCGTAAAACCCCCTGAACATCAAACTACAAAGAGTGAGCTTTGCTCGAGTCACATTATCTCCAAAAATCCTTTAACAAAGAGAAAAATGTGGAAATAATTTGAAAAATTATTACAGAAAGCCTATACTGTCAACAGAAGCGCAGATCTTTCATTGCAACCATTTCATTTAATTGATTTTACCCGAGTTTATTTTACAATTTTAAACAATATGTTCATCGAGCATGTTGACAAAATGCCCAATTTGTTAGTAAATAACATATTCCACATTATGCTGGTTATAGAAAGTTAAGAATATGCATGGCAAACCAGTTAGTACAATTTTGTCCATTATTGTTAACACAAGTTGGTTTTTCTCCCCCAATTGCAATTAATCTTTCCCAGGCAGGAGATGATAACACTTATATTTATTTATAGGGCTTCATATGGTGATATGCATCTAATCACTGAATAAATGCTCAAATTGTGCATAACAAAACACTGCACAAACACAAACTACTTTTTAACATACAATTCAATTGTATTCAACCTTTAAGATCAAACTTGCATTTCATCTTTTGCAACTTTCATTTATTCCAGTACAAATTGACTGGTTGAAGTGTATTTTGTAACACACATGTAAGCGCGACGTTCATGTTTCTTGAGTGAATAATGTTACGGTGTCTTATTATATTACGAAATATACATTTTAGGGAATAAAACGTTTAAAATTAACGACTTCCCCCTTGATCCAATACCAAATTGTAATGTTGATCATGATTGTGCTAGACTAGAAACATTGCATATCAGTGCAAATTCGCAAGGTAATGTGCGCTACTTTCACCCATCACCTACTTATTTCCTACCGCAATTGACCTGGGGTGGGAACATGGAATCTGTTATGCAGTATATCACTCTTGTTGAGTAACATTTTCGACGTGTCCTGGGATTTGAAAAAAGAAGCTCTTGGTACACGGAAACCCACGTTAGTTAGCTAGCTTGATGCTAACAGTTCAAATGTGACGCCCATGCGCTGCACAGGATCATACCTTTTCTCTGTCAATTGGCTTTTCTGTTTCCTTCTTGATTTCTTCCTGTGTAATACGCGATTCAAGCGCCATTTCACGATTTGTTTCAACGGCTAATCAACGCGGTTTTATCGCAACTTTCCACTGTCTTGTTTGGATGGATTTTTCGCAAAGTTGAACAAGGAACAAAACCGGCGACACTATTTCCGTTTCCTGTTTGGTGATTTTATTTTTTTGCCCCTCCAAATCTTTATTGAACACATCCAATTTACAAACTAAAACAGACGAAGAGATAAGGAGTTGTTTTTTTTTTTTAACATAAAACAGTACAAAAGAGTAGCTAGTCGTAGCTAATTTTACGTAAAAAGACTCAACAAAATAAATGAAAACATTTAACTGCATTTCTTTGTTTTTGGTGTTTTATACAGTATTGTGCGTATGTATTGTTTGGTTTCCTTCACAACGAAAAAGACGATAATAATAATGTGTAATTTTGCTAGAAAAAAACAACATCAACATCTGCTATTATATTTTAAATAAAACAGACAATAGATTTTTCTTTTTTTTTTTTTACAATAAAGAGTGAAGTCAGAGTGAACCGTGAACAAGCCGGCACACATGTTTCCAGAATCTGTTCGTATGGGGTCATAAACAGAGTGTTTCTGGGGACAGGCTGGTGTTTCACACCTTTTAAGAGAAGTCAAATTGCAGAAGGAATACCATCTGGAACTGTAGCAAACTCCTTTGGAGTAATTGGTATGTTAAATGTGTTCAAAATTTCCAAATAATTGAAAAGTAGCTCATTATCCATTCATCCATTTTCTGGGCTGCTTATCCTCCCAAGGGCCGCGAGAGTGCTGGAGCCCACTGCAGCTATCTTTGGGCAGGAGGCGGGGAACACCCTGAACTGGTTGCCAGCAAATCGCAGGGCACATCGAGGCAAACAGCCGCACTCACAATCACACCTAGGGGCAATTTAAAGTAACCAAATAATGTTGCATGTTTTTGGAATGTGGGAGGAAACCGGAGTGCCCAGAAGAAACCCATGCAGGCATTTTGGCCCGTTGACAGCTGGGATAGGCTCCAGGACTCCCCGCGACCCTCCTGAGGATAAGGGGCGAAGAAAATGGATGGATGGATGCATCATTCAAGTAGACGTGGGGCGATCATCATGTGAGGCCATCATCATCATCATTGAATTTATGGTTTTTGTAAGCACATTTTCCCTTCCTCATGGGTTGTTAGTTGATATTGTTATCGTGTTCCAAAATTGCTGCCTGGCAGGTTTTTTTTTCTTCTGTCACTGACTACAGTTCAAAAGGCTTTAAGGCCCTCACACTACTCAGATCCATACCAAAATGTAAGCTTCAATTGTTTGAGCATCATAATCTTCCACTTGAATAACCAAAAGTAGGGATGAGTAAAGGTTTATCGGAGTAAAGCTTTATCACTCTCTGTTAACAGAGAGACTTTCCCTGGCTTTGTGCGAAAGCCTGCTCTAGAAGTTTGGTGTTGTCATCAGTGGCGGATAGTCATAGGCCCTCTGCTGCGTGGTTTGTCAGCGGCAGATCCTCTTTTGAGAAACTTACCACAGATGGTGTAAATAGTTACACACATCCAAGCAGTATAAAACTTTTCAAGTTTCAAATGAGCTTGCGAGGCTGCAATTTTGCCACACTCCTCCGATGTTGATTGGCGAGCCAGGGGCAAGGGAATGATGTGCTTACAAAAACTTGTAATGGATGATACATGAAACTGGAGACTGTTTAGTGACATTGGGGACACTTTACATTAATTTCAAGGTGTTTGTAAAAAAAAAAAAAACCACACACACTCACAAATGCTTGCACTCACTCCGCCTTCCCACATACCAGCAGCACACATGCCCCCTACCCTTAGCCACACAACGCACTAACTCCCCCCAGCACCCCACCCAACCCCCACTATCCCGTGCACCCCCACGCAGGGCCACACTGTGTGACAGAGGCGGATGGCCTTGGCCACGCGGGACGCAGCCGCTGCGCTTGGCCTTGGCGGGACTGGTGGTTCCACACGCGCCTTCTTCACACTGGACTTGCCTCGTTCCTTCTTTTGTTTCACTTAAACTCTCCCTTGATCTCTCAGCCAGTCTCTCTCTCTCTCTCTGTGCGCCCCCCACCCCACTCCCCACCCTCCCCCCCCCATCCCCACTACTCATCGCCCCCTACTCCACGAGTGGTCGCCTCCTACCCACCTGTGCGAGAAGACGGCTTGGAGAAGACTTGCTTGGGCAGATGTGCTCGGAGGAGAGTGGGAAGAAGGTGGGTGCAGAGTGATGCTCTTGTTGAAAGTGGGAGGGAGGAGGGATCAACCGGCATCTCCCATGTCGACACACTTCTCCGATCACGGGGATGGAAAACAGGGATTTGGCTTATTTTGCACATTGTTAATCTCTTAGAAGAACAGTTGAGTAATTGGACACCAAGCGGCCGACACCAAAGCTTTAACAATCATCTTCCTCTCGTAACTTTGCTGGCCTGGTTTTTTTCCCTTCACCACAAGAATTCTTTAAATTAAAAACAAGTCTGTATTGCTATTGGAGTCCAATGAAGTAGATGCAAATTAGGAATTGTCAGTAGTTATAAAAGATCATTCAAACCAAAAAATTGAATGAGGACTGTTTCCACCACATGCACATTAATTCTAACAATTGTAAGTGATGTGTAGCTAATTGCCATTTAATGTTTGAATGTTGGATTTAGCACTTTATAAATTATTTTCATTAACAAGTGTTTTTTTTCCTGTTGAATGCACACAATTTTCATAATGCATCGTAAAACAAACAATGTTAGAATTTCCAGTTAGGTAGTTAACCAATTAATACAATAGACTACTTTGTACAACCGCGACCCTGTACAGGATATATACTGTATATTCAAAATAACATTTTCTTAGCGCAGGTTGAAAAATCTGTCGCTAAAATCTTGCAATGTTTACATGCATCCGTTAACATGCACCTGACGCAATCAGGTCTGCATTGAGTCCATGTGTGTCAAAAGTGAACCTGTCTATAAACGAGACGTCAGCGACTTATCTTTAAACTTTTCTGTGTGTGCGGTTGTTTTTTTTTTTTTTTTTTTGGGGGGGAGGGGTGCAAACAGTGGGCCAAGAGTTAACCATTTGACTGTTTGAGCACAAAGACCTATGCAGCATCAATAGTGCACGGCACCGCTGGGACAATGTCCATCTGGCAGCTTCTCTATTATGCGTCAGGACGGGTGGCATTTCATCACGTGAACGGACCATGTACATGTCCGTATGCAAATCAGTCACGGTTCTATTTTTTCAAAAGGATAAAAAAAAACATCCATCTGTGAATCGTTTTTATATGGATTTTGAACTTGTATTGCTTTTAAAGTCAACATTTTGAGCTGAATCTTATCTATATAACTCTATGCAAAGATTAAGGCCCTTAATTCATGCTCTTATTTAACTTTTCATTCTCACATTTGTGATACGGGATTCTTGGAATCGCCTATCAGACGTAAAAAACACACTGTTGAACTTCGCCAAGGCCGAACAATCAAAATGTGGAGACATACAGAGATACGTGGCTCTGAGATATTTTGTTCCTTCTTCCTGTTTCTTCCTGATTAATAAATGTCAAAAATATATAGTATCAACAACATACACTGCGGATAGCTTGGTCAACCTCTGACAATTCGGTGGATTAGACATACTGTAGTAGAGTGGGCTACTGTAAGTGTATGTGCACGTGTGTGTGTGTGTGTGTGTGTGTGTTTGTGAATATCAGTTGATCCCAGGCAAGCATTTGCCCTCCTCAGCATTCCTGGGATGTGATGAGTCCGGCATTCAACAGGGACAACCTGTTATCCACTCATTCACTTCCCACAGATGGCCAGCCATTGTCTAGTGCGCGCACACACACACACACACGCACGCACACACACTCGAACAAGTCTGGGGTGTAAAATTGATTTCAAGGTAGCACACATTTTGATCAATGATAGCCCAGTGTGTTATTGTTCAAATCAGCATTTGGTGTGCGTGTTATGATCGTCAATGATCATTTTACACTCGTACAGTCTCACATGTTTGCTTTCAGATATTTTCAGTCTTTATTTCGGTGAAAAATAAACTGCTCTCATTGTTTTTCTCCTTCGCAGATATCCCTTTTCTTCTGCTTTCTAGTCGATGGATTTGTCACTGGCAACGCAGCAATATTTTAGTAAGTTTTGCTTGTTGTATGGTCTCCAAACACTGTACACCGCATTCTACTGCTTCCAAACAAATGGAAAGAGAAAACGTCTGACCGCGGGTGAACTCAATGGAAGCCAGTAGAATTGGAGCAAAGTTCCCTGACCACTTCCTTTGCATTATAAAACCAAGCCGTGAGGCCTTCATTTAGGAATTGGAAATAATTCCAGTTTTAAGTAACACTGAATTGCGCACCACATCTTGTAATTATTATTATTATTACATTTCAGGCAATATATTGAAATATTAGGTCATTCTAAATCGTCTCATCCTTGTAAAATGTCCATCCATCCATTTTCTTTGCTGCTTATCCTCACGAGGGTCGCGGGGAGTGCTGGAGCCTATCTCAGCTGTCAACGGGCAGGAGGCGGGGTACACCCTGAACTGGTTGCCAGCCAATCGCAGGGCACATCGACACAAACAGCGAGCGCACTCACAATCACACCTAGGGGGAATTTCGAGTGTCCAATTAATGTTAAGTAATGTAAACCAGAGTTCCTGGAAAAAAAACCCACAGAGGCACGGGGAGAACATGCAAACTCCACACAGATTGGGCCGGGATTGAACCCGGGTCCTCAGAACTGTGAGGCCAACGTTTTACCAGCTGATCCACCGTCCCGCCCCTATAAATTCTAAAATTATACATGAATGTCAATAAATAGTCAAGCCTGTGTTTTTGCAACAACACAGAAGCCTCAACGAAACCAACAGGTGGTGGGTTCATGCAGGCGTGTTGAAATACTTTCAAACAAGAAAAAAAAAAGATGTCAAATACACAAGTTTATCCTCAGATATAAGAAAAACACTAGGGCGAGGAACGCCTATCCGAAAAGACACAGACAAAGACACAAAGCACAGACACCTTCAGGGTCTCAGAGCCAGTCACATCTTATAAACTTGCAATAATCCAAGTACAGTCACCCAAGTGCAGAGAGATTGAAAACTGCTCCCTGCGCCTGCATTTTTAAAGAATGATATACCATTATTGTATACTGTAGCTGCTACAGTACATAATAATGGTACGGTGTAGCAAGTAGCGACTAGTGATGGCACATGAATTGATGTTAGACTTTTCTAACTTTCTAATGTTTGCGAGGCAATGAAAGTCTGCTTGAATGGATGGATGGACAAATCAGGGGCTGAGACCTGTGCAACAGGAAGTGTTTGTAGCTGTGCCCATCGAGTTGACAACTGAAAAAACAAAAGATCAAGGACATTTTCGATGAATCGAAGTCGACTCGACTAGCACGACCTTAGCTTCGACTGTAAAAACATCTCTTGTCCTTGAACCCCTGTCCTAACTACAGATTCATTTCCCTCCCAGGTTAAAAAAGCGAGTGAAGCATGGGTGACTGGAGCTTTCTGGGGCGACTTCTGGAGAACGCTCAGGAACACTCCACTGTGATAGGAAAGGTGACCGATTGATGGCTTTTTTTCATACTCAAACTCTACACCAACTGCCAGAACTATTATTAAGCAACGATGTCCCTCTTTGCGTCTTCTGTCCACCTCAAACCGTGTTGTTATTGCTCCCCAAGGTTTGGCTGACCGTCCTGTTCATCTTCCGCATCTTGGTGCTGGGAGCAGCGGCTGAAGAAGTTTGGGGTGACGAGCAGTCCGACTTCACTTGCAACACGCAGCAGCCCGGTTGTGAAAACGTTTGCTACGACGAGGCCTTTCCCATCTCCCACATGCGCTTCTGGGTGCTGCAGATCATCTTTGTGTCCACGCCGACCCTAATCTACCTGGGACATGTGCTGCACATTGTTCGCATGGAGGAGAAGAGGAGGGAACGGGAAGATGAGAACAGGAAGATGGGCCGGCACCTGGAGGACCACGACCCCCTCTACCGCAATGGAGACGGAGGGGGCGGTTGGAAGAAGGAGAAGCCACCGATCCGCGATGAGCACGGCAAAATCCGGATCCGCGGGGCGTTGCTGAGGACCTACATCTTCAACATCATTTTCAAGACCCTGTTTGAGGTGGGCTTCATCCTGGGACAGTACTTCCTCTACGGCTTCCAGCTGATGCCACTCTATAAATGCCGCCGGTGGCCCTGTCCCAACACAGTGGACTGCTTTATATCCAGGTTAGTAACAACCTACTTTAAGAACCTTTCCTTGTGCACAACGTCCTTCAGTTTTTGACAAATCATCCTCAATTTCCTCACTTCAATTAGCTATTGCTATTGACCAAACCTTAGCAAATCGCATCATAGTGGGGGAAACTATAATATAAACCAAATTGTCTTCTGGGTCCACATTGAGAATCCGGCACCAATATATACAGTATTTCAAATGGCAAATCCTATCGACATGCTCAAATAATTATAGTACTATCAAATGTCATAAAATTAGTTTGTAATTTGTTGCGCGTCTTGGTGGCGACTGGCACAATCCTCACATCTTCAAAGGCGTCACTTTTCATTCAAGCAAAAAATAAAAAAGTCTCTTTAGCTTTTAACATTGCATTGTTAAATAGAGCAAGCCATATTCAACACTATAGATTAACAATAATTGAAATAATTTGTGAAAATTAAACAAAAGATTAACACAAATATGACTTTTTTCTAGTAACAATTACTCTCAGTGCAACTGTCTCGCTGTGTTACTAACTCTAGACCAATAATCAGAATAAAATTACTTATCATAGTCACTGTGCATTACTATTGTGTCCAGGATGAGTCACAAAAGAATCGTCAAGGAACTTTAGCTTTGCCGAAGCAAATGCGTTTGTACAGAATGTAGATGACTCCGAGGCCACTCCAGAGAGTCAAAGGGAAATAAAATGAACGTGCAGATCAAGGCTAATTAATACTTTAAGTATCCAAGAGTCCAGAAGGTGCGCTTTGTTCCTTCTAACGTAAATATGCCCCAAAGCATTGTGCCTGCTTTGCATCACACTTATGTGAAAAGATTCGGTAGCCTCCCAATCTTTATAATTCAAATTTAAAAGAATTAAAAGATAGCCAGATGGGTCAAAATGTCTTACATGGACTATCCCAAACATTACAACAAACACTGGAGCTGTTTCGTTCATCTTTCGCAAGGCCTTCAGGATTATTTGTGCAGACCGCGTGCGCATCCGCAGTCCATGTGCAGTCTGCGAACGCACAATGCGGAAAGAAGGATTCGGCCTTAAATCAAACACACATTCCCATCCTGCATGCCAACACAAACATATAAAAAAAATAACATGAATTACTGTGAACATGACTCATTTGTTTATTAATTTTTGAATCCTAATTCACATTATTGAGAGTTATGCAGTTATTTTTGTTCGGCAGCTTACAGTACGTCACTTATTATTGAAGCCAGTTATGTAATGTGTTTTTATGAAACGTTTTGTGTGTGTGTGTGATTGTAAAGCGGACAAAATTGAGTCCATGTTGTACCTAGCTGTTGTGCGCTAAGTTAGCGTGCCATGCTAGGTTCTGTTCCACATTAGTTTAGCAAATGCGACAATATGTCCATAATTATAGGACTCGTATTGTATTACCGTGTCCACCTTTAAGTCGTGTCTGATAATATGTGTTTCCTGGTTAATGTGTCTTATGCAGCTGGTGAATGTATTGTCACTAATAAAGTAAATTATAATCTGTTACTTTTACCATCAAGTAATCAGTAACGTAGCAAAGGTACTTTTTAAAGGTGTAATCTTTCATTAGTAGTCAGATTACATTTTCAAGGCAATTAGGACAACACTGAAAATAACAAACCCCAACAGAGACTGATCAATAGTCATGTCACTTTCCAAGCTGCTTATCCTCACAAGGGTTGTGAGAAAACTGGAGCCTATCCCAGCTAGCATCGGGCGAAAGGGGGCCTGCACCCTGAACTGGTCACCAGTCAGTCGCAGGGTAGATATCGACACCATCACTGAGTGGGAATCAATCCCACGCTTCGCGCACCAAAGGCAGGCGTGTGTACCACTACACCATCAGTGACTCCCTGATCAATAGAATAGATTTTTTTTTTTTTTTAATGAGACATTGACCAAATTTGGAACCAAGGTTTCTGCCCCACAGTGACAATAATTCATACCATGTACTGTGATTCATACCTCCCTGGGATCCAGAAATTCTGTATTTGGATGAAACATGACTTCCTTTTAGCATCCTACATACATAGTAGCTGTTAAGATTTTGCAAGTGATAAATTGTTACTGTGCTCCAGGTTTATTCTTTGCATTTTCACCATACAGCTACCATAATTAGTTGGAGCTTTCAATGCCATGCGGCACATTAGGATGCAATTGCAGCTTCTGTAACATGTAGTTTTTTAAAAAAAATATTTAATCATAATTAGCTGATTGGCCAACTACCCAACCCCAGCACCTGGCGTTTCTAGCTTTTGTTTATTAAATCTGACCACTCTATGGTTTGAACACACACACATGCATTACAGACATACGGATAACATTCTGACTGAGAACTCGTTTGATAAGGAGCCGTGGAGGGAACTTGGTATTATCTGAAAAGAGGATCCGCTCAGCTTCAGTTTCCCACAAGAGAAGGAAGGGAGTCCAGGAATCTCATTTGACAACTGGATCACTGCCTGTTAAAAACAATGAGGAAGAAGGATTTTTTTTTTTCTTCCTCGTGCCGGACCTCGTTCAGAATTCCTTACAATAGCATTTCCCCACCTGTATTGAGTCAAGGCACATAATTGATTATATTAAAAAAAAAGATAAATTAAAAATATCTTGGACAACATAACTGAACAAAAATGTCACAAAACACAGATGCGAAGATTAATTGTTATCTAGTTGAAGGTTATAGTTGAATTTTTTTGCCTGTCTACAACTATAAATTATTTGGGGTAAATCAATTGTTTTCAGATCACTTACAGTAAGCAAAACTGAAAGGTTTCCCACAGTACACCTGATGAACTCTCAAGCCATACCAATGTGGCACAGAACACTGGTTGCCAATCACTGATGCACAGCATAGCTAAAACGACAATAAGTAATGGCGATTAAAGTCGAATGATATTTGCCCATTTTCATTTGTCCCCTGATAACTGTTGTTCATCTTGTGTTGCTGCAGGCCAACAGAAAAAACAATATTTATCATCTTCATGCTGGCGGTGGCTTGCGTTTCTCTGCTCCTAAACCTGCTGGAGATCTACCACCTGGGCTGGAAGAAAGTCAAGCAGAGCGTCACCAATGAGTTTGCCGCTGACAATGAGTCGCTGCTGCTGGGTGCAGTACGAGCCGGAGACGGCAAGACCCTTCCTGAGGAGGTCAGTCCACCGGCACTCGACTGTTTGCCGACGTACGCCAGCGTGAGTGTAGTCGGGGGCAGTGGAGCCGAGGGGGGTGCTGACAGTCCTGCCGAGGTGATTTCCTTAAGTCCTGATATGGCAACTGGTTCTGTCAAGATGGACCGCACATTGTTCCACCCAGATGATCTCTTGTTACAATCGCTGCCCGATTCCTTTTATGGCGGAGACCATAGACAGCTGACAGAAGAGAAGCAGAACTGGAGCAACATGGCGTTGGAGCTGCAGGATGTGGATGGAAAAAATTCCACCGGCTCGTACCCTCCTCCATCATCTCGGATCTCTTCCTCCTCCTCCCATCCGGATGAAACGATTGTACCGCCTCCGCCAGAGTCGCAACACTCCAGTTTTCCTACGCTCCCTTGCCATGCTCGCCTCTACCTCCTCTCACTGGAGGAGGCTTTGGCCAGTGAGGAAAAAGCGATGCCGAGTGACGACTTCACTGTGGTTACCAAAGCGGAGATGCATCAGCCCCCCAGCATGCAGAAGCCTAGACGGGTGAGCGAGAGCAGCGGTGCCCGGGCTCGCCCTGACGATTTGGCTGTGTAACTGCAGAAACGTGAACATTATCCGACATGCATCTGGATACAAGTAGAGGAGGTGCCCATCAGTCATCGGGAGCAATCTGAACTAGACAAACTCCAACAAAAGTCTGGACATGGCCGCAAACATTTACTTCTAATATGGAACTCAACAGAGAGCAGACCTTCGCCAAGGCCAAATGATCAGACCATAGATCTGCATAAAACTGCGAAAAGTGAACCACCGCAAAGTCGCAGTTTCACCTAGTCACTGATTTTTTTTTTCTTTTTTTTGGAATGGGGGCGGGGGGCACAATCCTTTGTTTTTCACATGATTTTGGTGCCATCGTGTGGCATCTTGGTCCCAGGGAACTATGTTGAAGTGAACTGAGGAGTTTATCTAGACAACAGTATTGCTTTGCCACCACATTATGGCATGGTGGTGCCAAGGAACTACGTTGAAGTGAGTTGAGCAGTTTCATTTTGACAAAAAGAGTGTTTTGCCGCCATCTTGAGGCATCGGTATGCAATTACAAACCTTTTTAGGAGGGGCCGTTAAATACTCCCAGAAAGGCTTGGTCCCACAAATGGTGAGGTTTTACTGTATCTCCATAGATAACAACTTCCTGTACATAACGTACGCATAATTCACTGAAAATGTCAGCACCTTTATTGAGATGTGCACTATTATTTAATGCGTTCTTCCTTGGCCCACGCCCAACGCCTCCTCAAGGTCCTGTGGAAATCAGTTGAATAATTGTTTGTGCACTCCTGGTAGCTGGGAATCCAACAACGAGTCTATCCAGTACCTCCTTGGTAGAGGTAACTAATGCTTCATGGTTAGATGACATAAAGGGAGACAGAATTGTAGTCTGTATTTTCTACTGGAAGCGATATTTGAAGATTCTCAACACATTAAAAAGTGTATAAGATAAATGGTAGGGAGCTCTGTCTATAATCTATTTGCAAATTAAAGATCAAAACAAATCAAGCATTGGGAGCAGCAGTGGGCAAATCAAAGTCCAGTAAAGAAAACACTGGATGGATCTGCGGTCAACCTTAAAATATTCTCTCATATTGAGCATGGACATGCCACAAAAAAGAATCGTGCAAAAAGCATTGTCTTGTAGAGCCTTTAGCTGTGGTACCGATATGTTAGCTTTTAGCAAGCTCTGTTGCTGAGGACGGTTCACATGATTATTGTAGGGTTCACATCACAAATGCGTTTTTTTTTTTTTTTTTTTTGCAATTGGAACTTGTTGGTGCAGGCTGCCATTTCTCGTACATACTGCTGCTCCTTGCTGGCTGAAACTCCACAATTGAGAGATATGGCCTGTCGGTGATTGATGTAAAAGCTCTAAACTTGGGTACATATTTGTGTTAATATCAAAAGCAGTTCTGTTGCGAACCTGCCACCAATATTTTGACCATCCATTAACACAACACGCAAGCTGGACTTATTGTCTTTGATGCTAAGCAAAGACAAGCTAAAGGGATACACATGTACCGATAATCAAGCCTAAACTGAACATGACCAAAGATTCCAAATGTCCTCGAATGTCTCAAAGAGGATCCTGACAGATTTTCCTGGAGTGATGAGTGATATTTCCTCCTCAAATTACTCATAAAATGGTCAGGGCAGACAGGTATGTTGAACCTATTAAATCTTTACTATCACAAATTTGAATTCTCATGTTACTGGTCAACACTGTGTTCGGCTGAGACATGGACAAAATGATTGTGATTTAGGGTATGTATAAAGTGTCTACCAAGTCATTCTCCACAGTTGAAATGGCTAAGAGGACAGTTTGCAACCAAAATCTAGATAGATATCTGATTAGCTAGCAGCTAGACAGCTTCTTCTGTTTCCTCTTCATATTAAAATTACTGCAACTACTATGCTATATTTCCCGTTACTTTGGATGTCCTATCGCACCAAGCTGCTTCTCACATGTCAGTCTTGGTACAAGGACAGATATCTGATTTAGCAGAGCACACTCACAATGGTTGGTGGAGATGGTTATTTGTGTGGGGTCTTCTGGTGGTCACCTGGAGAACAGCCCACACTACACTGCTGTCACAAAAGATATTTTTAACCCAAGCTATAAACTTTAAGTTTTACCTTTCAATATAATGCCCTCGGAGTCTAACGCAAGATCTTAAGCCTTCTCAGCCACGCTTCATCGCTGGATCTCTCCACAGGCCTTGTGGTTGATCGTCGAGTCCACACTGAAGTGGAAAATTCATAGTTTGCTGTTTGGGGGGGTTGGAATGTATCTTGTGTGACACCAGTCCTGAAAACTTTCTGACACAGCTTGTGAGAGCACTCAACTCACACTTGCCGAGTTTTTTTAAAAGTCATGTGGCGGGTCTTTCAAATTAAAAAATGGGGTTAAAATCCTAAAAATTGGTATATGTGTATGTCACTTCAGTTGATTATCCAGCGGAAAGACATACCGTATTCCTCAATTGTCATACGCGCACACTTACACACTTTGACAGAGAAGTTGTAGTAATTATAATGATGATAATCATGATGATGACGATAGTGAATGATGTTGATGATGATGATTGGACTAATTTGTCACTTTGGGAGCTTGGAGGCAGCAGAACGGCGTCTTCATAGTTGTCTTTTGTGCCTTTGCTGGGAGAGACACAAAGACAAGTTTGCACTTTTGTTTCTTTTTATTGATCATGATGGAGCAGGACACATGGGTGTGTTGGATTCGTGTGTATGTGTTCATGAATATTGTTTCCGTGTTGAAACAAACACATCTCTGCTGTTACATCAGGGTCAATTATAAATATGTATACAGTATAAATAAGGAGTAGAGGCTATTATAGATCATTCGACGTGTGATGCAGGATTACCTTTTTTTCCCTGGCGGTTTCTGGTTCAGTTTGGAGATTTTCCACTGTTTCCCAAAAAGAGGACATTAGTAAGAAAGACAAACCTCTCCAAAGATCATACCGTAGTGTATAAATGCAAATATTGAACATTGGGCAATGTAGCTGAGCATCTCTGGGGGTCCAAACCCAAATTGACTGTTTTGGTTGGAGGACTTGTTGTACATCTTCTTTCTGAAGCTAGTGTTTGCAGTGTGTTACAGAACTGTTGACTTCCTTCTAGCTGTTCTGTATAGAACGATTTAAATTTTCTAGACTAGCTGTAGAATATCATCGTGACTTGAAGGTTTCAGGAGGGCTGGGGTGGGTGGGAGTGTATGAAACATTTTGTTTGTTTTTTTACTAGAGATCCCATGTGGATTTTTATTATTTTCCTGTCCCTCTCAAGAATTCCTGCCTGTCTCACACAGTTTCACTTGCAACACTGTACAATGAGATGAGCTAGCTCGCTATCTAGCTAGCTATCGATTCATCTTTCTTTTAAGTAGGTCATCAAGAATGAAGGTGACATGAAGCTATCAGCCCCGACAGTGAATGAAACCACACGATTCTGTTCTTACAGCACTTTGAAAATTACAATTCCACCATGAGGAAAAAAAAAAGACATACTGTTTGTCTCTAAACTGGGCTCATTCTGCAAATGTTAGCGAGCTGTTTTCTAACCTTTAATAAAGGATTGCACATTGACTTTGTAGCCCGCTATAATTAGGGTCTGATGATGCTTATACAAAAACAAAGAATTGTCTTAGAAGAATTTAGAAATGAGATTTGCAATGATGGAGAAATTCATCTAAAGTGACTGTTCTTTATTTTGTTATTTGTGTACGGATCAAGAGACTTCCACCTGAAACACATGTGCCTGAGGGACTTCCACGACAAACACTGTTAGTTGGGGCAAACCCTGCTTTTAATCCACAATGTGTGCGCGCATGTGTGTACGTGTGTGAATGAGAGAAAGTCTTTCGATAGAAATTTCTGTTGAAGAACATGTTGATGTAAATGTTCATTTACCTCAGATGTGGAAAAAAGTGTTACTTAATAAACTTATTTTGTACCATTGCCCGTCTGCTTCTTTTATCGTCGCTTTACAATATGTGTGTGTTTGTGTGTCTGTCTGTCTGTGCGTGTGTGTGAAGCCGTGCTGAGGCCAGCACTCCCATTATTGTTGGTGAAAGTCACGGGGATTTTAATTGAACAAAAAGTGTGGAGGGAGTGAAAGGGCCTTGAATGCTTGCTAACGCCAGTGTGACCTTTGGACTCTTGTGGGCTGCAGTTACACTGAACGTTGAGCTCATTCTTTAACTTTTACCAATGTGGAATTGTGGAAAGCAGTTGCTATGAAATACAAACCTGTGTTACATTCCTTGGTGTTTCACTTTCTTTGCTATTTTGAACAACCTCGCTTGCAGCAATTCACACACATTTCTGATGGGGTTTTCATTTGGAGCAGTAGTGTAAAAACTGGATTCTTTTTAAATTGAAAATTTGCCTTGCATGCTCTCCCCATGCTTTCTTGGGTTTTCTCAGGTGCTCCAGTTTTCCCTGACATTCCAAAAAAGTCCGTCTAAATCGTGGTCGTGCTTGTGCAAATCCAGACGCCTGCTCGCCATCGTGATGTCCAGACAGTGGGGTCAACTGTTGTTAGAAGCTAGTGTTAACAGCTAACTCACGAGCCACCCGCTGGCTATAGCAGCTGATAGACATTTTTTCTCTTGGTGTCCAGCATTTATTGGATGTTGCTGATGATGTAACATTGCTGTCAATAAAAGTGTACACGCACAAATAAACTGCACGTGTGTTGTAGAGTAGGCCAGAGCATTAGATCAAGTCTCCATCCATCCATCCATCCATCCATCCATCCATCCATCCACCATCCATCCATCCATCCATCCATCCATCCATCCATCCATCCATCCATCCATCCATCCATCCTCCATCCATCCATCCGTCTTTAACCACTTATCTGAGGTTGGGTTACCATGGCAGGTTTATGGCCATACTACCCTGAAAATGCCTGATCTCATCAGATCTTGGAAGCTAAGCGGGTTTGGCCCTGGTTAGTGCTTGGATGGGAGACCGCTCGGGAATACCAGGTGCTGCAAGCTTCTCTCCCCGGCTAAATGCAGAGGGAGTGAGACAGTAAGGGCATCCGGCATAAAACTGTGCCAAACAAATATGAGTGTCATCTACATTGATGGATTATTTCAATTTGTAGGTTTGTCGGTTTTACATTTATTTCAATTTGTTCAAGCAAAGTAATCATCATTTTTCTTATTATGGCAACACAAACAACAGACAAGACAAAATTCAGCAAATATTTTGCAAATGTTTATTCACCCAATCTGAATCCTTCACAAATCCTCATAATGATCCTGAGCTAAAGTTTGCATCTACTCCTGACATCCCATCATCGCCGGGGTAATATTTTCAGGTACGGGGGCCATTTTGGTCACGGCCAGGGTAAAGGCTGAATCATAATGGTAGAAAGTGGAGCCTTTGAACACATAAACTCCTTCCTGACTGCATAAACCGGCATCAATCTCAGAAATGGGAATGGGAAAGTCTCTGGTCACAACTCTTGGTGTGGCTGAAAGGTCAACGTCACGAATAATCGTTCCTAAAAATAGTCAAGTAAATTGTTAATGCAGTGTTTGAGAAAAGTGTAAGACGAAGTTCCAAAGGACTTGCCTTGGATTATGTGAACCGTGTCTTTATTGGGGCACACAAAGGCACCATCAACATGTCCCTCGATGCCTAACTCTTCCTTCAGGGATTTAGGGTAGCCTTCGATGAGGGTATTGTGTGCATCCAATTTATAGATGTACACTTGATCATCCTGCATGTAAAGACGTTTATCTCAATCAGTGAGTCCAACAACTAACAAGTGCAAAGAGGACATTTTATTTATTTGCATTGTTGAATGGTGTTAATTTAATCAGGCTACGAGGACCTGCAAAAACCAACTGAAAAAGCAGCAATCTACATCTATCTATCTATCTATCTATCTATCTATCTATCTATCTATCTATCTATCTATCTCTATCTATCTATCTATCTATCTATCTATCTATATCTATCTATCTATCTATCTATCTATCTATCTATCTATCTATCTATCTATCTATCTATCTATCTATCTATCTATCTATCTATCTATCTATCTATAGTAGTAAAGACTGAATGTACTTCTAAAAGAAAGCAATTGAAATATTCTTTTCCCTGTCAATTCTATCAAATCCCTGTTTTGGTAACTTACCGCAAGGAAAAAAAAGTTAAAAGCAAAATTTTGACAGGATAATCAGGGCTGAAATGACATGTCCCACATGAGCAAAACAAAACCAAGTTCTGGTAACAAAAATATGCAAAATTTGTCTGTTTTTAGTGTAAATAGCTCTTTTGTTTGCGAGTGTGTTTACATCTTCAGGTTGAATTTTGGCAACTGGACTCTTCTTGCCTGTTGTAGATGTTCAACTTTAATCCAAAAGCTTGTTCTGTTCAAAGATTTGAAATTTGTCCGGTTTTGGTGGGTGTGTTCCATGGGGGCCGTCCCCAATATATGTTGTACATGCAGTGCAGAATAGTGTGGCGCGACTTCTACAAAGGAGATTCCAAGCCGCTTTGACGCAAACACATGGCATAACGTTGGAGAGCAGCTTCTTCGGGTTAGTCTTTTGGACTCAAGCTGAAATGTCTTCAACAAGCAAGATGCATCCAGTTGCCTTTATTCAACCTTTATTGATTACCATATGTATGACTGAATCTCCACAGATAAAGTTTTCAATGGGCCCTAATGGGAATTTGCTTAGGCCTACCTTAATCATGTAGAGTTTGTCGTTGTAGGAGAAGACAGCATCCACCCCATGGATCATCTCTTTCCACGTCCCCGTTATTCGGAAGGCGTGAAGACCATCACGGTGGGTGTCCAGACGCATGTAGATTGGACCTTTGCGGGAAATAAAACATAAGGACGGTCCGTCTTTGGAGTTTCTGTGAATATTTTTGAAAAAAAAAATGTACCCTTACCCGCAAAAAAATATTTTTTGCCTTGGTCGTCAGTGGTGATGGCGTCTATTTTGACGTCGCCGCATTTAGGGATTTTGTACTCACCTCCGTGGCCTGCAAGTCCACACATAGGATGAAACTAAATCTGACTGACAGTAATAATAACACAATGAATTTTGGAGGAGCACGTCAAGATCTCACCAAAGCCGGGACACTTCATGAAGTAATCGCGCGCATCCTTTGGGTAGTCACCGCTCACCTCCCCTGAGACCGGGTTGAACTTGGTGAAGTTGTGACCGTGGAAGCAATAGTACCGCTCCAGCCAGCGCAACGCAGACGTGCACACGGGCAGGTGTGACCACGTCTTTGTTTTCACCACTTTTGTGTCAATGTCAAAAACATGCACGTCGTGTCCTGTGAGGGCATCATGAGTAATGACACTTTGTTTGAGTGTACAAAATGACAACAGGTTATCATATCAACGCTTATCCTAGATGTTCACTCTTACATATTGTTGATTTTCTATTAGGGTCAGTTTTGACCCGTGCCAGGAATATCATTGTGATAATTGTCTATATATCAAATGAATGAACTACAAATCTTTTTAAATTGTATTACAAGCGTGTTAGACATTCATGAATTGAAGATTTATTTTTGCTAGATGTTTCAGAGAAAAAGGGAAAACGTACTCTATGCCTAATGTTTTACCATAGTTGTTTTTTTTTTTTTAAACCCCCAAAACAACAACTACTACCAAACAATGTGATGTCTTATGTTACCAAAGGCGTGTAAAATAGCAACCATTATGGCCTTGATCCTGTGACTGTTTTGAGATTGTTCCAGGAGCATTAAAATTACCGGGGACTCGTATAGCCAGAAGACATAGAGGCTTCTCTCTATCTTTAGTGAGGAAAAATCTATGAAAACATTATCCGCCCATCCTTTCACTGAACCGATGATCCTCACTTGAGGTGCGGGTGTGCTGGTGCCTGTCCCAAGCGATTTTGAGCAAGAGGTGCGGTTTAAGGTTGGGATTACAACTAAACACCTCACCCTACGAATATCATAAAAACATTTTGGGATGTGGGAGGAAACCAAGACTACCCATCACAGGGACAGGGAGAACACGCAAGTGCCACATAGGGAGGCCAGCGAAGCGCAAATGGTGCCTTACCTTAATTTTCGTGCAAGCAAAAAGCTCACTTGAGTGATTACATACAGTATTTGGTAGACTGCTCTGCTGCAAGACGGGCCTACCAATGCAATGAGGGCGTCTCCTTTGACATCCGCCTGGCCCATGTGACAATTGATAACTGCAGTGTGTCTAATTTTTTGGGCTGCACAGACCATGTCTGAATTATGGTCCAACATTGACCGCTGGGCTAAGGTCATTTTTGTTCAAATGAGCTGGGCACAGGCAGACAGATATGGAGGTTATCATTAGCTCAATAAGTGTACCCGCTCATATTGTCTGTTGCCACACCAAAAGCGGTGACAATATAACGGTGCGATAATGCGTTATCCTCTTCCTCACAGAGATGTCTCCACACTGTGTAAATACATGAACAGTGGCGCAATCGGCTCACTCTCGTATCCACGTACGAGCATCGATCCAACCTGGCCCTGGCACACAGTTACATCACCAGTGGCGCATGATTTACTTGAAAATTCTTAGTCTTAGGATATTTTCAACAATTATCCATCAATCCATTTTCATGTATATTGTATTTGGAAACATATTTCTGAATTCACTTTACAGGGTCTTTAATTATTTTCATTTTTGGGTCACTTTAGGAAATGTCATCAAATTTCAGGAGGAAATATTTGCCATGAAACTGATTGGCGTGCAGTTGAGGGTGTAGTCCGCCTTTCATGTGCTCCAGCATTACCGTGACCCATGTGAGGATAGGCTGCACGTAAAATGGATGGATGGAAGAATGACATTCAGGGTATTTTTATTGCTTTGAAATATAAAAAACGGATCGAATTTGACACCAACATGATCTAAGGATCTGTCCTGATCATCTGATTCATCCTTGTAGTAGAAAATTTCACCCCTTGTGGAAAAAATATCCATCCATTTTCTTCACCGCTTATCCTCACGAGGGTCAGAGTGCTGGTGCCTAGGCCTGCTGTGACCGGGCAGGAGGCGGGGTACACCCTAAACTGGTTGCCAGCCAATCGCAGGGCACATCAAGACAAACAGAGAAAACCGGAGAAAACCCACACAGGCGGGTCCAGGATTGAACCCGGGACCTCAGAAGTGTGAGGCCAACGCTTTACCAGCTGAGTCACCGTGCCACCAGGGATAAACATGTTTGTATAATGATATAATGGATAATGAACTACAATTTTTTTTTTCCAGTGAAAGCCAGCCTACCCTTGAAGAACAGAACTGAGTTGGCTGGGCACTCTCCTTTTGGACACTCCACAGCTGCATCCAGGTGAGAAGGGACTCCTGGGAACTCATCCTGTAGTGGTTTCGGGTACCCGGCCTCGAGAGTCCGGTTATAGTAGCTGAAGACCTTGTCATCCTGGACAAAAATTTGACACATTGGTCACACTGCAACAACTCACAGACTGTATGAAAGGTTCCACTCCTACCAGGAAGAAATACACATGATCGTGGTCATCCTTGTTCTCTGGGTTGTGCATGCGAAAGGCGGCGTCGACATGGCCATACTCATCAAGTTCGTGGAAAAATTCATTGGAGGGCTGAGCTGGACCAAGGAAGCCGTTCCAAAGGTGGGCACCTCCAGGGAACAAAGCCCAATAGTGTCATTATATGGAAATCGGCTTATGAATGTGCAACAGTACAATAAAGTTCTCAGAAGATCAAACTTTGTAACGTGGGCTTGCTGAATGCAAATGCAACGTTAGGTGAACTTTGTTTTACCTTTGAAGAAGATAGTGGTTCCGGTCTCATCCGGTGTGATGGCGTCAAACTCTATCCCATCACATCGGTCTGGCAGGGTTGCATCATGGGAACCTCCATCTTTATCATACACCAATGAAAATACAGAGATGCACTCTTGGAGTCTTTCTAAACACACGCACATGCACGCACACATGTGCTTTTCTGCCTGTGCTGATTCCACCTAATTCTTTCATTTGTGCACCTCCGGGCCAAGTCTCCTAAATTTAAACATTTCCTGTCAAATCTTTCCTCGAGCACATTCTCCCATTCTGAATCTCCCATTAAGCACTAAAACAGACAGACTTTGCAGACTTCAGAGGCTGCTGTAAGTCTAGCGCCACGGGTAGGTTAAGCATCATATTGCAAGTTTTGATTTGATAAAATGCTCTTACAGCACCCTACATGTCTAAAATATCCATCCATCAATGCATTTTTTTTTGCCGCTTCGCCTCACGAGGGTCGCGGGGAGTGCTGGAGCCAATCCCAGGTGTCAACAGGCTGGAGGCGGGGTACATCCTGAACTGGTGGTCAGCCAATCGCAGAGCACATGGAGACAGACAACAGTTGCACTCACAATCACACCAACGGGCAATTTAGAGTGTCCGAATAATGTTGCATGTTTTTTGAGTTGTGGTAGGAAACCGGAGTGCCCGGAAGAAACCCACGCAGACACGGGGAGAAAATGCAAACTCTACACAGGTGGGGGTGGGATTGAACCCGGCTCCTCAGAACTGTGAGGCCATCTCTTTACTAGCTGATCAACCGTGCTGCCTCTCTAAAATATGTCACACTATAAAAGTGGAATAAGCTGTCCAAGCAGAAAGAGAAAGTAATCATTGCTGGACAACTGATGATGTGACCACTACTCCATTCATAAAAAAATATTGCAGAATATATGTGCGTGAATGAGAAAAGTGGAGGGGGAAGAGTGAGGCTACAGGGAGAAGAGATAGCGAGGGTGGAGGACTTCAAATATTTAGGGTCAACAATCCAGAACAATGGTGAGTGTGGTCAGGAAGTGAAGAAACGGGTCCAAGCAGGTTGGAACAGCTGGCGAAAGGTGTCTGGTGTGTTATGTGACAGAAGAGTCTCTGCTAGGATGAAGGGCAAAGTTTACAAAACAGTGGTGAGACCGGCCATGATGTACGGATTAGAGACGGTGGCACTGAAGAGACAACAGGAAGCTGAACTGGAGGTAGCAGAAATGAAGATGTTGAGGTTCTCGCTTGGAGTGAGCAGGTTGGATAGGCTTAGAAATGAGCTCATTAGAGGGACAGCCAAAGTTGGATGTTTTGGAGACAAGGTTCGAGAGAGCAGGCTTCGATGGTTTGGACATGTTCAAGGCGAGAGAGTGAGTATGTTGGTGGTAGGGTGCTGAGGATGGCGCTGCCAGGCAAAAGAGCGAGAGGAAGACCAAAGAAAAGGTTGATGGATGTTGTGAGAGAGGACATGAGGACAGTGGGTGTTAGAGAGGAGGATGCACGAGAGAGGCTTAGATGGAAAAAGATGACACGCTGTGGCGACCCCTAACGGGACAAGCCGAAAGGAAAAGAAGAAGAAGTTATTAGGTAGGAACATACGTGCCGCTTGCACACAGTGTGTTGGAGATTATGGTCCTGTATTCTGTATTGCAATTAATTTGAGAGTGCAATTCGTAAAAAAAATTACTTTTGTGTGAATGCTCAAAAGCTGAAGCTGAACTGAAATGCTGTACAATCAACAGAATTTTGGTTTGAATTGGTAGAGAAACGTGCTTGGATGCGGTAAATGTGTAAAATATCCCTTAATTTGGGCAGTTTATTCTGAAAATTTGGTGATGTGACAAATAGTTCCTGGGATGAACTGAATAAGGTTTTTTTTTTCCCAAATTTTTACCTTGAAATGGTTTGAAGCGGTGAAGAAATGTGGAAGGAGGTGATAAATGTAGAAAATAGCTCTTAAATTTGGGAACTTATAATGAAAAGTGAATGTGAAAAAAAATCTACAGACCGTAGGCTAAAAATTCTAAAGTTTTAACATTTTTAATCAGTCAAGAAATGCAAGTATTTGAAGTAAATGTGTAAAATATCTTTTAATTTGGAAAATTTATTGTGAAACTACAGGAACTTGTGATACGTGATAAATAGTTCCCCAAATAGTTCGAATGAGTAAGAATAAATTATTAAGTAAGAATGTCATGAAATGTAGAAAGAGGAGGAACATGTGTAAAATCCATCCCTCCATTTTCTGAGTCACTTATCCTCACAAGGGTCGACGGATTGCTGGAGCCAATCCCAGCTGTCATCGGGCAGGAGGCGGGGTACACCTTGAATTGGTTGCCAGCCAATCGCAGGGCACAGACAACGGTCACACTCACAACAGTTTAAATTTGCAACAGAAAATATGATTTTTCACTTGAATGTTTTGGGTGTTTGCGTGCGCGCATGTGTGTACAGGAAAATGGGGAATGTGGAAGATGGGTGTGCGGATTTCCTGAACGAGGTGAACATGATGAAGTTGCTAGGAGTTGAAACGCTGGAGAAATGTCATGTCCCTGCCTTCCAGTCCTGGCTGGGCGTGGCCAGCTGATTGAGAGGCGCACACCTGCGCCTCATACGATCTGATGAACCCCTGTGTATATATATATATATTTATAGGACCCCGGGGACGACTGGTCCTCTGCCAGATCGTCGCATCTCATGCCCCGTTCCAACACTCCCGTATCTCTGATCGTGAACCCGTGTGTACCGACCTCTGCCTGATCCCTGACCGCCCTTGTAAGCCTGCCACTACTAGTACTTCTGCTCTCTTGGACTGACCTGCTGGTAACAGACCTCAGCACAAAGACCTCCTCTGTACTCCCTGCTTACCTCTTGAGTCGTGCGTTTGGGTCCACCCTCGAGCCTCACTCGTGACAAGAAATGTGAGCGTAGTGCAGTAAGAAAAAATGTGGGAAATATAATCCAGTGTAATGTTTAATATGCTTCAGTATGACAAGTTGAGGACGCCAATGGGGCCAAGGTCATGTTACAGCATGAATGTGCCCCACTGCACAACACAAGGTCCACACGGGCATACTTGGATGAATCTGCTGTGGAACTTAAGAGCAAATGTAAGCCTAACCATCAACCCCATATTTGATTCTATTTCCATTTCCTGTATCATGCCTTTAATTATCCCCAAAGGATTGTCACTCATCCTTTAAATGCATCATAGTAAAGGTAAATGTACATGTGATTGCAGACGTTATCTGTTAGATTATCATTTACATTGAAATCTTGATCCTATTGACACTCCACCAAATAAACGGGATTAAAAATTGGCCCACCTGCGATGAGGTCTCCAAGGGGTCTGCCAAAGATAACAACAAAAAAAAAAAAGGATTATTTTCAAAGTATTGCATCAATGTTCTAAGACACTCCGATCCCGAGTCCGGCATGGTGAGTCGGCGCCTTCCATGAGTCAACACTCTTATTTGTTCAATCGAACAACTTTGCAAACAAAGTTTTGAAATATGGGAGGCCGGTGAACGACCGCTCGATGTTGACTGCACGTTATGTACATTTGCAAAAAAAAAAGACAAAAAAATGTTAAACATAACATACTGGTTTGCATTATTGCATTATGATCGGTTGGCTGAATGTACATATTATATGGCAAAAAGCAACTGAATACTAAAACTGTACAAAGTATCACAGCCATCAAGTTAAAGTTATGTACAAATTGAGGCATATTATCTTGTATTTCAATAACTTGAGCAAGTTGACTTACAGTGATGCACCGAGGCCAAGCACGAGGCTCAAGTAGAGAGTTGCGAGCAGCTTCATGCTGAGCGATCCAGACCAGATGTCCACCAAGTTGGGCTTTTATTCCCGGAGCTGTGAGTCGTCCCCTGCGATTGGCTGGGAACCAGTTCAGGGTGTACCCCGCCTCCTGCCCGATGACAGCTGGGATTGGCTCCAGCGCTCCCGTGACCCCCGTGAGGATAAGCGGCTCAGAAAATGGATGGGTGGATATGTGAGTAATTAGTATGTCAGTGGTTTCAAAATGCAGTGTGAGTAAAGGGCACTCATTTAGTGTCCTAATGTCTTTAGTGGTGTGTTTGTCCTAACTTTAATAATTAGAGCAGTGCAAATGTTTTACTTTCTGTGTGTGGGTGGATGATTAATCGTTTGCACAAGTCTTTCACGATAAGATTAGAAGAACGGAAAACAACACCTGCGCAAAGTGTATTCTGTTTTGAAGTTTGATTATTTTTACTGACACGCATTGCTTACACACAACGTATAAATGACCCAGTGACAATTAAATCAATCAATAACAAAGCACAATAAAACATTACATTAAAAAAAAAAACTATTTCATTCGATTTAGACGAAGTGTTCAAAATATTAGGTACACCTGCTTCAGCGCAATGATGTCCTACTTGAGCTGTATCTACAACCTTAATACAGTACTATAATAATATTGGTCTGTTTAGACTAACTGTAGAGCGTCAGCCTCACAGTTCTGTGGACTGGGATGCGAATCCTGGCCACGCCTGTGTGGAGTTTGCATGTTCTTCCCATGCCTGCGTGGGTTTCCTCCCACATCCCCAAAAACATACATTAATTAGACACTCTAAATTACCCCTGGGTGTGATTGTGAGTGCGACTGTTGTCTGTCTCCATGTGCCCTGTGATTGGCTGCCAACCAGTACAAGGTTCCTCCTGCACGATGACAGCTGGAATAGGCTCCAGGACTCCTGTGACCCTTGTGAGGATAAGCAGCTCAGATAATGGATCAATCGAAAGACTGACTGTGCAAGTGTATTTAATGTTGTATTTTAATGTGTGTAGATATCATTGTGAAAAAAAAACGAGTTAAATCTATTTTAAAATATGACTACTACAGTTGGTTAAATTGTTTGTCTACTGCTATTTAAAACACTCACATTTGACCAGGTACAATAACTACATTTAATAAGCAACATGCTGTAATGTAATTAGAAACAAAACTTTTTCAGCCTTCATCATGCTCTGGAGGTCATTTGTAACGATAAATCTTGATGGAATGATTCATACTGTCTGATACGACCATGTGGCCATCAGGGAGCAGTGCGAGACCTCTTGGGCTATTTAGATTGTCTGTCACTACCGGCCAGCCAACACCCTTCGAGGGGTAGAGAAGAACCCGATGGTGTTGCTTGCCCCAGTCTGTCACCAGTACATTCCCACTGCTGTCGATACAAAGGCCCCAAGGGCAGGACAGGACAGGCCCTAGGCCAGGGCAGACCCCTAAGATTCGTATTGTGCTCCATCCAGGATCAAGGACCCGAATACATGGCAGACGGCCAGTCTCATTGCCTCTTTCTGACAGTACCATCAGTCCAGTTTTGAGACAAGCTGCCACCTGGTATGGCCTGTGGTATCCTGTGATAACAGTACGCTCTAGCCTGGCCCCAGTTTTGGGGTCCAGCTTCAGGGAAGTTAGGGAGCCACGCTTGATGTCAGCAACCAAGAAGTCATCTTGACGGGTCACAGTCACCCCCCGGGGAGCTTCCAGTTCTTCATTGGTGTAACCATTCATTGTGCTTCCAAATGTCTGCAGTAGGCGTCCGTGACGGTTGAAGACCAACACGGCTCGTTCAGCAGCACAAGTCAGAGCAATGAGACCTTTTGAGTTGACAGCCACGTCAAAGTAATTGCAGATCCGGGAAGATCTCTCGGATCCTGTAGGGGACACCTGCTGCACAATGTTGTTCTGGAGGTCGGTCACCTGAATCCGGGCATTTCCACAATCCACCACGAACAGCTGTCCTTTAACAGTTGCATGTACACCACTTGGTAGGTTAAAATCAGAGCGGCCTGATCCTTGCTTTCCAAATTGTTTAACAAGATGTGCTGAATCAAGTGCAGTTGAACCATGCTCTACATGCAGCTCCCTCAAAGTTGCGACATTGTTGTGTTTGTTGTCATTTTTGTATTGCTTGGATTCCTCCTTTTCATTGTCTTGCATGGACAAAGATCGATTCACAGGATTTAAATAAAAAATCTTTCTCACGAATGTCTGTTGTCTATAACGTGGTTTCTCTGCATTTGTAGCTTTACTGTCTGGTTCTGACTCTAAACCATGTCCATGGCCTTGTTCAAGAGTTGATGGTTCAGCTGCCAGGTATATTTTTTTGACCCTCCTGATGGCTTTAGGGATACCTTTGTCATCATGGTTTACAGGTCTTATCTGAACAGGGAAGTTGTCAGGTGAAAGTGACAGGAGCTGCTCCTGCTTGAAGGATTCATTGTCTGGTATATTCTCAGGGTACACGTAACACGAATCCTCAGTGGCTGCTGGGGATTGAGGCCTTCCACTCTCCTTTGATGAGTCATTTGACATGGATAGGCCTTTTTGACAAAATAAATTGGCTCTTGTGGAAACCTGTCCAAGACTGCACCTGGAAACAGAATCATTGTCTAGAGGAGAGGATGTTTCTTCACATGAGACAACGACAAAGGTTTTACTTTTTTTATTTCCCTTTACAGTTGCGCATTTCTTGGTTGCATGCCATTTCCCATCCGATTCATCACCTTCAGATTCTCCTTGACTAGAGCCTGTGGGAATATTGGTTAATGGGTCTTGTCCATGTATGTCTGAACACACTGAGTTAGCTTGCTTGTCTTGGAAGGACTCTGATACTCCACAATATCTTGGTGTAGTGGGAGTCGATGATCTGACCTCCTCATTTCCAATAGAACTGAACAGATTTTGTTTCTGGAAAATCTGCAGGTTCCCATACTTTGTCTTTGTGCTTTCTTCTGTACTTTGTCTTTGCCCAGCTTTGGCTGTTGAAGGTTCTTTATGAATCTCTAGAGGGTTCAAGTTTGAAAATTTTGAGTCTCCTGAGTGCAATGCACACTTCTGTCCTTGGACATCGCAGACACCAATGGGATAAGTCATACTTTGCTCATAGACATCAACCTCCCCCAAGCATAAGGTTTTTGCTTGATGTGGTAGGAAGTTACCCCTTTTAATTGTAAGAGAGAGTTCCCAAGGTCGCGTAACCTCTGCTACCCCTCTCTGAAGCTGACTTTTGTTGGCACCCCCAGCTGTACTGCCCCATTTTTGGATCTGCTCCTTCAGCTGCCATATTTTTCGAAGTTGCTGATCGATGAGGGATTGCACAACTCTTACTGTTGCTGCATTTTCCCTCTTAACCTGACTCAGGAGACTCTGGGCTTCTCTGTGATCCCGCTCAACTTTTTCAATAAGACGATGCTCTTCTCTCTGCGCATCAATCGCTGCATTGTCCAACTCCCGATTCACTTCATCCACCTCAGCCTGCTGGCGCTCCCTGAGGCTTTGCAGTTCTTTCTCTCCTTGCTCCAGGTTGGAAAGCTCCTGTGTTGCCCAAGTAGGTAGCGAAGTAAGTGAATGGAACATAAAGATAGACTCCTCTGGACTCCTTGGGGGAACTGCAAATGGCACTTGTCTTTGTTGGGGAATGCTTTGTGTTAATAGCGCTGAAAACCCAAGGAGAGGTCTTCTGTCTTGCGAGCGCAACAACATTGCAGCTGGCAGTAAAAAAACAACTAGTAACTGTGTGATTCTCCACGTTTTCGGTCTATGAAGACAAAAGAGGACAAAGTTGGATCAAAATCATGAAAAACACCAAATTAAAAGATTAATCGAAAACACGCAGACACTTTTGACGAACGGGTTTCAGAATATGATCTAGAATATAAACTAGGTCTTGTAGGATTTCTTTTTGACCTACCAGTAAAGTCAGATGTGTGACATAAACTTGGGAGGACTCATGTGACTTTGTTGTTTTCCCTAAAACTGAGTCACAGTATCAGCACTTTGAAACTGGATCAACTGCCCAATATTCAGTTTCTCAAGAGACTTCACAGTATTCTTGCATAACTTGGTCTCCTCCATCTAAAACACTCCACCCTAAACATTTTTACAAGTCTTTCATTCCGTAAATGTCCCAATTTATACTTTACGGGCTTGCAACGAAAAAAGACCTTCTTTTAATTGCCTTCCTGCATACCGAGCCGTGCATTTGGCTCCACACTAGAGTTCTGGTTATGACAAAACTACTAAAATTTATTGCGGTTTATTAAGTAGCCCCAAAGTTTTCATGATTGTATTGTACAACTCGTGAGTAGCCAAGATGGCCACATACATCAGTAGAAGTAGCACAATGACTTCACTTGAAGCATGAAATCATGATGTACAAACTGTCTAGTTCTTTACATTGTAGTTAATTGTTATTCATTTAGAGTATGATATTTTAATAGAATCCAGTTTTCCTTATTATAAATGCGCATTACCAAGCAAAACCAAAAAATGTCCAATCAGTGGCATTTCCATTCATTTTAATGAGGAAATATGATTTGAGATAAAAATGTGATCATAGAACCATATTAAATTTGGCTCCCAAGGCACCAGTGCATTTTTGAACAAGCCAGTTAAAATCGATTTTCAACTATATGTCCTCTTTAACACGTTTTTCCCCACCCATAAGATCATAAAGAACTCAGCCTGACCCTTGAGTGAAGAATTAGAAATTCATTCCAGTGGAAACTGGGTTTACAAACTAACCGGTTGAGGAAAATTCCGTTGGTGAACCTCATGACCTCAGGTTATATACTATTTCTGATTTACGAGAAGTCTTGACATGGCCATGGGATAAGGTATTTTTTTCTCCTCCCACATAAATATTATTTGCTCCATGCTTCAGGCATCTTTTTTTGGCCTACAATGGTCATCACATGTCACAATGCAAAATTTTCTGGAATGGAGGAGGCCTTTAGCACTAGCAGTAACTACAGTGAATGTAAACATTACTGTACCAGCAAAAGCTAGGAAAACTTCCCAGTGATTTGGTAACCAAAATGAACCTACTTTTGTTCCATCGTCAGAAATTGTGTTTTCACCTAGTTCTATACTGCGAAGTATTCATTGTTGACTACACCATGTTAAAATAAGGCACATGCAGTCTCATGTTTTGTGACTGGAATGGATTAATTCCATTCCATTCATTTCAAAGTTAAACATGGCCTCGGTTTGCAAACGTTTCAGATTGGGAAGAGTCACGGAACAAATTAAATTTGTAACGAAAGGTTCAACTTTACTTCCTAATCTGTTTCGAAATCCGCATTAATCAGAACTTGACCTTGCGTACCAGAACAGGTTAAAGTCTACTTTGGTGGTTTCACGTGATTTTTCGATTGTGCTTTGCTCACCCGTGGATCGAAATCACACAGATCATTCAAAATTTCGACAGTGTCTTATCCTAAAGTAGCACAGGCACTTATTGCACATGAGCTCTGTATTTCAGCAACAAGGTGACAAGGAATATAAGTTGCCACCACCGAGGGGGTCACATTGGCCCCCTTGAGAGCGAGCTTTTACTACTGATGTCGTACGGGTGAAATGGGAAGATGATGTGGCAAAACAATTGATGGCATCGCTGCGTACACATTAGGATTTTGCCAACACCCTGACAGCCTTGGAGAAAAAAAACAGATAAGTTTTGCAAAGGATGAAAGGCTGAGGTGTCAGGTTGCCTATGGAAACATGTGAACGCTCAAATTTCATACAGACGGTGGAAAAAGAAAAATGATAGCAGACGTTAGATTGTTTGACGGGGGAAGGCAGAATAAGAAAATAAAAAGAGTCACCATCACAAGTTTTACTCCACATAATAAATAGTTGAGAGAGAACGAGGAAGATGAATGTCAATGTCAATCTTTGTGACCTGTGTGAGACGATTCTCACATTACACAGCATTAAAGTTAAATTAACTGTGCAGGTGGCCAAGTTATAGAAGGACCTTGTATTTTTCCTGCGGGCCAGAGACAAAATAAAAAAAAAAAAAAGAAAATGCAAGTTTGAATTTTAAAATGGAAAAATACAAATATTTTTTGATCTTATTGTTGACATTAAATACAATAACCAAGTTAATATAATCTTTTTTAAATCATTAAACACATTTGAATTAACCCACTTTGTGAAAACTGCTAATGTAAAAACATGTGTAACATTTTTTAACAACAAAAGAACCTCTAATTTATTCTGACCAATACAATAACCAAATTAGTAGAATCTTTTTTAAAAATAATTAAACACACTTTAATTAACCCATTTTGTGAAAACTGCTAAAGTAAAAAAATGTGTGCAACATTTTTTAACAACAAAAGAACCTCTAATTCATTCTGATTTATGAATTATTTATAATACTTTCATTACAATTATTTCATAAAATCAATTTTTAAAAGTCAATACAGGATGTGATTTTAATTTTTTGAAAAAATAAAGATGAATCAACACAGTTTTACCAATTATTGGGAAATCTACTAAGGTTGAAAAATATGATTGTAAAATAAATTAATTGGCTTTTAGAATAAAATAATTCATTGCTATTTTTAATTGGTAAGTATGATTTTATTATAATTGATTCTAATACAAATAATTTAAAAATAGAAAATCTGTCCTGTTTATTTACAATGAATCAATTAATCAATTGTTTCATGATATGAATTAATATTTAAATTAAACAAACAAATAATACAATGTTTGAGTTGCCTAATTTTGGGACACAAACTGCTCAATGAATGCAGCGTACATGAGTTTTGATGACATAACTGCTCGGCTGGAGGTTAAAGAATGGATCGGGTCATACTTTGGCCGACCCGCGTTGATGAAGATCCAGCAAGTCGAGAGATGAAGATGTTTACAGAAAGTCCAGTAGAGGAGTCAGCATGAATCAAGAACCAAGACATCTCCAAATATATTTGAGCCAACTTACCTGCAGGTCAGGTGCACTCCTCCATTGTGTCCACCAGCCTGAACGCCTACCTTTCACCAGCTTTGCCCCCCCCCCCCCCCCCCCCCCGCACAACTTGTTGGCCCCGCCCCACTCTCTTGTTCATTGAAATCTCTTTGTACTCCAGACCTAATCAGTTATGATTTTAGTCAAATGAAAATATTTTTTTTTTGTTAAGCGGTTTTTCATTCATTGCAGACGTGGAGGACAAATTAGGGATCAATATATATTTTTTTTTTAAAAAGGCCCCATTATATTTTCTCATCTTTTGTAGTTAAAAAAATGGTAAAAAAAACATAATGCACATTTGGTTTGTCCAGCTCAAAGATCAACAATAGACTTTTTTATGAGATATTTTATTTGTATTGTTTGCTGAGTTTGGCTCAACCTTGTTACAATACTCAAGGACCTAAAAACATTTTTTAAAGCTATTGATGAATAAGTCATCCGTCCGCCCAACCATTTTCTAAACCACTTATCCTCAATCGGGTTGCAGGTGCGCTGGAGCCCATCCCAGTCGACTCTGGGCTAGAGGCGGGGAACACCCTGGACTGGTCGCCAGCCTGTGGCAGGTCACATATGAACAAACAACCATTCACACCCACAACAACACTGATGGGCGATTTAGAATCTTCAAGTAAACTATCTCGCATGTTCTTTGAGATATGGGAGGAAACTACAGTACCCGAAGAAAACCCACCCAAATATTCCCAAATCATATTTGATCCCCGGGACCTCAGAATTGTGAGGCAGATGTGCTAAGCAGTCGTCCACTGTGCCACCCTGACTAGATCATTTACAATTTAAAAAGGTACCGTATTTTCTGCACTATAAGGCGCACCTAAAAACCTATAATTTTCTCAAAAGCCGACGGTCCACTTTATAATCCAGTGCACCTTATATATGGATCAGTGCAGCTCCATGTAATGGATGCATAACTTAACCCCAGCCTCTACTGTAGCATCTATTCTATACGCCTCATAGTCCAGTGCGCCTTAGATCTGGAAAAAAGTTTTTAAATAGATTAATTGGAGGTGCGCCTTATAATGCGGAAAATACGGTACGCTTCAGAGTCACTGATAGCGTAGTGGTACACACGCCTGACTTTGGTGCAGGCGGCGTGGAATCGATTCCTGCTCAGTGATAGTGTCGATATCTGCCATGCGACTGACTGGCGACCCGTTCAGGGTGTAGTCCTCCTTTTGTCCAAAGCTAGCTGGGATAGGCTCCCAAAAAGATGCAACATTAATTGGACACTCAAAGTGCCCCTGTCCTCGGTATGATTGTGAGTGTGACTGTTGTTTGTCTTGATGTGACCTGCGATTGGCTGGCAACCAGTTCAGTGTGTACTCCGCCTCCTGCCCGATGACAGCTGGGAATGTCTCCAGCACTCCCATTACCCTCGTGAGGATAAGAGGCTCTGAAAAGGGATGGTTGGAACCACATTTCGTGGATTTTTTTTTTTTTTTATATATATACCCTGCCTCTTCAGATATGGGTGACTGGTGATAAATAAACAAAAAAAATTCCAAGCCGCTTATCCTCTCAAGGGTTGCGGGAGTGCCGGAGCCCATCCCAGCTAACTTCGGAGAAAAGGCAGGGTACACCTTGAACTGGTCGCCAGTCAGTTGCAGGGCACATAATCACACCATTAATGCCACGCTCTGACCCCACCAAAGTCAGGCGTGTGTACCACTACACCATCGGTGACCGGTACTAAATAAGTATACAAAAGTAAGTTACAGTTAATAGATACATGATTTTATTATAATTATTATTAGTTACTAATGGTGTAGTGGTACATTCCCCTGATTTTGCTGCAGTCTATCTTTATGTATCTCCTGGCGACCAGTTCAGGGTGTTGTCTGCCTTTTGACAGAAGTAAGATGGGACAGGGTCCAGTGCCCCGTGATCCTGAATACGATAAACGTTGGACAGGATGCCGGAATCGTTATTATAATTGACGTATGTCTCTAACTGACCAGTAGATGTCACCAAACAACCACCTTTAAAGGGCCCAAGTCGAAGTGCATGAATGGTTTGGCTAAGCTATACCCAATATTGATTCTAACTGAAATATTGTATGTAATGCAACAACGAGTCATCCCTGCAGCAGGGCTTCATGAAGCAATCACATAAAAACTCAATGCTAAAAAAACAAACTACTGCACAGTACATCATTTCAAAATTGGTGTTTGAGAAAGACCACAGCACTTTGTTGGAATTTATTGCAAAACATTTTGCAGATGACTGCAGAGGACAGCCACATCAGAGCGAACAGCCAATTAGGCGCTCACCGACGCATTCTTGAGCAGGAGAGTAAGTGCAAGTCGTGTGAACGCAATTTTCCCTCCCATGTTTTCAGCCAATATTTGGCTCTTATTGGTGGAAGCGAGCTGCGCAGTCACAGCTGCTGTCAACAAATGGACCCAGAAAGGCATCTATCTGCACTCCGGTGGACGTCATTTGCTGTTTCATTTGTCAAGTGTTAAGCCGAGACCCAGACCACCTCTGTCGCTTAGGCTTAATGAAGAAGGTTTACCCTTACATACTCTTTGGGAAGAAATTTGACCCGTCTTGACATTTGAGAACAAGACAAATACCCACAATGTTGTTCTTTCATCTTATAATTTGATGACTTTTTCTGAAGCTACCCAGAATACACAACAGCAAATCTATTTCAAAATGTCCTTTTTATTTATTGATTTGAATAAGCGAAACAAAGCTCTTGTACAATGAGGCTGTTTAGATCAAATTTGACTTGTGTCTACAAACATGGATTTGGGATTTACCAGTGTGTAGGAAAATGTTGAAAGGCTAAAAGTGTGCATTGCACAACTACGTGTATTTTATGATGGGACAGTAAGCGCGACATTTGCAGGGGAGTTGAAACAGTCCAAAAAGTTTGTTTCTACCACATTTGGAGCAGTTCCAGCAGAAACATGTGCCTGTTGGTCTGCGAAGGGTCATGCGGGAAAAACAGAGAATGAAAATCATACAAGCTAAACATAATGAGCTGAATTAAAAAAAAAGGGGTGCTGTGTTACAGGTGTGTGTAAAAAAACATGGTATGGTACTTGGAAAAGAAATACACTTTCTCTGAAACTGGATTTTTTTTGTTTGTTTTTTTTTGTGACCTTTCGCCTCGCACTTCATCCAGCTTTGCCAGGAGGAACCCGAGGTGTTCCCAGGCCATCTGAGAGACATATTCTCTCGAGTGTGTCCAGCGTCTCTTTCTGGTGGTACATGCCCGGAACACCTCACCAGGGAGGCCTCCGGGAGGGATTCGAATCAGATGCCCGAGCCACTTCATCTGGCTCCTCTCAATGCAGAGGAGGAGCATCTCTACGCTGTGTTCCGCTCAGATGACCGAGCTTACCCTATCGCTAAGGGAGAGCTTGGACACCGTGTGGAGGAAATGCATTTCGGTCATTTGTATCTGGAATCTTTTGACCATAGGTGAGGGTAGGAAATTAGTCCACTGGTAAATAGAGAGCTCCACTGTTCAACGTAGCTCCTTCTTTACCACAATGGACTGATACAAAGGCGTCTCCCTTCTCCTCCGGAACATGAGCAAAGTTCTGTCTGAGGTAGGAGTTGAAACTTCTTCTGACACAGGATTCTGCCGAATGTTCCCAGCAGACTCTTACAACATGTTTGGACCTGCTGCGTCAGACTGGCATCTTCCCCCACCATCGGAGCCAACTCACCAGCGAGTGGTGATCAGTTGACAGCTCCGCTCCTCCCTTCATCCGAGTGTCCAAGACGTGCGGCTACAAGTCCGATGACACAACCACAGACTTGATCATCGAACTGTGACCCGGGGTGTCCTGGTGCCAAGAACACGTGGACACACTTATGCTTTAACATGGGGTTCTTTATGGACAATCTATGATGAGAACAGATGTGTAATAACAGAATACTGCTCGAGTTCTGATGGGGCTGGGGGTGGGGTGGGGTGGGGGTGTTCCTCCCAATCATACCCTTCTACGTCTCACTGTCATTGCCCAGGTGAGTATTGATGTCCTCCAGCCGAACAATGGCATCCCCAGTGTGAGCGCTCTCTAGCACCCCCTCGAAGGACTCCAAAAAGGGTAGGTACTTGCTACCCTCTCGTCCACCAGGGTGACCCACAACGTAAAGGTACTGAGCCGGGGGGCAATAAGTATACCCACGCCTGCTCAGCGCGTCTCACTGTAGGCAATTCCAGAGTGGAAAAGACTCCAACCCCTCTCAATACGACTGGTACCAGAACCCAAGTGGGGTGTCAAAGCGAATCCGACTGCCTAGTGGGAAATTCTCGACCTCACAAATCAACTCGGGGACATTCCCTGCCAGAGAGATGACGTTCCACATCCTTAGAGCCAGCTTCTGTTGCCATGGATGGGATCGCCAAGGTCCCTGCCTTCGCTGGCTGTACTTGGATGGGCCCCATGGGTGCAGGCCTAACCACCCGACGCTGGTCTTTGAGCCCCGCCTGCAGGCCTGGTTCCAGAGGTGGCCCAGGTGACCCGTATCCGGGCAAAGGAAACCTCAAGGCATTTAAGTCTTTCATCACAAGAGTCTCACAGCTGTGCTTTTTCTGGTCCCTCACTTCGGACCTGTTTGTCAGGGTGACCCTAGCAGGAGCAGAAGCCCCCGCCGATTTAGCTCCTAGGGTCATTGGGACACACATACCCCTCAACCATGTTCAGGTGACATCTTCCAGGAGGGGTGTAGATGATATATAACATGATTTAATCCGTGCGAGAATTATGAGGGGCTCTTGAAAAATGTTCTTCCCGTTTGGTCGCTGGCCTTCAATAAGTTTGCTTTACATATTGAATTACTACAGAACCCTTTTGAAAGCCATACAGAGCTAGTCAGAATGTGCTTCTCCCTTGGCTGTAGAAGCCACAAACAATCTGCGATCCTTGCACTCCCCGCCGGACACGCCTCACACCGAGGGTGGGGGTCTGGGGGTCCTACAGGCAGTCCGGCTGCCTTTGTGACTGATTGTTTCTATCTCCGGGCCCGTCAGTGAAGATAGAGAATTATCCCTGCCTAAGGTGGCACCCAGCTCGCCCGTTATTATTTTTATTATTGACATAAGTGATAAGCCTTTGATGTTTGCTTTACCTCAAACGTCGATGCAATTAGATCAGCGCTACATCCGGGCTGGCTGGCGCACGGCAGAGTAATGGGTCCAATAGCTGCCTCAACAAAATAATAATGTGATTCCGCAAGGGAGAATTACAGCCTGCTACTGTATATGTGCTTCCATATAGATCAGTTTGATACATGACAGGAAGGCTAATGCATTGTTATTACCTTGCAGCTCAAGTAGACCTGTTGCTTACAAACAATAACAAAAAAAAAAAAAAAAAAAAAAAAGCCATCACAGATGGCATTAAAAACGTGGTCAAGAAAGTCTGGCCCCCTTTACATAAAGAAGGTAATATAAGGTGATGAATATTCTAATGGCTCTCATTCTAGGAGGACTGGCTCTTTTTAGCGTGGAGGATCTGCTCCTGCTATAGATTCGATTAATTCCTCTTCATGCCACTCCTCATTTTGGTGTCCCACTCCCACCTCGCCTCCCGCTTCCCCGCTCATGCTGTCGGCCCGATGATATTAGACGAACAATCGCAGAAACAAAATGAGCTGGAACAACCAAGATGGGAACAGATGGCACGTAATTGCCTGGCGGAGGAAGCCGGGGAGTCAATTTTTACCCGTCCCAGAGGAGTTGCACTTGTGGTGGGGGGCCGCCAGTGTGGGGGCTTAGTGCAGGTGCATTTGTTTTGATCAGATATGGCCTGGAGGAAGCATGTGAAAAGGATTCATCACAGGCACATTAAGATGAGAGATTTAACAAGGCACAGTGGTTGAGACTTCAATCAGAAGTTTTGACTGGGCCAAGACATCACAAATTAATAACACACTCAAGTGTTGCGCAAACTGTCAGACGGTGCCGAGATCGGCCAACTCAATTTGACTCTCATTTGACAAAGTAACACAAAAAAAAAGGGGTGACGCAAAAAAACAAAATGCGTCTTTCCAACACTTTCATCTTCATTCATACACAGTTCTCAGTCTTTGGACACCTTTCCAGCAATCATATTCAAAATTGTATTATGGATTTGGAACCAAATACCCGAATTCACATCATAGAGATTAAGACAGCAATATGGTGACTCGCCACATAATTAGGTACACCTGCAGGATTGTGATCCAAGGCAAGAGCAGTATCAAATGTTCTGCCTTTACGAATATAATCAGACAGTGGAACCTCAATCTAATGGACTCATCGGGGCAAGGGTCATCCGTTAAACCCATTTGTCCATTAATTTAAAGCACTTTTTTGTGTGTTCTAAAAACGCTTTTAACAGGACAAAATGATCTTTTGTAATTACAGAATATATTGCATGTACATGAAACACATCACATCTAAAATGCTGAGAGATGTTACATGTGTGTACATGAGAACTATGACTTTCTAGTGATTGCGCCAGTAAAGAAGAGAACTAACAGACTTTGTTCACTCTGCATAGGACTTTTTAGTTTAGTCATTTAGTTATTTTAAGTGTGACAATAAATTTCAACTGGGAAGGCCCTATTTTTGAGAGCAGTGTAAATCCTGGCAGTGGGGAGGTGAGGGTGGGGCACAACTGTGCTTGTGAGGCGGGTTTTGTAGGCTTGCAGAAGTTGGCGGATCTGAGGGTGGAAAGGCTTTGCCACCCTGGGATTGTTTGCAGACGACTTCAGTTGCCACCAATCAAAGCGGCTCTTCTCATCCCCTTTAATAATCGAGCAACTGAGCGTGTTGATTTAGGCATGGATTCTTTGTGCAGAACAGGACGATACATAATCACTGTGATCTGTGCATGAGTAGAGCATTGTCACTCTTCTGGCCAATGGTGTGGCAACATAAATTATTAAATACTTTAAAGAAGGAGGTGGTGATAACCACTGGCTACAAATATGTGTGCGGAGCTCAGTATGTGTCGGCCGACACCCCGGTCAAATTCACTAAAATCGTGTAGGCCAGGAGTTTGACGTGGTCCTGGCAGGCGTACGTTTGCCTGGACTTTCTGCCAAGAACTTGTCACTATGCCAGGTGCATCTCTAAGGTCACCCCCTCCGTGACCAAGTGCAGTTGAAATATAATCAGAAGAAATTTGACAATGAATGGGCAGATGTACGCAGGGAGGCCCCCCTTTACTAAAAACCCAGGAGGCCACAAATGCCCAGGGGCCCTGGGAAAAATCTTCCCTCATGTCCAACCACTTTGACAGCCATGCACTCACTTGTTGTTATTTTTTGTTCATAAAGCATAACATTTACCATTTCAGCGTCATCGTATAGCTTTGTGAAAATTTTGGACTTCTGCTTTTGAAGTTTTGATCTGGTAGGAGGTCAACCACCTCTTTAATAGACCTATAGAACCGTTCGCTTCAACCTGAAACTAGAGATTAAAAAAAAAAACATTCCACTCAAGTCCTCCAAAAATTATAGATGCCTGTTTTTGCGTTTGAGCTCTTCAATTCGACTGTTTTTTTTTTTTTAAGGAGCCTTCGTGCATTAGTACTGGAGATGTTGATGACGCTGGATGGCTGAAGAAAACTGGGTGCAGCCACTTCATCCTTGGACATGAATCAGTCACACACTGTTCGAGGGAACATTTTTTTTTTAGGCACTCCAAGCCTTCAGACCACATCTGTTCAATTACCAGCATGGAAAGTGCATTACCATTGGCTTTGTTGTTGGAGATGGTTGATTTTCTTCGTATAAAAAAAAAGAAAGAAAGAAGAGGGGAAAAAAGTGGATGAATGTGTAATGCGGTGATGCCCGTCACTTCTTTTTACAATCTGAAACTCCTCAATATCAAACTAATAAATTACAGCCACCATCTCCTACATAACTGGCTGATAAATAAAAAAAAAAAAAAAAAGAGAGAGATTTGCCGTAGTCTGCAGCTGTGACCCAGGGTTACCTAGCAACAGGTCATGCCCAGACACGCTGCACAAGGTGGAGATACACCTCACTAAGGAGCGAAAGCAAGGGGGGGGGGAGTCAGGGAGGGTGACAACGGGTCTCATTTTTGCTCTCTATGACCCTTGACAGATAGAAAACGCACTCAAAGGAAACGGCGTTTGATTGACAGCCATATTTGACGAACCTGAGATTCCCCGGTTCACGCAGACACAAGATGCGTAAACTTTCCTTTGCGGACTTGAAGCTTTGCCCTCATTCTAAGAAAAGATTTTCAATTTGTTTAGATCTTTTACTTACAGGTGCTTTAGTACACTGGTATTTTGATCAAGATGTGCCCAAAAAAATTCACACCAATAGGCCATTTGATCATGATGACAACACCAGTTAGTCAGGGCTAGAAATCTTTTCTGGGGCCAAAACAATATCATTAATTCATTTTCTATGCCGCTTATCCTCGCACAGGCGAGCTGGACCCTATCCTAGCTATCTTTGGACGAGTGGCAAGGTACACGCTGCCCATAAAATCAAGCAACCATTCGCACTCGCTTTCACACCTACAGACAATTTTGAGTCTTCTCTCAACCTACCATGCATGTTTTTGGGACGTGGGGGGAAACCGAAGTACTTGGAGAATACCCACACAGTTACGGGGAGAACATGCAAACTCCACAAAGACAACGCCAGATTTGTTCAAAGGTCCTCAGATGTGCTAACCAGTCACCCACCATGGTGCCACTTACCTCAAGTTACAGCCAAAATTCCAATATTTGTTCCGTTCAATTATTTTTTCCCCCCGACAGTCGTTTCCCTTCATTTTGAACCGTTTCTCTTGGCCGCACTGCTTCCAGTACGTGTGACGGTTGGATATGTTTACCCAATCAGATTTCAGCCTCTATGTGCTGCGATTTCCATCTAGTCTGCCCACCAGGGTCTTCAGAATCAATGATGTTTGGTGACAGAACTCGTCTTGTTTTCTCCAAAGATTTCAATTTAACCTTACAGAGCCAGTCATGGCTCTCAATGACATCACCTCTTCTGGTTAGTTAGTCAGAGCAAAAATTGATACTGCAAATGATTCACACAATTTATAATCAGCATCTCTTGTATACTATCCATCCATCCATCCATCCATTTTCTTTGCCGCTTATCCTCACGAGAGTCGAGGGGAATGCTAGAGCCTATCCCAGCTGTCAACGGGCAGGAGGCGGTGTACACCCTGAACTAGTTGCCAGCCAACTGCAACAACAGTCCCACTCGCCATCACATCTAGGAGAGATTTAAAGTATCCAATTAACGTATGTTTTTGGGATGTGGGAGGAAACCGGAGTGTCTGGAGAAAACCCACATAGGCATGGGGAGAACATGCAAACTCCACACAGGCGAGGCCGGGATTGAAGCCGGGTCCTCAGAACTGTGTGGCCAACGCTTTACCAGTTGAGCCACCGTGCCACCTCTTGTATACTATATTATATTAAAATCTTCTATACAGAGAATGTACAAAGAAATGTACATAGACTGATAACAACCCATGCTAAACCTGTTTCCTCCCGAATTTACAAAGGACTTTATCTCTCAGCCAGGATGTATCACTTCAACATTACTTAGCTGGTACCAATTACTACTTTCCTGTTGGTCAAACCTTTGGTGCCCTATGGAGGATTTACAAGAAGATAACAAAAATACACAAATCGAACGCTAATAGCTCTCTGCTACATTAGCTAATAGCTAAATATAGGTTCCATAGGGTTGGGGGGGATGATATTTGTGAATAGTGAATCACGAACAGGCTCGGGTTTGTCGCACATTTTATGTTCCACTATGAGGAGCAGAGCTTGTGTTTATTTCCAGTGTCAGCATGCTCACATGCACATTTGACACAGCTTTGAGACCAATGATTGATGAAAAGCTTAAGTGACAAGCCGAAAAAGATTGCACAAGCACAGCAGTGTGCAGAGTCTCTTGCCAGAACGGCACCACACGAAAACGAGAGATGCTGCTTACGGTAGCTTCCACCCCATTGCGTCCCTCCTCTTCTTTTTCCTCTTCTTCCTACTCTGTTGCCTGCCTGTGTGTGACGAACCCTCAAGGGGAGTATGCAGCTGTGTGGGGTTAGCACATGGTCGAGTGAGGGGCCACACACACGCACACACACACACACACACACACACACACACCCCCGCACACACGCAGGCACGCACACACGCACACTAAAGGATTGCGAAATGTTCTGCTTTAATAACAATATTTTACTGGGCTGTTTCAAGGCATTTACTCCTCACCAGTGTAAACTTGTAAGCACAAATCTACTTTCATCTACTATGGATTATGTGGTGGCTGGTCCATTTAGGAAGTGGTATTTTGCTTTATGAAGCACCCTTGCACAATAAGAGCCTTGTGAATCCTGAATTGTCACCTTGGAATATGATCGCGACATCAGGGAATACAAATGCCTTATGTTACAGGTTAGATTTAAAACATCGAGTTGGTTCGGTGTATACATCCGTGCATTTTCTACACCACTTATCCTCATTAGGGTCACGGGCATGCTGGAGCTCATCCCAGCTAACTGCGGGCAAGAGGGAGGATGCACCCGGAACTGGTTGCCACCCAATCGTAGGGCACACCAACAACCATTCACACTCACAATCATACCTATGGACAATTTTGAGTCTTGAATCAAATTGCCGTTCAATGTGGGAGGAAATAGGAGTGCATGGAGAAAACTCACGCAGACATGGGGAGAACACGCAAACTACGCACAGGCGAACAAGTCGTCCACCATGTCTCACTCTTTCTGTCTCTCTCTCTCTCTCTCTCTCTCTCTCTCACTCTCTCTCTCTCTCTCTCTCTCTCTCTCTCTCTCAGACACACACACTCACACACAAAATAAAATACGGTACTTTAAAAAAAAGTAATTTTCTTGGTCACAGGTGACATATAACTGTCTAATTACAGCACGCACACCATAGGACGTGGGTGTGAGTAAAGCGGCATGCATGATAGATGCTAACAGCTTTGATTAAAAATACATAGTGTGCAAGCTGCCCGCTTATCCCAGGATCTAATTGCAATTGGTCGCTGTCATGATCGGACCTGCTCACTGTTAGGAATCGTTTCGCCGGTTTTTCATTCAAATGTCGTTGTCGTCGTCATTGTCATCATCATCATCATCATCATCATCATCATCAAGTTGATCTTGATCAACTTTCTTACCGGGCTTTCACCACAGATAACGTCGAGTCAGAAAAGGCGGGCAAAGTGAATCCATGAAGGACAATTCACATGTTCATTTTGAGAAAGACCACCAGGCACCCAATTTACACCTTTCTCCGCTCTGCAAAAGCCCATCCAACATCCCCTGGTGGTGGCGCCGTGCTGTCACCTCCTGCTTGCTATGATAAATATGTGTCTGTGAGTGTGTGAGAGGGCTAGAGAGAGACCTGTGCTGATGGAACACTGTTTTAGTCTAATATCTCATTGTTGGGACAGGTCGTTTTGTTGACGCGGACTTGAAGAGGGAAAAAAAAGAAGAACCAGTAAATAATTTTTTTGCTTAGAGGAACTAGTTAAGGGCGGCACGGTGGCCTCACAGTTTGCATGTTCTCCCCGTGTCTGCGTGTGCTTCCTCTGGGCACTCCGGTTTCCTCCCACATTCCAAAAACATGCAACATTAATTGGACACTCTAAATTGTCCCTAAGTGTGATTGTGAGTGCGGCTGTTTGTCTCACTGTGGCCTGCGATTGGCTGGCAACAGGTTCAGGGTGTACCCCGCCTCCTGCCCGTTGACAGCTGGGATAGAGTCCAGCAGTGAGGATAAGCGGCAAATAAAATGGATGGATGGAACTAGTTAAGAGAGAGAACACGCACTTCTTAAAATCGACTTCTGCAAGTGTAAGAGTTATGGTAAAAAGGGCTGAGTAATAATTTCAGGCTCATTTTCTGATGAAATTTTGACCCACCCACAATGTGGACACTTTGGACATACTGGATCAGCAAAACCGAAAAGCTTGCTTGTGTTTTGGTAGACATAACTTGAACTGAGCCACCTAGAAACGGTTGGTCCAAGAATTACAGTGAGCATCCATCTTTACCACAGGATGCCTGACCCTCAGTTGAAATTAAACATGAAGGAGCTAACGAAAATGACAACCTGAAAGGCAGAAAGACCAAGGGTGGTGATGATGTAACTCAAGTTGTAGAAACACCTCCAGAGATGTTGGATAATATGGGTGAATTGGTTGTCTTTGAAGACCAGTGATATTCCTTGGAAATGCTGCACATTCCAGGAAATAAATGGTCACTGACTTCATGCAAAGCTGATTGAGCACAATGTGTATAGACTTTCAAGTTAGCCTGAGCACGGGGGAAAAAAAAAAAAGAGAATGTTTTCCTTCACATCCCAGCCATGGAAAGTTGTTGAGAAGTTAACATTAGTGAGCTTCTCCAAATGACCCTAAAAAAAGTGGCATCACCAGCAAGATTTGATGTTTCCCACTGTCACGAAGAAGCAGGTATGCGCATATTGCTTCATGGAGTTGATGCCACAGCAGAAGGCCATCAGGGGCTCTTCATTCAGTGTGTGGACACAAATGTAATGCCGCTAGTTCTTGCGTTTGCACAGTGACCAAGTCTGGATGAAAACAGGAACAACCAATAAACAATGCTACATCTAAGTTCTTGATCGTAAACCCGGAGATTGATTTATACATGTTCTAGCCCCATTTGCTATTACACTATTACAGAGCTTTTTATTCTGACACATTTTTCAAACACAAACTTTAATGATCATAATTTCTTGCTTTACAGGAGAGTAAGTTTAGAGTCACCACATAGTGTTATTAAGAAATAACTACAATGTGACATGACGCCAGCTCAACGTTTTCACGTCCACCACAAGACATCTTGAGATCCTAATCAATGGAGTGATGGTGTAAAAGAAATTCTATAAAGCACACCAAAATGTAAATGTGGTATTGAAATTAATCTTTCCTTACTGTTGCTTTACTCTCCCCCCCAAAAAAAAAAAAAAAAAAAACAACACTCCTCTCTGAGCGTAACTGAATTAGTAAGTACCGATAAATGATGGCTTGAAGAACCATAAAATGTGACTGGCAGGCTTTGAAATGATACACTTAGTCTACATGAGTCCCGTTTAAACATCTTGACAGGATTAGAGCGGAGTTAAACTGCTTTGCGGGCGCAGTTAATTGAAGCGGATGAGCTTTTTAATAAAACGTGCGGTGTTAGCAGCTGACAAATGGCTTGGCTGACACACGGGGGAAATTGCATTTAATGGCATCAGGTATGCGCTTTGCTCGAGCTTATCACATTACACTGCTGGCTGCACATACACACGTGCACGTGTGCACGCACAACTTACTTTTGTGTGGGTGTGTAGGCGTGGGCATGCTGGCCCACTTAAAAACACACACACACACACCACACACACACACACACACACACAGACACAACTATCTGAACTGCTCAAGGTGAGTTCTCTTGGGAAATAATTCAATGTTCAGTCCAATGTCTTGTAAGGAACTTAAGGCCCTTTTTCAGAAAAGAATTTGTGCCTGGGGCAAAAAGTTCCTTGACCCTCCCAGTGTTGTTTTGAATTGCTGCCGTAAAAACGTAAAAATGACTATACTACACATATAATATAGATGGCAAGCTAAAATGTCCAAAATTATGCAACAATAGTGACGCCATAAAGCAGCAAGGCAGATAATATTAAAGACAAAAAAATCGGTTTCTTTCTGATGAAAATAAATACACTGTACCTCTATGATATTCTACATCATATAAAGATACTGTAGTTGAGTAATTAAATAAAATGTAAAGAATTTAGCCAAATTTGTAGATTCACTTCAGTCTACAGTACAGTACAATACAGTGCTGCAACTTCTGATGTGTGGCCAAAAATTTGCTTCACAACAAGCAGCAGTTAGTCAGATCATAAACAATTCCTCAGAAAAGAGTCATTTCATGTCACTTCCAGTTAAAGTTGACTGTCAAACCAAATATGAAAGAAAGAAAATGGCACCTTGTGAATTTAAAACAGCACAACTTTGCCTTAAGTTACTGTAACTTAAAGGTCAAGTGCCATCCCTATAAACATTCTAAAATAGATAATGAAATGAAAAATACATATAACATTATTAACTTCAATGTCTATACGAAAAAATTAATATGAGCGGAGAGTGCGTCATCCATGCGCAAAGTTGCGGAAGTGTCATTCGACATCCAAGTGGTCGCCATATTGACTGCATCTACTGTCCGTGACGTCACCCCGGACATTCGCCTTTGAAAACGCGCCGTGGCCCTACTGTGGGAGACGAACTCGCCCCTTCAGACACGGAAGCTCTTTTCGAAGAAGAGAACATCTCACAATTGAGTGAAGTGTCTGGGCAATATTACCCCATTGTTTCGAGCAATATTTAGATGATATGCGGATCACTTCTAACTAACAATAGACTCCCAGACAGTACATATGAGCCAGCCCGGCTGAAGCCGTGCTCGTTCGCGAAGCATGACGCGGAAGCCTTCAGCTCATTTACCACCCTTGTCATACGTAAGCGGATCTTTTGTTACGTTATGAGAGACGGATTACGTGGTACCCCCAAACTATTATTTTTTCTAGTAGCTGTATACACACCTACCTATCATTTGGAATCCATGAAGCTCCCGTGCAATCCATTTTTCACGACGAACCAGATCTCTTACAAACTTATGAAGGATAAATCCATCGTCCCGAGTGTTCGAGCAACGTCCAGCAATGCAACGAGCCGGCATTTTGGCTAACACGAAGGAACAATGAGCCATCTGGCCGCAGGTAGAACTAATAGAAACAAATGCGTCCGCTTGAACGCGCTACTGCCTCCAACGTCACTTCGTGCTACTTGTCGAAAAAAATCCCTTGAGAGGATTTTCATGGCGGGAGTTACAAAGAGCCATATTTGTCAAAATCTTGTTTGTGGTGAAAAAATGGATGGGTCCATACCGGCTGCCGTTTTTTCCTTAATAGCATACAAAAAATCATGCATTTGATGACAGTGGACCTTTAATCCTGAAACACAAATACAAAAACACAAATAGCACTTGATAGTTGCGGGGTCAGCAGATATAAAAACACAAACAGTGCATGAGCAAATGTAGACAGACCGTATAGCAACTCTTAAAGAAATGTACTTTCTTTATCCTCTGCGAAAGACACGAGTCACGGTAGTCCGGGATCCTCCTACCCTCCCTCTGATCGACCATGTGTGTGAATGTGTGCCTCAAAATGTGTGAGCACATGTGTACGTTTGTGTGTGCTCGTGTGTGCGCGTGTGCGTGCTCTTAGATGCAGGCACTCGCATACCCAAAGCTAAGATTTTTTAGGCAAGCCTGCAGCTGTGCCAGAGAAAGTTGAGCGGCATAAATGGAATTAGTTCCATAGCCCAACACCACCACAACAAAGTTGGGACAGTTTGCATTCAAGCCAGATGGACATGGTTAGCTCAGTCACACTAATAAATTACATTCTGTTGAATTTTTATGAAGTTACCACAGAGACATTACAACTTAAAACCTCAAAGTGACAATTTCTCCTGCTAGGATTGGGAACAAAAGCCTTGGTGGGACATGTTCCCATACCCATTGTTTTCATGTGAACTCCTCGACCACACTTGGCAGCGCTTCCTCTAGGAAATGGGATACATTCCCATAAACAAGCAAAACCAAGGTGAATCTCGAAGGGGTGCAATGGGGATTGGCCCAAAATCAGGCTATACAAACTGGTTCATTCTTTAAATTCAGTTTTATTGTGCTCTTACTACCTTGTTTGTGTCAAAAAGTAAATATTGTCTATCCATTTTCTGAGCCGCTCATCCTCATCTTCTTCTTCTACTTTTCCTTTTGGCTTGGCCCGATTAGTTGTCGCCACAGCTTCTTTTCCTTTCGGCTTGTCCCGTTAGGGGTCGCCACAGCGTGTCATCTTTTGCCATCTGAGCCTATCTCCTGCATCTTCCTCTCCAACCCCAACTGCCCTCATGTCTTCCCTCACCACATCCATAAACCTTCTCTTTGGTCTTCCTCTCGCTCTTTTGCCTGGGAGCTCCATCCTCAGCATCCTTCTACCAATATACTCACTCTCTCGCCTCTGAACATGTCCAAACCATCGAAGTCTGCTCTCTCGAATCTTGTCTCCAAAACATCCAGCTTTGGCTGTCCCTCTAATGAGCTCATTTCTAATCCTATCCAACCTGGTCACTCCGAGCGAGAACCTCAACATCTTCATTTCTGCCACCTCCAGTTCAGATTCCTGTTGTTTCTTCATTGCCACTGTCTCTAATCCGTACATCATGGCCGGCCTCACCACTGTTTTGTAAACTTTGCCCTTCATCCTAGCAGACACTCTTCTGTCACATAACACACCAGACACCTTTCGCCAGCTGTTCCAACCTGCTTGGACCCGTTTCTTCACTTCCTGACCACACTCTCCATTGCTCTGTATTGTTGACCCCAAGTATTTGAAGTCGTCGACCCTCGCTATCTCTTCTCCCTGTAGCCTCACTCTTCCCCCTCCACTTTTCTCATTCACGCACATATATTCTGTTTTACTTCGGCTAATCTTCATTCCTCTCCTTTCCAGTGCATGTCTCCATCTTTCCAATTGTTCCTCTGCGTGCTCCCTGCTTTCACTGCATATGACAATATCATCTGCGAACATCATGGTCCAAGGGGATTCCAGTCTAACCTCATCTGTCAGCCTATCCATTACCACTGCAAACAGGAAGGGGCTCAGAGCTGATCCCTGATGCAGTCCCACCTCCACCTTAGTTGTCGCCACAGCGAGTCATCTTTTTCCATCTAGGCCCATCTCGTCCATCTTCCTCACTAACACCCACAGTCTGCATACCCTCCCTCACAACATCCATCAACCTTTTCTTCTTCTTCTTCTTGTTTGCTTCAAACAGTTTGTCTTGCCCAGTAAAGTTTAGTCTTAAATTCTTTTGACTCTCCTTTGTATTTTCCTTTATCATTTTCTGCTTTTCCTCTTCCTCTCCCTCTTAATTACTTTTTCTTTCGGCTTGTCCCGTTACGGGTCGCCACAGTGTGTCATCTTTTTCCATCTAAGCCTATCTTCTGCATCCTCCTCTCTAACACCCGCTGTCCTCATCTCTTCCCTCACCACATCCATAAACCTTCTCTTTGGTCTTCCTCTCACCCTTTTGCCTGGCAGCTCCATCTTCAGCACCCTTATACCAACATACTCTCTCTCTCTCACCTCTGGACATGTCCAAACCATCGAAGGCTGCTCTCTCTAACCTTGTCTCCAAAACATCCAACTTTGGCTCTCCCTCTAATGAGTTCATTTATAATCCTATCCAACCTGCTCACACCGAGCAAGAATCTCAACACCTTCATTTCTGCTACCTCAAGTTCTGCTTCCTGTTCTTTCTTCAGTGCCAACGTCTCTAATCCGTACATCATGGCCGGCCTCACCACTGTTTTATAGACTGTGCCCTTCATCTTAGCGGAGACTCTTCTGTCACATAGAAAACCAGACACCATCCGCCAACTGTTCCACCCCGCTTGGACCCGTTTCTTCCTCATAAGGGGCGCAAGAGTGTTGGTTTGGAAAAAAAAAAAGTGTTGTTTTTGGAGGGTTACTTGTAATATCTTGATGGAGGCCCCATAGCTCACTAGTTAGAGCGTTGGTTTGGAAACCCAGGGGTTGTGAGTTCGTATCTCACTGGGGCCTCTGCTCCCCAAGAGGGATTGCGTCAGGAAGGGTATCTGGTGTAAAAACTGTCCCAAACAAATATGAGCTTGCATCTGAGATGTCACGCTGTGGCGAACCCCAACAGGACAAAGCAAAAGAAACTTACTTACTTGTAATAGATTATTGGCATTTGCATTGGGGAAAAAGGATTTGTGAAACTTTTTAAATAAATTACATGATCAAAATAATGTATTTACTTGTATATGAACACATGCAAGAAAGCACGTTCATTTTTGAGAGGGTGGGGGTTGACAACAGCATGCATTTGTTGTTTTCATGTTAATACATCCTTAGCCTTTGTACTCCTTACAAAATTATCATGATACCGAACTTAAAATCCCTCACTCCACTGCCGGGCTCATATTTTGTTTTCCATGCCTCTGTGAATACGACCCAAAGCTGAACAAAAGAAAAGGCGTCATACAGTTATTACTTTATTTTCCTCAAAGGTCAGTCAGTATCTCGGACACGACGCTGTGTCTCGGTGGCACAAAGGCAAGAAACTGTCACAAAGGAGCGTATGAATTATTTGAAGTGATATGTTGGGAGACTACAGCCTGAGGAGTTGTCACTTTGATATCTCACCAAGTGCACATGCATGCACACACACACACACACACACGTTCACACAGATCATTTTAGGATGAGCCTGTAAGACATTCCTCATTTATGGGGAACAATTAGAGTATTTCATTTTGCGCCCGATATCAATCACTCAGTTCATGAATAAAGAAAATGAAACCCTCATGATGCCATACGAGTGCATCTGGCCTTTGAGCTCCGGAGCAATGTCTCATGGGTATGCAGCGTGCTCATCACCTCCACTCAGCATGAGCCAGCTCAGTCAATAACACACAACAAAACAGAGGAGGCATAGGCCCTGTTTTCATTCTCCGTCAGATTCTGCGGATGCGTGTCACTCTTCATTAGAGAGGCGGGGTGGCAGGGGACGCCCTAAAGGTGAGGATGGCCACCGAGGGGGCGGGGGCGCCGCGGCGTGGCAGCTGTGGAACAATGACAGAATGTGTGTCCGTGTCCCCCCTCGGGCAAAACACCAGCTCTCCTCCACCCTACACTGATCTCTCGCCTCTAGAGCCAGTGACATAGAAGGCCCGGATAGATCGCCGGTCCCAGTCAGTGGACTTCTTGTCTTTGCCCGGTGCTGGTGTAACATATTAAATGAGTCTCATGCCATATTCATAGAACTGTGATTGGTTTAGGTCAGGCGTGCAGGGCGTCTCCCTCACAGCAGAGCGGCTTTGATAATGTCACATATAAATCTTTCATCACTTCCATTAAATGAAGCACTTTGATTTGCTTATTATTAATTTAAACAAATGGTAGCAATGTTCCTGTACATATGAGCAAAGGATGCTGTTAAAGAAACATCTGTACGCTATAGTGTTCTGAAGCATTTTTTTTTTTAGGCCTGAACATATACAGTGCATTATAAATTTGAAAATATATTATCGAGGCATCATTAAAAACCCTGTAAAATGAATTCAGACATCCACCCATTTTCTTTTGCCGCTTATCCTCACGAGGTGTCCTGGAGCCTATCCCAGCTGTCGACGGGCAGGAGGCGGGGTACACCCTGAACTGATTGCCAGCCAATCACAGGGCACATAGAGACAAACAGCCACACTCACGATCATACCTAGTGGCAATTTAGAGTGTCCAATTAATGTTGCATATTTTTGGGATGTGGGAGGAAACCGTAGTGCCCGGAGAAAACCCACGCAGGCACAGGAAGAACATGGAAACTCCACACAAGCGGGACCGGGATCGAACCCAGGTCCTCAGAACTGTGAGGCCAACGCTTTACCAGCCGAGCCACCCTAAATAAATAAATATATTATGTTGGAAGATAATGGCTAAAAAAAAAAAGAAAAAACACCCACAGAAATGTAAAATGTGACTGAGTAAAAATTTTAGCCTTTGTCAACCTTTTTACAGCCCTGAGAAGTGTCGAAGAGCGAAGAGTGAGGTTCTGGGGGGTGGGGGGGGGTTGACATGACAGCCAGTGTGTGGGCTGGCATGGCCAGTTTAGAGTGCCTCGTTGCTGACTGTGAGTGCACGCATCTCACAGAGAAAAAGGCAGACGGCTGGGGCGGGGGAGCAAAAAGTATGATGTGACAGCTCTAATGCAGACAGGGCCGTCGTGCTAGTAAGGCAGACATGTAGTTATTTCCGTCATTTTGTTCAGTTGTTTTGATTGAGTTTGTTTTTCGAATGTTTGTGCACTGTGGTGCACAGGTGTCAAACTCAAGGCCCGGGGGCCATATCCGTTCCGCCACATGATTTTATGTGGCCCACGGACGCAATCTAGTTTGTCAACTTCCATGATTCTTGTCAAAATCTGTACCAAAATTGTCATACACCACAAGTGATACCATTGAGATATTACAAGCTTTTTTGCATTACCAAACATGCAAAATAGTTGAAAAAGTCATTACCCTTGAGTTCTGATTCCAAAACTGTTCATAAATTGAATAAATTGAATAAATATGATGAGGCAATTAAATATTTTGGGGGTTTCACAGTCATAATGGCCCTCTGAGGGAAACCGTAACTAGAAAGTGGCCCTCGACAAAAATCTGTTTGACACCCCTGCTGTAGAGGATGCGTAATGTAAAAATAAATGTAAAACAGTGGAAAAAATATATATTTTCAGTGTGCTATTTACCTTCAGAGAATCAGAAATTTGAAAAAAAAATACATAATGATTGGACAATATTTTTTTGATTCATGAAACTATTGAAACATCCATCTGTTATCTGAGCTGCTTATCCTCACAAAGGTGGCAGGAGTGCTGGAGCCTATCCCAGCTATCAACAGGCAGGAGGTGGGGATTTTCTTTGTTTGTCTTCATATTAAACTTAATATTGATACGTTTGTGCACACATAACTTTCCTAATTCCCTAATTTTAATATTGTTGCACTTCCTATTTGGTTAAGGGTTATTCTGCTACTTGTTGCTTTGGGCATGAGCTTGACAGCATCCAAATATGGTACAAGGTAGATGAAATTTACTTATTAAAAAGAAAAAACATTTGTGTGAAAAGAGGCTTTTTTTTTTAATTGGGGGTTCGACATTTGGATGGCACAGACTTATTAGACAGGTCAAACATCATCAGTGATAGACACAGTGGGGGCGCTTGATTATGGCTGGCAGCTGGCAGTGGGGGCCACCCTTCAGGGGCCCAGGCTATGCCCATGCATGAACTAGACCTACCCTCCTCCAAACACCCACGAGGACCAAATTGAGGAATAAATCTAACCCCCTTTTGTTCGCAGGGAAGCACACTGCAACCCCTTCATCTAAAGCGTGAATAAGAATGGGAAATGAATTTGGAATTAATAGACGGGAATGACATATCAAGTTTAATGTAATTATAAGGAACAGGCGTGAACGTGTCTGTTTGTGTGCGTGTGTGTATGTGTGTTTACGTTCCTTACTCTGATGGAATATAAGGCGAAATTCGAGTTGACAAAACTCAGTATTGTCTTAAACAAAGCAACAATCTCCTTGTGCAGTATGTCAGCTGCCTTTGTCAATATTGTTTTACAATTATCAACAATAACTGTTTGCCGCACTTAAATCCTGATGCATGTCACAGTATAATCGTTCTGTTGTACGCAGCTCAAGGACACAAACAAAAAAGTTTGTTCCCAACTTAAAGGCTAATAAAAAGAATGACTCCTCTCCATTCATGTATGCGGAGATAAGAATGATCAGTTTTGGTTGAAATTTACGGTGATCATGGAAAGTATTTGTGTTAGTTTGACAAAATGTTTATCTGTACTACAGTGGTGCCTTGAGATATTTCTTTCTTCAGTGACCAGGCTTCTAAATTCAACTACTCACATCTCAACTCATCCTTACCCATTGAAATGAAGGGGAATGCTATTCTATTTCTGAAGCGCTAAAACACAAAACAAATCTGCCTTGAAAACATCTTTTCACGTGATCGCACTTAAGCGCTTTTCACATAGTTAGACAACTTATTTTCAACATAGTTGCACTCACTAAAGCATACTTTGGCGTCTGATGCACTTGTTTTGTAAAATGTTAATCACAGGTAGCAAAAAGTAAAATTCAGCAGTGGTGTCTCAGTTTAAACATCCATCCATCCATTTTCTTTGCCGCTTATCCTCACTGCTGGACCCTATCCCAGCTGTCAACGGGCAGGAGGCGGGGTACACCCTGAACTGGTTGCCAGCCAATCCCAGGGCACATGGAGACGAACAAGAGTCACACTCATAATCGCACCTAGGGGCAATTAATGTTGCATGTTTTTGGGATGTGGGAGGAAATTCAACACAGGTGGGTCCGGGATTGTACCCAGGACCTCAGAACTGTGAGGCCAATGCTTTCCAGCTGATCCACCTTGCCGGCCAATTTATACATGCAACTTAAAATTGATCACACCTCTGGCTAATGATGTGAAGAAATCAAGATAAAACAGTCCAGGAAGCACTGTTTTTTGAAGTACTGGAGAACTGGATGCAGACAATCAGAGAGACGGACTAAGAGGTGGTCGAGGAGGAAGTGGGGAGAGAGGAGGTACAGTATGGGAAAAACGGGTAATTATGTACAGCATTTATGATGAAATTTGGGAGACTTCTGTAGACCATGTTTTTTTTCCCCATGGTTTGACACAGGGGTAGCCATAACCAGGCAGGAGGCGGGGTACACCCTGAACTGGTTGCCAGCCAATCGCAGGGCACATGGAGAGAGACAACATGTGTGTGACCTCACAAATATGTTGTTGGAAGAACGGGCAAAAAATCCCATCAACTCACTCCTGAACCATTGGATACAAAATACCTCCATATGGTGCCGAAGATACGTGGTCGCAAGTCTGATGACATAACCACAAAGTTAATCATCAAACTGCGGCCTACGGTGTCCTGGTGCACTTAAGGACACTCTAATGTTTGTTTGCTGTGGTCAGCCCGTGATAATTCCAGTAGTGAAATATCACTCCATTTCCCAGTCACATCTGTCCAGTTCTCACTATCATTGAGCAGGTGAGCTCTGAAGTCACCCTGTAAAATGTGTGAGTTTTCACCAGCGGTTCCCTCCAGCACCCTCTCCAAGGACTCAAAAATGGATGGGAGTACTCTGAGCTGCAGTTTTGGAGCTGTCCCCCCACCCTGGAGGTGGAGGGTGCCTATACTCTTGTCTACCGGGATGAACCCCAACGTAAAGGTACAGAGCCACGGGGAAGTAAATATGTCCACAGATGCTCTGCGCCGCTCAACGTGGTGCAACTCCAGAGTGGAAAGAGTCCAACCCCTCTCAAGAGGACTGGTGCCTGAGTCCGAAGTGTGTATTGAGGCAAGCCAGACTATATCGAGTCAGAATTTCTCAACTTCGCACACCAGCTCATGCTCTCTCCCACCTGAAAGATGACGTCGCACGTCCCTAGAGCTGGCATCTGTTGCTACGGATCGGTCCGCCAAGGTCCCGATCTTCGGCCGCCACCCAGCTCACGCCGCACCCAAATCCCTCGATGTCGCCCTCTGGTGGTAAGCCCATGGGAAAGGGACCTACGTTGCCTTTTCGAGCTCTGGCTGGCCAACGGTTGCTCCCCTTCAGGTCCCACCTCCAGGGGCTCAACACATCTCCAGCCTCAACAATATTGCAGCACAAAGAATACTAAACTAGGATTAGCACTATAAATAAGCCTACGTTACCCACAGATGTTACCTTGATGGCATAGTCATAACAGAGCGTCACCATCACACTGTTATCAGTTTGAATCTTGATTTTATGGAACACAATCATTTAGAAATAAAAAGATGATAAATGTAATGCAGGTCATACAACGTATAGCAGTGCTTTGTTATTTTGAACAAAAAAAAAAAACCTTTAACCCTGTTCATAATCGCAAGACTTAGGTTTACACTTGGGTGGAAGGTGTGCATGCGTACATGTAAACGGACACATGCACACACACACACAAATGCACACATAGCCACACTTATTGATCCACTTGATTGTGCCTCCAAATGAGATGCAAACCGGATGGACACATAATTGTGAAATAACACTGGGCTGTATTGAGGTGATCTATAAGAAGACATAAATCACATAATGATCAACAGGCCAGATAATGAACGATATCAGAAGACACACGGATGTTGTCATGCACGGCGGTAATGTCACATGCTTGGGTGTCGCCTCATCTCACAATTGAGCCGTGCCCGAGCAGACAAACATCTTTGTGCTCAACACCTCTGCTCTGTGTGAGCAGGACAGCTCAAGGCCAGCGTGTGTGTGTGTGTGTGCGTGTGTCTATGTGTGTCTGCGTGCATGTGCATGTGTGAACCTAAATCCACCTTCCCCTGCTCGGTTTGCCTTTAGTCTCCCCATGTCACATCACAGTGTCGTCATGGCAACAATTCTGATCGATTCAGAGCCATCTGAGACCAGTGTTAAGACAAAGCAGACATACTGTCCCATATTAATAGCTCGATGATGATCGTATCAATTATTCGTTATTCATGAGCAGACAGCACGCTGAGTGAACTCACACTTTCTTAATGTAAATCATGAAACAGTCGCAGACATAACATGTTTTGGAAATATTTGAAGTCACATTTTAACATTTATAACCATCAGTATGAAAAACAAAAAAAACCTGTGATGTCCAGAAATACATGATTACATGATACATGCTTGTAACTCAAAACATTCAAATCATCTTTCCATAATGAACGGAATTGCCACAAACTTGTTTTCAATTTCAACCCACCACTCTCATTCGGCCACTCTAAATTGCCCTTAGGTGTGATCGTGAGTGCGACTGTTTGTCTCGATGTGCCTTGCGATTGGCTGGCAACCAGTTCAGGGTGTACCCCGCCTCCTGCCTGTTGACAGCTGGGATAGGCTCCAGCTCTCCCGCAACCCTCATGAGGATGAGTGGCTAAGAAAATGGATGGATCAATAATTTAAAGCAGAGGTCCCAAACTCACTTTACCTTGGCTGGGCTGCAGACTCGCTGCACATGGATGTATGTGAAATTTAAATTAGAAATGAAAAACAATCGTATCTTCTCAAACATGTTTTTTTTTTTTAACACAAAATACAATAAAGGATGCTGGTGTTTACAACGTGTGTGCAAAACCTCTAAAAAAAAAAAACCCTCTCCTTGGCAACGTTGCTGCAACTTTCTCTCGTTGAAAATTGTTTCTCTGCTTGCATTCAGCCCGGTCGATGTCACACCTATGATAGCCATCTACCACACCGTGATTGGTTGGGTCGTCATCTCCCCACACAACACTATAAAAGTGCCATCCATATAAAACTTGAGGGCCGCACTACCATTATACTTTCATATTGAGGTGGGGGCCACAAAATATCATCTTGCGGGCTGCAAATGGCCCACGGACCGTGAGTTTGAGACCCTTGATTTAAAGGGACAGAACGTCGGTCAATGAAATATGGCACAAAACTGTAAACCTACAAACTTATTTAGGATTAGGCGGTCGCCACAGTGTGCCATCTTTTTGCATCTAACCCTCTCTAACACCCACTGTCCTCATGTCTTCCCTCACTACATCCATCAACCTTCTCTTTGGTCTTCCTCTCACTCTTTTGCCTGGCAGCGCCATCCTCAGCACCCTTCTACCAACATACTCACTCTCTCGCCTCTGAACCATCCAAACCATCGAAGTCTGCTCTCTCAAACCTTGTCTCCAAAACATCCAACTTTGGCTCTCCCTCTAATGAGGTCATGTCTAATCCTATCCAACCAGCTCACCCCGAGCGAGAACCTCAGCATCTTCATTTCTGCTACCACAAGTTCTGCTTCCTGTTGCTTCTTCAATCCCACCGTCTCTAATCTGTACATCATGGCCGGCCTCACCACCGTTTTATAAACTTTCCCCTTCATCCTAGCGGAGACTCTTCTTTCACATAACATACGAGACACCTTCCGCCGGCTGTTCCAACCTGCTTGGACCCGTCACTTAGGATTTTTCAGAACTGCTGTTAATTATTTGTACTGACTACAAGTATTTTGTTATAACAGGACACTTTAGCATTTATATAGACAATAGCATGGAAAAACAATCCAAACGACTCTTTGACCTCTATATCCAATAAGAAAAGGCACATAAATGAGAGTACTAACAGTACACTAAGTTTATGGAGACTACAGCTGTGTTTGAGATGGTTGATGAACCTTTAGACAATTTCACCTGGAAAATCTCAATGCTATATGGATTTCCTTTGCAGTAATCAACAACCCTATTGTTATTGTCGTGATTGCACATTTTTAATGAAACATTATGCTAAATAGTGTCTGAAAGAGTAACCTCATGGTCAATCTTATTACATGAATGTTCCCAAAAGGGTGCTAACTGTAAACAAACGACGATTCACACTCACATTCACGCCTACAGGCAATTTTAGTCTTCAATTAACCTAGCATGCATGTTTTTGGAATGTGGAAGGAAATCAGAAAACCCATACAGTCACGGGGACAACATGAAAACGCCACACAGAGAGGTTGGATTTGAATCCCGGACCTCAAACTGTTAGGCAGATGAGCTAACCATTCCGCCTCACAAAAACATACAAAACCTATTTCACAAAGCATCAAGAAAGGATGAAACAAGACCCGCTTATTAAGTTTATGCTTAAAACGCTCAAAGACCTCAGCTCTTGGTGTATTTTTGAATTTAAGATGAACTCAGATAAGAAAGGGAAGGCAGAATTATGAAAAGATTTAGCCAAACAAAACTAAAGGCTAAGAAAGAGGCCCAGCATTCTTGCATGTGTTCATGTATTTGTATCCTTGACCAACACAGTATCTGACATGCCAGATTTACTCCATGGGCAATTCAAAATCACAATGAAGCCCCTTTGGTTTTGCCATCAGAATCACTCACGGAAATGTAGCAAACTAATGAAAGTATGAGGTCTCCATATAAGCGGCCAGACATTTGCACACATACCAGTACCACAGATACCAATTATAGGTCTCTTAAAATGTGTTTCTATTTTTCCCGTTAAATCTCCATGATTTCCGGGTGCCCCAGACACTCTTCTGCTAACTACAGGGTGTGCACTAAGTGATAAAATTACACTAAATCAACATTTTTTTTTTTACACGATTTTACTGTCCACCAAAAGTTATTTGATAGAAATTAGTTATTTTGATCATCTATAAGCATAATAAACATTTTGGATATGTCTCTGAAATTTCTGTCCACCCTGTCATCATGAGTTAACTGCCCTCTGATGTTTTCGGTGACATTATTTATGATCAGCATTTTGTTTTTCTTCAACAGAGGCTGAGGGTTGCAGTGATTGGCACAGTGGGACAGTAATACATGGATTGAAGGTATTTGTTGTTTTACCAAGCGCTTTTACAAGTGCTTCTCCTTATTATCACATTAATGATGTTGAAGAATAACAGAACACTGCTGATCTCAATGGAAAACTCAAGACTCCTGCCAATCTGAGACCTACACAATCCCAAGACCTTTGGAATTTGAGTATGAAAAAAGACAAAGACCTTAAAAATGTTCTCTCAAGACCAATAACACAACACTAAGGTTTCAAAATTTTCATCATATAGTGTGTGTAGCTGGACGTGTCCATTAAATTGTGATAATTAGCCAAAAATGTACATGTGGTTATCCAACCTGGAGTTTATCCAATATTCATTTCTCATCTACTCAGTACATAACATATGCAGTTTGATTTAAAAAAATCTCCACTTTTCAGGGGTAAAACGTTAATGTGTCAATGGCGCTTCATATCAGCTCTTGTGTGAATTGTGTGTGTTGGCCATCACATGTGAACAAAAATGAAACTATAATGAAATTGAACCCCGTTTTTATTTTTTCTTCACACAGGTGAAAAGGCACGGGAATGGTCACGATTGCGTGATATGCGCTGACACGCAACAACAACATGACATGAGACTAAACCAGTGTTGCCTGGAGCAGCTGTAAGGGTGGGGAGCGTTGGCCAGTATTTGGGTTCATACGAGGAGGGACGCGTCACATTTACTTAATGTCAACAGCCATGGATAACTGGTCAGGAGTCAAAGTTCAACGCTGATGTTTCAGAACATTTCTATTCCCCTAAAAACACACTGGCTGGTTTTGTATCAACACACAAATGTCCATCTTTATTTGTTGTCTGAGTGCGTGTGTGTGCGTGTGCGTGCATGTGTGTATGGATGCGTGTTTGCGTGAGTTTGTGTGGACACTGTACTCTATGTGAAGAGAATAAACAAAACAAAAAGAACACAGACTTCAGCAAGTAGAGGTGAGGGGGGGGGGGGATAGGGTGAGCGTAAGGAAGGCTTATTAGTGGAAAACAGATGGCCCCCACTACTTACAGTGGCCCTACTGGGAGGGACAACTCTCTGCGCCTCCGAGTTACCAGCGCCACCGAGTGGGGCTGTGTGTTTAAACACAGCGCACTATTGTCGTGTTAACTTGTCAACAAAGGGCAAATTTGTGGCGCCTCTGGCTGGATGCCATGCGTTCATCTTTTTTGTGGCTTTGGAGAAGAAAAATTGCAGCCCCGCAACAGACTGGCACGATGAGGAAGCGTTAATATGCACAAATGCGTTGGTAATTGCATCGGGGCCATCAGTCAAACGTGTCACCGTAATGCGCATAGGTGCGTGTGCAAGTGGACACGTGCACGCATGACAGACAGTGAGTGGAAATGAAGGATTTGGACTTCCATCCCGTTACATTATGCAGCAGATGGCGTCCAGGCCGGGCCCCGGCCAGGCCTCTCCCAGGAGACGGAGAGCGAGGGAGAGATGATGGGGGAGGAGTGAAAAAAGTGTAAGGGACAAAGCTGTTTTTTTTTCCCTCTTACTTGCACATGTTTGATTTCTCTTTTTTATTTTTCGACGCACTTCCTCTTGGTTGGATCGTAGGACCGAGTCACGGCTCCTCCCCTCCTTCTCCTGCTCCAGCTGAGGCTCCACCTGAGCCCATCCACGAGGGCCTGACTCGGGCTGACCTGTGAAGAAAGGAGCGTAGGACAGAGGGAGGGAGGGGGGGGAGAAATGATGCAGGTGGAGTATACAGTATATGGGAGCGGATGGCAACACAAGAACCCATTAAAATTTGGGATTATTTCAATCAAATAAAGACGACCTGTCTGAAGTGCTGGTCGCACTAGGATCAAATTCATACGGCAGCTGACTTGATCAGATGCCACAATCAATACGCTAACAAATACACCTACGTAGCAGGCTGTTAGATCTCACAGATCTGTGCCCCTGGCCCTTTTTGTTTTGTCTTTTCTGCATTAATTGTGCCAACGCAGTGAGTGTGGGCCAGATGTCACCGCGACCTGTGGGGATTATTACAAATCTGTTGGCCTCATTGTATATTTGGACCCCTTAGAGCCCCGGCCCCTTGCACTACTCCCGCTGAAGTTCTAGGAACAAACAAGACCCGAACCAGATTGCTAATGTGCAAAATAACAAGCTTGGCCTCTGCGAATGGACATGTGGGACTTTTTGAGACTTTACTGTCCTCCTTCCAGTGACCGTGGCTTGGGCCCAATGGCCACCGGGGACCCCTTGATGCTTCCCAGTTTGGCCAGAATGGTGCCATGATCCTTGGCAAAGCTACGCACCTAATGAACTCATCAGCCAGCTGGGGGCTGTGGATGCAGGAAAGGTTGAGGTGCAGGGTCGGCGTAAGCACACGACAATACCAAAAGTGTCCCAAAAATGTAACTTTTGCAAATATATTACTTCAATAAATGAACAACAGCGGTGGCTTGCGATATGAATGACCAGACCTTTGTCAAGGTACGAACTAAGTTGTCAATTTTTTGCTTTGACTTCTGAGCGCCAAATTGAGATACAAATGCAGTATTGTGGCAGTGAACTCAACTCAGTTTAGCAGATAGTTAACAATGCTTCCCCTTGAGCTATTTATTCACACTGTCACCTGTTTACTGTCAAACTAAATAGCTTTATTTCAGGAAAGTCAGCTCAGCTTAATACTAGCAAACTATGGAAAATGCCATAGACAAGGTAATGGATAGCATCAGTGTGACGGCATTACAACTCTTTAAGCCAGTGATTCCCAACCTGTTTGTAATCGAACCAAAAAAATAAATCTATTTGTGTGACGTATGACGACATACAGAACATAGAAGTGCTTTACTATTAAATACCAAAAAGTACATAATTAACATGTCCATACACTTTTGTGACATTTTATGCTTGGTCGTGTGCCTTGAAATTTTTCAAATGTAAAATTTGTGCTCTGGCTCAACAAACGTCGGGAATTACTGCTTGAAAGCAACGAATGGTTGAACACAAACAGAAGAGCCGCAGATGTACGTAGACACTATCACAAGTATATTTTCTTTATCATCTGTGAAAAATTACGAACATTATTGCAGCTTGAGCTAAATTGTGATCATTTCCATGTCATATATTTCTATATGTCTGTCTTATACTGAGGCGGCACAGTTCATCAGCTAGTAAAGCGTTGGCCTCACAGTTCTGAGGACTCGGGCTCAATCCCGGCCCCGCCTGTGTGGAGTTTGCATGTTCTCCTTGTGCCTGCGTGGGTTTTCTCCGGCCACTCCGGTTTCCTCCCACATTCCTAAAAAACATGCAACATTAATTGGACACTCTAAATAGCCCATAGGTGTGATTGTGAGTGTGACTGTTATCTGTCTCTATGTGCCCTGTGATTTGTTGGCAACCAGTTCAGGGAGTACCCCGCCTCCTGCCCATTGACAGCTGGGATAGCCTGCAGCACTCCCTGTGACACTCGTGAGGATAAGAGGCAAAGAAAATAGATGGATGGATGGATGGATGGATGGATGGATGGATGGATGGATGGATGGATGGATGGATGGATGGATGGATGGATGGATGGATGGATGTCTTATACAGCGACCAGGTGGCTAAGGTGGGCACACCAGAATAAGCAGCACAATATCCATTGAGTTGAAACAAATTAAAGTAAAAAAAAAATAATAATGATGGATTTGTGTGTACCTCACTTTATTCACTGGAGTCGAGTTACTTTTGCACAATTAAAAATGTAGTATACTGTCTTCTACATCTGTTGTATCAGATGCAGATTTAAATAACTGGAAATAAAAGCGGAAATCTTCTCATGTCTCATATTCATCTTTTTGATTCCGGGGTGCATAAAATATAAACCAGTTGACAGCAAAAATCAAAGAATTGGCTTCACTTGGTACTTGGAACTTGAGTGTACATCCGCTGCATCACACAGAGGAATAATATTTAGACCCTTTCATCTTATACAGAAACCTGGATATACTTGAGCTTCTCAGTGGGATAGATAGATAGATAGATAGATAGATAGATAGATAGATAGATAGATAGATAGATAGATAGATAGATAGATAGATAGATAGATAGATAGATAGATAGATAGATAGATAGATAGATAGATAGATAGATAGATAGATAGATAGATAGATAGATAGATAGATAGATAGATAGATAGATAGATAGATAGATAGATAGATAGATAGATAGATAGATAGATAGATAGATAGATAGATAGATAGATAGATAGATAGATAGATAGATAGATAGATAGATAGAAAATGCAAACGCTACGCAGGTGGGCTGGATTTGAACCGAGGCCCTCAGAACAGTGAGGCCGATGTGCAAACCAGTCGATCACCATGTCGCATGATTTAAAAAATAAAAATAAAAAACTTTGGCAAGAAGATAAGGTAGTCGACATGTCACTTTTCTGTCTATATCAAATGGGATTGAATTGCTTTGAGTGGCACACTCCATTATGGTGGAAAAAATTGGGGGAGAAAAATGAAAAATAGAAGAGAGGACATTGCTTCGGTCTACGATTCGCTAGAGCAATTAGCATAATGATTTCATTTCTGCTGAGTGGTGTTGGTTTATTTTTTTCGATTCCTTGAGAAGGATAAAAGCGTCTTTGTAACAGGGCTGCATTGACAAAATCAGATCAGAAGATTTGAATCATATTGGTGATAAAAACAAAAATGCTTTAAATTACATGACAGTACAGCTCATTTTAAAACTCATTGTAGCCATTATTTCTCATGCGAAGGTTAGTCAACACGCAAGAAGGAAAATATTTTTTTTAAAAAAGCAATCACCACAATTATCACATGTGACAATGTCATTGAAATTGGAGTAATTAAAGTCCTTGGGTCACATTAGATTCTACACAGTGTTGTGGTTGTAAAACAGCGGGTTGGAAATTTTGTGTTTTGAGCTTCAATTCCTGAGTGACGTCACAAACTCTCACGGAAGATCCCGAATGAAGGGATGTGTGCACATCGGCAAGTATACGTGTGTGTGCGCATGCGTGTGCGCATGTGTGTGCGCGCGTGCGTGTCTGTGTGTGTGTCTGTGTGTGTGAGGGGAAGAACAGGAGGTGCGGAATCCAGAAAGCTCTTGGTCCCATGTGAAAATGTGGCCATGGTCGGCACCATCTGTGCACCCAGCAGGGAGCGCTCTCAGTCATTTAGACACACAAAGGTGCTCTCTCTTTCCCTACTCTTGACACGACCAAAACACCGCAAGCACACGCACACGCCCAGAGTTCAATGATGTGCATTTCAATGGTCCGTAAGAAAGAACACTAGACAAGTACTATTCAGGACAAAGTACACTGTTATGCATTTACTTTGCATATGCTGTGTTCATTTTTTTTTTTTTTTTTTGACTGTGCAGTGGTGCCGTGACTTGCGAGTTTAATTTGGTCCACAACCATGTTCGGAACTGAAAATGTTTTGCATCTGAAATCATCGTTTCTTACGTAAATGAATAAAATGGCAAGTCATCCATTCGAGCCCCACTTAAAAACAGCAAATGTTTTCATCCATCCATTTTCCGAGCTGCTTATCCTCATGAGAGTCGCGGTGGTGCTGGAGCCTATCTCAGCTATCATCAGGCAGGAGGTAGGGCACACCCTGAAGTGGTTGCCAGCCAATCGCAGAGCACAGAGAGACTGACAGCAGTTGCACTCATAATCACACTGAGGGGCAATTTAGTGTCCAATTAATGTTGCATGTTTTTGGGATGTGGGAGGAAACCGGAGTGGCCGGAAAAAAAAACCCACGCAGGCATGAGGAGAACGTGCAAACTTCGCCCAGGCAGGGCCAGGATTTGAACCCCTGTGATAACCAGCACCCCACCGTGTCACCAGCAAATGTTTTTAATAAGAAAAAATAGGGACTTGGCAGCACGGTGGATCAGCTGGCCTCACAGTTCTGAGGTTCCACGTTCTCCCCGTGCCTGCGTGGGTTTCCTCCGGGCACTCCGGTTTCCTCCTACATTCCAAAAACATGCAACATTAATTGAACACTCTAAATTGCCTGTGGGTGTGATTGTGAGTGCGGCTGTTTGTCTCAATGTGTCCTGTGATTGGCTGGCAACCAGTTCAGGGTCACTGCTACCCATTGACAGCTGGGATAGGCTTCAGCCCTCCCCATGACCCTCGTGAGGATAAGTGGTGAAGTAAAATGGATGAATAAAAGTAGGGACTCTATACTGAACTCTTTTTATTTTAAACTATACAATAAAAACATCATTAAATAGAATGTAAAGAATTAAACCATTTCTGCATCATTGTTTGAGGTTTCAATTCCCATTGAGATTGTGCTCCTTCTGGTCCGTGCACCTTGATCCACAGTGGGCACTACAAGAGACATCCACAATAAACAAAAGAGTTTTGCAACTATATTCATAATTTTTCATAGAGGATATGGAATAAATGCCTGTGAATATTGTTGTATTTTCCGTCTACATGTGTTTCGCCGCCATTTTTGTTCACAAATCCATTGTTCAATGGTTTAAAACTACCGCCAAATACTGCCATAAGTCAATGCCAGTTTTGTTAGCCATCTTACGGACTTTCATAGGTTATGTTCTTTGCTCAAATTTCTTTTGAATTCGGCCTCTTATTTTGAAGAGTTGTACACATGTGTACAGCTTGTTGTAAAGTTTACTGCCATCAGTTATAGCTTGTAACTCAAATCACAATATAGGCAAGAAAGAGTCTGGCCAATAGCTCGAAAGGTTGAGGTACCACTGAATTTAGCAAATTGTGATTGGCTGGCAACCAATTCAGGGTGTACCCCGCCTCCTTCCCGTTGACAGCTGAGATAGGTTCCAGCACTCCTGTGAACCTCATGAGGATAAGCAGCTAAGAAAGTGGATGCATGCATTTATTTTAGTGAATCAGAGGGGAAATTCTACATAACATTCAAAGAAGGGATGCCATAGAAAAGGGGGCCACAGCACTTTGGGGTTCAATTGCCCCTTAAACACAGTCAGGATTTTAACTTGCTTTGCGATGCAAAGAATTACATGATTTTCATTTTAAAAAATGGGTTTAAAATATTAACTTGAACTTTAAACTATTTAATTGCTTGTATGCAAGTAGTTTGTTCTCTGGAGTGCCTGTCACTTCATCAAGTCAAATTACACAAATGAATGAGTCTTGCATTAGCTGCACATTTCTGAAAAAGTGTCAGAGGAATTTCGTTAGGTTATGACATAACATCAACTTTACACTGAGTTTCTCTACCCATGAGTTGGCAACTACAGGAAGATTTGCCATTTTCAACCAAAGACTGCTGTCCAGTCACTGAACTCCAAGGGAGCCCCAAAATGTCAAATTCAAAAGGTAAGCAGGGCTGCAGTGTTGACACCGATGTGCATTAACAGCATTATGGCATTATTTTACAATAATATAGCAGATACCCAAAGTTGTTGACGCAAAGGTGTTATTAGTGTTTCCCAATGTGTCCCTCGGGTGAATACATGACAGTATTTCATCTAACCAAATGCAATTAGGTGGCGGGTTGGTGATCTAGTGCTGACAACAACAATCACAAGAGCAAGTACACAAATGATGCTTTGACATCATCTTTATGGGAGTTCGTTTTACTCTCAAAAACTCTGAACTGTTCGGTCGCCCTAACTCTGCCACAGGTCGGCATGATAATAAGAACGGTGCTCTGTAATAGTTCTACTGTATGGGGGCGGGGGGAGTAAGCAGTGACTCAATTTTTGACCAAAGAATGTCAGCGAGGGCGGCACAGTGTCACAATTGGGGTTCAGATCCCGGCCCCGCCTGTGTGGAGTTTGCATTTCTCCAGCCCTTCCATTCTCCTCCCACATCCCAAAAAGATGCAACATTAATTGGACACTCTAAATTGCCCCTTGTGAGTGTGTGTGAGTTTTTCTCTCCATGTGCCTTGCGATTGGCTGGCAACCAGTTCAGGGTGTACCCCGCCTCCTGCCCGGCGACAGCTGGGATAGGCACCAGCACTCCTGCAACCCTTATGAGAATAAGCAGCTCAGAAAAGGGATGGATGGATGGATGGATGGATGATGGATGGATGGATGGATGGATGGATGGATGGATGGATGGATGGATGGATGGATGGATGGATGGATGGATGGATGGATGGATGGATGGATGGGGATGCGTGTTTGTGTATGTGTGTGCATGTGTGTGTGCGTGTGTGTGCACGTGTGAGTAGAGAGAAAGAGAGTGAGAGAAAGAGAGAGAAGACAGAGAGAGGAGAGACAGAGGTTTCATGCATTAATATGTTATTAATCTCACAGTAATTACTAGTTTGGATTCAATTATCCTAAATTATCCATATTATATTAAATGAGATAATTATTACAAAGTGTTTGATGCTTTGTTGGGGGTGGGACATGGGTCATAGAAGAACACATTAAATCTTGAGGCAAAAATATTTTCTAAGCATGTTTTGTTGTCACAAATGACTTGACTTGTTCTTACCCATTCTGCCTCCTCTCTTTGGCCTGTAATGTTATCTTCCTTCCTCCTTTCTCTCTTTCTGGTCCCTCTCGTGGCTCCCCATCCACCTGAGAGTAGGCTGACAAAGTGACTAATCCTCCCCATTTCACAGCTCCATCCGACTGCTCCCAGCTCCCTGGCTATGTTCACATTTGGGAGTGATGGCTGACCATACGACATACGTCATAGGAGTCCAAGGTGTTTGGGTTTCCCGTCGGCGGCGTAAGAATGACTCAAACAGCTGGAGTCATTAACCACTTCCTGTTGGCAACTTCTCTAAGAAGCCCACCTACCAAGAGAACGATAGATAGATAGATAGATAGATAGATAGAAGATAGATAGATAGATAGATAGATAGATAGATAGAGATAGATAGATAGATATAGATAGATAGATAGAGATAGATAGATAGATAGATAGATAGATAGATAGATAGATAGAAGATAGATAGATAGATAGATAGATAGATAGATAGATAGATAGATAGATAGAGATAGATAGATAGATAGATAGATGATAGATAGATAGATAGATAGATAGATAGATAGATAGATGTACGCTATCTGCACTCCAAATGCTGATACTGTATGTGTGTACTGCCGCTCAGCTGAACAGTGCTGCACATTGCGTAAAAGAAAAGTATGTGATGGTATGCTAAACTATTGCTACAGTTGTCCTGCTGATGTTAATTTTAAAGTTTGTGGTATTCTCAGGAAACAAATATCATACAGTATATTTTGTACTCTTTGTTTTATCATGCTATTTATTTTTAATGCATGCAAACTGAAACGGTTCTTTTGCTTCTACTGTACTGCCTGTCTTCCTCCTCAGCCCCCTCTAACGCTTACTCTTACGTTCCTGCCTGAAGATAGCTGGGACAGGCTCCCTCACTCCCGTGAGGACAAGTGGCTCAGAAAATGGATGGATGGATGGATGGATACATGTGCTTACTATTATGCAGCACAAGTGCATCAGATTGTAAAGTATGCTTCAGCGGCTTTTAAGTATGTTGGCAAGTTGTGTCTAACAAGGTGAAAAGCGCTTCGGGTTCTCCCAAAAGAGTGACCAATTAAATAAGTGGATCGAGGGCATTGCGCATTTGGTTCGGACAGTAGAATGCCGTCATTTAGCAGTTGAGAAATACTGTAGTTGTTACTCTAAAAAGTGTTAAATTCAGGTGAAAGTTTGCATGTTCAATAAATGTTTGTCATTTCAATAATATTGAAAACATTTAAAATTGAACTAATAATCAAAAATATATTTTCATCACCGTCATGTACCGTGGAGTGATTCGGGCATCACGGACCACCACCAATCAAGTCGTCAGCGTGCGCGCGTCTGCGTCCGTGGGCTCCAGCTGTCAAGAGGCCTCTTTCTCCTGGTCCTGACACGTCTCCAATACACCCTGTTGTGAGACTCTCCATGTCACCCCAACACACACCCATGCAGACTTGGAGCCCAGGGCGACCTGTCCGTCATCTCTTACACAGTCAATTCTCTCTCATGCATGCTAGATTTGCAGCGATTTTGTCCTTCTGGCACTGCGTGTAGTGTGACTCGGTGTGTTCGTGGCAGTGATGGTGAGCACGGTGGCTGCAAGCCACGGCCGCTCATTGAGCTTCTTCTTATAATTGTAATCACCTCTTTAGGCACAACAAAAGTCTGCACACTTACTGGCATGTAGCGTCTTCATCTCCTTGCCTGTCAGGAGGAGGGATGGATGGCAGGTGTGGTGGTCAGCAGGACTAATAAGGGGACTGAAAGCTCACAAATGAGCAATAGCATCCAAACTGAAGTAATGTAATTTTCAATTTTTTCGCCCCCATCTTCATTGAGTCTAATACAGTGGCACTTTGTGATATGAGTGACCAGATTTTTTTTTTTTTATATATATGAGCTGTCATCTGCCTTTTCTTTCAATTTGGCATAAAGAATTCATGAACAAACTTTTAGCTGTTTATTGCCTCTCATAGTTGAAGTGTCCTTTCACATTAAATGTAAAACAAATACAGGAGAATTAGATCACATTTCCTCTAAGTCTGCTATAAATGAATAAATGTGTGTAACAGTGTTATAAAAGTTCAACCATATAGATAGATGTTTGAACACAAACACAGAGACGATATCAAAATACTCACATGCATATATTCTTTATTCTCTGCAGAGAATGACTATTGTTTCCATATTCATGTCATGTCATGTCTGTCTTGTACTGCCTCCTGGTGGCCGAAGGGCACACGCCAGAAGGAGGAGCACAAAATGGATTGAATTAAAGCAGAAAGTATGATAAAAAACTGTTTGTTTTTATTTCCACTTAATTATGCCACTATGCTTTCTAAGTTAAGTTAAAATTATCAAATACATTTATTGTTCTTTGAGGCTGGAAATAATTAATTGCATTTTCCATCAATGAGCGCAAACATTTGAGATCTCTGAGTTATGAGTGAGTCATATCTCAAGGCTGCACTGTACAATACAGTTTTCAACTCAATGCGCCCTGATGAAAAAGTATGACAAGGAAAACAAAAGGAAGGATTTTCAGCATACATATTTATTTTTTTATTTTATTGGAACAGTAACTTTCATATGCAAAAATCGTACTTGCATCTGTTACGGTTTTGTTCTGTTGCCTGGAAACTCTAAATATTGACAAAAGTTTATTTTGGCTCCCGCATAGCAAATTCCGAACTGAACTTCGAATTTAATTGCTGCTATAAATGCCTAATCTGACATTCAAATGAAGTAAAATTCAACAGATTAATCATGCGCTCGATTTTGATTGCTTAATCTATGATTGGATTACCCAAAAAAAATTACTACATCCAAGAATTCCAATCCATCATTAAAACAGAACAGCTATACATATTAAGCATTGTACACCTGCGCGCAAACAAATCATAAAAAACAGCCCCTGTAATAAAAACAATACACTCAAACAAATTAAGCACATCCATCATGACATTATTATATTTCTTTTCTGTCATTCAGGAAAGCTTAAATGTGTACTAAGACACGTTTGTTTTCCGTTCTTTATTATTACACACGCGCATCTTCGCCCCTTACACCCCCCCAACCCCCTCCCCATGGGAGGCAGAAAGTGCTCCAGGGGGCTCGGGGGGCGTGCACAACAATGAGCGCGTGCACGACAGAGAGAGAGAGAGAGGGAGAGAGAGAGAGAGAGAGAGGAGAGAGAGAGAGAGAGAGAGAGAGAGGGGGGGGGTTAGACAATACCTTTCGTCAAATATATTCCAGCCCCTCCGTCCGTGAAGTGAGCCTTTATTAGACGGGGGTCGTTTGGATCTTATCTCACACGTGATACCAGGAGAGTGAAAGGAAGGGAAACGACCCCCGTCAAGTCAAGTGACTTCCTATCGTCATCAACAACAACAGCAACATCATCATCATCAGTCGTCGTCACCTTCCTGCACGTGGACGGACGAGTAGCCGGCGAGCCGCCTCTATTGTCTCTCCACCGCCGCACATGTGGAGGATCCGAACCTTCTGACGACCCCAGAGAGGTGGCGGACATCACCTGTAGTCGCCGATTCCCCCGCGAAGGTTTCACCGAGGCGCACTTCGATGCGTGCCAGTTGGAAAAGAAAAAAAGTTGACGTTGAAGTTGCATGTGCAACACCAAGCTGGAATATGTTTTCAAGTTCAGCATCTTTTTAGGATATTTGCGAGACACACAAAAAAAGCAAAACAAACAAACAAAAAACTTACAACTTTATCAAGGTGAGTATTACACAAAAATATGCTGGATTTGTTTGAAATGTTTCTCTTAGGAGAACTAGTAAAGTGTTGATGAAGCAATGTATTTAATTTCTGATTGATGGAGGAACTGTGATTTTTTTTTTTTTAACAATCTATCTGAGGGACATTTTGGCAACACTCAGCCTAAGCAGTTGTGTTTATCACTGACAGATGGCCGAGTCTTATTGTTTATTCTGTGATAAATGGATTTGCATGATGGAGGTTGTCATTTAAAAACGATAAAAGCGTTCTTTCAGTATTTAAACAACAACAACAAAACATACGAACATTGGGAAAATAAAATATTATTCGATAGTCCGTCTCCATCCAATTCTCTTGCTGGAGGATATTCATAATTTGAAGTTCAAGTGTCATCACGCGTTGAAAATAGACTGAATTTACTTTCAATCCCTGTTGAAAAATGTTACTGAAAAAAATGGGATTAATTAATTCGAAGACATGGCTTGCATTTGATCAAAATGTTGCGAACTGACCACATTTTTCACTCTTTTGTTTAAGTTGCATTTTGATCATGTGAAACCGATGTTTTCAGTATGTTCATATTAAGCAAATCCAAATAACTTTTTTCCCCCCTTGGTGCATGCACCTATGAATGAATAAAAAGAACAGAAAATAAAGACATAATAATCCTAATGTTTTATCCCCTTCAGGCTAAACGAAGGATATTAAAGATGATGCTCAGTCCGGACCAGGCCGAGGCGGACCTCTCGTGGACTCAATCCGACCCGGAGACGCTGCTGAGCGGCCTCAAGTCTGCGGGTTGCTCGTCGGAAGAGCCGGCGGAGGGCGACGAACGGGCGAGCAAGTGCCGGGCGGATCAGCCTCTGAGCCGCGAGGAGAAGCGGCGACGGCGGCGGGCGACCGCCAAGTACCGCTCGGCCCACGCCACCAGGGAGCGGATCCGGGTGGAGGCGTTCAACGTGGCCTTCGCGGAGCTCCGCAAACTGCTGCCCACTTTGCCACCGGACAAGAAATTGTCCAAGATTGAGATCCTCAGACTGGCTATCTGCTACATCTCGTATCTCAACCATGTCCTGGATGTTTAAAAAAAAAAAAGAAAGAAAGAAAAAGACCAGGTATATATTTGGCCTTTGAGATTGTTTTTTCTTTCTCTATTTTCAGATCTTCCACTTTGCTTTTATTTTGTCCCCGCACGCAACAGGCTCGTTCATTACAGAGCCGTGGCTGACACGCGGTGACGTCACCACCGAGTACCGGAACAATAATACTGAAATTAAAAGTCCAATTCCAATTGAAAAGATCCGTCCACAGTTCACGATGCAGGGCGATGAATGACAGAGTGGAAACTTGAAGTTCCAAGTTTAGTTTGCCACGAGAGAGCAGGAGAGAATGCGTAAGTGCCACTTATGAAATAGAAAACGCTGACCTTAATTCTTTGTTTGTTTGTTTGTTTTCTTACGGAATTATTTATTTAATTGTGTTGCTATTTAAGACTCATTTATTTATGTATACCTCGGGCGCGTATGTATGCGTGTGCGTGCGTGTGTGTGTGTTGATTTTTGCCTCGATATTTTAGACTGTGACGTTCAACTTGGAAAGTGGTGGTCCTTTTTAAAAAAAATGCACTTTCTGTTAATTTATTTCACGTGAGTCTGGTGTAGGTTTTAATTATTATTATTATTGTCATCATTTGATGTCTATTGTTTATCAATAGCAACGATAAGCACTTGAAAATGGAGCACACTGGCTCTATAAAATATTTATTTCCTTATAGTTGAGATGGACTGCTCATGAATTTCATTTTTAAAACAATTATGGCCAACGGCTTCCACCACCGAGGGATTGACTTTATTCAGCCTCTTTTTGCTGTGACCAAAAAGAAACAAACAAATAATTTACAAGAAGTACTCTGAATTTATTACGTTCAATACTTCGATGTTTTTGGGTTGTTGGGGGTCGGGGGTAAGGGTGGGGGTATTTGTTTTATTGTCTCTGCTTTGTATTTGGAAATTAACGATGTGCTTTTTCTAGCGAAGAGAAAAAAAAACATATCCTCTATCCAAAGATTTTTTTTTTTGTCTCTTCAGGGTTGTGTAGACTACTTGTTGCTTACATGCACATCTTTTGTAGTAGAGCTATTGTGTGACTGCTGGTTTCTAAAGGATAAACTTTTCATATTTTCTGGTGTTATTTTCAATTAAAAAAAACGAGATAAATGAAGAACACCTTGGTCTTTCGTTGTGTACCCTCTTAGATTGTGTTATTTAGATTTCGAAATGCGGGGGCAAGAATAAGCAAACAGGCAGCTGCGATCTCGGCTCAGTGCAATCGTATAAATCAGTGCTTCTCAAAGTTTTGTCCCCCAAAAGCCTGTACTGAAATAAAAAGGTACTACCATCAGATGCAGTACCCCAGAGAGTGGAGATGTTGTATTCCTTAAAAGTGCAGTATGTTTAATGTTATCATAAGCCACTGTAACGTAATACCTAGTTTGAACATGAACACTACACTTGTAGGAATGTTTTTTTTTAAATAAAAACCCCATCTCAATATTGATTGATTTATAATGAACCACGGGCAAAAACGATTAATAATTGTCCTGAAATAAACATTTGAAAACAAACGGTTTTAAAATATTAAATGCAAATGTGTGCAAAAGTTAAATACAACTGAACTCTTTTCAAAAAGGGCATTATACTAAATTAAAAAAAAAATGTTTTTAAACCACCATAACATTATGCCAGTTTGAACGTTTCGTTTAGGGATTCTTTTGCAAACCACTAGAGGGAGCCCAAACTGGGGTGAAAAGTACTTATTTTTTGGTTGCGCATGATTGAAATATGATTAATTGAGGTCATTTCCCCCACTTTTCTGAAAAAGAATCTAACAATATGTTACTTGAACACATTTTACAAGTTGCAATTGAGTCAATTCAGAGGACTTTTTTTCCGGTGCATGTACCACCAGAGGTACTCATTCCACACTTTGAGAACCATTGGAAAAGAGGATGACTTCGGCTTCAGGCTCGTGCACGTGGACGTGTGGAGAGTGACAAATGTAGTACACACAAGTACACACACGTGCGCACACATACACACAAATACACAGTGTCAGTGTCAGTGGTCAGCAGCTAAAGGCAGTATAGTCGTAGTGGGCTCCTCCGTTTGTGCTCCTGGCTGAAAGGCTCGCTCCCTCCCCAGAGAGGGGGCAGGTGTTACTCCAGACGAGCCAAGACAACCAAATTACTGGCCGTCTGGCACCTCCCGTGGGAAAGCCGGGAGGGAGGGATGGGAGACATGGAAATTTATGAGCCAGCTCACCACCGAGATGTATAATGTGGCCAAATGGTTTGAGCAAAAAGATCCAAATATTTATATTCATTTGCGATAGAGGCCCATCTCGCCATCTCCATCTACGGTATTTGTCTCCAGGAAGGGTCTCAAACTTAACTTACCCGGTGGGCGCCGGTGGTAAGAGTTTGGGCAGCATCAAGTGTTCCACAAAAAAGGTTTTAAAAGTTCAAGTATTCTAAACGGACAAGTAATTTAATCTTCTCAATCTAACTTATTAACAGTTCAGAACAAGACAAGGCGATCTGGTCCTCTCGCTCATCTATTTGGCATTTTGCATGTGCCCCAGCAATTGTATTTCAGCCAAAATGACGTCTGATGCTATATTTCTGAAGCGCTACAACTTTCTTTAAGAATATTACACACGCCGGGGATCCCCATTTCCTAAAATTGTGTGTGCTTGCTGCCAACCTTTCTCTTCAAGGAAGATTTTGAGACAGATATGAATGGAACTGGGTGACGAGATACATTTACTACCACTTGGTGTGACTTCAAAATTACCCATCTATCTATCTATCTATCTATCTATCTATCTATCTATCTATCTATCTATCTAATCTATCTATCTATCTATCTATCTATATATCTATCTATCTATCTATCTATCTATCTATCTATCTATCTATCTATCTATCTATCTATCTATCTATCTATCTATCTATCTATATCTATCTATCTATCTATCTATCTATCTATCTATCTACTATCTATCTATCTATCTATCTATCTATCTATCTATCTATCTATCTATCTATCTAGCTATCTATCTATCTATATCTATCTATCTATCTATCTATCTATCTATCTATCTATCTATCTATCTATCTATCTATCTATCTATCTATCTATCTATCTATCTATCTATCTATCTATCCATCCATCCATCCATCCATCCATCCATCCATCCATCCATCTATCTATCTATCTATCTATCTATCTATCTATCTATCTATCTATCTATCTATCTATCTATCTATCTATCTATCTATCTATCTATCTATCTATCTATCTATCTATCTATCTGTCCCTCAATCAATGTATTAATCAACGTTTGAGACCTTTTCAGAATGTTTGTAAATAATAGCAGTCAGTGTACTTTTTGCAGGTACATTTGTAGTTGTGCAGAGACCATCTTAAGACTGCTTTGGTTGAATTTGACGGAACATAGGGGCTAGCCTGCTAGCTAACGTCAGCTCTATAGCACACGGCCCATTTCACAGTCAAAAGAGCACATCTGTGCCATTAATCTGCGCTACAGAAACGTCCATTAATTAGACAGTGATTAGCCTAGTCAGTCTCTCCATGATCACGTTAACTATGTCGGAATTTCCACCAAGCCCATTTTTGAACCAACTTGTATTTTAATAGGTAAATTACGTCTGGTGTTCCGTCTCAATTGGAAGCGGTTCACCTCCCTTGACATTTTCTTTTGGATTGGCACATCACAAATTCAAACTGTTGGATTAGAAAGAGAGAGAAAAAAACACTCAAATCACCATTTAAACAATTGTTGATATTTTCTCAGTCATGCTACCTTGGTCATATGACAAGGTTTTTTTTAGTTGTCCCCCAAAAGTATGTCATTATGAACATTTTCATACCAGGGCAATCATCAGTTAGTAAATGTGTACCTCAGGGGCCTGTTCTAAAATTAGCTCACCAATGAGATGCTTTTCAGTTTCTATTCCTAAAAAAATACTACAGTATTTAGCTGCAATATTCATTTAACCTTTTTTGTGGTTATATTTTTCAAATCACACTTGCATTGGTGTAAATTTGAAAATGACATTATTTAAGAAAAAAAAAGTGTAGCGTAGGGTACGACCAGAACTGTAGTGTTCATGGAGACGATCACAAAAGTGACGAAAATAATGATGAAGAATGCCAAATAATTCAAGCAAATTTATTTCACAAGCGTCTGGTAGCCTTCAGATTGATCAGCATCCAAGCAGCAGCTGTCATTTTACAGCCCTAACCCTACAAAGGTTGAGGACCCTGACGTACAGTACACTCGCTCGATGTGATTGCCCGTCATCATGCATGCATGGGGAGCTTTCACTGCAGCCACAGCCAGTTGTGCAAAAAAAGTAATTAAAAAAAAAAAGACACTTGATGACTTGAACTGGTTAGAGCGTCTGGCTCACAACTTGCTTGAATCTCAGATCCGGCCTTCCTGTGGGGCGTTTGCATGTTCTCCCCTTGCATGTGTGGTTTTCTCCGGGTACTCTGGCTTCCAACCACATTCCGAAAACGTACATGTATATGTACACATACATGTTTGTACCCCCCCCATCCCACCTTGCCAGTGTGCTTTACGTGATTACAAGTATTTTAAAAAAAGGAAAAACAGCTTATAAGATAGGGTTGGGAATTCATGTCATGAGGCTGACACGATACATACCGAGCGATTTGATTCAAAGACAATATACAGTATTTACAGGCCCAACGAATCAATACGATTCAGTTCATGAAGGAAGGCGCCGGATTGTTGCATTGCATTGCTCTCTTCCATTGTTCCTGTCATCCAATTGTGTGCATATTTTACCTGTGGCTCGAGTACTGTAGTGTAGTTGTAGTACCCTCTGTGTTTGGCCCCAGACGTGTCACTCGTACTGCGGTGCAGGTTTGATTCCCTTTAGTTTTTTCTCCCTTGGCCTCATCCTTCTGCTGTGGCTCTTTCCGCCTGTCTGATTTAGAACTGGATTATTGGTCCTTATTTTACACTGACCTTTTTTGTCAGTGTTTTCCATTGTTTGCACTGTTATAATTTCTGATCACGTTACACACACAATAATACAAGTAGCTGTTCCAATGTCTCTTAAAATGTGACCCGTACAGTTACAACTTCTGTGACGGTGATGGTGACGGTGACTATACTATTTCTTGGACTGGTCCATGGATCTGGCAGAGTGGATAACTGGTAAGCACATGTTCTTCACAGTTCTGAGGACCCGGGTTCAAATCCAACCTCGCCTGTGTGGAGTTTTCATGTTCTTCCCATGCCTGTGTGGGTTTTCTCCAGTTACCCCAGTTTCTTTCCACATCCTAAAAACATGCACGGTACGTTAATTGAAGACTCTAAATCGTCCATTGGTGTGCGTGTGACTGGACTATTGCTCTATTCGGTAGTCAAAATGGTAGAAGACTCTGTACACTTTGCACAATTGTAAAAAAAAATAAATAAAAGTTCCATCATTGGCAGATGTCTAGCAGCCTTTGTTGCTTTGTGACTGTTATCGTTGTCTTTATGTCTCAATTGACTGTTTGTTGTTGTGGCGTTTATCGTATTGGAGCAGCTCCAACCACCAGAGATAAATTCCTCACATGTTTCTGGCATACTTGGCGAATAAAGATGATTCTGATTCTGAATTGTTGTTGATATGCACCCTGTGATTGGCTGCTGACCATTTCAGGGTGTACCCTGCCTTACTCCCAGTCAGCTGGCATAGGCTCCTGCACACCTGCGACCCTCGTAAAAATAAGCATTATGGAAGATGAATGAATGAAAGACTGGTGCCCTGACTTACAAGTGTAATTCATTCACTGACCACACTCACAGCTCAAAGCATTCATATGTTAAATCATCCTGCCCTACTGAAATGAATGGAAATACCATTAATCCATTGCAGATTCACTTTATGCCCCTTCTTATGTATGCATGTTGACCGCCAGAGGCCAGTGCAATACAGACATACAGATGCATACGAAGAAAAATGTCACGTGACTCACTAAGCTGCCATAATATTTAAATATTTTTGACAGAAGATAAAGTAAATGTGCCTGTGAGTACTGTTATATCATCTGTCAACATGTGTAATGCTACATTTTGTTCAGTTGCTTGAAGAGTTACAACAAGGCAACATTGATGCATTTGTTCGCCCGTCTATGGTGTTTTGCATTCTGTGTTACCATTTAGCTTGACGACTTTCCCAACACGAACTGTTTATTTTATTTACACAAGGTGTAATTCTCTTTGGGTGGCACAGTGGACGACTGGTTACAGTGTTTCTGAGGACCGGGGTTCAAATCGCTGTTCTCCCCATGTCTGCATGGGATTTCAGCGATCACTTCGGTTTCCTTCCACATACCAAAATTATGCATTGTAGGTTAATTGAAGATTCCAAATTGCCCGTAGGTATGAATGTGAGTATGTATGGTTGTTTGTTTGGATGTGCCCTGCGATTGGCTGGCAACCAGTTCAGGGCGTAACCCCTCTCTTCCCCAAAGACAGCTTTGACAGGCTGCACCACTGCCGCGACCCATGTGAGGATAAGCGGCTCGGTCAACGGTTGGATTGATAATTGTCTGTGTTTTATATTTAGTTTGACTGCAAACTTGAACTACAAGTGGCAATATACAGCTAGAAGCCTCTTTTGGGGAAAATTGTGTAGTATCTGCCAAACAGCTGCTTGTTGTGCAGTGAGTTGAGTTAAGTTTAGTGCCACCATACAATTCTACTTGAAGTGACCTGACTCATTGCAATACTTGATCTAAAATATTGTAAAATAAAACATTGACAGATTGCAGTCTTTCCAGACAAAATAAAACAAGCTGTGAACTTGTGGCATCGCTTGGACTTGTGCTCGAATCAAAAGAAAGGATCTGTCCATCTGTACACTTCCATTAAGGCACCACAAGGCCATTTTTTTTCTCAACTCGAGAACTGCTCTCGCATCAGCTTCCTTCAATTTATTCCTTACCCCATAACCCCCAGCATAGCCCCCCTCTTCCGTCAGTCCCCCAAACTGCTGAGGGCACTGAACAGCCTGGCTGACAGTGTGTGTGCGTTTGTGTGTGGATGGGGTGGGGTGGTGGGGGTCTTTTCCTGCATGCGTGAGTGAGAGAGACAGAGAGAGAGAGAGAGAGAGAGAGAGAGAGAGAGAGAGAGAAATGGAGAGAGACAAGAAAAAGCGAGTCACATTTCACACACAGCACAGCGGGCTTATGTAATGGTGGAGGATGAGGCGCGACCATATGTCAGGAAGCGTGCAGACTGGAATAGAGGGTGCAGCCGCCATCGTCATCCTCTTCGCCACTTAGGCGCGCTCGGGTTCTGCTCCATGCCAGCATGCACGTGGCGTTGCACTCACACCCGTTTAATTCAGAGAAGTGGCACGCTTTGTGCAAATTGGACAGGGAGTGTGTGACAACAAACAGCCATATGTTCTCAACATTGGAGTGCTATCATTTTTCCCCGTTGTCTTTTATTATTATGCTTGTGTGTTCTTGTTCAAAGCGCCGGTCGAGGTGTGTGTTTTGCGGGACATCCCTCCTCTATGAAGGGGGCTTGAGCATCATAGGTACACAAAGTATAAAGCCTTGTCCATGTGTTGAAATGCAGCCCCCGGGATGGGCCGTATTATCCGGGCCTACTTCACCAGCCGGGTCCCGAGGCCCGAGCTGGCTCGTGGCCCTTTGTCTTCAAACAGATGGGAATGGGCAAAGAGGAGAAATGAAAAATCAGACAGCGAGAGTGTGTGTGTGTTGGTGGGTGGGGTGGGGTGGGGCAGTAGGAGGGCGGGGTGGGGGGGGGGGTTGAAAAAGGGCCAGTCTGTTCTCATTAAGTGGTGTATTGAAGACCCCTCCCAACACATCCACGCACACAATGCGTCAGCAGCCTCGGATGGTTCCCTTCTCATTCAGACTCACGCTCGGACCATCTGTACTGGGGCTTGTCATAAGGTGTGTGTGCATACATTAGAGGCATCGGAACTACGTAGGCCAATCTGGACACTAACAATCATGACATTTCCATTTGCTTTAGATCTTTCCAATTCAATTGTTGTTGGTGCCTCGTTGCTTGTGAAATACAAGGGGAGTTTATTCAGCATCCACGATGGTCCCCTTTTTGCATCATTGAGGTCCAAAATAATCAGTCATAAATTATCTTGCTTATTTACTTATAGGGACATACTAATAAAATAGACATACTAAACCAATTACTCCTCCCTACCTTAGCCAGTTAAAAGCGCTGATATGATTTTGATGTATCCTGACCTAAAATCTGAAACCTCTGCATGTGTGTTGCAATTCTACCTCTCTTTTATGCTCTTTTCTTGCATTGCACTGTAGGTGTGGAAAACAACCTCTGTAAAATATTTGTGGATTGAAAACCTGGAGCTGTGGTGCCTTGAGATCAGGGTTACATATAGTTTTGGATTTTTTAATGTACAAAATTTTTGTATTTCGTTTTCATGTGTATTTTTCAAATTCAGTTAGTTTTCTTATTTTTTTTTACATCAGGTTTGTTAGCATCTATTCGTTTTTTTAACTGCTTCGTTTGGTTTCGTCTTTTTGTTTTAATATTAGTTTTAATACTAGTTTTGGTTTTGCATTCAAATCAGGTGAATGGAATAGGAAATGACAACAGTTTGTAAAATTACCTCCCACTTTTGATAAATGGATGGGTAAACACATTTTAGCAACCGACAGACAGAGATAACTAGATAGATAGATAGATAGATAGATGATAGATAGATAGATAGATAGATAGATAGATAGATAGATAGATAGATAGATAGATAGATAGATAGACAGACAGACAGATAGATAGATAGATAGATAGATAGATAGATAGATAGATAGATAGATAGATAGATAGATAGATAGATAGATATAGATAGATAGATAGATAGATAGATAGATAGATAGATAGATAGATAGATAGATAGATAGATAGATAGATAGATAGATAGATAGATAGATAGATATATAGATAGATAGATAGATAGATAGATAGATAGAACCTCTAATGCAAAAATACCTGTACATGTAAACAAAAACGTTGAAAAAGTTGACTTAACAATGTGCTATTTGGATTCAGCACATCAAAATTCTCCAAGACCAACTAAATAACCTGAGACATTAAATTTGTTATCGACCAGTGTTATCAGCAAAAGAAGAAAAAATCTAGCATTTACATACTCTTCTATCAAAGCTGGATGGTTAAGTCCTTCTGGCCATGTTCAGGCCAAATTTGTGAAAGTGTAGTATACCGCAAGACAATTGAAGCCAATCTTTGTTACAATATATTTTGCCGAAAACAAATATTTGTTGTGTTCTGGTGGAAAAAAAAAGGATGCTGAATATAATTTCACAAGAGCTTTCAAACCATTCATTGTCATTTTTCATTCATATGAGTTCAATGTTCATCATGAATATAGAACGCATAAAAACTTTTAACCATGTACAAGGACTTTTGTGTGTGTGTGTGTGTGTGTGTGTGTGTGTGGTGTGTGTGTGTGTGTGGTGTGTGTGTGTGTGTGGTCTTACAAACACATCTCTTCTCACTTTGTCTTCATTTTTACACGGTTTCATTTTCCCTCCCTATTTACCAAAGAGCCCAAACTCATAAACTGTGTCTTTGGGGAGGAATCCATCCATCTTCCGGACACCAAATTCAATTAATCTGGGAATGGGGTGGAGGTGGCTGAGGGGGCACAACACCTTGCCTTCTCATTCGGGGCCATCTGCACACGTTTCCCGCTTTGAATGAACACGAAACGTGGCAGCACGTGCTACCAATGAACATACAAATTAATTGCACATATTAACATATACAGGTTACGCCAAAATTGGGCATGTACACTCTTTACATTTTTTTTTAACTTGCACTGTGAATATAAGATCCATCCATCGATTTTCTTAACTGCTTATCCTCACAAGGGTCACAGGAGTGCTGGAGCCTGTACCAGCTGTCAATAGGCAGGAGGCAGGGTACACCCTGAGCTGGTTGCTAGTCAATCACAGGGCACATAGAGACAAACAGTTCCACTCAAAATCACACTTTGAGCCAATTTATAGTCTATAATTAATGTTGCATGTTTTGCATGTGGGAGGAAACCTGAGTGCCCGGAGAAAACCCACGCAGGCACGGGGAGAACATGCAAACTCTACACAGGCCGGGCTGGTATTGAACCCAGGTCCTCAGAGCTTTGAGGCTAATGCTTTACAGCTGCACCACCGTCTGTGAATGTGTATGAGTCTGACGTAAGGAAAAAAGGAATAAAGGAATAGAGGAAAGAGGAAAGGAAAGTAGAAGAAAAGGAAATGGATGGATGGATATATAGATACCTTTTAGCCCCCCTTATACATATATCATACATTTGAATTTTGTAAAACTTTCTGATGCCAAAACAGGAAGAACTCCTTCAAAACTAATCGTAGACCGTGCAGTTTTATTAATTTGCAATTCTCAATGGAGCATCCAATGTTGTAATAGCCAAATTATATCACGAGATGGCGCACGAATATCGCAGAAAAATGAGACTAAATAGTCCCATTTTCAAATCCAACTATCAAGATCTCGTCAATGAAATTCAGTATATACATTCCGTTGGGAGTTATTTCAATGTCGCTCACGTATCAACGTTGGTACAGAAGCATAGTTTCGAATATTGTAAATATGAGTGTATAATGAGCAAAAGATATAGTGGATACACCCCCATCCCTGCCAGAGTATTGGCTTTATTTGGCTCTCCAAGGGGATGGAGAGGGGTCATACAAAAGTCGTGACCCCTATTGTGTTCTGGAGGGCGTGAGCTTTTAGGCTATATGTGTGTGGTGGGGGAAGAGGGGGTGTTGAAAGGAGGACAAAATATTGATTTATATGCCGCCACCTTTATTGCTGGCGGCATCTGTTGCTTGGTGTGTGGCGTGTTTGTGTACGTGCGTGTGTGTGTCGAACAATCTCAACTGGCTTGGACCACCGGCAGAAAAAAACGGAGGAAACCTCACGTTTGTTTTGCTTTCACTTTCTCTAACGTTATTGCGCATTATATGGCCGATATAAAATGGTGCATGCACAAATACCATGAATGTAAATATTATTACCAGTCAATGATCATTTTTTCATGCTGATGATTGCATCGCTTAAAATGAAAGTCGCTGGTTAGTTATCATTTATTTAATAAACACAGCCGGGATAGGCTCCAGCACTCCGGTGACCCTTGTGAGGAGAGGTGGCTTGGAAAATGGATGGACAGATGAAAAGAAGCAGTGAAAGGAACTCAACATTGTAAACTAGATGGACGGGGAACAAGGTGAAAGAGAAGAGCAGCCACGTTTCTTCATGGCAGAACTGTGAATAACTGGTTAGCACGTCTGCCTCGTAGTTCTGAGGAGTCGGGTTCAAATCCGGTCGCACCTGTATGGAATTTGCATGTTCTCCCCATGGCTGTGAGGGATTTCTCCAGGTGCTCTGGTTTCTTCCCACATCCCCAAAACATGCATGGTAGGTGAACTGAAGACTTTAAATTGCCATTAGGTGTGATGGTGAGCACGACTGGTTGTTTGTCTTTATGTGCCCTGCGATTGGTTGGCGACCAATTTAGGGTGTACCCCAAATCCTGGCCAAAGACAGCTGGGATAGGTTCCAGCACTCCTGCGACCCTGGTGAGGATAAGCAGCTCAGAAAATGGATGGATGGATGTTTCTTCTGGAACATTCCCAAAGGTTTGTCCCAAAGGACACAAACAGTTCACCAGACTGTTTCAAGCGCCATCTTCCAGAACATTTACCAGTGTCCCACAAAAAAATACAAACATTCTAGCATGTACACATTCACAGTTTCAACATTCCCAATCGTTTCGCGATCTTTTAATCAAACTTGGAAATCTAACATCCGTTTCAATCGACACGGGTCAGCCTCGGTGTACATACAGTAAACATTGTGGCGCTTGTCCAAAAGAAGGAGAAAATTGGTCCAATTTGTGTTGCTGTGCTTGAGCTCAGTCAACAGGTGAGATGTTTCCAGACAGCTGCTTCACTTTTATTGCAGATGTGCAGTCATCAAACCCTGACAACAACGACATAAAAGTATAAATGAACACAAAATCAGTTCCAAGATGAATATAATTTACAGTGAAAGCACATGAATGTTTATAAGTACAAAAAAAGTGAATGTCTTTTGCCAATGATATTCATCTTAAAGATTCAAGATTTTAGTTTTCTTATTTTTGTTGTTTTGCTCCAAATATATCGGCCTGTCAATCAGGTTTTACGTTTATAGTAGTTGTATCAGCACTTCTACATTTACCAATCTTTTTTTTTACATATTTGTATTTCTACTTCAGTACAGCATGCGAGTTCTTTTGTTAAATGCTTATTTAAAATAAAGGTGTCTAAAATATGGCATTTGTGGCTGGTCCACAGCCTGTTTTTCAGTGGTCTGTGCCATTACTGAATACTAAAATTAACAATTGAAGAACTCAGTGTGGTTTCCCTACATACAATTTTGAGCACACCTTTAACTATTCTCTGCACTAGTTTGAACGTGTTGAATCAATGAACCGTGTCCAAGTGGCGCTTACATTCTTCCATTTTTTTCCTGCACGTTGTTAATGGAATAAAGTTTGGACAGCTCAGGTAGAAACGTCTCACCGAGAAGCCCCACTTCAGCTCACGACACCCTCCTAGCGGCCGGCCGCCTCACTACAACCCTGAATATTCCAAACTGGCGGTGTGACCCCCTACTGTTAGCAAGAAGGGCTGCTGGTCCCCCCCGCACCCCTCCTGTAGCCCAACTGTTTTGCAACCTCTGGGTGCCAAGACAGCCTCGGGAATGACATTGTTCACGAGAACAGGTGAGTTTCACTCCCGTAGCGCTGTGGCGTTTGTATGTCATGAGCTAATTAATTAGCAAGTTAGCTCAATGGTGTGTGCGTGCGCGAACGTCTCCGTGTTACAGTCTTATGGTCTGTCACTAATGCTGTGGACGTCGTGTATATATGTGTTTGTTAGCTCAAGGACGCTGATAAACGTAGAAAGTGACTCGGTTGTTTAAAAGAAATGACACGCCTTTGTCGTATACCTGTATGATTTTTTTTTTTTTTTTTTGAGAGAGAGAGACTGACGCACTAACCTAACCTAACCAAAGCCGAGTCTTGCGTACTTATGACTGTTTTTGAGCTTCGACATGTCACATTAGTAACGTGTGGATGATTTAATTTAAAATTGGCTAGGTTCGTAGTCATGTGATGCGGTGAACACAAGTTTATTTGGCCCCATTGGGACTCAGTTGATAAAGTGTACGCAGCGCAGGGATACATAGCAACAGTTATTGAGTGCTGAAATGCCTTTAGCGCAGTGATCTACTGGATGTGCACTCCTCGGTTAACCTTGCACGGATTACAGTTATGGGAATAAATAATATGATACAAGTGTCCTGAGCCAATTATAGTAAACAAAATCCAAAATTTAAGTCCAGTATAACCTAATTTTCTGTATCTCCGTTCAAATGTCTCTTGTCTCACCATGGAAACAGCAAACTCAGTGGAATGCCTTGAATGTTGAGAGGGTGGCATTGAAATAAAACAAAAACAATATTATTCCGTAAAGTGAAAAGAATGCCTTGTGCTCGGATGAATCTGCGTCCTACACCATAAATGCTTTGTTCACTATTGTTAGTTCAACTTTCGATCTGTGTTGTTCTTTAGAAAGGCCCACACAGGTTGTCTTGTGTGTGAGAAATATTTAGCTTTTAGGGGTAAATGGGCATTATAGTGAGGTCGTGGGGAAATATGCGAAATCGACTTTTGTGTTCGTATTGGGTGCTCTGTGACGTGACGTCACACTTGCTTCCGGGTGGCAAAATCTCAGATTGCACCACCAGAAAATGAAGCATTCACGTCATATTTCTAAGGCAGAGGAGTTGAGATGCCTCTGGGTAATTTATAAGGCTGCAACATCCATCCATTTTCTTTGCCGCTTATCCTCACGAGGGTCGTGCTGAGTGCCGGAGCCCATCTCATCTGTCAATGGGCAGGAGGCGGGGTACACCCTGAACTGGTTTCCACCCAATCGCAGGCCACATAGAGACAAACAATCGCACTCACAGTCACACCAAGAGGCAATTTAGAGTGTCCAATTAATATTGCATGCTTTTGGGATGTGGGAGGAAACTGGAGTGCCTGGAGAAAACCCACACAGGCACGGGGAAAGCATGCAAACTCCCCACAGGTGGGACCGGGTTTGAACCGGAGTCCTCAGAACTGTGAGGCCAACGCCTTACCAGCGGATCCACCGTACCACAGGCTGCAACAGTTAATTCAAAATAGTCAAATAGTTCCATGCCAAAAAGAGGTTCTGAGGCATCATTTCCCCACAAGGACAAATATTACTAGAGCTCTATGCTCCATGACGATCAGATGGGAGGAAAGAGTTCATAAAAGGACAGAGAATGTCCTAAATTTGGGATCATTGCACGCTTACAAAAGAAGATCAAGTGCAATATGTACTGCAACAGCATATTTACAATTCCCCTTACAGGAAGTAATGTACAGAATTCAGCTAATGTAATATAGCCTGCCATCGCTAGTTATAACACATTGTAATGGTAAAAAAAAAATGAAAAATAGACCCAGCCTCTGGTGCAGTTTCAATCATTTTGAAAGAGCAGGAAGAAAAATAATATGGTTCTATTAATGGAATTACTAGATAAAAAATATTTCCATTAGTTTATTGAAAAATATGTTTATTTATTTATATGTTTATTTATTAAGAAATCTTTGTTGTTTAGTTGGTATTGTTTAATGGGTGAACAAATCCAAACAACAATCAAGGATTATCACATGTGAGTGTCACACACCGTTTTTGAAAGTGAGAATTACTTCTTGAATCATATGAAGGGATGGTAATTTTGATATTCAAACATGAGACTTCCTCATGTTCATCTCTATCTCAAGTAGAGGTTATTTATACTACAACTGCAACTAATAATTTTTGCAAGACATTAAGCTGAGTTTCTTTTTTTTCGATAAATAGATTATAATTAATTTGGTCTGTGACTAAAAAAAAAAAAAAAAGGCAAAAATGTTGTTCATTGTTTTCCAGAGTAAAAGCAGATGTTTTCAAACATCTCGATTTGAATATACACAAAAGAGTATCAGTCTGCTTCCTTAAATGACTTCAGAAATCAGAGATTGTATGATGGGAGGCTGAAATCAGAGGACTTGTGCAATTTTGATTTAAACCATGACTCAAAATTTTTAATTGATTATCATCCATCCATCCATTTTCTTTTGCCGCTTATCTTTACAAAGGTCGTGGGGAGTGCTGGAGCCTATCCCAACTGTGGGGCAGGAGGCAGGGTACACCCTGAACTGGTACAGCTCTACAGTACATAAGCACATTAATTCAAGAGCTGGGTTGGCCACAGCTCACAGAAGGTAACTCACTATGAAAGGTAATGTCCAGCCAACTCTACACTCTTATTCACTGATGCCCTCAACAGGCCTGGCCGTGCATTTTATAGCCATACACAAATTCACAGATATTAACACTAATACCTGCAGACTGCAAATGATGTATATGTTTAATCAGGTTTCAAATCAAGTATTCAATTGAGTTTTGTTCAAATATGGTGTGCCCTTGCCCAGTCGCGGTTCACTGTTCACGGCCCTGCATATTCGCAGAACTTGCTTTCCCAATTAAAAAAAAAATTGCCATATTTTCGCAGTCATTGAGGTCTTAAATTGTCTTCCAAATAGACGAGGCGCCAGATTATACATGGCGCTTTACGATGCGGTGCACCTGATGTGCACACTGTGTTTGCAAATGTTGTTGTGTGACTTGTCCAATAAAGTACACTTAAACACACTGCTTAGGAGGTCCTTAGTGCCGCAAAGCATCCCGAGAGGATGTAAATAGCATTTAAAATGGATGTTTTGTGTCAATTATTTATTGAGTCATTCCTTTATTTAAAAAAAAAATATATTATTTAAATTCTGGTCGTCTATCCAGCGTCTCAGGAGGGGGGAGTAGTGCATTGTCGCAAATGTGTATGATGAGGATGGACGCTGCTGTCCTCGGCTCGGGACGTTGTGAGTTGGTGGGCAGTGCGTGTGAGTTTGCCAAATCAGTCTACATGGGTTTGTGAACTTGGAGAAGGTATTCGACTGTGTCCCTTGCGGAGTTTGCCGAATGTGGGGGGTGCTTCATGGGGTGCCGAACCCCTTTATATGGGATGTTCGGTACCTGTATGACCGATGACAGAGTTTGGCTGTAAGTCAGACTCGTTTCCAGTGAGAGTTTGATTCTGACAAGGCTTCCCTTTGTCACGATTCTGTTCATAACTTTTATGTACAGAATCTCTAAGTGCAGCCGAGGTGAAGAGGGGGACCGGTTTGATAGCCTCAGTATTGCACCTCTTCTATTTGTAGATGATGTGGTTCTGTTGGCTTCAGCAAGCCGTGATCTTCAAAACTCACTGGACCAGTTTGCAGCCAAGTGTGAAGGAGCTGGGATGAGAATCCGCATCTCCAAATCTGGGACCATGATCCTCAGTCGTGCCCTCTCTAGGTCATGAATGAGATCTGGCCCCAAGTAGAGGATTTCAAGTATCTTGAGGTCTTGTTCACAAGTGAGGGAAGAATGGAGCAGGAGATCGACAGGCAGATCGGTGGAGCTTCTGCAGTGATGCAGACTTTGTATCGCACCATTGTGGTAAAGAAGGATCTAAGTCGGAAGGTGAAGCTCTCAATTTACTGGTCAAGCTACACTCATACCTTCACCTATTGTGGTGAGCTGTGGGTCCTGACTGAAAGAACAACATCTTGGATACAAGCGGCTGAAATTATTTTTCGCCGCATGATGTTCGGGCTCTCCCTTGGGCATAGGATGAGAAGCCTGGTCATCTAGGAGGGATTTAGAGTGGAGCCGCTGCTCCTCTGGATTGAGAGGAGCCAGATGAGGTGCCTAGGCCATCTGAGTCAAATGCCTCTTGGATGTGTCTCTTGTGAGGTGTTCCGAGCATGTCCCACCGCAATGGATGACCCATGACACACTGGAGAGACTACGTCTCTTGGATGGCTTGGGAACACCTCAGGATCCTCCCAGAAGAGCTGGATAAACTGACTGTGGATAGGGAAGTCTGGGCGTCCCTGCTTCTGCGACCTGACCTTGGATAAGTAGTGGAGGATGGATAGATTAATAGGATGCTTAGTTTAAAAGACAAAATATTGAGTTTATACGGCAGCGCAACCCAAATAAAAGTTTTGGTCATTGTTTTCAGCTCAAGAGTACTTGAGCTATCTATCGAAATCCAACCAGAGGCTGACATCTTTTCGGAGTTTCCACTGGATCTCAAGGGTCTTGTGGAATGTGAGTAAATGCTTCACTATTATATTGTGAATGAGCAATAGTGGGCGCGAAATCACTGGGAGTGGCAGAAACTATAACAAAAAAGTCACCAGGTTTGGACAGTTTCCACTCCTGTATTTATTTTTTTTTTTACTTATCTAGTCAGTAGCTATCTAGTCAATAGTTCAGGGTTGTGTGTGGTCAGTGCCCAACTGGAGGTTGGATTTAGTGACATTCTGGAATGTCAATTGAATTCCACAGAAGTAATAAACTTAATTTGCTTTACCATGAACAGAAACACGACAAACATGTGATGTGATATGCCCATTTTCGTCAGGCTGCTGCTTGTCTCGTGACTTTGATTGCCATGGAGATTTTATGTTTGGCCCAAGAGAAGTCACAGAGACACGTGTGATATTAGAGGCAGCTGTAGTTTCCCAGTGCAAGTGAATTGTTAAGCTTTACTTTAAAGTAATGCCCATGACGATGACTTTGATTCCACGAAACAAAAAACAAATGGATGGCTTTCTTGGAAGCGATTTCAGAATTGGAAGCAGAACAGGCCTCCAATGTGGTTCAAGTGATGTTCCAAATTTATCATATTTGTGCTTTCTAACCCGTTTAGTAGGTATGTCCTTGAAAGCTTCAAAGCCGGTCACTATGATAAGGTCCAGTGATTTCAGGCTATTTGATAGCAGCCATTAATTAGCTCCTTATACATTGTGACGTTTGAGGGTTCTATAAGTCAGTTACATAAATAGTTTGATTACATGCTTAGCAATGATCACAGCCATATATTGCCAGTCAATTCTAACAGGACTCGATCATAGTAAATAGAGGTCAACAATGGAGGACATTCAGTATTTGGTGTTCTTTCCTCATGTGACTCCTTACTACAAGAAATATGTAAACTTTGAGCATACTAAAGACAATGTTAACTAAATTTTAAACTGAACTGTACACGTGTGAAAAAATACTCCTCCTTTTCATCCCATATGTTATGAATGTTAATTCAGTATCACTTCTTAGTGAACTTTATTGTGTATTTAGAAATTCTGTACAAATTTTCAAAGTCTGTTGTATTAGTATGGTTAATCCTAACCCATCTGAAATACAAGTCAAGTACTAGGCCTTGGATTTTATTAACTTTGTAGTAAGTATTCTAAAATTAGGCACGCCAACAGGCACAGATCAGAAATTAGCTTTTGCACTCTGCATGAACTTAAACCCATTGACCGATAAGTCCCGCATTTAGCAGGGTACCGTTGCGTTTAAGGAGATTAAGCAGGTGATGAGGAGAACAAAATCGCAGTCCTGTTTGGTGAAACCCTGTCACTATTTTCATCTAGCAAAAAATACAAATTATGTGATCATTTTCATGCGTTAATAAAAACTTGGAAACGTGCATTAGATATGGATTAAAACACAGCCTTGTATAAACAATACACTTGAAATTGATACTTGACAATATAATTTTGGCCAGTGAGAGAGATATGGACTTTACCGACCAATTGTGGTAATGCTCGTTGACAACATCGTCGCGTCTCAGAATAACACACAGAGTCGCAAGTCCATTTTTTTTTTCGTTTTCTTTCCAAAATTTGCCAATCGTAGGGGCACCGGTGTGAGAGAGCAGGTACGTAGGAAAATAAAAAATCAGCTTGCCAAGGGACCGGCTATTTCAGCAAACACCTTAGAATGCACCTTTATCAGCCGCGAGTGAGAACACGTAATGGGAGGACTATCGATGTAACTGTGTAGCTGTGCAGTCACGTTAATTATTTTAGACCGCTTTCTTGAGGCGAACCTTGATTTTTGCTCTTTTGTACAGTCCAGTGGATGCTGTTTTTTTTTCCACCTAAATCATCACAACATTCCTTTTCAGACAGGTTGTTTTTGTCATACGACTGTCCAAAATTTGGTGACTCAGAAATTCATGTGCCAGCATCTGTGGGGAGTTGGTGGCCCGACAATGATATAATGGCCCCGGTCCATTGGATGTCGGTCATTGTGAACTTGACGTTTGATGTACTGGTATTTTGGGAGAAGGAGATTGTGAAGTAAAGTTGTGATTGCAAGAATGTTCCCAGTGGGGGGAAAATGCTCATCCAGTTTCGAAGCACCTTGAGGGCACATTCGCCTTCACCCAAAAAAGCCATAAACCTTTGTATATTGCTGGAAGCGTAGTAAGTAAGTTTCAGTGGAAGTTTCCAGTGGGGAGGTTGTGCAGCTTCTCAGGAGTGGGGAAAAAAAAAAACAATTCAAATCTTGTTTTACTTCTTCTTAGACATGTCACAAGTGTAGCAGATGTCGTGGCCATTGTGGTAATGTATGATGAAAAGGCTTGCAACTTGCCAAATACCTGCTGAAATGCACTTTCTCGATTCCCCCGCCCTGGCCACATTCTAAATCTTCATGCTGTTAACCCCCTACCTAGGTTGGTGTTTCCCAGCCTCAGGGTTGATTTCCAAGCCGACCGCCTGAGCACGAGAGCTACCCTTTGCCTCTCTGTGAACGGGGACATATTCCACTTCAGTAAGACCACGGTGTTGCCATGGACACGGAGTCAACGTACTCTGGCTATTCCTACCACTCTGGACGTTCACGGGGCTCCCATCGGCATGGGTAAGTCGAATCCTCCCTCTCTTTAATGTTGAGCCATGATTGCAGCTGCTATCAGGTTATCTTGCTCATCTTCCTCTGACTATGCATTAGTGTGCGCCCAACCTCTCCTTGACAGGCCTAATCAGAGCTAATTTCTGATGGCTCTGCAGATACGATGAAAGTCTTAGATGACAGAGAGCCTCTGTCTTTTCACCATCAGACCACCCTTGAAATGTAATTAAAGTCTAGACTTTTTGCTTCAAAAAGATCACATAAAATATGTACAACATAAAGAAATTACAGCAATTTATGCAAGTCCCACTTTTTAGGGGCTAAAAAGTATTTGGAGGATTGGATATTCGGACCCCCGAGCGACGAATCAAATGATTTTTTTCATGTTGTCAACTGGAAAGTTTTAGAGAGACTAACACATCTGCAGCCAGATCAGGAGATGTTCACCCCTGTCAACACAATTCTGCTTGTACAAACCCATCTCTGGCTAAATTTTTGACCTGCAGAGGAAGAATTGCGATGTCACAAGACGGCCAATTTTATTGCAGGGTTCTCTCAGGCACGTTTTCAGAAATAAACACAAAATATTGTCTTGGGTTGTGTAATTTGCTTGTTTAAAGGGACTTGGGTCTTAATTTGACTTTCCACTGATTTTATTGGGCTGGTTGGATCGACTGATAATTGGCATTTTTTTATGATGATTGGTTTTGATGTTATAATTCGGTGAGCTGATTGATGTCAATGATCAGACATTTAAGTCTCTAAAATTCCATCAGACAGAATAAGCTCCATGATGCAATGAGAATTCAGAATAACTTGCAGTTTAGGTGGTCTTTTCCGAGCCATGTCAGAGCATTCATAAAAATTTAAGGGAAGAGAAAGGGAAACAATAAAATGATTGTCTACCTAAAATAAAAACAAATTAAATTAGTTGGAATTCTTTTATCATAATTGTGAAAAGGGAGAAATGCAAAATTTCATTCTAAATAATTTTTTGAGGGAGATTTACAGTATTTGGGTGATTCAAACTGCTAAGGTTAATGTTAACTTTATCAGTGCAATTGTTACACCGAAATGGACATCACATTTCTATTTTAAGTGAAAAGTCCCCATTGACAGTTGAAGTGGGAGCTTGTAATGTTTATGAAACTCAGACCTTCATTAGCGTTGAGTACCACACTTTTTGCATAACAAATAATTTACTGTAGCTAAAATGGTTCAATATATTAACAAACTCTAATAGCTAGGTGTTAAGTTTAAAGATTTTGTCAAAATAGTGCAAGTTTATTTTGTTTGTAGGTCTCAAATTTAAAAAAGGTTGACATTTAAATTGGGGACATAAATCCGGCAGTCCTGCAGCAATTGTGACAGAAGCAAACCTGTAAACACAAAGGCTAACAGGTACTTTCACATTCAAATTCATCATTGTTTGGTCAGTAAGCCTTTTCACGTGTCTTTTGGGTCAGTACTGTAACTATCTGACGGCCAGTCATTTTTTTCAATCTTGTCGGTGAAAAAACACGTTTCTCTGGGACTATTTTGCAGTGTCTAAGACAAACGTAAGTTATTTGCACGTACGTTGTGGGGAACATAACCTAAATGCTTCAACACAATAATTTTTATTGGGTACTTGAAGAATGTACACGAGGAGCATGCTGCATTGAAGTGACAAAGCATGGGGGGAAAATAAAGCAACTCAGGAGAAGTCAAATGGACGCAAATTCTGGACAACACCTGCCTATATAGCTGAGGCAGTGGAAAAAGTTAGAGCAAGCATGTCATTAACAGCATTTGTTAATTTCATTGCAATAAAGTTAGAGTAAATTATCACCCATTATTTCTCTCATATTATAATATTGATCTGACCTGAATTTCATCATTGGCCAATTCTTCAATGCCCCATAGAAGTAATTGCATTTTTAACTTTGATCTAAAATTCTAGAGAATAATTTTGAGCTGGGATAGACTCCAGCTTGCCCACGACCCTGTTGAGGTTTAACAGTACAGAAAATGGATGTATTGAGTACTCAGTATACAGTAGACAAGTATATCCAATATATGAACAAGTTACACAACACACAAGTGTATACAATTAATGAACAACTTATGTAAACGGACACATTGCTCCATCTTGCGATCAGATCAGGGATTGGTTATCCTTTTTTAAACTTGCTGATAGGTCATCGGCTCCAAAATTCTTGATTGTGTGAAGCCTATTTTCAACTCATGGTGGCAGTTTCCCTTCACATTCCAACTGTTTAAAATTCCAGTCCCAAATTAACAGTTGAAAACACATCCGGACTCCTCCTAAAACATTATCAGTTTCTTTTCATCACGTAAACTATTTGGTGCCAAACTCCTGTGGAGATTTAGCCCAGTGAAGGGTTTGCAATGTAGATATGAATCACATGTGGCCTTACACTGACACAGTGTTGGTACTTCTTTAACTTCTATTCCGGTTGATAAAAAATATACACAGAGTTTAACCATTCTTTCTCTGCTCCTGAAGCAAGTGACATCTCTGTGTACATGCCTCGCTCCCACTTTAAACTTGTCTGGAGAGCAGTGTCCTTTAGCAAACATTACTGAAAAAACAATCCTTAAAATACTATAGTACATATACTACGTTACAAGAACTAAAAACTGTGAGCAGTGATGGCATATACTGTACATGGTCCATTTTTTAAAAGAACCAAAGGAAAGCATTGTTTTGTGAACGACACATTTATGCTAACCAAGGCCATTCACCGTCATCGCTTTCTAATACAGCAGACAGAAAAATAAATTTATTTTGGTGAGGTGGAAGGTGGCAACGGACCAATAGAGCTCGTGCATCTACGTCATCAAATCACGTCACTGGCCAGAAGTGTCGGTCAAGCAAAGCATTCTTCAATGCTAAGTCAATTGGAGACGACACAAAAATACATCTTATAGCACGATGCCCAGAGTTTTGTCCGATACCGTTAAACATTTAGAAAGTGATAATAAACTAAGGTACTTGGAAAAATGAGAGAGACTTGGCATAGAGGATCCATATTTAATGCCGAAGTCGATGTTTTCGCCGATAAGAAATTGGACTATTACTCTGCTCGCGCTTTTCTTGGACAATTGGATCTACAGATGTATCTGCTGAGTAAGTTGTCGAGATTTACACAAAAAAGTTCAAAAGCGTATAAAAGTCTGGACGCAGACAAATACTTCATTGCTGGATCTGTTCTCAACGGGGACACGACTTGTGAACGCAGAAGTGTGTTCGGCTACATGTTAACCTTTGCTAAAATCCATCAATCTTTTCAGCTCGTATTCAATACAAATACCAATATTTAAAGAAATGACCCCTGGTTTTACACAAAATCTCATTCATTAACTATGATTGGGGGGGGACAGGTGAGTTGGCCCCTCCGTAGCGTTTCCCAAGAAGTACTTTTGGTTCATTTGAGAACAATGTGTTAAAAAATAAAAGACTGAGTCGGCACCTCCATACATGAAGTGTGTTGCGGCCACACGGTAACCTACATAAACTTCTGTGTGACCAATTGTTTATTTTCTTTTTTAAATACGCATTGGACTCATTTGAGAACAATGCATATTTAAAAAAAAAAAGTCTGTCGTATGTCCGTGTATGTTGGAGATGACTCCCTGTAATTTTTTTTTTTTTTAATATGCATTGTTTTCAAATGAGCCAACCTGGCATTAAAAGTACTTCTTGGGAAACGCTACGGAGGGGCTAACTCGTTTGAAGAATAATTCCTACCCGAAGTGATCGCTACACAGTTGTATGTATTTGGTTGGGCACCATCCATCACGTTTAATTGCCGAAATCCATCAATCTTTTCTTGTCTTTTCAGCTGGTATTCCCGAGAATGATCTCTTTGACTATCTGTCTCATCTGTTGTAACAACCAACAGCACAACAAGTCTCGGGCATTGTGAATATTCTGCTCCGGTTCAATGTCCCCCACACTGTCGAGCAGCTCTTTTTGACCGGCAATACGGTGCTGTGAAAATGGTTACGTCACGTGCATGAGCTCTATAGGGAGCCCAATGTGACAATGTCATGACGTGACCTAAAATCAAAATATTAATCCATAATGGGTAAAACCTTTCTTCACACAGAGGTTGAGTAGTTAAAATTAACCCATTTTAGATTGAAAGATTTGACCCAGCACCAAAATAATCCAGAAACAACCAACAATAAGTAAAACATTTCATATGGCAGCATTTGGGCAGATGAAGTAGTCCAGTTTTAGTGTGTGGGGCCACAAAGTCTTTCATAGTAGAGGATTGCTGTATTGATACATGAAACGATAACCATGCCAGAATTTATATCCACACAAAATTTAAAAACAGACTAGGTATTAGAACTGGAATGAGTCTCCTTGTTGTGCAAATCCAAGTCGAGCAGGCATCCAGCGATGTGATACACAGCTGGAAACACATCTTTTTTTATGTGATGGTCAATGCAACAAAATGTGTTAATCTGGTTCTTTGTTTTGCAATGGGTTGTAATTTATTTGCTAAGTGAGGATAGCTATCATTCCGCAAAACTGTAAAATCCACTCATTCTCAGGTGAAGAGAGTGTGTTCTTCCAGCGCCAGAGGTCCCAATGGGCTCCATCTCAGGCCGAGAGCCATAACCACTTGAAGGATCCATGCGGCACACCAAATTGCATTAATCAGGCCACAGTATCATAGTCAGTGCACGGTTGGATTACCAATGAGGCAGAGGCATTTTAATGAAGTAGGAGCAAAATGTGGGAAGGTAATTGGTAAGGTTTGTGTAGGAAGAGGGGGGGGTTACATGTTTTCTTCATGTTCGAATCCCTCCTCTCCTGTGTACTTCCACAGTGGTACATTCCAAAATGTGTCATCATCTTTGTGTCTCTTCTTTCTACCACACTTGATGTTCATGTAGAGGCTATGTCTTCTCTAGCCTGAAGTTCTTGAAGAGAGTATATTCCAACAATGTATCACATGTACCAAAAGGCATTGCACATGCTTGAGCACTGGGACTTTAATTGTAGAACAACTTCTACATCAATTTTTACATCAACTTTCCTGAAGCACAAGGAGAAACAGAAACAAAATGGGGAACGCAGTACACTTTCAATGCTCATTTTCATTGTTGTCTCCATAATGTAAGTAGTTGCTGTCAAATAAGAACCCCATAGTTGTCTCCTTACGATCTCAAATACACAAATCCCCTCGCAGTCTCCTGCCTTTTCCCGTCTCCCCTTATTAATTAATCTAATCACTGATCCCAATGACTATTAAAAAAACGGCTACTGTATAACATTTTTTTGAAGTCATGGTAACGACAATCGATTTAAAACCTGTCATTGTGCCGCATTCTTTGAGGTTGATTATGCTAAGGAGGTCATGTTTTCACTTGCATATGTCTGCTGTTATCACTCTATGTTCACATTGAAAGGGAAGCGCAAGAATAGAAGCGGGAAGCTGTATGGTTCACACCCTCAAATCAAAACACAGCTCCAGTAACCTGTAGGTATCCCAGTGCTGTCACTCATTGGTTGTTTCCGCCTTTTCTCTCACCACCAGGATGTCCTGTGACTTCGTGTTGGGGATTGTTTTTGTGTGAGAGTGTAACATTTAAGGGTCACTTGAAGTTTATTCAAGGGCAGCATTTATTATTGCACTGTTAGACCCTTCCTTTGACTTTTGAGAAAGTTAGAAATTGTTATTATTGTCTGGACAAAAGTACGCACTGTTAGCCCATTTTGATAGAAGTGCCATGAAATCATAAATTCCATGGCACTTCATTTCATTGTTAGTCCATTTTGATAGAAGTGCTATGAAATTGTAAATCAGGAAACTGTTCCTCACTGAATGCATTGGTTATGAAGTGATCATTGCATCAGCATTCTTATTAGCGATATTAGCCCATTCAGTGGGCATTCAACAAGATAGCAAAGGATCTATTGTCACTTGTTGTATCATGGTTTTGTGTCTGCGGCATGTGCATCATGCACATATTCGCTACAGAAGCGCAAATTGTAATTTGGCATCATAGTGATGAAGGGAAATCCACTGGTTATTCCCCTCCCCCTGCACGATTGCCTGGCAAACAGTTCAGGGTGTATCCCGCCTCCTGCCCAATGACAGCTGAGATTGACGCCAGCACTCCCGTGACCCTTGTGAGGATAAATGCTTCAGAAAATAGATGGATGAATAGTGTTTTGTGTACAGTTTGTGTACATCACATTGTACAATTTGTTGTATATCAGTATTTGCTTTCATTTTGGCTTGTACGGTGGTTCTGTTGACAGTGCAAATAAGAATCTATTCGTAATGGTCTTACCTGGTTAAGTAAAGTTTTGATTAAAACAAAACGTTTAAATTGAGGACCACTGTCTTAAAACTGGGGGAAAAAAAATATAAGGACATTAATCCATGACACCAACAGGAAGTTACAATAGAACATAATATTGTTCTGATTCCCAACTTCCTCTCTCCTGGAAAGACTTTTGTTTAACCCATGATTGATATATTAGTTGATCAAAATGTCTCAATGCACATGGCCATTTAAAATTCCTCTCACACATCAACAGAGGAAGTTATTAATATGTGCTGCAGAACCTCATTGCGGTGTGTTTTAATTCAAGAATAGCCATATGACGTTTTCGTTCAACAGCCTAGATGGCTGCAACCAAATGGGAGTGACACAGATGAGGGATTAACTGTAGTCGTCCATGCCAGTTTCTCTGTGGTAATGGATCAATCCACATTGGGCACAATGCCATGTAGCCATAGTCCTCCTGGGCTCTCTCTCTCTCTCTCTCTCTCTCTCTCTAGCTCTCTCTCTCTCTCTCTCTCTCTCTCTCTCTCTCTCTCTCATATATGCAGACTTGCCACGTTGTGCGCTTTTGCTTCCCCCTTTGCCATTTGTGGTGTGTGCACTTTGGGCATGATGTAGGAGTGGGCGTCAGAGTTGTGGAAGGCAGCCAGGCGAGACTGCAGTCAGTTCTGTAGCTCCTCAATGAGAGTAGACTTTTCAGTCCGTAAAAGTGTTTCTGCCTCTGTCGAGCAGAAACCTACGACCGTTTCAGAGCAGATTTAGTGCATTTAGTGCATGAGAGTTAACTATTGCAATAAATCAAAATTTTAAACCCTAACCCAAACCATAACCTCCAGATACTGTGTTATTTCATTTGTGAACATTTTGTTCAAAGGAAACAATCTTTTCAGTAAATGCAATTTAATTAGTTTATGAAATAATTAGTCCTTTGAGTTCTGCCGCCAATAGCCAGCCCGGTGGGATCGGAAACTAAAGCGTTCGAGTCGGCTGGGGCAGGAAATGGAAGCGTTCTTTGCCGTCTGGACGTGTCAAAACTGTTACAGCTGTTGAGGCGGAGAAGATCCGGTCAATTTTCAAAATAAGAGACACTGACACGTGGATTTCAATACAACAAAAAATATATAAATTGTTCATTCTTTCTTTGTGGCCCAGTAAAAAATGACTCACGGCCTGGTATCGGTCCTTGAACCGGTGGTTGGGGACCATTGTGTTAAAGCACATGTTTGGGTTTGATTTGGGTCAGAGTACTCCGATGAAGTAAAGAGATATTACATTTTCTAACAAACATTGTTTGAGATGTGATGTTGATTGACTGTTCCAGATTGTCGTTGTTTACTGCTGCACACTTCAAAGCAGAAAATTTAGGCCCTCATCATGCTTGTTCTGTCTTCTCCTCTTGTGAATCCAACAAAATAATGTTTTGATTAAATATTTGATGTCCTGCCGGAAGAAAAAAAAGAAGTCAGCAAATGTATATATATTTTTTTAATTTCCTTTTCAGGGAGCGAAGCCGGGACCGCCACAAGTCTCGCAGCAAAGACAGCCGCTCAGAAAAATCTGTAACTATTCACCCTGCTCCTGCAGACCCATTGCTGGGTGGTGCCACTGTTCAAACTGAGCAGCTTCAGGTAGGGAAGAACATATGACTCACTTATCCCGCAACTCTCTTCCACATCATCTCTCTTAAATCAACAAAGCTTTATTGTCAGCGCCACAGTGTCTGAACAGTGTCAGTAACACTGCCTCAATTTGAAAAGGTTTGGTGCTCGAGGGACTTAGCACAAGTTAAAATGAGGTGACATGGTAAATGTGCTTATCGGCATTACGACAGGCCATCTGCTAATTCACTGCAAACACGAGAGGGGACTGGTCCACTTGTGACTACAAACAACCGGGTTGATACATTTCTTTCACAAATATGCCTATTTTAGCAGGCTGCCTATTTGGTCTCCAGACATGTCATTTAGTAGGGAAACACGTGTTAATCCTTGGGAAGGAATCCTTCATTTAGGCATAAACATTTCTTTGGCCCCCGCCAGAAATGGAGCAGGCCAAGCTGCTTAGTTGATACAACTCAAACTGTATACTCAGTCATCATGCGTGTCAATTGAAGATTTGTTATACAGTATCATGGATTGTTTGATTAATGACAAATACAAGGTAAGAACTTCTTCAGCAGAACTTATTTTGCCTTTATTGGATGGTATTTACAGTCCTGGTGATTAAAAAATACAAATTCTACTTTCAGATACAATTATGTATTATACTATCTTTGTCATACTGTATTTTAGCATCCATCCTCAATTGTTCTGGATCAGAGCTCTGAATTCAAATATGTGATCTTTATAAGAAATGTTTGCTTTTTGAAATCTGTATTCACATTGCCATAATTTACTGTCTAGTATTATAATTATATTTTTCAGTGATGTAGAAAGATATCTTCTCAGTTCTTGTTTTGTTGTAATTGATATTTGTGTCACCTTATTTCAATTGGTTTTGGTCAAAATGTTAACTGCCTTCAGTATGTTGCAGTAGAGTCCACCAAACGCAGGGCACATCGTGACAAACAACAGCAACACTCACAATCACACCTATGGACAACTTAGTTTCCAATTAATTCATGTTTTTGGGATGTGGGAAGAAACCGGAGTGGCAGGAAAAAGCCCACGGAGGCACGGGCAGAACATGCAAACTATACAGAAGGCACGGTGTGTGGATTTTAACCCCAGTCCTCAGAACTGTGAGGTTAACGCTCTAACCAGTCATGGCACTGTGCCGGCCATGGTAAGACCATAATAGAAAAAGTTATATTTAAATGCGAATGTAGTACGTGCCCTAAAATGTCTTATCTGGTTGATGTATTCACCTAGGTACTCTGAATGTGCCATATTGTCATACTGCTACAAGTTTTAAGTAAATATACAGTACTCCCAATGCATTATCCATGTGACACATTCTCAGTTGTTCATCATATGTTTACTTCATAGCCCTCTTGCTGTGTATCAAGATTCCAGTCTTTCTTCTTAATTCTGGATCATAAGGCATCTCTACCTTCCTCATGAATTTGAGCCTCCTAATATGACCTTGTGATAGTTACTGAGGTCCAGCGATGACAGCACGTTACCTTAAGGTCAGGTGGAGTTAGATAACCTCGTCTGGCAGCCTTGTCCATCATCAGCTATCATACGTTTCATGTTGCCAAAAAAGCATCTCACACGGTGGCCTGGCACAGGCGTGCAAGAAGTGAATTTTACTGACCTACTTGGCAAATAGTTTTCCCTTGTGGAAAGCTTTACCATTCTGTGTTTGTTTGTGCTCGTGTCTAATTTTAACAGCGTGCGCCCTTCCTTTTTGTTTTTACTTGGCTTTGCTACTAGATTTACGTTCATCTATACACGCATATAAACAGTAAGAGCTGCGGTAACACATTTATGTACGTGAATAGGTTCCTTTTGTCCCTTTTCTATTGTTTTGTGTAAGTGTATTCAAGTCAAGTTTATTCAAGTCAACTGGCAAAGTCCATGATACTTTGGCTAAGTTACTTTGATTGTTGTTTCAGTCAGGAGAAGTCACATGCATTTAAACAAAAATGCATTCTTGAACAATTGCTCTGTGTCAGATCAACTGGCAGAATCTATTGGCCTGTATGATTTGTGCTTTTCATGCTGGGTCTGTAGTTTTAGTGTTTCTTCATCTTCTGTTCAACGACACCAAGCTAAGAATTACCTTACCAGTACCTGGCTCCTATTTCCAATTCTACTTCCATTGTTGCAAAGTTGTGATGATTCTCTGGCATTCTCACTGGATGTTTGGTATGAGTTATGTAAAACTGGCAGGCAGCTCACTTTAGTATTGAGCAGAGAGAGTGAGAGCTCCTCTTTCCTCTATCCTATGAAAGGTTAGGAGGAAATCTAAACAAATGTCCCCTGTTGCACTCAAAATAGACACACCCATAATAACTCAGTTGGATCTCGAAAAATGTAGGTTGTTCTGCATGCAATTGGATAAAGAAAACAATGCTCAAAATTATCTGCATGCATGAGAAGACAACAGGACAGAGTAAGTTATCACGGACAGCAAATTCTAAACAAAGCAGAGGTCACACGTACTGACAATATTATGTGGGACAGTTGAATCCAAGCATAATTCGGTTGTGATTTTAATGATTTTTGCCTCGAAACAATGAATTTGAAATGAAACAATTAAGGTGTGATTGAGTCTAGTGTGTACATATAAAGCTTAAAAACAGCAATAAAGCTAAAAATTTGTGCTGTGAATAAGTATTGGCCCTTTTCTGAAATTCTTTTTTTTTATGTGTTTTTCCCCACTTTATTTTTTAAGATCATCAAACAAATGTAAATATCAGAGAAATATAACCCAAGTATAGAAATCCTGTCTTTGAATGGTGATTTCATTTATTAATGGAAGAAAAAAAAATCATAAAAACTCAGTTACCCGATCCTCTGTGAAAAAAATAATGATCCCCTGGTTAATCATTAAATCATTGTCTAGGGTTAGGTTCATTTTCACTGATCAAACAGAAGCTTGATTACCTCCAGACCTGCTCCATCAAGAAATTAAACAGAAACTTTTCCCAACAAAATCAAGTCAGACATTTGAAATGCAAAAGCTGCAACAAAGTAACACGATCCCAAAAAATCCTGCTTTCAGGATAGCAGTCCAAAACACACCAGCAAGTCAACCTCTGATAGGCTGGGCGGCGGAGGGGGTTTGTGAATGTTCATACTTAAAACCGATTGAAATGCAGTGGCATGACATTATAAAGGACGTTCATGTTTGTTCATGTTCATGTTCATGTTTTATGTTAGAGGCTCCATAGCTCAGTGGTTTGGACATTGGTTTGGTGAATCACGGATCGTGAGTTCGTATTCCACTGGGCCTCTACTCCCCAAGAGGGGTTGCGTCAGGAAAGGCATCCAGCGTAAAAACTGTACCAAACAAATATGAGCATTCATCTGAGATGTCACACTGTGGCGACCCCTAACGTGACAAGCCGGAAAAAAATTGTATGTTTGAAAACCCTCCATTTCTGCTGAATTCAAAGAATTCTGATTATGAAACATTGTAAACTAATGGTCATAGTTTTGTGGTATAGGTTGCTGGTGCTGATAGTGATTACACCCTTTCTATTTAAATATATCATATTTTGTGTGTTGTCTGTCTCTTTAGCCTCAATCATACTGCATTTTTTTTTTCTTCCAGAAAAATCCACATTTTCCATTTTTTATTTTTGTTTTGCCTTTTAACACACACACACACACCACACACACACACACACACACACACACACACACACGGTGTTCACTGGGTCAGAAGCAATGGATGGAGAGTGGTGTTAAGGCCAAAGATAGGAAAAGAATGAGAGTGGATGCCTCAAGGGATAAACTGAAAAAAGGACTAGTGAAGAGTGAAGAAAAAGATGATGGGAGAAGTGCATCTTCTAATCGCTATTTTGTTTATTCTTAGCGCACTGGGATGGTGTGCAGCAATGTTTGTTTAGTGTACTACTTCCCCCTTCTGTTTCTCTTTGTCCATCCATCCTTTTATCCCACCCTCCATCTCTTCTCCCATGGCATCGGCTCATCACTCTCACATTCTGTTTCCTTCACTCTCTAACCTCCATAAAGAGCATCCCCCCTCCATCATAACACACACAAACACACATGAAGAGGCAAGTGACGTGCAATACGTCCCCAGGCATGATGGGAAAAATGTATGTATAAAGTAGTCTAATGCATTACTAGGGTTCAAATCCACATTGTGGGGTAGCTCAGACATACACAGACTTGTTGAAGACTGTGATGGACCAGCTGAGGACAAAATATGATGGCTGACGATTTTGGCACAAATACTGCTGGTGTGATGGAGAAAGGCGATGAAGTTCTTCAGGTTTTGGAGGTCTGTGATCATGTAGCTGAGAAAGGGGAGGTCATTGTCACGACAATAGAAGCCGACTCAAACCTTCCTCCGTTGGTCAAAACTGAAGCAGGGAACAAATCAAGCCAGGTAGGACGAAGAGGTCCAAAGTCAGCTGACAAATTTGCACTATTTTTGGCAGGAGAACTGTTTTGTGTTTTGCTTAGTCATGCACACATGCATATGTGTGCAGCGTGTACAGTATTTGTACATGTGGAATGCCAGTTTTTCATGGCGGTTAACAATACCCGATTGGTAGCAGATAACAAAATGCACATAATGCTGTTAAGTCGCGTACAGTATATTGCAATCACAGGTCACCATTGCAGTCTTTGAGGACCTCTTTAACTCTCTTTTCAGAAATCGTAAAAATTTAAATAGTTTAAGTCACTAAAATGTTTACTTGATAAAAAGAGATTGTTTTGATTGTTTTGCATTGTTTTGAGTAGTAATTTAAGTCATTTCAAGTCCTCACTCTGCGGATCATTCCGTCCCTCTAAATACTTGTCTTACTGAACGGCTCTAGGACATTTTAAGTTCTGTCGGCTCCTTGCCACTTCCTCTCTTTCACCTACTTTCATGTGATGAAGGAGACTGGGAACCTGTTGTCTTTAATTGGTTAATCCTGTGGAGAAATGTGGGTCACGACTGTCTATTTTTAGTCCGCGAGTTGAGAAAAGATTAGAGATGTATTAACCCACTTTGTCAAGCGTAGTTGACTTATAATGATATAGTTCATATTCAAATGCCCAAAATGTGCTTTGATTTATCGTAACGAAGGATGTAGAGCTCTTGTTGAGATTTTTTTTTGTTGTCTTTGTGAGCCCCACTGGGATCTGGCTTTGGGTTACCCTTTTACCAGAGGAATCCAAGTCAGACATTTTATTGTCTGGTTTTCTATTTCCATCCATCCATTTCCTTAGCCACTCATCCTCACGAGGGTCGCGGGAGAGCTGGAGCCAATCCCTGCTGTCAACGGGCAGGAGGCAGGCAACACCCTGAACTGGTTACTAGCCAATCGCACGGCACATAGAGACAAACAGCCGCACTCACAATCACACCTAGGGGCAATTTAGGGTGTCCAATTAATGTTGCATGTTTTTGGGAAGTGGGAGGAAACCGGAGTGCCCGGAGAAAACCCACGCAGGCACGGGGAGAACATGCAAACTCCACACAGGCGGGTCCGGGATCAAACCCGGGACCTCACAACTGTGAGGCCAAGGCTTTCCTGCTGATCCACCATGCCGCCTGGTTTGCTACTTGTGATGTAATTCTTCTGAGATGGTTTAAACAGCTGAAAAATCAGCAACAGATATGTCCGTGAAGGCCAATTGGTCAATTTATGTAACGTATTTTCCAGATGATAAGCCGCTACATTTTTCAGCTGCTGTGAACCCTGCGGTATATTTAACAATGAGGCTAAAATTTAGTTTTTTTTGTCAATAGTGGCTATGAGTTTGAAAGTACAACAAAAACCTGTTGGAACAAAATGGTAAAAAAAAATGTCCGTTCCCTACTATGGACTCGGGTTTGTGCATGTGCAGATGCCTCCAATGTGTAGAAGAAGATTTAACTTTCAGCGCGCATATAAGAAAAAGAATGTACTTCAGTTGGGCGTAGAAGAAGACAAAGCTACCTGGAATGTGTGCAGAACAAGACTGTGCTAGTGTTTGGTCCCCTCAAAGCAGGACAGAGCACGACACACACCAATGCAAAATACATATTTTTAACAAGAATTTCAAATCTTTTCATAAAAATTCGCCGCATGTGAAGGTCTTCCTTTTCTGACGTCTGCCAATGGATCTTGAAAGCGTGAGCATTGTGAAAGAATCCACCATCTCCAACTAATTTCTAATTTAATTAATTTCTAAAGGCTGGACTGCTACGTGTGGAGAACAGCACGACATCAGTGGTAACTCGAGATGAAAATCACATTGAGAGCAACAAAGAGACGGAAATAGTGTGTGACGGAGACTTTCTGAGGCTTTTCAACTCCCATGTGGTAGATGGACAACTTTAGTGGTTTCAGTGAACATTAGGAGGGAGTTTAAAACTGACTTTACTATTATGTTTTATCATTTTTACTGGGGTTTTCCAGTCACTGTTCGAAAACAAGATGTGTAAATAAACATGTACAAAATCTTCCTGTGTGAATATCTAATTTCGCAGGCTACCAGTACTTACGGTATATATCCGCAGGATATGGTCAGGCTTGATGCGTATATGGGAGGGGGGGCGACGCTGCACGGAGTGGGCGGGGCTTATTATCCAGTGCACGCTGTCATCCGGAAAATATGGTGATGATTTTGATGTCTGATATGTTATAATCTATCACTTAACACATCTGCCTATATTTTTAAAGAATAAACTGTAAGTGTACATAACATCTATTGCTTCTCAGCTTTAAATTATCTGGTGAATCCAAAAATTCCCAGACTTTTACACAAATACCTATAATCTATTTTTCTTTCAATTTCGAACAAAGTTTATTCCTTTGATTGGGAAGGTTAAGCGGTATGAAATATGAATGGATGATTGCCTTTCATTTGATGAACATGTCATTTTGCTACTCAAAGAACAAAAGGTGTTGGTTGTGTGTGGCAGATTATTTTACTTAAGCCCAAACACTGACCACTTAAATTAGTAAAAAAGTATGTTCATAAAGAGATAATCATTGTGCATTTTTTGTGACCACTTGGTGTCGGCACAGTGTAAATTCAGTCAATGATGTCATTGTAAACCTTTCTAGTTGAAACCTTCCTTTGTTATATTTCAACACGCTTTTCTCAGAGTGAGGCCAGAGTACTTTCTTCCTCCTCACCCAGACAGCCAGCCGTCACAGCCCCACCCCACAGCCGGTGTTTCCTCTGCTTTGTGCCGGCAGTTTGTTGTGACTGCCGTGCAAAGAGTCCTTATCGTTGTTGTTATAAAGGCTCTGCTCCAACATGACTGACCTTCATGATGGGCCGATACAGTCTGACCCAAAGATCAGTTGAGCCCAGTTGGCATCGGCACTGTTTTCTTTTTCTGCTTTCCATTTTTGATTCCCTTCCTTTCTCATGATTAGACAACCTCCTCTTCCATTCATAGAGTAGGGGAAAAAAAGTTGAACACAATCCAGTTCTGCGATAAATTTATTAGCTATGTGTATGAAGAAATCAACCGCTAATACAATGTCACATTAAACTACAACACAGCTGCAGCTCTGAGGGGGTGAAAAAAGAGGAAAAAATATCCATTTGATTTTCCTACAGTTATTTATGGTTGAGTAAAATTAACGTTAAAAAAATCCTTATTGTATAAATTAAGATGGAATAAGAGTCGATTTCAAGAGAAAAGGCAGGTAGGTTCTGCCTCATGACTTGGACCGGTTGTTCAGAATCACCTTTATTGGCCAAGTATGTAACAACGCATATTGTCTCATACATGTGCAAGAGACGATGAGTAGAGGCAAGCATAATGGCAGAAAGGAGACAAGAAAAAAAAATCTAAAATAAAAAAAAAAAGGAAGCTTTTCGTGTTGAAAATTGATGGCTCCAAGGCAAGAAAAATAACTGAAATCCAGAATCGTGATGAGTGAAGACTGGATTGCCTAGAAGCAGCCAAACTTCATTAACTGTGAAACATGATTCCAGATTACCGCAATCTCGTGGGTTATTTACTTTTATTAGTTTGTATGTCTGATTATCATTGTCAGAACAGTGAAAACGTATCTTATATTTGCATATATTTTTGATATGAATACTAAATAAAAGATGGCCAAGTATTGATCTCTGCGGGACTCCACAAATGGAAGTAATACTCAAAGGACACATTACATGGTGTCCTATCCGAGAGATAAGATCTAAACCAAAAAAAAGTGCTGTGGCTGTAAAACCAATGTGCTTTTCAAAGCATAGTACAATATTATAATCAACGAGATCAAAGGCAGCTCTGTGATCGAGTAATTTCAGTATTGATGAGGTGTCGTAACTCATAACTAAATGAATTAAAATAAACTAATTGACAAAACTAATTCAACTAAAAATAAACCATTTGTTGATTTTGATCCCAATCAATGTCCTGTTACAAAGAACTGCTGGATGCTGAGTCATCCGTGGCCGTTATTAGGTTACTAACAGTAATCTCCAGCTGGTATCTTAATTTTCATGCAGTCTGTTCTTCTTATGTTCTTCTTTTAACATTCCATATTGACTTTTGACAGACATGAGTCTGATGAGGTGTACTTGACCTTTTTTTTTCTACCTATTGTGACAGTTTGTGTCCAAAATGTGTACTTTTCATGATTTTTTTTTACATTTCAATGTGCTTGTGCTTATGTGCTTATTTGACCAACTATACTGCTGATTAAGTAAACAGATGCACGTATTTTTTAAAATGTGCAGATGAGGTGCCAGTTTTATTGTCATCCACTTCAGGGCAACACTGTCAGGGTCCACGTTATGACTGCATGCGGTTAAAAGTTGAGGCTTTGCGTGGTGCGTGATGTGAGAGTCAGCAAATGAGTGTGTAGAGTTGGCTCCAATGAGCAAAGGTTAGCGTGGGCCATTAAGTGGCTAACGGTGAGCCAGTCTGTGACAGTTCTGGCCGTAGCGGTTCATGTATGCCTTTGTGCTTGTTGTTGGTTTTGTTACCATTTGTTTAATAAAATTACTACGTCATGCCACATTTCTGCACTTTGTAGTGCAGGGGTGCTCAATGCGTTAATCGTGATCGACTGGTCGATGGCAAGGCAGCCTTGGTCGATCAAAAAAAAAAAAGAAATGAGCTAATGTTCCCTCTAAGGTGCGCGCGTACGCAATTGTGTACCGCTGATGCAGTCTCTTCGCAGATATTCTGCGTTGTGTGCAAAAAATAAATAAATAAATTGCAAATTGAAAGTATAATATACAGCTATTCAGTTTGTGGCATTTTGCAATGTGATTCAATGAGTGAGGGATGACTGGTTGTTACATCCTATGGCACAATTCACATACGTGCTGTAAAAATGAAAAGAGGAAGCCACTGGTTTCTTTAAGCAACACACAGAACTTTCTCCCACAATGACCGCTGCTCCGTCACACTTTCTTTTTCCTAGTTTACCTTACACCCCCTCCTTCCCCCCTCTTAAAGACATACACTCATAATTACAAATGTTACAGTACTTACGCAGCCTATCAATGTGTTTTGTAATGACAGCGTCCACCACCGCTGCTTTAGTTAACAACAACACAGTCTGTGAAACGTAGAGCAAAGACGAGGTGGACATGCTGCTTATGTTTACTTTCAATATTAATGGATTAAGTTAAAGAAGAAATACTGTTGTTTTAAGATGCAGTGACTGTCGGAGTATGTGAATAATCGAAGAAAAAGTGGTTAAACTGGACGAGATTTTCTCTTTTCCAAGTGGGAAAAGTAGGAAGTAGAAAGTGCAGGATGAGATTGTGTGTTATTTTGAAATTCCACCTTGGCACAGCCTGATCCAGGATGAAAGAACAGACAATACAGTGCACAAAAAGCTAATTCTGTTTTTTAAATATAGGAGGCAACATAACATTAACCTAAAAACGGTTTGGGAGCATCATCATCATCACCCGCCCCCACCCCCCACCCCCCAGTCGTCGGTAGCTCGCGAGAGGCTGGCTGCTTAAAAAGTAGGTCTTGGGGTAAAAAAAGTCTGGTGTAGTGCATGAGTATGCAGAAACAGTCCTTTTGGAAAACGAGCGCTGAAAAGTTATGAGGCAGAAATTTGCTTGAACTTTTTTGTATTTTAAAAATTCAACTTATTCGCTAAGTTGTTTCAGCTCTACTATTTTAGAGATGTCTTTTGAAAAGAGTTTGTTTGGGGGGAATCGTAATGTAGCATTGCTGGGGGTTTAACAGACTGTTCGTTGAACGGTAAATTGTGTTTTTGTTGTTCTGCTTGGCCCTTTTCACTCAAGACATGAAAGTATTGTAAACTAAAGAAACATCTTGCAGATTTCACCTTATTTGAAATATGTCGCTCCATATTTGCAGGATGACAACTGGGGTGAGACCACAACAGCTGTTACTGGCACATCAGAACACAGCCTTTCTCAGGAAGACATTGTGCGCATCACTAAGGACCTGGAGGACAGTGTGGGGCTTGATTGCCGCCGTTATTTTACACTCACCCTTGCAGTAATCCTGGGCCTCCTGGTATTTTTCTCACCGCTGGCCTTCATGGTCCTCCCGCACCTGCTCTGGCCAGAGAAGCTGCAGAGCTGTGGCACGGCCTGTGAAGGCCTCTTCATCTCTGTGGCCTTCAAATTGCTCATCCTGCTGCTTGCTGTTTGGGCCCTCTTCTTCCGGCCCCCACGAGCCAGTCTCCCGCGCCTCTTTGTATTCCGGGCTCTGCTTGCTGTTCTGGTGCTGCTCTTTGTGGTCTCCTACTGGTTGTTCTATGGCGTGAGGATACTAGATTCGCAGGTGAGAACATGATCTGCTGTTGAATGCATGCTAAGTACACTCATGCCCCAAGAAAAGGGTTGAATTTGTTCAGTGACAATACTTGTAACTCAAAATAATTGTTGGTATCTTTAATTATTTTTCCATATTGAAATGTCATTAATCTGTTCCAGCCCCCCTCCTTAGAAAAGGGAAAAAAAGCACTATATTGTACTTTATAAAAAAAGAGTAATATGGTTTCCTTTTAAAACTGCAACAATTGATATTAACTGTTTGCATGTCAATGGCATTTTGTTTATTAGCATGATACTATTGCCAATGTTGTTCATCCAAAAGCGCATTTGAGGACATTGCATAGATGAGTAAGTAAATAATAAATACATAAAAGTGTGACAATTTATTAAAGTGAAATAAAAATGGTGTCCCAGAGCTTTTCTCAAAATGAATGTTTCCCACTTTGTAGTAAAGTAACAAGGTCAGAACACTACTGACACAATTGTTTTCCCGAGTGTGGTGTGTGGTCATTTTAAATCGAGCATGCTTTTCAGGAAATACACAAATCTTGCCGTGCTTTGAAATGTATTTCTTATTCGTGTGTTCTACATCTCGTCTTACATGTATCTGCTTGATGCCTGCTTTTCGCTTATCTTTGCAAATGTATTGAGTCACAGTGGCCTACTCTCTTTTCATTCCTCATCCTTGTGCCCTCTAGGATGAAAACTACCAGGGGATTGTGCAATACGCTGTGTCACTGGTGGATGCACTACTCTTCATTCACTACCTGGCCATTGTGCTGCTGGAGTTAAGACAGCTTCAGCCCTATTACTCTGTGTGTGTCACGCGTTCCACAGACGGAGAGACCAGGCACTACAACTTAGGGCAACTCAGGTGAGAGCACCAAACAGTGGGAAGATTAGAGAATACTGTGTGTGTCAAGAAACCCTATGCTGGATGGTTAGGCTACTTATGCATTCGGAAAATCAGGTCAGAGCACATCCACCTCGTTTAGTAGAATAAGGAAGGAAACCCTTTCAAACCACCTGTAGGAAGCTATAATGCCTACAGGTACAATGTCTTTTTTTAAAAAAAACATGTCACCACAGAAGCACCAAAATGATAATGGATGGTCTTTGGGGTGCATTAATGTTTACATGCATATTTGCATAAATACATTATATACGCTTTCCAATGCAGCCCTATCGGGGGACGTAAGCCAGTGCAGACTGTAGGCCTGGATAAATAGAGGGTCAGGAAGCTTAAAGATTTCAGCTACTGTGGGTCGAAGACAAAGAGTTGGAAAGCCGGTTCTTCGGCAGAACGACGAGAGGAAATTGCAGAACATGGAATTGAGTGTTGGGGTGGGAGCGTAATCCGCATTTCGGCCAAACTTAGCTGGGCTAGGCTCCGGCACTCCCGCCACTCTAATGAGGATAAGCGACTTGGAAAATGGATGGATGACAATTAATAATTTTGCTATCAGCATATTTTCACTTTTAGTGATACAAGAAATGAAAGATTTTAATAAAAGCTATCCTCTACCAAACCAAACCAAAAACCGTGACAAACAAAACCCAAACTGAACAATGGATTTTGGGAACTGTTACACCGCTAATTTGTAAACATAGTTCTGATATGACTTGCTAAAATACTCCAGCATATTCTCGTCTCATTTAAGGCTTGTCAGTATAACTTTTTGCAGCAAATTTCTTTGTGCTGGAACCCCCATCTTAGATGTTACTTTTAGGGCAAAAAGAACACAAATACTTTTTTTGTGTGTTTCTTTTGTCAGAGCTTTTAAATTGAACAGGAATGCATTCCTCCCAGCCCAGAAAAGTTATAGAGTGCAACCTGCTGGGCTGCTCGCTCTGTACACATTCGTTCCTTGCTCTGCTTAAAAATTGACCCAATGCGGCTTGCGGACAGCCCTCTCAACAAAGTCGTGTTTTGTGTATTTTCTTTGGTTTTTGATTAATAATTAAACAGAACTGTTGCTGCATAAGCGTTGCAGCTGTATGGATTTAACCCCAAACCATACAGTGCACATATCTCAAATGTCAGTTTCCAAGTCAAAGCAAAAAATTAATAATCTCCCAAAGACTTGTAAGTTGGGTCAGTTGTATCTCAAGGCACCATGCTATACATGAATTTGTGATCGGTGGGTGTAGGTTTGAAATTTGTGGGCTGGTGTTGTATGCTTAAATTTCTGAAAATGATGAGCTACACTTTGTACACGCAGTATTCAGCGGGCAGCACTGGCCATATTGGAGCACTACTATTGCGACTTCGCCATCCATAACCCAGCTCTGCTGTCCGCCTCCAAGTCGCGTGCCGCCAAGCACTTGGCTGGTCTCAAAGTGTACAACGTGGATGGGGACTTTCCAGCTGCCCCTGCTGAAGGTGTGTGTTATATTGTTTAAGCTCATCCTGTGGCTCTAGATTCTCCTGTTTAACTAAAATTCCGTGTCATTCATTGACCGTCTCCTCTCCTCATGTTGTCTCTTTAAGTCTTTAAAGCTAAACTCAGAGCCTATTTATTGAACAGTAAGTTAACTCTATGCTGATGCTTCTCACTCATGTGCACATACTGTCATACTTTGCACCCTTGCCCCACCAAACACACAGGCTGTCGTCATGCCACTTTTTAGTGCCAAATATTCAGCCAACTGTGTAAATGTAACAGACAGTTGCTGTTAAATTATCACCTGTACTCAAGTATACTCATACCTCACTCAAGTGCACTAACCCGACTCACTTTATTTTCTTTTTTGTCCTGCACATGTTAAGAGAGAGTGGCTCACAACTTGTTTCTCCCCCTTGCACCTCTTTTACCCTCGTTTTCACCCGTCATCCTCTCCCAAGCCTGTGCTATTTATTTCCACTATTGTTGAATTGCTTGTCCAAATTAATGCAGCAAGTTTGATGATGCCTGACAAGCTATTGGCTGCTTGCATTTTTTTCTCAGTTGCGAATCCGTAAACTGTTTGGAAGATAATAATGCATACATCCCAACTAACCAGAGTCATTCCAAGTAGGATTTGCTGAAAAAACTCCCCCCTGCTCCGTACATGAATTATTCCATTCATTCGCCATCTCCGGCCTCGATGAATAATTTACTAGATCGCCCATGTTTTAACGTGCATTTGCATTAGTCAGGATCACGCTCTAGAATTCCCTTTTGTGACGAGACAAAAAAAGATTTGAAGGATAATAAATCTCACAGTTTTCAAAGTAATAGTGAATGAAAATACAAAAAGCAACAAGGTTTAATAGTTATAAAAGCATGCCATCGCTTCCTTTGCAGCAAATTGTCATTCTTTCCTTCCTGCATCCTTCGTTTCCATGCACTCCGACAGGTCCGGGGAACAATGCAGCCACAGGGATGGCACACTCCCAGTCCAGAGCCATGATCGCAGCCGCCGCCCATTGCCGGGACTCCGGCCACAACGAACTTTACTACGAGGAGGCCGAGCATGAGCGGCGCGTGCGCAAACGTAAAGCCCGGTGAGTGGCGGGCAATCAGGGAAACGTCAGCGTCTTCCTCATTTGGCGTCATTTTAATTGTTTAAAATATTTGGAATCCAACCACATTTTATCATTGGAATGTTACATAAGAAGCTGAAAAAGATTTTGATGTAGAATAGGCCTACTGAAAATTACTTTCTTGTGTTGAATGAATCTATATTTATCGTTGCACTTTTGGAATTGCAAAGATGAAATAGAGTGCTTCCAGTAGTCCAATTTATTGAGATGCTCCTGTATATCATTGACTCATGATGTCACCCTTCACTGGATTTTGCTCCTAGGTTGGTGGTTGCCGTAGAAGAGGCCTTCACCCATATAAAGCACATGAAGGAGGAGGAGCAGAAGAAAACTCCAGGAGACATTATGGACCCGCGAGAGGCAGCACAAGCCATCTTCCCATCCATGGCACGGGCCCTGCAGAAGTACTTGAGGACAACCAAACAGCAGCACTGCCATAGCATGGAGAGCATCCAGCAGCACCTGGCTTTCTCCATCAGCAACAACATGTCACCTAAGGTCAGACCTCCCTCACAATACTTGGATTTGTACCCCACATAGTCAGGAACACTTATTTTCTTTTTGTGGAACCCATCTCCTGTAGTTTGCTACGAAATCGCAATGCGCTTAAAGCCCCAACTAAATCGAAAAGTAGTGACAAGCATATGTTAAAAGTCGAGGTATTTTTATTGCCAATTCTTCAATATTCGTAACACATACAGAAGATTAAATTCACGCTACTTCAAAAAAAAAGTTAAATCTATAGTACCGTAATTTCCTGACTATAGAGCGCACCTGATCATAAGCCTCACCCAGTACATTTTTAAAGGAAAAACCATTTTGTACATACATAAGCCGCACCTGTCTATAAGCCGCATGTCCCCACATTGAAACATGAGTTATTTACAAAGTAAGACGGTACTCATAAAGAGTTTTCAAAGTTTTGATAATATACCTTAGCTTTTCTTTCCAAACAGTGCCTGTGACGCGGCAGTAACACGGTAGCACAGCACTAACGGGGGGGTTAAAAAAAAACATACCAGGAAAAGTCACTGACAGCCGTCTTCATCTTCCTCCTGTGCACTGAAACCCTGCAAGTTTTTCTCCTCCGTGTTAGATTGGAATAGCATCAGATATTCTTGCATTTTCCATAATGAGGGTCTGTTCATGCTAATTTTATTCATGCACAAAGCGTGAAGTTACATTAAACTTGCGTCTTCCTCAACACAAATATTCCACCTTTTTCAGTCTTACCTTTTCTGCTCGATCGCCCCTGGCGGCTGTTATAAAAAAAACTGCATAAATTAGCTGCATCATTGCATAAGCCGCAGGGTTGAGAGCATGTGACCAAAGTCACAATTTATACCCGGAAATTACGGTATATACAGTATAAAGTATATTAATTGAATGTGAACATATCCAAGACCAGGCGATGTGTGCAACATAGTCACATTAAAGAATCTGGGCAAAAAAGACAAATTAGATGACCAAACCCCAATGCTGGCGTGTGCGACCATGAGTCTGGTGTGTGCGGGTGCATGTGCGCGCACGTGTGTGTGTCTGTGGCCATGTGCACATGTATGGATCAAGGTTTGTATGTCAAGGATGAAAAACCTTTCATTGGAAATCTCAAAACATACTTTACTTTTATTTTTATCACCATGCTGTTGAATCAGTTATTGTACCGAATATCCCATTGAATAATCAAGTAATAAGATTTACATTTTATTTTGATAATAAAGGTATTATGCATTATTAATATTGTCCACTCCGCGTTATCTGTGTCTGGTGTGGTGAGTGACAGCCAACTCCACGCTCTCATTCACTGACTCCCATGTCACTCAACAGGAGACGGCCCAACTTTTAAACGCATACACATTGAAAGTCACAGATACAAAAGGGTAGAATGTGAAGATGGTCACCCCACGTGGACAAAAAACTTACTTTCACAACATACTTGGTATTGGTATCATCCAAAATGCTTTCAAATGTATATGAATAATAATGTGAATATACAGTCTCATCTGTCGTGGGGGGTTCTAGAATGTCGTAATAGCTGTGAATACACAAGGGACTATTGAAAAAACACTACGTACTGTAACTGCTGAGCATTTCTTTTCCGACACTGTTGTTTTTGGCATGTTAAATAATTAATAGTGAAAGTGAAGCTGGTCGGGCCGACCCCTGCATCTATAGATTTTTCCCTTGGGAGAAAAAGTTTGAACACCTGTGCTGGAGTGTGTGTAACCTTTTCCTGTCTCTTGCTCAGGCCTTCCTGGAGAGTTACCTGAAGCCAGGTCCAACTCTGCAGTACAGCCGGGACCACTGGTTGGCCCGTCAGTGGACGCTGGTCAGTGAGGCGTCAGTCACCAGCGGCCTGAGGGACGGCACTGTTTTCGTGCTCAAGTGTGCAGACTTCGGCTTGGTGATGACTGTCAAAAAGATCCCCTTCATCCGCATGTCAGAGGAGTACATTGACCCAAAGTCCCACAAGTTTGTCCTGCGATTACAATCGGAGACCTCTGTGTAGGTCTTCTTTTTTTTTATGTTGTTCTTGTTTTTTTACCCATCTTTTTTATGGATCAATATATCACACACATATTTTCAAGGATTTTTTGGGGGGGATTTGGACAGAAATATGAATGATGCTTTGTAGATGTGGAGTGAAATTCTCAGTTTTATGCTCTGCTTGTGAACTGTGCTTGTTATCCCGAATCAGACTAGATGGCAACTTTGGGACGATTTGGGTTGCAAAGTTGTTTGGACAGAATCACGGTGGTACTGGATCTGGATTTCCTAACTGCTCTCCAATGAGGAAAAAGTAGAGATAGAATCTGACTCATTTTGGAGTCCCAAACCAAAAAACAAGTCAGCTTCAAAAATACATCTTTAGGACTATGGACAAAAACATATCTCATGTCAAGCATGCCTGAGTTCAAAAGTTGAACACTTTTTGTCAATGAGGTGAAAAAAAAAAAAGAGATTTATATGCACTGGAAATGTGTTCATGACTCCAGATCAGGGTTGTACGCTACTGCCACCTGGTGAACATTGAACAGAACTACTGAGCGGTGAACCCTTTGTGGATGCCTATACAGTAAGTACACCGTGTCTGTTTATGTATGAACAAGCTGTATGTATCTACAGTGTATATGTTTACTCATATGTTGCACTTGTGTCCTTTTCATCGCCATTACTCACGCTCTTGCCAGGTTACGGCCGACTGTTGAACAGCTTTATGTTCCAGCTTTGCTATTGACTTCTAACACATCCCTTTGTATCGGGTAACAAAATTAAAGCATTTTTATCACTGTTTGTACAACTGCTGTCTTACTGTAGCTAAATGTATTATTGTTTAAAAGTTCCTAAAATGATATGTGCATCCACAAATATCATAAACCTATTTTTGCATGTCATTGAGCTTGACGATAGTTGACGTGTCAGGCCCGAATATCACTGCATGGTGGTAAAAATGAATAGTATCATCCTGGTGGAAATACAGTGTCTAGGTCCACCTGTCGCAACTCATATATCATTGAGTTAATCCCCCCCTCCCTTCCTTGTATACCCGTCTTTTCCTTCCAAGACAAGAATAGGAATGAGTCGAGAGCAAAATGAACATTTGCATCTAAATGGAATGCTTTTCCTCCTTTGATTTGTTTTGTAATGACGTGGTTATGTGCAGATGGATGCATCGTCTCCTCTGTTGGCTTCATCTTCAAACAAATGTCCTGTCCCGACTGATATTGACACATGGGCTAAACTATCTGGTCAAAACTACTCGGGCCAGGCTGTTCATTTAGTCCCAATGCCACATGGCAAGAAAAAAAATCAAATACGACATCCAGTCTAACTTGAAAGGAATTCTTAAAGAATGATTCTCTTGAGCTAAATCTGAGTAAGTGAAAGAGGATGCTGCAGTTTTTGACAAGTTACTTGCTCAAATGATAAAAGGTATCGCTCCTCTCTTTTGTTGTGTGCTTATCCTCAGATGACTGCCCAAATTAAAATTTATAGTCAGAAATGCAGAGGTGGAAGTCAGTCAAATTATTACCAAATACCCAAATCAGACTACAGGATTTTAGCCCCAATATTTGGCCAATCGCGGGCAATTTCCCAGATCGAGCCCAACTTATTTTGTCAGGAACGGCAAAATTTCTTGTGTGACAAAATCCATGAGCAACGATTTGGCCTTCCGAGAGCAAAATGAAAAGTCTAGCATGTTTGATTTTTTTTTTTAATGTATTTTTTTTCCTGATATCTTCAATGCAGTGCCACATACCGACACCTATCTGACATCAACCACAAGGATTGCATGTTGTGACCGGCGCTTTGTCTCCCACCCTTGCTGTTGTCTGCATACTTGTATCCCGAAGCTTTAAAGCACCGGCATGTTTACATGCAACCGTGAGTGCTGGCACTTGCTTGCTAGGCTAAATGACATTTTGTTGCATCTTTGCAATTTGTATTGTATCAAAGGTATGTGAACATACCTCAAGCAATCCTAACCTAGTTTACATGCATTTGTGGGTTTCATAGTGTCAAATGAAGGTAGACATCATAGATGTGTCAATTATATTTGAATTGAAACGACATTGTCAGCCGCCCGAGACACTTGTCAGCTTTCTTCGGCAGGAGGGCCTGAGGTCATGTGAACATGTCTTCACCATCGCACAAACATTGTCTGAATAACTGCAGCATTACTAATTCACTTGTCATGAGTTGGTCGGCTCTTTGTCAGCCTGCTACGTCGAGGGGAGATCACACCTAACTTGTTCGCCCTGATCCCTGCAGTCATTAAAAGGGACCGAACCATCCTGAATTATTCGGTGGCTTTTAATTCATTCAGGAAGGATTGACTTAAGGGCCAAAATGTCCTGATGGTGTCAAAATACGTATCCTAAACATTCCTTGTGAGACAAATGTGGTACGGAATCCGCAGATGACATTCAATCAACAAAACTAATTGGGAATTGGTTTAAACAACATTTTGATACTTTTTCACTGAGATTCCCTTGCAAAGTCAAATAGTTTTGAGATAACCATTCGGCAACACCACCCAAAAATAGTTCTTAGATGTTGCGGTAACTTAGTGAGTGGCAAAGGATACAGAGGCTTTGGGGCTTGTGTCATTATTCCTGAACCGGAGTGATTGGAAATGTTGTCTGTGCTTGCATCAAAACACCAGTGTCACGTGACCGATGACGTTTGAAACTTCTAACGTCATCGCTGTTTCGCTTCGCACGTCATTCCTCCAAAAATGTTTCAAAGCATTTCATTGGCTCATGGCATTTCAACATATTCTGAGCCAATAACAGCTCAACAGGAATGTTTTAGAACAGGGGAGCACAATGCGTCGATCGCAATTGACAAAATCGTGAGGCAGTCTTGGTTAATCGTGGGACGGTGTGCCAAAAAAAAAAAAAAAGATGTCTGCCGATATTCCCTCTAAACTGCGCGCGTGCACAATTGTCCACTGCTGGTGCAGTCTCTTCGCAGATATTCTGTTGCACGCAAAAAAAATCAAATAAATCCAATGCAAATTGAAAGTATCACATAAAGGTATTCAGTTTGTGGCATTTTGAAAATGTAATTCAATGAGTGAGGGATGATGATGAGGGTTGTTACATCCAATGGTGCAATTCACATACGTACTGTAAAATATGAAAAGTAGAAGCCACTGGTTTCTTTTAGGCTGCACACGGAACTTTCTTTAACAACGACCACTGCTCCGTCACACTTTCTTTTTCCCAGTTTACCTTACACACGACCCCCCCCCAACCCCGCTCTTAAAGACGTACACTCATAATTACAAATGTTACAGTACTTACACAGCCTATCAATGTGTTTTATAATGACAGCGTCCACCATCGCTGCTTTAGTTCGCAACACAGTCTGGGCGACGTAGAAAAAAGACGAGCTGGACATGCTGCTTATGTTTACTTTCAATATTAATGGAGAAACTTGAAAAAGAAATGCTGTTGTTTTAAGATGCAATGACTGTCGTAATATGTGAATAATTGAAGAAAAAGTGGTTAAGCTGGACCAGGTTTTCTCTTTTCCGAGTGGGAAAGATCTGGTCTCAAGCCAAAGTAGAAAGTGCAGGATGAGATCCATCCATCCATTTTCTTCACCGCTTATCCTCACGAGGGTCGCAGGGAGTGCTGGAGCCTGTCCCAGCTGTCAGTGCACATTGAGACAAATAGTCGCACTCACAATCACATCTAGGGGCAATTTAGAGTGCCCAATTAATGTTTCATGTTTTTGGGGATGTGGGAGGATACCAGACTGCCCGGAGGAAACCCACGCATGCACAGGGAGAACATGCAAACTCCACACGGGCGGGTCCGGGAATGAACCGGGGACCTCAGAACTGTGAGGCCAACACTTTACCGGCTGATCCACCGTGGCTCCCTGCAGGATGAGGTGGTGTGGAATTTTCAAATTCCACCTTGGCACAGCCTGATCCAGGATGAAAGCACGGACATTACAGTGCACCAAAAAATAAATCTGTATTTTAAATATAGGAGGGAACATAACATTAGGGAGCATCATCGTCATCAACTCCCCAGTCGTCGGTAGATCGCGAGAGGCTGGCTGCTTGAAAATTAGATCTTGGGGTAAAAAAAGTCTGAGCAGCCCTGTTTTTATTGGGTATTGGGGAGAGCATCTGCATATTTTATTATCATGATGATATAATCATTTTGGGGTATGAATGGAAAAAAAAAAACACTTGACTGACCATACAAACTTTTCTGAACTTTTATTACTGTCATGGGAAACGGTGCGAGTGCTTCACTTATGTTCTTGAGAAATTGCTATGGCTTCAGTTGTCCACCAGATGACACCGTCACTGAGCCTCTGGATTCACAAACACACCGCGACGGTAACAATAAACCTTTAAATTCATGTTTGGATGCAAATGGGAACAACACATGCCGACAAAACATACTACAATATTCACAGACATGTATTATTTATTTTCTGTGGAAAAATGGCTAATATTATTGCATCTTAGTTGACATGTTCTTTGAACTTCATTGCTAAATCTGAACATAGTATGTCTATCAGTGGTTTTCAAACTTTTTTCGCTGCGCCCCCCCCCCCCCCCCAGCATCTTGAAATCTTCTCTAACAGGGTGGGGGCGAGATATGCTAGCACAAAAAAAAAAATGTAAAAATGGTTGTAAATCATCGCAGTGAAAATAGAAAACCAGAAGGAGGTGGGCGGGAGCTGAGATCCCCCAATTTGAAAACTACTCGTCTACTGCCACACGGTGGACAAAGCGTGCACACCAGAATGAGTAGCACACTGCCCATTGAATTATCATGATGCATAAACTGTTTAAATCTTTCCGTTCAATGAAATTGTCATCACAGTTTTCTCCAAAGTACAATACTGTGGAGTTCTGTTTTCCCTGATAAACCGGCGACAAACATTTTTGTTGGTTTTTGTTGAAGTGCTGGAAGGAATTAATTTGCTTTTATTTCAGTGGCGAAAGATAACTCCAGATATGCACAATTTGGGTTACAAATGTGGTCAGAGACGGAAGTAAACTTGTAAGTCAAGGCAGCACTGTGCATTATTTTACTTTTACCTCTGCAAGAAAAGCAATGTTGTAATCGCGATCATAGCATGTAGCAAGCATTACATTGCCCCTATCTCCTCTGTATCATAAAGTACAAGGGGTCAAATCTTAATCTCTCAAAGGATTTCTCATCTGAAAGAGATGTAAAGAGATACGATAAAGATCGCAGCAAGATCAGTCATCGAGGTCATCTTCATCCTGGTCAAGGCTCTCGTTGCTGTCTTCAGTAAAATCCCCGTCAAAGTCTCCACCGTCGTCTTCCAAGTCGTCGTCCTCCGTGTTAATCCTGCCGGACAGGACGTCCTCAATCCAGTCCTCCAGTTCCTCTGCCGTGGGCAGGTCCTCGTCGTCGGACATGTCTAGCCACACACTGTCTGCCTAAATTTGCGCAACAGAAATCTCATTAAAGTCTGTAGAGTTTTGATAAACAAGATTGAGTTTGTCTTACATCTGTGACGTTGACCACACCGATTTGAGGCCTGAACAAGTCCAAATTGAAGGTCTTTTCCCAGTAAGTGGTGAGCTAGAAAACATCAGAAAAGATGCTGCTCACATTTTTGGGAGGGAAGGGGTCCAGTTCAGATTTTTGGTCAAACAAATTGGAGGATCTTTATAACTTTTATACCGAAACAGTTTTACTGTGCACAGTGCACATTTTAAGATGCGACTGTGGTTCTTTGTATTCCGAAGGATTTCAGTGAGGCAGAACCCCTGCCCGAACCCGCCTGATATATGCAAATATCCGAGTTTCTGCATAACCCAGTTTCAAAAGCATTGGATTGGGATGCATTCGCTGCGTAGTAATTGTCTGGAGTATTTTTAGTGCATATGTCAGATGAAGAAAAGACCATTTTATGCATAGTCTAATGAATAAAATGTGTGGAGCACTTTATAATGTATAAACTGTCCATTTTTTTTTTTTTTTTTTACATATCAGCATTCAGTAATCACGGTCAACAGACAGATCTTCTTTTGAGAGTAAACTTTTGAGTTTAGCCTTTCCTTTCTTTTCCTTTGTGGGAAGAGCTTCTTTATTTGCTAAGAAAACTCCGCCAGTTGAAGGTTCCCAGAAGTGTGGAAATATTTTTTTAATTCATCGTATGGAAGGAAGTTTGTGCTTATTTGAAATTCTTGAAACAATTCCTCGGGTGTCATAAAAATATTATTGGTAAATAGCTGTTGTAGATGTTCCCATGTGCAGAAATAAAGGGATATGTTGTTAATATGAAAATCTGGATTGGACCAGAATGAGGAGAGCATACTTGGGAGCTAATTGAGATTCTGCTGCTTCTAGACTTTTCCACTGAGCTATGAGGTGAACGCGATTATTGGGTTCTTGAAAGCGTTATGGCTCTCAGTGGAAATGCCTGACGGGTTAATCAAGTTTGAAAATAGTGTGCCGAAAAAGGCGCAGTCATTTTATACCTTGACAATTGTGTTTAGTGTGTTCAATACCTCATTTTCGCCTGTAGAATTATGGATTGGCTTTCTTATTGTAAAACGTAGTCTTTTATGAACAACTATTGACACTCCTCTTTGCCTGCTGTTATAAAAAAGAAAAAAAAAAGCAGCGATAGCCTGAGTGAAATTTGGATCAATGAGGTATTTTTCTTCTTATTCAGTCAGATCTCTTAGATCTGTATTAAATTTAATGATACAATTTATAATCTTAATTCTCTTTGCCTTTGTTTGAATTCCACTGACATTCCCCGACACAATAATTAAGTGTGATGTGTAATGGGTACGTATCTATTCATTTTGAATAAATCCGGCACTTTTTTTTTTTTTTTTTTTTACAGGTTGCAGCTAATCTTATGGTATTGCAGTATGTGATTTAAAGAGGCCGATAGGAGTGATATATTGAAGTACAGCAAAACCCGGGTACATCAACGGGAAGCAAACAGACATAAAACAGAAAACAGACAGTGGTGTTGAGGGGATAACGTGGTGTGCAGTGGTTTCTACTGCATGGGGAGAGTATTGTCATGGTTGTGTGATTATCGTGTAAAAGTCCAAGCTGAGAAAAAAAAGCTCATCTGAGTCAAGTCATGTGACTTGACTCACGTGAGTCACGTGACTTGAGTCACATAAGACTTACAGTAAGTCCCTCACCTCTGGAGCTCGCTTGCCTCCTAAGATCCTATGAAGTATTACAAATCCATCAATAATGAGGACCAACCAGAGGGAAGTCGTCAGGGTCAATCCAGACAATGCTCAGATCTGGGTTGTTGGTGTTGTCTCTGGCCACGTCCTTCAAGATCTCCAGAAACTCATAGCCATCTGGGTGGTGGAGGGGGGGGGACAATAGTGCAGTATACAGGGCGGTGCCTATAGACTGTTTTCGACTGACGTCACACACCTTCCGATTTAGAACGTGGGCGGCATTTTGGTCTGGTGAATTCAAGTAAACAAACTGTACCTCAGCAGCAATCATTTCAGAAAGGCGTACGAATGGGGGCGCACTGCCACGTTATCGGTTGTAAAGCGACTTTGTTTCAACCGCCAGCTGTGATCAAGAACCAGTGCCAGAAAACGGAGCAACCAAACGGCAACAACTGTGGCTGTCTCGTATGAGCAGAGCTGATCTAGCAGCAAAGTCATTCCCTAACGTCTGAGTTTGCTCGGAGCATTTTGTTCGTGGCAAGTATTGGATACCTTTTAAAATTTCACACCTACTAATAAGTAAGTTCTGTGAAGGAAACTTATTCTTGAGGGCCAACGGCCTACATAATACCCGTGTGTGAATGCAATGCATGTCTCCAAAATCTGTATTTTCTGTTTTATTATAACAAGTTTTGCAAAAATGAGTTACCGCACCGCTAGCTGTTTCGTGAGTTGCGTTAAAAATTTAGCCGTGGAAGTGGAGTAAAAGGTGCGGGCTCCACTTGGGACTGGTCCCGGTCGAACCTCTCTCTCTCTCTCTCTCTCTCTCTCTCTCTCTCTCCCTCGGTAATAAAAACGAAAATAATAATCTAAACCTAAATTTAACACAACGCTGACTGTAATCAGGCGGTACATATTTAAATTGCATCGTGCGGTACACTAACCTTAGCAGTGTGCTTACAATGGATACCGCCGCATGACGAAGCCAGCCATTTATGAATTGGTTGTAGGCCTCCAGACCTTTGTAATTCTTTAGTTGGTCCACGGTATAAGCGCTTGACGAGAAGAGGAGATAGTGAACGATGTCTGGATAGGTTGCCTACGCCCACATTTGTGTGCTCCATTTGTGTTTCTCCAAGGCATATTGGTCGATATTGTCGACAAAAGCACACTTCTAGTCATAGCGGCTCCTTGAAACAACATCGAATGAGCCCCGATTACTTTCCAGTCTTTTTAGCCATCATGCGTCATTTTTAACAGTCGTATGGACATTCGTGTAACTCCGGTCTGAATGCAAACGCCATAGAGTGAACAGCACGTCAGTAGAGTGAACCCATCCAACGTGGCCATGTGCCCCGGATGTAGTCACATGGTCGAAAACAGTCTATTGGGACTAAAAATGTAATAACAGACCTGGATCCTCCTCTTCAGCAAATGCAACAATATGGATTCCGTCCATGTCATCCTCCTGGCAGTGTGTGTAGAGGGGGGAACATGTCTCTGATTTTCATCACCATTTTCTACATGCAGCAAAGCACTACAAGTAGAATTGTGTTTACCCAGGTTTCAAACATGTTCTCTGCCCGGAGCTTCCTCAGAGTGGCCCTGTAGACCACACTCACATTTCAAGATCAGTGCCAGCTATGAACAAAATCAGTAAAATAAATAAATGAAAATATATATATCACATGAACCTTCTGTGATGATTGACAAAATCCACAATGTCCATCTCGGACAAAGGTCTGCCAGGCAGCACGGTGGGCTCCTCCATGAAGGGCTCGTAAAAATTCACTTCGTTCATCTTGAGGGAGAGATGTTTGGCCACCTGAAATACACAAACGATCTTCTGAGAACTCACGCGTCGTGGGGTACATTTGGATGCGGCAACTTACTTTGGACTTACAGCTTTATCAAACGTGGCAAAGAACTTGATGTAAGGTTGAAAACGTTCTGAGGCTTCCTGGAAAGCTTTGTAGTCTGAGGGGGAAGAAAGAGTGAGAAACCCCAAGTGTCGCCTTCAGCGTATGGGCTGGTATACACTTCCATTGTACTATGTATTATCTCTGGACCAGGATTCTCAAACATTGGGTCCCGGGACTCCTCACCAGGGGAAAATGATTTCAAGGACGTCCCTTATAATCTTCATACAATCTTGATGCAACGGACTAATTGAGGCGTGGGATTGGTCGTCAGATATAGCTGATTCTGTGTTACATTGAGCCACTTTTTTTTTTTTTGGGGGGGGGCATATGCACCCATATTACTTCAAAGTATTAAATGCCATCCATCCATCCATCTTCTTCTGCTCATCCAGGGTCAGGTCACTGGAGCAGCAACTCAAGTAGAAAAGCGCAGTACCGTATTCCCTCTCCACAGGCACTCCCTCCAGCTGTCACGGCGGGATTTCAAAATGTTCCCAGGCCAGCCATGAGACGTCGTCTCTCCAACGTGTCCTGGGTCTTCCCCCGTGCCCCACTCCCATTGAGATGCCCCCGGAACACCTCACTTGCGAGGCGTCCAGGGGGCATCCTAACCATATGCCTGATTCACTTCATCTGGCTCTTCCCAACGAGGAGCAGCAGCGACTCTATTCTGAGCTTCCCGTCGTTTCCTCGCTTTTGCGTCATCATTCATGTACAATATTATCATTTACTGCCCATATTTTTTCCACCTATCCATTTTCTGCAATGCTTCTCCTTGTGGGTATGCTAGAGCCTATCGCGGAGGCGGGGTACAACCTGAATTGGTCGGCAGCCAATCATAGGGCACATATAAAGAACTATTTAAACTCACATTCATTCCTACGGACAATTTAGTCTTCAATTAACCTCCTATATATGTTTGGGACATGGGGGGGGGCTTATTAGAGCAAAAGTAGAAAGCGGGCCCTTTTCTTAACTTATTAATCGTACATTACCTGTAGAACCAATTAAATATGCTATATTAATGAATTTGCATAGCATGGGGGGAGGGGCACTAGTCTTCAGACAGAGATATGCACTTGTGTACTATGTGCAAAAATAATTTGCAGTCCCCTACGTTATATTTTCTGGACTCCAATTTGAGAATTATCGCTCAAGATCCCATTTTAGAAACATCACAGCGTGAGCACAATGCACCACATCCCATCTTGTCTCGGGATTGTAATTGCAGTCTGACCTATTAGGGAGTGAACTAGATGCTATTTAAAGCCTCTCATGAGAGAACCCACACAGCGAAATCAGGAGACGGAGAGATCGAGATCCCATTAAGGGTCTTTTGGGACACTGCAAGGAGCTACAGGGGGCAAAATTCTGCTGTGTTTGACTACAAATGAGAGTACAGGACCAGTGACATCACAGTGGCAAAGTAACATACGTAAATCCTCCCCTTTGAAGTAACCGATGAGGCGAATGTCTTCCTCTATCCGTTCAAAGGCTCGGAGCTCCATCGCGTTGTTGATTATTTCCACTGGGTCCTCCAGCACCTGCGAGGGGGGCAACACAGTAAGACGTTGCAAAAAATGCACACATTGATACAGTGAGGAAAATAAGTATTTGAACACCATGCTATATTGCAAGTTCCCCCACTTATAAAGGATGGGTCTTTCAACATGACAATGACCCGAAGCACACGGCCAGGAAAACCAAGGAATGGGCCCGTAAGAAGCATATCAAGTCTCCAGACCTAAACCCAATGGAGGGATCTGAAACTCTGTGTTGTTTCTCAAAGAAACCTGTCTGATCTAGAGAAGATCTGTGTGGAGGAGTGGGCCGGGCAAAAGCCCTCCTGCAGTGTGTGCAAACCTGGTGAAAAACTCCAAGAAACATTTAACCTCTGTAATTGCAAACAAAGGCGACTGTAGATTAGCGGTGGTTTTCTCAGGTTTCCAAATACTTATTTGCAGCTGTATCACACAACTAAATCATTAAAAAAAAGTCATACATTGTGATTTCTGGATTTTTCTTTTTAGATGATCTCTCTCACAGTGGACATGCACCTAAAGATGAAAATTTCAGACCCCTCCATGGGTTCTAAGTGGGACAACTTGCAATATAGCAGGGTGTTCAAATACTTTTTTTCTTTACTGTACATCAACTTGGGAAACACTGAATGGAACACACATTACCGGATGGATCCCGAAGTCTCGTACTGAAAGGTGAAACAGCTCCGAGAAATACTGAAAATTTATGGCGTCAGTGTCTTAAGAGTTTTCTATACACGGGTAGATGTTTTAAAAAAAAAAAAAAAAAAAGCAGACTATCGAAGACATTACCAAATTCAAAATACAAATATTGTCATTTAGAGCGTGTACTTGGAGAGAATGTGGGAAAAATATTCAGAATACCAAAAGAGGTCCAGTCTTTTTTTTTGGTGGGGGTGGGGGATTATAAGAGAAAGTACATATTTTTTTCATTTTAAAAAAGGCTATGTGCGTAAATATAACTATAAAGTGCTTTTAGTGTGCTGATAATAATCGGTCGGTTATCCTAAAATTGCAACATCATAATAAAACTCAGATGTTTTCAGAAAAATTATGAGGAATTCACAAATATGCATTTTGATTGCATAACATTTTCTTACAATAAAAATAAAAATCAATGGAAAATTGAAACTTTTCGGGGTTGAAATGTTATGGGGAGGTCTAAAAAGCAGCTTGTGGTGTTATTGAGTGATTTATCGTGATTTTCACATATTGGAAGCTATTCTTTATATACTGCAACCCATCCACCCATTTTCTGAGCCGCTTATCCTCACAAAGAACCTTTCTGAAAAAAATGCTAAAATTATGGAAAACTTTATTTATTCTCATAATTCTTCTCAAAAAGTTAATGTATTATGGATTCTTGGACCATGATTTAAACTAATTCCAGTATTTATTTGTTCATTTTTATATAATTGGGGATTCCAGCTCATAAAACCCACAAAATTAAGAATTACAAAAAAAAATGGTATACCGTGAAGAAATCACAATTCTCTTCTCAGTTTTGCAGAAAAAAAAGGAAAGAAAGAAATTTGGGTCACATGAAATCAATCAAAATGTGGTACTTTCAAAGCGATGTGTTCATGTTGAATACTCGCTAAGGAATCCCTTCGCTTTGCTCACTGCCGCGATCCGTCACGGCATCGAGGCAATCGGCCTCTGGCATCGTCTAAAGAATTATGGAAGCACACATTAATTCTTACTTTGTTTGCGGGTCTAATGCCCCTAATTTTCCCTGTAATAATAGCCTGTAGCTTCGAAATGGGGTTTAAATCCAGCGAATTGACTGCCCGGTCAAGAACTGTGATGGCATGGGCACCAAACCAGATTTTAGTACTTCTGTCAGCATGGGCAGAGGCCAGGTCCTGCTGGAAGAGGAACTCTGCATCTTCATACACATCCTCAACAGAAGGGATCATGAAGTCCTTGAAATGATTTTGGCTGAGGTGACGGAGACCTGGTTAGAGCATGTGCCTCAAAGATCTGAGGTCCTGGGTTCGAATCCTGACCCCTCTGTGTGGAGTCTCTGTGTGCCCTGCGATTGGCTGGCAACCACTTCAGGGCGTACTCCCTGGTGAGGATACGTGGTTAAGAAAGCGGAGGGATGATATTCTGTTTTTTTTTTTTTCCTGGAAAGGATCTGCAGAAGTTTTCTCTTTTAATGCGAGGTGTACACTTTTGCTGGTTTGCTCACATAGTATAAAATGTATTCTGCCTCATCTGAGCCTAAATTTCTGCATTCAAAGTTGAATTTAGGAGTTTCAATTTCTGAGTTTAAATTTTAATACATAACACGGTTTGACTCCAAAATCATTTCAAAAAGAAATGGGATTCTTTTAAATAAGTTATTACAGTATAATTGTGTTACGAATTGAAATTCACACTCAGAAATTCCAATTTCAAATCGGAAATGTGCATCAAATCTCAGATGGCACACATACAGTATACGCTGTCTATGCTCATCACAATTAATGGGAAAAGTAATAATAATATTGTAATTTACTGTATTGTAATATTGCTGTCACAAGTACTGAGGTGTGATACTGCAAGTTCTGGTATCAGATCGAGGTAAGCTACAGTATCGCCAATCATGATTGTTTGGAATTATTAATTCTGTATTGTGGGTTGCGAATGATTAATGTGGAGGCATCATCCAATGAATAAATCTGGATGAATCTGCGTGATCTTTAAGCGTCTTTGTGATTGTTGAATTATGAATTCAGTCAGATCCACTTCGGGGCATGCTGTGTTGTGTCGAGTGCACTCACATCCAAGAGGAATTCCACAAGAGTGTCCGCTGAGAGTTCTCCATCAAATTCAATGACGCGATCGTCCTTGAAGACGTAGACGCTGCCCACCTCTTGTAGGCCTGATCAAAAACACTTGAATAAGATTGCTGTACACCGTACGTGTGTAACGGCTTACCCAGCTTCTTGGCTACTTTGGCATCCTTTTGCGCATCCACCAGCCCAAATCCAATGTCTTTGTTTTCCAGCACCTGAGCTGTCAGCTGTGCCGTGGGGTCACATGAAACATGCGTTAGGCCATTTGTAGAGGTCAGAGTACGCGTACACGATACGGCATGTGCATGTCTGTGTGGATAAAATCATGAAAAGTCAAGTCCGGTTCCCACTGAATTTGAACTATCACCAGATGACAGCATGTTCTTTCTTTCAGTTTCTCACCTCTAGGACCAGCTCAGTCATCTGGAAGCGCTTCTGCAGCCCCTTGTTGGCAGTCACGGGCTCGTGGTAAAACAGACACAGCAGGTCAAACCTCCTCAGAGCCTTCTTGTAGCTCCGCTCGTTGATGTCCAACACCCGGTCCCTGCCGTCAAAGTTGGGGAATTCCAGGCCTTCCTCTGCAACGCAAAGCAGAATAAAATGGAGGCAAAGAGTGCAAAGCAGAGACGGGCGCACGTGCCGCATTGTCGGCCGATGGTGAGAACGGGAAAGCGATGGCATTCAAAAAGATTGCACTTGTGGTGTCACGTTGGCCCCGCTTTGTGCTCAGCTCCTCTGCTGTACTTTCTTTATCCACCTGGGCTTGCTCTCCTCCCCTCTCCATCACTTTGTCAAATCTCACAGGAGGCATTTCTCCTCCTCCTCCTCACCCACATAGAAGAAGACAGACATTCACAGGGCTGTCTATCTATCTATCTATCTATCTATCTATCTATCTATCTATCTATCTATCTATCTATCTATCTATCTATCTATCTATCTATCTATCTATCTATCTATCTATCTATCTATCTATCTATCTATCTATCTATCTATCTATCTATCTATCTATCTATCTATCTATCTATCTATCTATCTATCTATCTATCTATCTATCATCTATCTATCTATCCATCCATCCATCCATCCATCCATCCATCCCTTTTCTGATGTGTGCTTGGTGCAAAGAATGATAAAAATGGGGGTTGCAGGGCGGTGGTTAAAAAAAAGGAAATAGAAATGCGCGGTCATACTTTTACGAAATCCGTGTGAGCCCGTCATTTCAACATTACGGTAGGTTCGGTTTTGTGTCGCGCATTACGGTAACTACAGCTCTCAGGGAGAAGTAGTCGATTTCAGAACAACAGGCGTCCCTTCTGGTAGTGAGACAAAGCTTGAAGATTGAAGAAAAATGGAGTGTCGCTGTCTGTGGGTCTTTGTGTTGCAACTGTGCATTTTGTTCTCGCTTTGTCGAGCAGGTACTCCATTTGTGTCTTTATGTTTACTTGAAGCTATTTGAAACATGTTCGTCTTCGCTTACCATGATACTTTTGTTGGTGCCTTTTGTCATTCATTAGCTCGAGAGCTAACCTCTCGCTTCGAAATCTAATCCATCCTAAATAAATTAAAACAACAACGTTTACCTTTGCCACGTCGTTATAATCCATGTAAACTGTTTGATGATCTACTTTCTACTATTTCATCAATTTTTCGAACCCTAACCTGGTTTAGACACGATTTGAGTTTTTAAGATGTTACAATCCCGTTGACTTGCGTTGTCCCTAACACAAGTTGGTTGTTTTCACATAAAGTCAAGGTTGAACGTTTTGCCCCCCCCCAAAAAAAATTATAAGGCATGTACGGTAAACACAAGACTACTCTGAGTTCATCACCAAAACAACACTCCTGCAAGGTGGTGGCCGCATCATTCGTTGAAGTAGTGTTTCTTCACCTGGAATGGACAAAAATACTTGATTTGTAGGAAATAATATTTTTCGGGCCAACTCAGTGAAATCGGATAATTTACCTCTGCACACTGGAACGTCCTCATGTTGGTATAGTTGTCCCACAATCATGCTTTGGTCTCGTTTTTCTCTCTTGCTCCAGACAGCCTGGCAATAAGGGACTCGATATCGGAGGCTGTTCAAGTATACAGTCGATGTAACGATGCCAACTGCAGTTGCCATCTTGGGTAAGTGTGATAATCAATTTTTGAATGATCTCCATTAGACCTTATAATTCTGTCATGTTATTTTCACTGTCAAAACATGGACTAAATGTCATTCCTTCCTTAGGGTCTTGCAACAAGACTTGAGTCCCTTTCGCGGAGGAATTTCGGAGGATGTTATGGCTTCGACGGTTAAAAGAGGGGTGGGCACACACTACCAGATCATTGGACATAGATTGTACAGGGAGCGTAACTGCATGTTCCCAGCCAGGTCAGTTCTCCCGAAGTAACCGGCATCCAAGCAACGCGGACCAAGTGGCAAGTGTATTTATTTTTTTTTTTTTAATGTCTCATTCCCTTTTGTGTCCTCAGGTGCAGTGGGGTTGAGCATTTCATATTACAGGTGATTGACAAATTACCTGACTTGGAGATGGTGGTAAATGTCAGGGATTATCCTCAAGTGCCCAACTGGGTGCAGCCACCCTTGCCCGTTTTCTCCTTCAGTAAGGTTGGTGTGTGAAAAGTAAATTGCACTGAGAAAGGAATTACGTAAATCAACTGGGAATTGAGGGCATTTTAATAGAAAGGTATCTTTTTCAAACTGATCCACTATGCCGCCTAACAAATATTTGATGTAATAAAATTAAAGAGTGAATTTTAAGTGCCCCCTCCTCCCCCACTTCCCACATTCAAAACTGTGTACTCATAAATCAAAGTAACATTGAATTTAGATGAAGTCTGGTTATTGAGTCACAATCATGGTGAAATATATTTTACATTTGATAAGAGCCAACCTTCAGTTTTGTACATTCCTGTCAATACCCATAAAAAAAATTCCAACATAGAGAATTTTGCAATATTACATATTTTACAATTTACAGTCCTTTTTGGTTGATGGCTGTGTATGTGTGTGACGTGTAGACTTCAGACTACCAGGACATCATGTACCCAGCATGGACGTTTTGGGAGGGGGGTCCTGCCGTGTGGCCCATATATCCCACCGGACTCGGAAGGTGGGATCTAATGAGGCACGATCTCAAAAAGTAAGGCTGAAGGATATTCTTTGTGTAGCTTGAGTACATTTCCACATAATTTCAAGTAAACTCCAGTGATGTTCTTTCACCACATGCGTATCTGAGAACAGATCTTAGTTCTCTGTCTGCCAAAGTCCAGAAAGCACTTTTATCTCAAATGTCAAAGCAAAAAATGTCATGACTGCTCGTATCTAAAAAAAAAAAATCACAAGTCGGGTCACTCATACTTCAAGTCTTATGGATAACAGTAAAATGTTTTAGGTCTGCAGCTCAATGGCCATGGCAAAAGAAAGAGTCCAAAGTATTCTTCAGAGGGTCACGGTGAGTGGTTTTTCTGTTTTTTTTTTTTTTTTCTTTTAGAATAACATTTTATTTCTGATTGTTCCTGTTATTGACATTTTTATTTTTCGTTTGGGCAACCTGTCTGCAGTTGTTCTAAAGTTGGAGTCAGTCAGACATTTACATTACAAACACTCATTAACGGTTTTGATGATTTATTTGACATTTATCTGAGCCTCTCAGTCTGTATGTGTGGTTTTCACCCGGTGTGGGTTAAAATCAAAACCAAATTCAAACTTGATCACTCGCTTATAAAAAGCCCCCCGCATTAATGACATTCATGCCCAAGAGGTGTCGATGTAAACTCGTTTAAAATAAACTGAGATGATAAGCCTGGGTCTTTTTTTAATATTGAACTAAAATATTGTAGTGTTATTAATTCATCTTCCCCTTTTTTTCCCCCCCTCACTTGGTAGAACAAGTCCAGAGCGGGACCCTCTGATCCTCCTTTCCCGAGACATGCCAGAGCTGGTGGATGCAGAATACACAAAGAACCAGGCCTGGAAGTCTGACAAGGTCAACATGTCATCTTTCATCCCCCTCCCACCTCATACATAAAATTCAAATGTAATGCTTGTTTTATGTTCTTATCTAAATCTAAAACCTTGGAGCATTCATTTTAGGACACTCTTGGGAGACCACCAGCCAAAGAAATCCCACTGGTTGACCACTGCCAGTATAAGTAAGCTGTACGGTGAAGAAAATAAGTATTTGAACACCCTGCTATATTGGAAGTTCTCCCACTTAGAAATCATGGAGGGGACTGAAATTTTCATCGTAGCTGCATGTCCACTGTGAGAGAGATCATCTAAAAAGAAAAGTCCAGAAATAATGTATGATTTCTCAACAATTTCTTTGTGTTCTTTGCTGTAAATAAATATTTGAACACCTGTCTATCAGCTAGAATTCTGACCATCAAAGACCTGTTAGTCCGCCTTTAAAAGTCCACCTCCACTCCATGGATTCTCCGGAATCAGATGCCCCTGTGTGAGGTCGTTAGCTGCGTAAAGACACTCGTCTACCCGATACAATCAATAAGACTCAAGCTTGTAACATTGCCAAGACCAAAGAGCTGTCCAAAGACACCAGAGACAAAATTGTACAACTCCACACGGCTGGAAAGGGCTACAGAGAAATTGCCAAGCAGCTTGGTGAGAAAAGATCCACTGTTGGAGCAATCATTAGAAAATGGAAGAAGCTAAACATGATGGTCAATCTCAATCAGAGTGGAACCCCGTGCAAGATGTCACCTCGTGGGCTCTCAATGATCCTTAGGAAGGTGACAGCATGACAGGAGTTGGTCAATGACCTGAAAAGAGCTGGGACCAGCATTTCCAAGGTGACTTTTGGTAATAAACTAAGACGTCATGGTTTGAAATCATGCAAGGCACGGAAGGTTCTGCTGCTTAAACCAGGACATGTCAAGGCCCGTCTTAAGTTTGCCAAAGAATATTTGGATGGTACAGAGGAGTCATGGGAGAAAGTTTTTGTGGTCAGATGAGACCACAATAGAACTTTTTGGTCATAATTCCACTAACCATGTTTGGAGGAAGACGATTGATGAGTTCCATCCCAAGAACACCATCCCTACTGTGAAGCATGGGGGTGGTAGCATCATGGTTTGGGGGTGTTTTTCTCCACATGGGACAGGACGACTGCACCGTATTAAGGAGAGGATGACCGCGGCCATGTCTTGTGAGATTTTGGGGAACAACCTCTTTCCCTCAGCCAGACCATTGAAGCTGGGTCGTGGCTGGTTCTTTCAACATGACAATGACCCGAAGCACACAGCCAGGAAAACCAAGGAGTGGCTCCGTCTTTTTAGATGACCTCTCTCACAGTGGACATGCACCTACGAAGAAAAATTCAAACCCCTCCATGATTTCTAAGCAGGAGAACTTGCAATATAGCAGGGTGTTCAAATACTTATTTTCTTTACTGTCCATGTGACATTATAGTGAAAATATGTAAATTCCTGGCTCTCTCAGCAAGGCCCTGGGCTTTTCTTTCCCTCCTTCAGATATTTGTTCAACTTCCGAGGAGTGGCGGCCAGCTTTCGCTTCAAACATCTCTTTCTTTGCGGTTCACTGGTGTTCCACGTCGGGGATGAATGGCAAGAGTTTTTCTACCCGCAGCTCAAGCCCTGGGTTCACTACATTCCGGTGAAGCAGGATCTCTCTGATGTCAGGTACCGTCCTTTTTTTTGCATGTTTCTATCATACTCGCGTTCTTCTTCACCTTGTTGAGCATCCTCCGCTTTGCTCTTGAAGTCACTTTTGCTGAACTTTCAATTTTTGGAGACATGTATTTTACCATGGGCTGAACGTCAAGACTCCTCGGGATCCTTTTGTGAGCTTTTCTGGCTTGTTTAACAATTCTTGATTGTAGGGATTCTCGGAGCTTTTCTGTACAAGCGCAAGGGCCACGGGGTATTATATTTTTATTTAATCTCGTGATATTGATTGGACTCTGTAAGCTTACTCTCATTTGATCTTGGAGAAGCTATTAACTAAAGCAATGGTGTCAAACTCAAGGCCCGGGGGGCCAGATCTGGCCCGCCATATGGTTTTATGCGGCCTGCGAAGGCAAATGGTGTGTCAACTTCCAGGATTTTTGTTAAAATTTCAAATTGCCATGTCATAAATTGCAAGCATTTTTTCTGTTAGCAAACATGAGCAATAGTGGAAAAACCCATTTACCTTGATTTCTGATTCCAAATCAGTGTAAAGATAATGAGGTGATTAAAATTTTGTCTACTCATTTTTTTTTTTATGAAAAGAATTTAAATTTTGTGTGTTAATAATCAGTAGAATCTTGATGAATATGCGTGTTCACAGAGAACTACTGGAGTTCGTCAAAGACAATGATGCCATCGCAGAAGAAATTGCCATGAGGTAATCTCATTTTTTTTTCTCTAAGCCACTGACATTCTATTCAAACTCGTTCTATCAATTTTTGCACAGTAGACACTCCGGAGTTAGTGGCATCGTTGTTGATTCTCTTTTGCCTTTGATAGAGGTATGGAGTTCATCTTGGAACACCTGCAAATGCAAGATGTTTCCTGCTACTGGGAGCGACTCCTCACAGAGTTTAGTCGGCTTCTCTCCTACCGACCCAAAAGACTGAACAACTACAGTCAGATCGTGCAGAAGCCCGGCAAGACTGAACTGTGATGACGGCCGTCCAGGTTGGGGTGAACGGAAAACAGAATGTAAACTTGGAAAATTGCTCAGAAGATTTTCACGCAGTCATTTTTTTATCCAAAGTCATCTTCTCATTTCCACGGGGAGCCCCAGCTCACTGGAGGGAAACATAAAGTTGAATATGTTGTAGTATTCGTGTTGTACTTTCTACAGTTTGTATTTTGTGAGCAAATGTGTTCAAGATGAGCCACAGGTATGTTTACGTGACCAAAAATCTGTGATGACGTGTGTGGTCTAAATATAGGACGGCCAAACTTTTCAACAGCGTTACTAGGTTTCTGCCAATTTCTGCCAATAAAACTGTGGTACCTGTTACATATTTTTTTTTTACAGAAAATACAGTTTGTTAATTTAATTTTCTGATAAACAAATGGCAAGGTGGGGGCTGTTGGAGAACGAAGAATCTAAAGGTTGATGATGGAAAATCTGATGTACGAAAAGCACAAAATTAAAGACATTCTCTTATCTGAAAAACACTTGTAGTTAATTAATTTACTTGATTTGTTTGTCAGTTTACATCTTAAAGTTATGGGAGCACATTTAATAGCCTGAAAATCAAATCAATATGCCAATACTACCTAACAGTAACATACAGGTTGTTGTTATAAGTTCTCTTTTCTTCGTGACAATGTATCGAAACAGGTATTGTATACATTTCCCACAAAGTTTACACATTTGTATTTTACTTTTGGACTTTTTTTTACGGGTTCAATCGTTATTTTTGCAAGGCTTTTTATTCATTTATCCATGTGCAGTACTTTTATACAAGTATTCTTTCGTTGCCACCTGTGGATAAAGATAAAGTATCGATGGCTGCGGGTTTCCCTCCTTTCCAGTCGGCGTCAGTAATGCACTGTGAAGCAAAAAAACCCGAAGAAGGCGACAAGAGTTGAGAGGTCGACAGGGAGAAACGGAGGACGATGTCAAACAAATTCTCAGGAGGGACGTTAAATGGCAGTAACGCCAATTAGTACTGACGTTTGCAAATTCTTTTTACCCCACAAAGGACTGGGTTTTTGCCGTTTTCAAGGTATGTTACACTTTCTAAGCGTACCAAGACATTAGCTATTGGTGGTTAACGCTAGCCGACAAGACATCGGTCGACAGGCATACACGATCGATAAACGTGTACAAGAATTGACGTCGCTAAAAAAAAAAAAAAAAAAAACACTTAACCTAAAAACTATCCTTTTCTTTGACTTAAAAAAGTGGAGTGCACATACATTTTGCGCAATTGTATACAGTTCCACTTTTATGCATTACCGTAATTCTTCATATATGGTAGATCAACTCATTGACTACATTTCCACATGTGTATTATATATAATTAATCGAATTACTTCCTCGTATAATAACATTGCACAATACAGCACGCAGCATAGCTAGTTTACTCAGTACAGTTACATAGTGTAGTACTTAAATATATTTAACAATACAAATACAATGATATAAGATACACGAAGTATAAAAGTTACGTATTGTCAACATTTACAATCAAAAGTATTGCATAGTACATTATACATGCGTTAAAATTTAATATTAGCTATGATAGTTCGCACTATCAGGCCTAGTGTAAACGTGCCTACATGGCGGCCATATTGGAGAGGTCGACATTCCCGTGGCGTGCAATGCTTGGACAGTAAAAGAGGTCGTAATTTGCTCAATTCTCAACTGATTTTGTCAACACCAAAGCGTGAGCCACCGCAACATTATGTAAAAAGTATCCATTTGAATTCCCTTGTGATTGTACGTTTTTGCGTGCCGACTTTCTTCTTTTGTTGTTTGTTTTTTTTGCTGAGAACTTTGACCTTGTATATCTTCGCCGTCGGCGCGCAGCACAGAAGGGGCTCGTATGCGGTACGGGAACCTTAGGGAAAGGGGTTTCGTTATGTAATTTTGGGCCTGATTGACTGGCAAAAGTTCCGCTCATGGATCGAAAGACTGGAAACGCCAGCGGGCTGCAGCTGCACAGCGAACCGACGTTCCTACGTGTCTACCGTATTGTTGTTTTTGTCTTTACCATAGAATGCAATGCATTGACACTTTGACACTGGACATTTCTCAGCTGATTTTCATGATTTCGATTATTTTTGTGAACGGCAAAGTACATGCTCTCAAAACTCCTTTAGAAACAAATACAAAATGACATTTTTACACGAGAAAGGGACTTACAATTCCTTTCTTTTGGTAATTGTATGGTATTTTACACAACTGTATGCAGCACAATGTAACAGCCTCCTTGGTCTTTTGATTTTCTTACTGTCCACAGTCATGTCTGTACTCTTGCATGTTACAGTAAACCCCAACATGTTCTCGGCTAACTCCCCTATTTACAGATTTGTTTTGTTGCCTGTGGGGGCTATCCTCTGTTATTAAATGAAATGTTTGGGAATTTTCTGTTTCGGCCCAAGTCTTCTCTCCCCCCACCCCCAAAAAAATAAAAAATCTTTGGCGCCATCTGGTGGGATCTTGGTGCCAAGCATCCATGTTGAACTGAGGGCAGCAAATTCATTTAGTCAGGCCATAGTTTTACCTAGTAGAAAAAATAGATCAGCTGTCATTTTGTGGTGTTTGTACACAATTCCAAATAATTTTGGGTGGGCGCCGAGATTTTAGCTATGTGTGGCAGGGCTCTGTCTAGAGCACCAGTGAGAATTTTTTTTCCCCCTGTGATACCAGCATTACATTATTTACAATTGTGAATCCTTTCCAGATCCACATTGCATGAAAGAATATGTTTTTCCTCTCTCTCTCAGCGAAATAAGTGGTATCCAAAAACTCTGGGTTGATGCCAAATTGAACTGGAATCACCCACACTTGACAGTGTACAAATCAAACAGCTGTTAATGGTCGTGTCAATTGACAAGCGGGGGTAGGGACTATAGAGTGATAGTATAGCTAAGAGCCTGTATGTTTTTAAAAGGCTTGTACCACTTGACATCTGCTTATTTGGACAGCCTCCCCAGCCTGTGCCAGGATTTCTTCTTGCCTTAGGGCTGTTTGTTTTGAAAGGGGGGGGGGGGTGAATCTGCAGCGGCAACTGTTAACAGTTAAGTCATGTGTTTTTGCCTCTGTGCCGCAGCCTGACGCCAGCCGAAGCGTGATGCATCCAGAGCGACCCACGACAGGCTTCACCCTTTGGAGACAACTGGCAGATTCAGCCCTTTGGGGCACGTTGAGCACAGGGCCAGTGCAGGGCCTGATCCAGAGTGCCAGACCTCCTCGCTTCTGCCTCTCGCTCCCGAGGGTCCATGCAGCTGACGTGGCTTCTGCCCAGCCTGGACAGATGCCCTCGTCCCCCTCCTCCACCCGTGCGGTTGCTCCACACCCCATCACTGCCAGCGCCATCCCAAACAACATTGGCAAGCCAGAATTCCCAGACACGGGATGGGAGCGCCTTATGGATCTCTTTCAGAAAGAGTTAGTCATTATCTTTTTGCCTTTTTATTTCACAGTTTGTCTCACCCACTTAAAGCACTGAGAACAATACAATGAACTCACATTTATCACATTTCAGACCCACTTGAGATAGGTTGGAAAAAAAATAAAACGCGCAATATAAAGTACCATAATTTCTGGCCTACAGAGCGCACTGGATAATAAACCTCACCCAGTACATCTGTAAAGGAAATACAATTTGTTACATACATCAGCCGCAGCTGTGTAAAAGCCGCAAGTACCCGCATTGAAACCCAGGTTGAAACACAAGATATTTACAAAGAAAGACGGTACACAGAAAGAGTTTTCAAAGTTTTACTACCTTATCTTAACTTAACATAGCAACAACACAGTAGCATGAACAGGGCTGGTTAAAAAGAAAAAACAAAAACATACCGGTAAAAGTCACTTCCTCGGCACATATATTCCACTGGTCTCACTGTTACCTTTTCCACTCGAGTGCCCTAAAACTAACACTGATGCTTTTGACTCCCCTTTGTATTTTCCTTTATCATTTTCTGCTTTTCCTCTTCCTCTCCCTCTTAATTAATTTTTCTTTCGGCTTGTCCCGTTAGGGGTCGCCACAGCGTGTCATCTTTTTCCATCTAAGCCTCTCTCGTGCATCCTCCTCTCTAACACCCACTGTCCTCATGTCCTCTCTCACAACATCCATCAACCTTTTCTTTGGTCTTCCTCTCGCTCTTTTGCCTGGCAGCGCCATCCTCAGCACCCTACCACCAACATACTCACTCTCTCGCCTTTGAACATGTCCAAACCATCGAAGCCTGCTCTCTCGAACCTTGTCTCCAAAACATCCAACTTTGGCTGTCCCTCTAATGAGCTCATTTCTAAGCCTATCCAACCTGCTCACTCCAAGCGAGAACCTCAACATCTTCATTTCTGCTACCTCCAGTTCAGCTTCCTGTTGTTTCTTCAGTGCCACTGTCTCTACTCCGTACATCATGGCCGGCCTCACCACTGTTTTGTAAACTTTGCCCTTCATCCTAGCAGACACTCTTCTGTCACATAACACACCAGACACCTTTCGCCAGCTGTTCCAACCTGCTTGGACCCGTTTCTTCACTTCCTTACCACACTCACCATTGCTCTGGATTGTTGACCCCAAGTATTTGAAGTCGTCCACCCTCGTTATCTCTTCTCCCTGGAGCCTCACACTCTCCCCTCCACCCCTCTCATTCACGCACATATATTCTGTTTTACTTCAGCTAATCTTCATTCCTCTCCTTTCCAGTGCATACCTCCATCTTTCTAATTGTTCCTCCGCCTGCTCCCTACTTTCACTCCAGATCACATCATCATCTACGAATGTCATGGTCCAAGGGGATTCCAGTCTAACCTCATCTGGCAGCCTATCCATTACTACCGTAAACAGGAAGGGGGTCAGCGCAGAACCCTGATGCAGTCCCACCTCCACCTTAAATTCTTCTGACACACCAACGGCAAATCTCACCGCTGTTCTGCTGCCCTCATACATGTCCTGTTCTATTCTAACATATTTCTCTATTCTAACAGATTTCTCCACCACACCAGACTTGCGCATACACGGTTCCTCTCTTGATACTCTGTCATAGGCTTTCTCTAGGTCTACAATGATACAATGTAGCTCCTTCTGACCTTCGTTGTACTTTTCCACGAGCATCCTCAAGGCAAATAATGCATCTGTGGTACTCTTTCTGGGCATGAAACCATGCTGTTGCTTGCAGATACTTACTTCCTCTCCCTCTTAATTACACTGCATCTAAGTCCAGTGAGCTCTGTGTTACGCCGGCTTCCTGTCCAATACCACAATAAATATAAAATACCTTCAAGGCCATGAATAACCTCGCCCAGCCATACCTTGCTGACCTCCTTTTTGTTGCCATACCCTCCCGCTATTGTAGCTCTTTGTCCTCCATTTTTTTTATGCTTGACTTATTTTAACTGTATAGAAGGTGATCTTGACTTCCCCGAAAGGTGCCTATAAATAAAATGTATTATTATTACTCAAGGTGTGCAAGTCTTAAGTAGGACCTGCCTAGATATTATAAAAACCCATTCAAAAGTGGTCACTTAAATATCAAAGATTTGATAGGGAGCGAAGTAACGGGGTTTGCTGTTTTTTTTTTTTTATCATTTCAAATCATTTGCACAACAGTGAAGCTGAAACTATAAGTTTTTTACTGGCAAATATTTTTATCATGCTTTGACCTTAGACTGTGTCCTACTCTATGTCATCTCTCAGCGCGACCCAAAGTTACCCCGAGGAGGTGACTAACGTGATAAAAAGTGGACTTGTTGCTTCGATAGCGGGCTTGATCTACGGAGGCCTGCCAGCGGCTCGCCATGCTAAGCAGAGGTACATCCAACTGAGCCAGGCAGAACTCTACACTAGTCGTGTGGAAGCAGTCGTAAGTGAACGCTGCAGAGCATACTGTGCATGTGGCTTTGATGTTAAAAGTGTTTTAAAGGAAAGGAAGACAAATCTCAATTCATAAAGTTTTTAAATCTGTGATTACTGTAATGGAGTTCACAACTGGAATGTTTTTTGTTTGAAATATAACCATTAAGCCCAAAATAAGCTTCTCACACACATTCGTGAATTAACTGGTAATGAATACATTGCATTGCTTAATACTGAGTACACTCTAAATTAGTTGGATTGAAGTTAAAAAATAAAAATGATGCAAGCTCTGTTGCAAATAGCAAACATCTGCAACTAATTGCCTGTAGAATTCACATTACCTGCGATTGGCTGGCAACCAGTTCAAGCTGTAGCCCACCTTTCCCCTGAAGAGAGCTGGGATCGGTCCCAGCACCCCTGCGACCCGAATGAGGAGAAGGGGAATGAATGAATTCAGAAGATCGTGGTAAGGCACTACAAATGTCCAATTTGTGTATATCCCACCTCACCTCAACATATGTCCTTGACACGTTTATTCCACCAGATGGCCCCGAACCAATTCTATTATTGCATTGGCTTGAGCACAAAAACAGTGAATAGGAAGTGTTTTTTTTTTTTTTTTTTTGGGGGGGGGGCGTTGGCTGGGGAAATTAGGACAATTTATAACGTGCAAATGCCCAACTGTGTAGTGTAAATCCATATTCTACTGTTATTCGTTCTAAAAGAAATGAATCCACTGTGCAGTACGATAAGGACGACAAGGACTAGTCATCCGTCTGCTTTCCGTACTGCTTATCCTCACCTGGTCGCAGGCATGCCGAGCCCATCCAAGCTACCTTCAGGTGAGAGGCAGGGTACATCCAGAACTGGTCCCCAACCAATCGCAGTAGTGTACTCCAAAAATTATGTTAATACAATAGGCAGTAGAGTTTGTGGTTTGCCACAATTTGGAAGGGAACCAGCAAGAAAAAAAAAAGACTACGTTTGTGTACCAGGAAAAGCTGGGCCCAAAAAGTCTGAACCTCGATATACCAGGGGATGTCTACTTATCCAATATGGATTTCAGATGAACATTACAAGACAGGTGGTTGTTAATTAGTTTTCTGTGTGTTTTGTGTCATATTAGCGTTTGGCCCACCACGCAGCGATCCGAGGTTTTGTGAGATACGGAGTTCGATGGAGCTGGAGAGTTGCTGCATTTGTTTCTTTGTTCAAGTAAGATGAAAAGTACAATCAAGTTTCATGACATGGGCTAATGAGTAACTTGTTAGAGCAGCAATATTGTATTTATTACTTATCTTGTACTTGACAGATAAAGTAAACTTTATGATGAAAAAAATATGGGATTTAAACAAACACGGCGCCGACACATTGCGCTCGGTTCTGTATGGTTCTGTATGGTTGCACCAGTCGTCCATTTAGTCATTTCCTCTTGGCAACGTCATCACAAGAACTTCTGAGATGTCTGAAACATCTATAGTTGACAGTAATTTTGTCTCTCTGTACAATTTGTGTCTCCAGTTCCGTCAGTACAGGCCTGTCAGTTTACCGGGACAAGTACACCGTCGGTAATTTTGCCGCAGCTGGAGGTGAGTCCGTGGATTCTTCTAGTTCCCCACTGATCGTTCCTAGGGTTTATAGGAAAGACAATTCTCTAGGTTGGAGAATATAATTGTGCCATTGGCGCAGTGGAACCACTGAGGTTACAGTAAATGTAATCCATTGTATGATGCTGATCAAGCACCAGCTTGTGTGGTTTTGGGTTGCGTTTCCGCAGTTACATACAACTGCGTTACAGTACCAACTGTAAATTTCTGTGTGCGCACGTCCATGTGTTGTAGCTGTGACTGGAGGAGTTTTCAGACTGAACCTGGGCCTGCGAGGCCTGGTGGCAGGCACCATCATCGGAGCAGTGCTCGGGTAAGCAGCTCATCGTCCTTTTCACATCTGTCCACGTGTTTATTCTCTCATGTTTGTTGTGTATGTACACAGAACTTGAGAGCGACGAGCACTCTGGCAGCCAGCTGCGGCTCTTCCAGCAGCCCTCTGTGCCCCAGCTGAGATCCCCCCTCCCCGACTCATGTCCTTAGTCCTGCTGGCTGCCAGAGGCGCTCATGTGCATGGAGTAGTGCTGTGGCTTGGCTAATAGAGCGGAGAGGGCAGCCAAAGCAGCAGCTGGCTCTCTTCTTTCTACCATCTATGTTATTCCAGCCTCTCCTCCTCTTCAAACATGGCCTGATATGGACTAATGCTTCACTTGCACTCATTTGCCTCATATTTCCCTGTCGTTTAGCACACACAAGTAGGATTTTTGTGCTTTGGAACAGTTTGATATTTAAATTAATGTGTATTTTTCTCACATTCATAGGAAGGCACCTTGGGGGATAAAAAGGGAAACAACTGTATTTAGACAAAAGGTCAAAACACAAAGAATATAGATTTTTAAACATTCAGGATAGTTTGACTTAAATAGAATGTAAAGAAAATGTTTTTTTCTTTCATGACAAAAAAAAATCACTTTCTTGCATTTTGTGCCACAGTTTCTTCACTTCCAACAGTTTCTCCCAACTTTTCATAGGCAATGCAAAGCTTTGAAATGATTTTAAAACTCTTGGCAGGTGTTAGCATTCCTGAGTTCATGCTATTTTAGTACAGTACATATTGTAGAAGTACTAACCTCGTAAAGATTTACCAAGTTGACAACATTCCTCATATTCTCTTTTCCTTTTGGCTTGTCCCGATTTACGTGTCGTCACAGCGTGTCATCTTTTTCAATCGAAGCGTATCTCGTGCATCTTCCTCTCTCACACCGACTGCCCTCATGTCTTCCCTCACAACATCCATCAACCTTTTCTTTGGTCTTCCTCTCGCTCTTTTGCCCGGCACCTCCATCCTCAGCACCCTTCCACCAATATACTCACTCTATCGCCTATGAACATGACCAAACCATCGAAGTCTGCTCTCTCGAATCTTGCCTCCAAAACATCCAGGTTTGGCCGTCCCTCGAATGAGCTCATTTCTAATCCTATCCAACCTGCTCAGTCCTAGCGAAAACCTCAACATCTTCATTTCTGCTACCTCCAGTTCTGCTTCCTGTTGTTTTGTCAGTGCCACCGTCTCTAATACGTACATCATGGCCGGCCTCACCACTGTTTTGTAAACTTTGCCCTTCATCCTAGCAGAGACTCTTCTGTCACATAACACACCAGACACCTTTCGCCAGCTGTTCCAACCTGCTTGGATCCGTTTCTTCACTTCCTTACCACACTCACCATTGCACTGTATTGTTGACCCCAAGTATTTGAAGTCGTCCACCCTTACTATTTCTACTTCTCCCTGGAGCTTCACTCTTCCCCCACTGCCCCTCTTATTCATGCACGTATACTCTGTTTTACTTGGGCTAATCTTCATTCCTCTCCTTTCCAGTGCGTGCCTCCATCTTTCTAATTGTTCCTCCGCCTACTCCCTGCTTTCACTGCACATCACGATATCATCTGCGAACATCATGCTCACCTCGCTTATTTATTGTGTAACCCCATCTCACTCCACATCATCGCCTCACTCTCTCTCGATATATATAGATATATATATATATAGGAATTGAGTCGTGTGGGGGTGGATAGGGGGGGTGTAAAAACATGATCCCAAATGACAATAGATACCCTATACTTTCACTGTAGGTAACCAGGTTAGAACCGATGCTCGCTGAATGTTCTGAAGTTCACTGCCACCATCTAGTGGCTGCGTGTCTAGAGTTTGCTCCCAAGTTCAATTTTTTTGCTTGCAACACTAAGCAAAAAGTCAGCCAAGTGATGTCTCAAAGTTTAAAAAAAAAAAAAAAAAAAACCTTGCACAATTTGCTCCAATTTACTCTCCATTTTGTTGGATGGTAAATGTGATTCAGATTTAAGATGTACTTTTACTTGGACCTTGTCCGTTCGACTACCGCCACACATAAATCTGTGCCACATACACCGCTGTTCATGTGTACTCGAGTGACCAGCCACCCGGAGAGTTTGACATGTGCAACTCAGTCGGACTGTGGCAGGTGCAGGCAGAGCAGAAGTGAAAGTAGGTTAAGCTATACATCACGCTCCAGATATCATGTCACCCTTTTCTCAAAACGTGCTGTTGTTGAGGTTGAGCGGCATGTCAACTCACATCTGTTTTTATAAAGAAATGATTTATATTGTGGATAATTGCTCCAACGTTGTGAATCAGTAGGTCATGTGACATGTATGTCCAGCAAGCGATTAACTGTTACATCATTGCGGATATAAATACCCAAGTGTCATTCTTTCACCCTGAAATTTGATGACTTGCTTGTTTTATGTGTGAATGGAAAATGAACAGTGTGTGTTACAGGACATGGGGCGGGGGGTGTCCAGTAATAGAAAGAATACTGCTCAGAGTTAGTGCTCAAAGTACAAATTAATTCTCTTCTTAGGATTCCTACGGGCGCCTTGATCATCAGCATGCACTCGCTGGCTGGGGAAAGTGCCCGAGAGAGGCGACGGCGAGAGCGCAGGGAGATCTATGAGAGGAAACTTGCAGAGTGGTGAGTTGGGTCCTAAAACAGTCCCGAGGACAACCGCGGTCTGCAATGCATCCTCGTTTGACTCGTTCTCCTTGGCGCTCATCAGGGCGGCCCGACTTGAACTGACAGATGAGTTGATAGGCGATCTGAATGCGGCCTCGCAGGCAGCGGAAACACAGCAGGACTTGAAGAAGATCCAGGAGCTCCTCAGTTTACCGCAGAATGTCATTCAGGACTCAAACAGCCAATGACTCTGTTACGTGCTCAATGAAAGACACTAAAACTGCAACTTCACATAACATTGAGGGGAAATCAAGGTTTTACTTGGACTTGCACTCTTGACTCCTTTCTAAATGAGGAGGAACTAAAATAGTTTTCAGAATAATTTAGGAATCAGAAAGCTGAATACTGTATGTTTCCTGAAAAACCACAATAGCAGCTATCGTACATTAAAGTTACATGGAAATCACACCTGTGGACTGAATTTGAGTCTTGAATATTATTGAAAGGTAATCAAAGAAACTTTTGTCATACAAAGTAGGCAATCTATAATCAATATGCACTGTTCAGTGACTCAACAAATGATGTGACCCAAATCAGTTCCATGATTTGGCGTCTGTTTTCATGTCTTCCTTCTATACATGAGTAAAGCTAAACCGGATGTTTGATTTATTTGTTTTTAACTCCAAGTAAGTATCTTTCGGCTTGTCCCTTTCGGGGTCGCCACAGCGTGTCATCTCAGATGAACGCACATATATGTTTGGCACAATTTTTACACCGGATGCCCATCCTGACGCAACGCTTCTCAGGGAGAGGAGGCCCCACGCGAACCCACAACCCCTGGTTTACCAAACCAGTGCTCTAACCACTGAGCTACGGGGCCTCCAAGTGCCTTACCAAATTGGTTACCGATGGTTTTCACCTCTTGGGTTTGACAACTAAGTCAAAAGAGGGAGGGCTGCACCGCTGCAGACTACACCTTGGCCAGGCAATCGCAGGGCAAATAAAGAGACGGAACCATTCACGTGCAACACCCACCGCTGATTAGGAACTGAACCTAAGCCGCCTCCAACTGAAATCAGGCAAGTGAAACACTCCCCACTGTCAACTTTATACTGGACTTACGTCGTGGAATTGCTTACCTTGTTCTGTAGTTGTTATTTGTGGGTCGACCAGTAAAAGACGATCCATCCGTTATCCGAGCCGCTTATCCCTACACGGGTCGCTGGAGTGCTGGAGCCTATCCCAGCTATCTACGGGGAGGAGGCGGCGTACACCCTGAGCAGGGCACATCCAAACCACCGTTTGCACTCACGTTCATACCTACGGTTCCCGCAAATATTTTTTTTCTCATTATTACTTTACTTTTTGTTTTACATTTTCCGCTAACCCTTTAAAAAAAATTCTCAGAATGGTTATCTGAGGTACTGTATTAAGTTCTAAATCTTGAACCCTCAGCAGCATGGTGGATGGTGACTGGTTGGTAGTTTATATGTCTTGCGATTGCCAAGTTCAGGGTTTACCCAGCCAGCCCCTGGCCTGAGAGCACAGTGAGCACGTTTCATTATGAAGTTACACCCAGCAGATGGAGCTAATTTTACTACCGAGCACACAAACACACAGCAGCCTTTTAGCAGAATTTTTTTTTGTATTTTTTATTTTTTGGGGGGTGAACTCGCCAATGTCATTTTTCAACTGTAAAAGTGGCTGTGACAGTGATTATTGAAGTTATGTGTGTTTGTTGTTTCCCAAGGAATAATGGTTGAAGCTAAGTGTATGCGTATTTATTGAAAAACTGTGTGTCGGGAGGTGTAATTTATTCTCCAAAATGGGGAGCTCCGCGAAAAAAGTTTGGGAACCACTCCTCCAGGGTATGGCTCCAATAGACTTTATTTACTAATTTGTTTTGTAGGTCTTGGGCTGCTTCATATGATTCCCAATTTCGGAAAACCTAATCGCAAAGTACAGCCACGGCTGCTGTTTTGCTCATTTGTAGGGGGCGTTAGTGAGCCCTTTGAATTAAAAAAAAAAAAAAAAAAGCACATTCCGCAAAATATTGAAATGTTCCCCATCCTTGATGTGTGTACTAATTTTGGTGATTCAAGCATATTTAGAGCCTCAAAACAGCATTAGTTTCTTGGCAAATGCCCACGTAACATCACCACAGCAAGAGTGTTTGTCCAAAAGTCACAAATTGTGTATTTGTGACATTCTCAAAGCCTTAAGTCAGGGATGTCGAACTCACTTTTGTCCCGGGCCACATTGTAGTTACAGTTTCCCTGAGAGGGCCGTTATTAATGTGAAACCATGAAAATCTTTCACATCATATTTACAGATGAAATTTATGAGCTACTTTTGTAATCACAAATCAAGGGTAATGGGTTTTTGAACTTTTGTTGTTGTTTGGGCACAGAATATTGCTTGCAATATATCAATGTTATTTATGATATGATGTTTTGAAGCTTTAGTACAATTTTTTTTTTTTTTTTTAAATCATGGAAGTTGATTCTCATACTCCCCGAGAGGGGTTGCGTCAGGAAAGGCATCCGGCATAAAAACTGTGACAAACAAATACGAGCGTTTTGCTGTGGCAACCCCAATGGGACAAGCTGAAAGAAACTCTCAGATGTGTTGTATCAAATGACATACAATTTCCACTTTACATAATTGACTATTAAAAAAAAAGTATCCTTTTTGGCCCCATAGCTCAGTGGTTCGCGCATTGGTTTGGTAAACCAGGGGTCGTGACTTCGTGTCCCACTGGGGCCTCCACTCCCCGAGAGGGGCTGCGTCACAAACGTCAAAAAATTATCTGAGATGTCACGCTGTGGCAACATCTAACAGGACAAGCCGAAAGAAACTTACTTTATGGAAGTTGATTGTCATAATTTTCCTTCACGGGCCACACAAAATCATGCGGAGGCAGATTTGGTCTCCCGGGCCTTGAGTTTGATAGCAGTCTTTTGAGCAATTATTAGATGGCATGAACCTGCAATCAGGAAAACAAAAAGCATGAAACGTAACGATTCTGATTTTTTTTTTTTTTTTTAATTTAAATTCCCTGAAGTAGGGACTGTCATCCAGTGTGTGAAATTTGTTATGATCATCTGTAGTCACGTTCCAACATGATGAATCATTAAAAACTCTCCTCAGAACGATGAAATGTCACCATTTTTAAATTTAATTTTACTTTTTTTCTTTTACTCAGGGTGAGCAACACTTTGTGGCTTTACTGACAAAATTAGAAGTAAAAAAAAAAAAAAACTAGATGTGGTCAACGTGCTCGGAGGATTACAATTAAAATGTAGATGATTTTCTTTTTGTGGCCACTAGATGACGCTCTGCGCACCACCAAATGTCAAACGTGTTCAGGGTGGGTAGGCCTTAAGCATTTTTTGCTTATTTTATTTATGTTTTGTGGCCAAGGAAGTGTGATATCCAAGGTCTCTTCCACCCCCCAATCCCCTCATGTACTACAGCGAAATGGAAATGCCTTTAAGAGGTCTGGAGATGATGCACACCAAGTTTGAAGTCAATGAAATGAAAGCTGTAGGACAACTTTGGGAAAAGTATGACAACTGTCAATGTGGAAAAATACTTTCTGTTCATTTTAGGAGACCACTTCCATAACTGGGGAGGGGGGGGGGTGTCATGCAGGGGACAACTTTATTTCAGATTTGTAGAGAGCCATTTATTTTAAAGTAAAATAGCAAGAAAATAAAAAAATTTGGTACAAGCCCCATGTACGGGCAAATTTTGCTTCAAATCTGAACATGTTTAGGCCCTCAAAAGTCTGATTGATTGTGAGAATAATAAGAATATAATAAAACACAATAACAACAGGTCCTAGGTGAGAGACCAACAAAGCATGGAAAAAAGACCCCCATCATGCTATACACAAATGGATTCAGGTTTCCCTTGCCCTGGATGAGGGTCAGTGGCCCCCATCTGGAGGTGGGGCTCCAAGGTGAGCGCCTGGTGGGCAGGCCCGCACCCATGGGGTTCGGCAGGGCACAGCCCAAAGGGTAACGTGGGTCCCCCTTACCCTGGGCTCACCACCTATGGGAGGGGCCGTAGCAGTCAGGTGCAATGTGAACTGGGCGGAAGCCAAAGGCAGGGACCTCGGCGATCTGAACCTCAGCTGCAAAAACTGGCTCTCGGGATGAGGAATGACCCCACTCTGGCGGTGAACCTGGTGTGTGATGTGGAGAAGTTCTGACTTGTTTTAGGATGGGGAAAGGGAAGTGTGGGCTACTGTAAAGCTACTGCCCCCATGACCTGACCCAGAAAAGCAGTAAAAGATGGACGGATGGATGCCCTGATTGGAATATCCCCCTACAGTTCTGAGGACTGGGGTTCTAATCCTGGACCCACCTATGTGGAGTTAGGTTGTGTTCTTCCCGTGTCTGCGTAGGTTTTGTTTGATTACTGCGATTTCCTTTTCCATCCCTAAAACATCCATTGATTAGAGACAGTAAATTGCCCCTAGGTGTGTCTATGTGCCCTGCGATTGACTGGCGACCAGTTCAGGGTGTACACTGCCTCTCGCCTGAAGAGAGGTGGGAAAGGAGAATAAGTGGATTGATGGATAATAATAATAATAATAATAATAAATGTTGCTTTTACCCGCATCCACGAAGTGGCGCTATGCTATCAGGACAAGCTACATGACATGGTCACGTGACATGTCATGTGAACCACATTAGGGAACCTTATGAACATCTGGCTGCCACCAACAGTAACATTCATGCTAAAAGGCACTTTATTTTGATGAGAAATGTACGAGATAGTTGTAAATACGATAGCATTTATAATCACTGTGCAAATATGTAAAATACAATTAATATTGTTCATATATTTACAGAGGGGTGTGTTTAACGCGCTGCCTTCAAGTACTCCTTCCCGGCATCGGGATCGGTTTACGTGACTCTCACGACCGCTTCGTTTGCCGAATTTTTTTTTTTATTCAATTATTGGAAAAAAGTCTCACCATGACAGGTATATTTTAAATTGAGTTTAGTTTTGTGTGCCTTTTCGTTTTAATCAACTTAAATATTTTGGGCTGCAGGAGGGCTGAACATGACTTGAGCAACGTCCACTTTTCCACGATGTCCTCAAAGTGCACATGACAGTGGCATGTGTGGTGCTCAAGCGCGCTCGACGAGGTCACTCAATAGTTTTCGTGCATGGTAAAATGTTCCCGGAGACCAGAGAAATTGAGAAACCCAACCCTTTGGCAAATGCGGGATTTTTTTCACAGCTTTTTCTGTGGTAAGTCAGCGTCGCGACAGCAGCCTGTCAGTGTCAAGTGGTCAACACACGTTTGGGTTCCACTGCGGTGTTTACTATAATTATCATGTATAATGGCTCCTTCCCAATTGCACCATGTGTAGGTAAATTAACCCGTATATGCGCGCTTCCTTTGCCAGTCTTTATTTTCGCGATAAATCAAACAACATACACTGTGTGGATAGTTTTATAAACTATTGTAAGATGCGGCGGGTCCTGTTCAGACGCGGTTTCAGGGTGACGAACGATGCGCGATGAACTACTTTGCGCCTCTGTGACAGTTTGCTGAGCTGGCAAAAGTACTCATATTTAGTGCTAAAAATCCAGGTACTTGTGTTAAAAGATAGACTGTACTCATTATACTGGCCAGCCGTTGCTCAGTTGGTAGAGCTGCGGGTTGTCCAGTGACTAATGGGTTGCCGGTTCAAGACCCACCGCCCCATACCCACACACATACTTCCCCCCCGTCACCCCCCCACCGAAAAGCCCCGACATAGGGTTGGACAAGCACTGGAACAGTTTTTGGCGACTCTAAACCTGCTTCAACGGGGACTCTATCGGTTCCGACCCTGGCAGCAAGGCCGAGGAGGGCGTCCTGGAAACTGGCCAGATCAGGAATTCCATCTTCGCCCATGGCTGCATCTGGAGAGGTCACTCCAGCGCTACCGTAGCCGCACAGGAGACCCTCTTGCGTTAGGACCTGCAGCCACAGCAAGCGCAGCAACTCAACCATGGACTGACCCAGTTCCAGAAGTCTGAGATTCCACATGGTCCAGATAGATAGAGGCCACAAAACTATATCAACACCTTTAGTAAAAAATAATGAAGTATAGTCTGAAACGTCCTTAAATTACCTTCTTTCTTTCGGCTGGTCCCGTTAGGGGTCGCCGCAGCGTGTCATCTCAGATGAACGCTCATATTTGTTTGGCACTGTTTTTACGCCGGATGCCCTTCCTGATGCAACCTTAAATGTATCAAATGACTTTGTTTGTCAATTATACACAGTGCTTTGTTTTGCAGTATGAAGTTGGATACTGTATTGGGGGGGGGGGTGGCTTGACATGCTATTTATTGGAAGAACGTTCCCTTTGTTATGCCACTTAGATTAGATTAGATTGAAGATTCTTTATTACACCCATAAGAAGTACTGTACTGTATTCTGCTGAGACAACGACATGCAGTTTAGCCATCCAACAAGACGTGGTGATTAGTATTGGAATTTATGTTTGTACAGTCTATCTCTACACACCTACCACCTGTATATAAAATGTGTGTGTGTTTATGATCATGCCAAAGTATGGAAAAAGATAGGATATGCTTTTGATCTCACACACACAACACAAGATCATCTGTGAAACACGGCTTTCATGACTACTTCTGGAACGGCCTCACTAGTTTTTATAGATGATGTAACTCGTGATGGTGGCAGCAGAATGATTGGGGAAGTTTACAAAACCATTTTGTATAGCAATTTACAGAAAAAAATTTCAAAACTAATTGAGAAAAGTTTCCTCATGCAACAAGACGATGACCCAAAACAACAAAGAAATTCATCAGGTTGAGTCTGTCCCCCCTTAGACTGGTCAAGTCAGTCACCGGAAATTAACCCAATAGAGAATGCATTTTGCCCCCTGAAGAGGAGAGTGAAGGGAGAAACCCTCAGAAACAAATAAACTCAAAGAGGCTGCAGTGAAGGTCTGGAAAAAGCATTTCAAATGAAGAATGCAACAGTCTTGTGAAGTCAGTGGGTCGCAGGCTTGATGCAGTTATTAAAAATAAGCGTTATGCCACCAAATATTAAATGTTATTCACTTTAAGTTCATTTTTTTATATTAATTCCAATACTTTAGCTCATTTGAAAATTGTGTGTGTCAAGCCAAAGGGACTCTGTCCCAAGTTGTTTAACACATCTCAATGTAAATGCCATGAAATCCATCCTTCCCTTTTCTTGGCCGCTTATCCTCACAAGGGTTGTGGGGAGTGCTGGAGCCTATGGACAGGAGGCGGAGTACACTCTGAACTGGTTGCCAGCTACTCGCAGGGCACATCGAGACAAACAGCCGCACTCATAATGACACCTCGGGTCAATTTAGAGTATCCAATTAATGTTGCATGTTTTTGGGATGCGGGAGGAAACCGGAGTGCCCGTAGAAAACCCACGCAGGCACGGGGAGAACATGCCAACTCCAAAAAGGCGGGGCCGGGATCGAACCCGGGTCCTCAGAACTGTGAGCCCAACGCTTTACCAGCTGATCCATTGTGCCGCCATGCCATGAAATAAAAGTTGAAATTCTAAACTTTAGTGTCAAATTGCTCTTCCCACAGTTTTGTTGGGGACTCCAGTAAAAGGTGAACTGCTGAGTGTCATAGAAACACTTCTTTGGTTTAAAATACGGAGAACGGCCGATATTTTTTTTCCTTTGCACACGCTTCATAGTTATGAGACAAAAAGAGGTCATGCCAGGTGACTGACTGACTGATGGCAAATACCTGTCGACTCAGTTTTTGGCACCCAGTCTATCCTGTGGTTAGCCATTCCCAGCATGTTAGTGCCCGAATCAAAGAAGCGTTAAATCCCAACGCTCAAACATTAAAAAAAGGAAGAGTCCAAACATCGTGTGCCTGCATTCACATCTCATCATTCGCGAGTGTTGTGCAATCAACACATCTTTTGCTGTTTTTCTATCAGAAACCACCCGAGTTTCTTTCTCATTGCTATTATGAAAAAAGGTCTTCCTAAATCCACCTCTTCTGATGACCCCGTTTGTGTTTCAGCTGGGTAAGTCCTTTGCTCCACGTCGGACACAAGCAAAGGTTGGAAGAAAGTGACCTCTACACAATTCTTCCTGAAGATGAATCCGAAGTACTGGGACAAGACCTGCAGAGGTACTCCTCTTCTTTGTGCCTTTTTATTCTTACAAGACCGGTGTGACGGTTTGAGCGCTCCCGGTGCTGAAAAGTCTCCTTGCAATTGATGCGCATGCGCATATATTTTGTTTCAACATGTGCCATTCTACATACAACTTGTCGCCGAGTCTTCATGTTCGCTATGGACGTCTCAGAAAGACAAACACAGCGAACGTACATATATGTGTATATCTTTTTATCAACTTTTGTTTTAAGGTTAGTTTATAACGTATGTTGGCTCCCTCTATGTAGAAGAAGGGGAATTATGAGACCGGGGGATTTCCCAGTAAGCGTACGCTACGTACCCAGAGTTCCCCGGTTGGTAACGCATGCGCATTAATCACAAGGAGACTTTTCGGCACAGGGGAGCGCTCAGACCGTCACTCCGGTGCGTGGAGATGCCTCTTTTGATTTATTATTTCATTATGGTTTGATGTACAGTAGAACCGCAAAACGGCGGTACGGCTGGTTAACGCATCTGCCTCGTATTTCTGAGGACCTCGGTTCAAATCCGGCCTTCTTTCTGTGGAGTTTGTATGTTATGCCTGCGTGTTTTTTCAGGGTACTCCAGTTTCCTCCCACATCCTCCAAAAATGCATGCTAGGTAACTTCACGACGCTAAATTGTCCGTTGGCGTGCATGTGAGTGCAACTGATTCTTTGTTTATATGTGTCCTGTGCTTGGCTGGTGACCAGCTCAGGGTGTACGCCGCCTCTCGGCTCCAGCACGCCCGCGACCCTAGTGAGGATAAGCGGTTTTGGGAAATGGATGGATAGAACATTCACAGCTAGAGGCAATTTGGAGTCTTGAATGAATGGATGTTTTTGGGACGTGGGAGGGAACCGGAGTGGTCGGCGAAGACCCACACAGGAACGGGTAGAACATGCAAACGCCCCACAGGCGAGGCTGGGATTTGATCCTTAGAAATAGCCACAAAATGTGAATTTCCCTGAGGTTGTGCCAACCAAAAATGTGCGAAAAATGTGCCTTGAGATCCCAGATGACCGTTTGTGTTGTTCGAGAAAAGAGCCATTGTTCGACTATTTTATTGCTGACTTTTAAGCGCTGTAACTAAATCCAACTCCTTTAACAACAAGCAGCATTTTGGCACCTTGTGAACAATTCCTCCAAAAAGAGCTTTCAAGACATTCACTGCCCCTCCAGTTTATTTTAAGTAGAAGTTTACTTTCTTGTAAGGGAATTCTGCAAGTATTTATTTGGATACAAATGGAGCAAGGCACGTGGACAGATAGCATAACAATGCTTACAGGCAGGGATTGTTTATCCTCTGCGAAAAACAACCAGTATTATTGCACCTTACGAAGTGATGCCATACCTTCGATACTTATGTTTGTAGGACGGTATTAATTAAATTGAAGCATTAAATCCTGGAGCACAAAAGAGTACTACTTTACATTTTGTTTGATTATCTTATTGCTATATGTTTTTATAGAGTGCAATTCTTTAGGGAGGTACAGTATTTTCCTTGTTAAAAGACGTAAACATTTTTTGGGGGGGAAGGGAGGGGGGGGGTCACTCATATATTTCACCAGGGAGGGATTATTTGATTGACGAGCATGGTCACAAAAAAAAATTAAACTTTCGCATTTGCATCTAAAACACCGGTGTTCAAACTGTAGCACGGTGGCTCATTGCGGCCCATCTTCTGATTTTAACTGTCCCCTTTTGACTACTATGAAACATGGCAGAAATGCTCATGGAATACAAACTCAGTTGGGCTCTGAGATCGACCGACTCAGGTCAAATAATGGAGCGCAGAGGCCAAAGCAAACATGGTGAAGCAGGTTTTAGCTATTATGCTGCAAAAATAGAATGGAATAAGTTGCCAACAGAGGTGACGTCAGCCCCAATTGTGAGTTTTAAATCCAGATAAAAAACTTCTATTTTCTCATGCGTTTTAGAGTACTTCCACTTTTAGTGATATTTCTTGCACTAAAATCTGTTTTAACTATACATATTCAAATGTTTTTATTTATATATTTGAATGCTTTTAATCATATAAAGCGCATTGAATTACGTTGCTTATAAAATGCACTATACAATTAAGTTTGCTTTGCTTTGCTTGCTAAAAATTGCTCCTGGTTTAGTTCCGTTATTAGAAATATAATCCTCCTGCTGCTCTTCGTTATCACCTTTAACAAAAACTGTGATGTTGCAGTTTAAAAAAGATGACCATAAAATATCTAAAGAATACATAATTGCTTTGCATATCTATCCATCCATCCATCCATCCATCTTCAACTACTTATCCGAGGTCGGTTCGCGGGGGCACTAGCTTTAGATGGAACTTCTCTCTCTCCAGCCACTTCACCCATCTCTTCCGAGGGGATCCCGAGGTGTTCCGTGGCCAGCCGAGAGAGTCTCTCCAGCACGTCCTCGGTCATCCCCGGGGTCTGCACATCCTCAGAACACCTCACCAGGGAGGCGTCCAGGATGCATTCGAATCACATGGCCCAGTCACCTCATTTGACTCCTCTCAATACGAAGGAGCAGTTGTTTGACGCTTGAGCCCCTCCCAGGTGACCGAGCTTTTCACCCTATCATGAAAGGCAAGCCTGGACACCCTGCGGCAGAAACTGATTTCGGCCGTTTCTGTCCGGGATCGTGTTCTTTTGGTCATCACTCGTGACCATTGGTGGGAGTTGGGAGGTGGATTGACTGGTAGATAGAAATCTTCACCTTTCAACTTAGCTCCTTCTTTACCACAACTGATGTACAAAGTCCGCATCACTGCAGACACTGCGGTGATTTGCCCGTCAATCTCGCATTCCGTTCATCCTTCATTAGTGAACAAGACCCCAAGATACTTGAACTCCTCCACTTGGGGCATAATCTCATCCCCCACCTGGTGAGGGCACGCTAACCTTTTCCCACTGACCATGGTTTCAGATTTGGAGGTGTTGATTCTCATTCCAGCTGCTTCACACCTGACTGTGAACAGCTCCGGTTTTGTGTCCAAAAAGCAGGGACACAATACTAAGACCACCTAACCTGACCCCCTCTATGCCTCAGCTACGCCTAGAAATTCTGTCCATAAAAGTTATGAACAGAATTGGTGGCAAAAGCCAGCCTTGGCGGAGTCCAACTCTCACTGGAAATTAGGTGGATTTACTGCCTGCTATGAGAACCAAACTCTGACACCGGTTATACGAGACTGAAAGGCCCGTATCAGGGGGTTTGGTATCCCATATTTCGCCTTCTCCAAGTCCACAAACCACATGTAGACTGGTTGGGTGAGCTCCCATGCACCCTAGAGGATCCTGCCGAGGGTGTAGAGCTGGTCCACTGTTCCACGGCCAGGACGAAAACCACGTTGTTCACACACCCACCTGTCTCCCTTCTTAAAAAGGGGGACCACTACCAAATCCAGAGGCACCGTCCCAAATCTCCACGCAATGTTGCAGAGGGGTGTCAACTAGGACAGCCCAACAACGTTCAGAGACTTTAGGAACTCCGGTCAAATCTCATCCACCTCCGGGGGGTCTTGCCACCGAGGAGCTCTTTAGCCACCTCGGGGACTTCATCCCTGGGGATTCAAGAACCCGCCTCAGAGAACCCAGTCTCTGATTCCTCATGGGATGGCGTGTCGGTGGATGTGAGGAGGTCTTTGAAATATTCTCCCTACCGATTCACAACGTCCCGAGGCGTGGTCAGCAGTGCCCCATCCTCATTATACACAGTGTTGACAGTGCACTCATTCCCCCTCCTGTGACTCCGGATGGTGGACCAAAATTTCCTCGAAACCGCCTGGAAATCTTTCTCCATGCCCTCACTGAACTCCTCTCGGGCCCGAGTTTTTTGCTTCAGCGATCACCAAAGCTGCATTTCACTTGACAAACCGGTACACACATGCCGCCTTGGGAGTCTCACAGGCCAGAAAGCCCCGAAAGGACTCCTTTTTCAGCTTGACGGCATCCTTCACCAGTGGTTTCCACCAATGTGTTCAGGGTTTACCGCCACGACAGGCTCAGACCACTTTACAACCACACCTCTGGTTGGGCGCCTCAACAATGGAGGTGTAAAACATGGTCTACTCAGACTCAATGTCCCCTACACCCCCTGGAACATGAAGAAAGTTCTGTTGGAAGTGGAAGTTGAAATTCCTTCTGAGAAAGGGATTCTGACAGTCATTCCTAACAGACCCTCAGAATAGTTTTTAGCTTGCCACGTCGGACTGGCATCTTCCCCACCATAGGAACCGACTCACCAGCAGGTGGTGATCAGTTGACAGCTGTGCCCCTCTCTTCTGTTCGACTAAGCGATACTGATTCTCAATAAACATCAATTATGAGACTAAAAAACTGAAGCAGAATCTTAAAAACTCCATTGTGACACAGTCAAACTTTTCTGCCATAAAAGGGATGTAGAGCTGCCATTCTGCTGGACCGAAAAGCTGAACAGACAAAAAACACATCAACAAAAAAAAAAAAGATAAATTAAACAAAATAAAACAAATAACACCTGTAGAAAAATCCCCAAAGTCTTTCATTATTATGGAAAATACGATCAGCTCTGCAATTTAGGTACCTTCAGCATGTGTTACTTTTTATGTTCACTTGTAAATTTGTTATTCGAGTGGGCCAGTTACCACAAATTGGGGCACTCATAAGGTACCGCTGTATAGTGAAATCATGAGCTCAGCTTCTTTGCCTCTTTAGCTAAACACAACACTATTATACTTTTTTCACTCATAAACCAAGGATTATTCTAAAATCTATGACTACAATTACATTACCTGTTGAAGAGTTAAACTTTATATTATTGAATTCCTGGTGTATTCCCGTAAATTCTCAATAATTCTCATGGAAACTTTCCAAGATAGAAGATTGCAACAGTCCTATCTGTGACTAACCTAATGTAGAAGTTCCTTTGTAATTTGTGCCTGTGCAAAATCAATGTTTTCACGTGTCTTGCAGGTGCTGGGATCTTGAAGTTAAAAAGGCTACAAAACAACTACGGAAGCCCAAGCTGACCAAAGTCCTTATTAGGTGCTATGGGAAGTCTTACGCTGTCGCGGGACTCTTTGCGGTTTCCTTGGTATGCACTAATAAGGTTTATGAAGACATGATGATGTGACCCAAAGTCAATCGGGAATCTCAATTCATCTGTTTTACAAATTAACATTGTCTATTAACTTTAATACAAAAAGATTAATTTATTTATTGATGTGAAAGAAACCAACTTGTAATTCTTTTGTGAAAAGTAGAACGGCATCTCTGCAAAGGTTTAATTGAGCCAAATGGAACTGTTTTGTTTGTTGAAGATGTTACCTCTTTATTCCAAAAGGAACTTTATTTCAAAGTCTTATATGGAGTAGAGTCTATTGGTGCCTCATTTGGTGATCCTTGGTGTGGTGACTATCAGGTGAGGTTGGAGGAATTGAGTGGTCCCCTCTGTGGCTGATCACTCCAATTATCAACAATTATCCTCTCCAAACACAACATGCCAATGCCTTTCAAACCCATAAATCCACTCAAACCAAAGCCGATTCCCCCCAAGGACAGAGCTCAAACTTGTTGTTTTTTGGAAACTTGGTGTTTATGCAGTACAGCGCAGGAGGGGAGTACCCTGATCGCCGTATTGGGAAAACCAAGGAACCGCTGAACAGGCGCACGGCGCACTATCGGTGGCTGGCTTCCTAGAGTCCACAGCAGTTCATTAGGATCTCAAGAAGGGTCAAAAGTCTGTATAGGGAAGACTAGTGGTTTGATAGAGGAGTAAAACATGCCATCTATGTCAAACTAGCAAAGATGTCGAAAAACACAGAACCAACAAGAAGACATTCCAACAACTTCTTCCCGCTCGCCATTAAACTGCTATTGGACTCTGCATCCTACACACAAACGTAATTGATCGTCTCAGCATTACCACATTACTTGTAACGTTTCATTACTCAGTTGCTCTCCATAAGTGTGTTTTTATGCCTCCAAAAAAGTTTCAGTCAAAATGACTGCCGAGGGCCGTACTAGAACAGCTCCAACTACCGGAGACCAATTACTTGTGTGTTTTTTGACATACATGGCGAATAAAGATGGTTCTAATTCTGATTCTGATTTGAAGCACCACCTGTGGTCAGCGGAAAGTCGTGTCGTGACATCCCTCCCTCCAAAGATTTTTCTCACTCCATGGGAAGACCCTAATCAGTTGTTGGCAAGGAAACGACTGATTGGCATACAGGGGTAGAGCTACAAGTACGTGTTGGTCAGGTGTGCCCCTCCAGACACAAAGCCAGCCACCTCTAACGGAGGGCAGGGCCAGCCCAACCAAATTTTTCTTTCTGGCTCTAGGTGCAGGATAGTTGTTCAACAGCCTTGCAGCGCAACAACGACACCTTATTGTTACCATACCCAGGGAAAACACCCACTGAGGCATAAATGGGGAGATTCAAGCACTGTGAATTGTGAACAGACAACCCGTAAAACTAAAAAGTCCCTCATTGCAGTTTTGAAGTCCAAACCATCCAAGATAACAGCAGGAGTTTGTCCTGGATAGCCCCTCCGATCATCGCAGCAGCTCTAATTTAAATTGGCACCAAGCACATATTTGCTGCTTTCAGTTCAGTGAGCAGTGAGGTGTATGACATAATGGCATCCCGCTGATGTCATTTTTTTTCCCCCCGAATATAACACACGAACACTTGGCTCTTGTCCAAGTGCTCTATCAAAAATGATTTGCTTCCTCTTTGACTACCGGCAAGTGACTGCAGCAATTATCAACGCAATTGTTTTCCTTTTTACAGGAGGCCATTAAAGTCATCCAGCCACTTCTTCTAGGGAAAATCATATTGTTCTTTGAGAATTATGATCCAGATGACAAAAGTGGACTTTGCGCAGTGTACGGCTGCGCCGCCGCCATGTGTGTCTCCACCTTCGGCCTGACTATCCTGCAGCATCTCTATTACTATTTTGTCCAGAGAACAGGCATGAAGATGAGAGTGGCCGTCTGTCACATGATATACTGCAAGGTCAGTGAGGGTCGTGCAGATGTTTTTATTTCAATGTCGCTTTGTGCTGTTACATGGTTACATACATAGGGAGTAAACGTTATCATATTCTGAGTACAAAATGTTGATACTTCTGTCAAAAAAAAAAAAATTGTAAAAATTAAACTTTCAGCTCCCGTACTGTACAGTAAAAAGCACAGACTAAATTTTTACACTTCCGATAGAATTTCTAATGTTTTAAAATGACTGACTAAGAATGCCAGATTACCTCTTCCTCTTTTCCTTTCGGCTTGTCCCGTAGGGGTCGCCACAGCGTGTCATCTTTTTCCATTTTAGCCTATCGTCCTCTCTAACTCCAACTGCCCACATGTCTTCCCTCACAACATCCATCAAGCTTCTCTTTGGTCTTCCTCTCGCTCTTTTGCCTGGCAGCTCCATCCTCGGCACCCTTTTACCAATATACTCACTCTCTCACCTTTGGCCATGTCCAAACCATCGAAGTTTGCTCTCTCTAACCTTGTCTCCAAAACGTCTAACTGGTTGTCCCTTTAATGAGCTCATTTTGAATCCTATCCAATCTGCTCACTCCTAGAGAGAACCTCAACATCTTCATTTCTGCTTCCTGTTGTCTCTTCAGTGCCTCCATACATCATGGCCGGCCTCACCACTGTTTTATAAACTGTCCTTCATCTTAGCAGAGACACTTCTGTCACATAAGCTGTTCTAACCTGCTTGGACCCGTTTCTTTACTTCCTTACCACGCTCACCATCTATCTGGATTGTTGACCCCAGATTGCTTAATGATAGCAAAAACTAGACTTTACCTGTATGGTTCTTTTTTTCCCCCCCAGATTACCTAACGTTCATGTTCTCTCAAGTTGCTACAATCAGTTTTTTTTTTTCTCCAAGATCGCAATCTCAACCAAGTTTAATTATGTTGCGTCATCGTAAGCGGAGGTTGAAAAAAGTAACAAGCCTATTTTGACAAAATAAGGAGCAGAAAGAATGGATTTTTTTTTATAGATGTTGGAATTAAATGTAAACAGGAAGATAAATACATTGCATTGATACATGCAGAATGTACAGTGAAGAAAATAAGTATTTGAACACCCTGCTATATTGCAAGTTCTCCCACTTAGAAATCATGGAGGGCTCTGAAATTTTCATCGTAGGTGCATGTCCAGTGTGAGAGAGATCATCTAAAAAGAAAAATCCAGAAATCGCAATGTATGATTTTTTTTAACGATTTATTTGTGTGATACACTTGCAAATAAGTATTTGAACACCTGTCTATCAGCTAGAATTCTGACCCTCAAAGACCTGTTAGTCTGCCTTTAAAAGTCCACCTCCACTCCATGTATTATCCAGAATCAGGTGCACCTGTGTGAGGTTGTTAGACACCTGTCCACCCCATACAATCAGTGAGACTCAAACTTGTTACATGGCCAAGACCAAAGAGCTGTCCAAAGACACCAGAGGAAAAATTGGACAACTCCACACGGCTGGAAAGGGCTACGGAGAAATTGCCATGCAGCTTGGTGGGGGAAAAAAGTCCACTGTTGGAGCAATCATTACAAAATGGAAGAAGCTGAACATGACGGTTAATTCCAATTGGAGTGGAGCCCATGCAAGATATCACCTTGTGGGGTCTCAGTGATCCTTCAAAAGGTGAGGAATCAGCCAAGGACTACACGACAGGACTTGGTCAAAGACCTGAAAAGAGCTGGGACCACAGTTTCCAAGGTGACTGTTGGTAATGTATACTAAGACGTCAAGGTTTAAAATCAAGCATGGCACGGAAGGTTCCTCTGCTTCTACCAGCACATGTCAAGGCCAGTCTTAAATTTGCCAATGACCATTTGGATGATACAAAGGAGTCATGGGAGAAAGGTTTGTGGTCAGATGAGACCAAAATGGAACTTTCTGGTCAGAATTCCACTAACCGTGTTTGGAGGAAGACAAATGATGAGTTCAATCCCAAGAACACCAGTAGGGACTGTGAAGCATGGGGGTGATAGCATAATGCTTTGGGGGTGTTTTTCTGCACATGGGTCAAGACGACTGCACTGTATTAATGAGAGGATGGCCACGGTTATGTATTGTGAGATTTTGGGGAACAACCTCTTTCCCTCAGTCAGAGCATTGAAGATGGGTCGTGGCTGGGTCTTTCAACGTGACAATGACCCGAAGCACACAGCCAGGAAAACCAAGGAGTGGCTCCGTAAGAAGCATATCAAGGTTCTGGCGTGGCCTAGCCAGTCTCCAGACCTAAACCCAATAGAAAATCTTTGGAGGGAGCTGATACTGCGTGTTTCTCAGCAACAGCCCAGAAAGCTGTCTGATCTAGAGAAGATCTGTGTGGAGGAGTGGGCCAAAATCCCTCCTGCAGTGTGTGCAAACCTGGTGAACAACTACAGGAAACATTTGACCTCTGTATTTGCAAAACAAAGGCTACTGTACCAAATATTAACATTGATTTTCTCAGGTGTTCAAATACTTATTTGGAGCTGTATCACACAAATAAATCGTTAAAAAAAATCATACATTGTCATTTCTGGATTTTTATTTTTAGATTATCTCTCTCACAGTGGACTTGCACCTAGGACTAAAATTAGTGGGAGAACTTGCAATATAGCAGGGTGTTGAAATACTTATTTTCTTCACTGAATTCATGAAGTAGCCAAGTATTTCCCATCACTGACTGATTGTCTTTGTGGCTTTCTCCAGGCTCTTCGTCTCAGCAGCCAAGCGATGGGTCAGACCACCACGGGCCAAATTGTGAACCTCCTTTCAAATGATGTCAATCGTTTTGATGAGGTCAGGTGTGCTGCAACATTTCAATTATCATCCACCGCCCGCCCCCCTTAAATGTCTGTATTTTGAAGCAAATGGCAACCATTGTGTACTCCACCTCTCGCCAGAGACAGCTGGGATAGGCTCCAGTGAGGAGAAGCAGTACACAAAATGGATGGGTTCTTAAATGCTCTTCTGTTCTGTCTCACAACAAAATACCTGAAATTTGTTTGTAAAGAAAAATTCTGCCTCAAATGAAAATATTGTGTATATGCAAATTATGAAAAATGAATCAATATCAAATAATTTCCATTTTGTCAAACGCCCATCGCTAGTAATAACCATTGTCTCTGCCTGCTTAAAACTATCTTCAATAAACTGTTCATTGTGCAGATATTCCAGACCCACTTGCTATACTGTAGGTAAAAATAGTGATATCAAGAGACTGTAAATTTAACAAAAAAATCTTTTGTTATAGTTTTACCCCTCCCATACATTTGCAACACACTGACACTTATTGGAAGACTTTTGAAGACATTGTAAATGTATTTGAATATATTTTACATTCACAGTGTAAGTCATCCATCCATTCATCCATTTTCCGTCCTGCTGAATCTCGCAAGGGACTTGTGTGTGTGGGTCACGGAAGTGCTGCAGCCTATCCCAGGTGTCATCGGGGCATCAGGCGGGGTTACGCCCTGAAATGGTTGCCAGCCAATCGGAGGGCACATAGAAACAAACTGTCCTTTGCGCTCACGTGCACACCTATGTGTAATTTAGAGTCCTCACTTAACCTATTTTGTATATTTTCGGAATGTGGGAGGAAACCAGAGAATCTGGAAAAAAAAACAAGCAGTAAGGACATGCAAACTCCACAAAGGCAAGGTAGGATTTGAAACAGGGTCCTCACAACTGTGAGGCAAATGTGCTAACCAGTCGTCCACCGTGCCGCTTTGTGTACTTCAGTTTGCATAGTTATCCATCCATCCATCCATCCATCCATCCATTTTCTGAGCTGCATATCCTCACGATGGTCACGGGAGTGCTGCAGCCTATCCCAGCTGTCATCGGGCATCAGGCGGGTTATGCCCTCAACTGGTTTCTATCCAATTGCAGGGCACATAGAAGCAAACTATCATTCACGCTCACGTGCACACCTATGTGTAATTTAGAGTCCTCAGTTGACCTATGATGTAAATTTTTGGAATGTGGGAGGAAACCAGAGTATCTGGAAAAACCTAAGCAGTAAGGAACATCCAAACTCCACACAGGTGAGCTCGGATTTGAAAGTTGGTCGTCATCCACCGTGTCACTTTGTGTAATTCAGTTTGCATATTTATTATCCATCCATTCATTTTCTGAGCTGCTTATCCTCACGAGGGTCCCAGGAGTGCTGGAGCCTATCCCAGCTGTCCTTGGGCAGCAGGCGGGGTATGCCCTGAACTGGTGTCCAGCCAATCGTAGGGCACATCAAGACAGACAACAGTCGCACTCACATGCACATCTAGGTGTAATTTAGAATCCTCAGTTAACTATTATATATTTTTAGAATGTGGGACGAAACCAGAGTAAAAACCCAAGCAGTAAGGACATGCAAACTCCGAACAGGCGAGGTAGGATTTGAAACAGAGTCGTCAGAACTGTGGGGCAAACGTGCTAACCAGTCGGCCACCATGTCACTTTACGTTGTTCAGTTTGCATATTTATTATCCACCTATCCATTTTCTGAGCTGCTTATCCTCACGAGGGTCGCAGGAGTGCTGGAACCTATCCCAGCTGTCATCGGGGCATAAGGCGGGGTTCGCCCTGAACTGGTTGCCAGCCAATTGCAGGGCACATAGAAGCAAACTATCATTCACGCTCACGTGCACACCTATGTGTAATTTAGAGTCCTCAGTTGACCTATGATGTAAATTTTTGGAATGTGGGAGGAAACCAGAGTATCTGGAAAAACCTAAGCAGTAAGGAACATCCAAACTCCACACAGGTGAGCTCGGATTTGAAAGCGGGTCGTCATCCACCGTGTCACTTTGTGTAATTCAGTTTGCATATTTATTATCCATCCATTCATTTTCTGAGCTGCTTATCCTCACGAGGGTCCCAGGAGTGCTGGAGCCTATCCCAGCTGTCCTTGGGCAGCAGGCGGGGTATGCCCTGAACTGGTGTCCAGCCAATCGTAGGGCACATCAAGACAGACAACAGTCGCACTCACATGCACATCTAGGTGTAATTTAGAATCCTCAGTTAACTATTATATATATTTTTAGAATGTGGGACGAAACCAGAGTAAAAACCCAAGCAGTAAGGACATGCAAACTCCGAACAGGCGAGGTAGGATTTGAAACAGAGTCGTCAGAACTGTGGGGCAAACGTGCTAACCAGTCGGCCACCATGTCACTTTACGTTGTTCAGTTTGCATATTTATCATCCACCTATCCATTTTCTGAGCTGCTTATCCTCACGAGGGTCGCAGGAGTGCTGGAACCTATCCCAGCTGTCATCGGGGCATAAGGCGGGGTTCGCCCTGAACTGGTTGCCAGCCAATTGCAGGGCACATAGAAACAAACTATCATTCACGCTCACGTGCACACCTATGTGTAATTTAGAGTCCTCAGTTGACCTATAATGCATATTTTTGGAATGTGGGAGGCAACCAGAGCAGTAAGAACATGCAAACTCCACACTGGCGAGGTTGAATTTGAAAGAGGGTCATCAGAACTGTGGGACAAATGTCCTAACTAGTCGTCCACAGTGTCACTTTGTGTTGATCAGTTTGCATATTTATTATCCATCCATTCATTTTTCTGAGCCAAGGGTCACGGGAGTGCTGGCGCCTATCCCAGCTGTCATCGGGCATCAGGCGGGGTACACCCTGAACTAGTTGCCAGCCAATCGCAGGGCACATGGAGACAGACAACAGTCGCACTCACAATCACACTTAGGGGCAATTTAGAGTGTCCAATTAATGTTGCATGTTTTTTGGGATATGGGAGGAAACCGGAGTGCCCGGAGGAAACCCACCCAGGCACGGGGAGAACATGCGGGGAGTTGAACCCCGGTACTGAGAATTGTGAGGCAGACGCTCTCCAGATGTTCTACCATGCCGGCAGTTTGAATATTTAGTCTTTCCATTTTGGCATGCCTCATTCAGCCTTGCCTCAGCAAAAGTCAATGGGAAAAAACAATGCAAAATGCCAAAGGCGGGTTAACGAATACCATTTATATGGGGTTAATATTGTATTCAGTGGTTCCCAAACTTTTTTTGCTGCGCTCCCCTTTTGGAGAAGAAATGCCCCCCCCCCACCCCCCCCCCCCCCCCCACACACACACACCTTTTCTATAAATACACATAGGCTTACCTTAAAAAAAATCACTGGAGTGATCACTTTTAAAGTTTAAAAATTACAACGCCCACCAAGGATAAACAAAAATTGAAACTTTTTAAATTTTATTCAATCATTTCAGTGGCTGGTGTGGGCTTGTGTGCTCTCTTGTAAAAATTAACTCCATCTGCTAGATATAACTTAATAATGAAAAGTGTTCATTGTATCATGTCATAAATTCCCCCCCCCCTCCGATTGAAAACCACTGCTGTAAGCAATAAATATTTGAAGAGAAATGGTACAACAGCACATGACAGGCAAACAACATAATACTCAAAGGCATATATTCTTTATTCTCAGAGAAAAATGACTGTCAATGCAGCTAACTGAATCCCTTACGATAGTTGTGAAATCTTCTTTGTTTGTGTCTCCATGACTGTACTATACTGCCCCCAGTGGCCTAGGCAGACTTAGCAAAGGAACCTGCAGTGAATTAATCACGTGTTAATTCTTCTATTTAGTTATTTGATGAAGAACACTCTAATAGAGTGCTGTTTTTTTTGTTATTAAAAACGTTACAAAAAGGCTGAAATGGCACTTTTTTCATTTCAATGGGGAAAAACCATTTCATTTTTTTTTCCTGTCCTATTCAGCTCCAAGGCTAAAAAGGATGGAGAATCTCTATCCCTTTTGCTCCAAAACAGTTTTACTGTGCAACAGTGTTTTTTTTTTTTTTTTTATACTGCCACCGCGGTTCTTTGTCTTGTGATATTGAACATTTCTATTGGACCTAACATTTTTTTAAAGGAGAATGACAGAGAAAAATAAACAATATGAGAAAGGAGAGAACTGTGACAAAAAATATGCAAAAAAAAGCCACAATATGCATACTACCACGTCACATGTGATGTGAATTTTGTATGTGATATTAGTGCTACACCCTGTCGGGGAAAAACAGAACAAAGGAGCATGAGACAGGACAGGACAGGACAGGACAGGAGGGGAAGAGAGCAGGACAAGCGGATACGACTGTGCAACTGCAATGTGGTGGGCGTGGCTATTTAGATTCTATACATGGAGAAACTGAATGAAAGTGAATGCATGTTTAAACGTAGTGGTTATAGTCTGCAAAAAAGATAATTTCATTGTATACTTACTGTTTCTGCTCTGCGCGCAGATTACGCTCAACCTGCACTACCTGTGGGTAGGACCTCTGCAGGCAGTTGTGATCATCTACTTCCTTTGGTACGAGATCGGGCCCTCGTGTTTAGCAGGGGTGGCTGTCATCGCCTTCATGATGCCCGTGCAGACGTGGTTCGGAAAGCTTTTTGGAATCTTCAGGTGAGTGGGCTCACAAAACGCTGGGACATTTCTAGCCAATTTCTGTCAAAACTTACGATGGGTTACTTTGAAAATAAAAGGCACAAATAACGCAGAAAATCAGGTTAAGGAAAGTCCGGCTCACATCAAAATCAACTAAAGGCCTTAGATTTCGCAGAAGAATTACCGCTGGATATGTATTGTTTTCATCTTGAGAACGGCCTTGTTATGTAATGGTTGAATGGAAGCATCTGTTGCGCTTCTGCTTGTGCCGCGTCGTGATCATTTACAGGCGCAGAGGATAACACAACACGTCGGGGGGCTCTGGAGCCTATCGCAGCTGGAGCTCCAGCACCCCCTGACCCAAACCAGGATAAGTGCTGTTGAAAATGGATGTATCTATCTGTCTATCCATCTGTCTGTCTGTATAAATTTACTATATATTATATTTCCACTGCAGGATGATTCCTCTTGATGATCATTCACGTGTCCAGCAACTCCAGCAGTTTACAACTTCGTGTCATTATATTTAGTAACGTCATCTTTCCATCTACTTTTAGGTGTTGACCGTAACCACTTTGTGCCCTGTGGTATCCCATTGATAGTTTCCGTGGTCCACAGTTTGTCAGCTCTTCGGACAACATGACTTGCCCATTTCCATTCAAGGCTATTAATTTTGGAGTTCTTTGGCAGCTGTGACGTATCGTTCAGCTGCCATTTTAGACCCAATAATTGCTTTCTTGTGCCAAATTATTTATTTATTTATTTTTAATTCCACATCCAACTTTAAGCATTGTCTGAACAAGCCGAATGTTGTAAATTCTCACTTTTTGATGTATCTTTTTCTGAATCCTCTTGCATAATTCACCATATTCTGTGTGGGGTTTGCCTGTTCTCCCCATGCCTGCGTGGGTTTTCTCCGGGCACTCCGGTGTCTTCCCACATCCCCAAAACACGCGTGGTAGGTCGATTGAGGACTCTAAATTGCCCATAGGTGTGAATGTTGAAGGCGAATGGTCGTTTGTTTGTCTGTGCCCCGCCTCTCGCCGAGTGTTAGCTTGGATGGGGTCCAGCGCACCCGTGACCTATGACACAGGGCAAATACAGAACAAATAAGGCAAGTGTACCACTCCATCATCGGTCACTAGATTACCAGAATTTACCACCCTGTTGGTGAGTAATGATAGAACTATCTGAATGTAATGGCCACAGGTTGTTCCAAATGCTGCAAAATGTGTCCTCTAAATCAAATGTGTGATCTGAATGATGTTTTTTTTTTGTGTGTGTGTGTGGTGTGTGTGTGTGTGTGTGTGCAGGAGTAAAACGGCAGTTCTAACTGACAATCGGATCCGTATCATGAACGAAGTGGTGTCTGGCATCCGAATCATCAAGATGTACGCATGGGAAAACCCTTTTTCATCTCTAGTTACAGAGTCCAGAAGGTAACCATAATAGACCTTTTATAATGTTTACAAATGATATGCACCGTCCCTCTTGTGTTAAAAAGTGACTGACTCCGTCCAGCCGGAAATGCATAGGACCGCGCTACACTCACACTGAAGTAGCATATTACATACATTGTACTTCTCAGAGAATCTTTAATATTTTTATTTAACTTTTTACTTTTATTTTATGTCAAGATTATTATTCTGTTACTGGTCTTCAGGCCAGTCGTTACTTTGATGTATCAATTATTGCTTATTTATCTTTTTTTTTTTGCGTTTATTAAGTGTTTGGAGTACAACATCCGCGTTGGACACTATTTGAAACCAATCCAACGTGACCGCTGGTGACGTTTGACTCTAGTTTACCGGTCAAATGACCAAATGCAATCACATGACTCCACACAATCTCTTCAATTGGGCTTCACGGGTATAGATTTGGGAGCACTGGATGCGCCATTCCGGCTAATCCAAGTACCAACGGGGCCGCCATTTTGGTTCCCATTGAACACAATGGTGAGCAACTTGTGTGTGAATTTTGATGAAGAAAAACAACGGCTTTCATCTCAATCTTCATGTCAATTGTCCAATCCGCTTATCCTCACAAGGGTTGTGGGAGTGCCGGAGCATATTTTATGTCTTTCAGGGGACGCGCACACACTATAAGAGTTGACCTTTCCGACCTGTGAATCACTTGTACAATAATCGAATCTGAGTTTGATTGAATTATTATCAGTGCTTTATACATTGCAGGAGAACAACTTTCACTTTGTTAGCGTAGCACTGACCTGCTGAATGAAGTGTGTCATGTTTTATGCCGAAAAGTCGGATCTGTGATACGTAAATGCACCATGTCTGGCAAGAGAAATGTCCGTTTGCCTATTTGTATCACATCAGACTTTTCAGACAAAGCACTGGGTTCTATTTTGAGCCAAGTCAAATGAATACACCCAGTTATTTGGATAATGTACACATGACATAGAAAGCCCTTGGACACCTTCTCGTCTATTGCATGGCGGCGTTTAAAAGGGACAATGGCTGCTAGCTTAGCAAACCTAAAAGAAAATATATAAAACTCTTGATCTTTCCAAGTAAAAAATACTCACCCTGCTTTACATGTGCAGTACGATTCCACTATTTTATCCTGTTGGATTTCAATATGAAGTTTGTGAGGCGTCGAACTTCTTTGCATCGATCGCCAAAATTTTGCTGTAACTCTGACATTGCGTCCTGCTCCGTCCAAAATCTTAATTCCGTGTAAATATCCTTGCGTGAAATAGTTGAGACCTCCCTGTAGAACTCTCTTGGACAAGTGTGACATATTTGGCAAAAGACATACCCCAGTATTATCTGGAGTACGCGATAGAGAATCGACTTCAAACCTGTTCTGTTCAGGTGCCATTTTGGAAGCTTGTTGGACATGGCAACTGTAACTAAGATCGGCATTCGGAAAGGTCAATTTGTACATTTGTTGTTTTATTTTTATGTTATTTCACGTTCATGTTCTAATTTAAAAAGTAAATTAGAGGTTACCATTTACTTCATACTTGTCTTTTTTTTCAGAGTACTTTTTAGACTTAAGTACTTTTTTGGAGTATTAGTTTTTAACTTTTACTTGAGTCACATTATTTTCAAGTAACAGTACTCTCCAGTGCAACATGTGGCTATTGTAGCCACATCTGACTCAGCTGACCTGAATTAAAAACGATGAAAAAATTTTGTTGCGTTTGGGGTTGGACTGTCATATAAAATCCAGAAGGTTTCTTTTTTCCTCCCGTTTGATTTCCTTCAAAATAAAAAGTATGAAGTTACTGATGGTTAAGTGGTACACTCGCTTGACTGTGGTGCATGCAGGGTGGGTTTAGTTCCCACTCAGTGCCGGTGTGAATGGTCGTCTTTGTCTATATGTGCCCTGTGACTGACTGGTGACCAGTTGAGGGTGTTCAGATCAAGCTCAAAGTCAGCCGGGATAGGCTCCAGCCAACCCCCCCGCGACCTTAACTGAGGAAGAGTGGTGTTGAAAATAGGATGGAGAAGTACAAAATACAGTGGATTTCCTGAGTAGTTAAACAGACAATATTCGATAACGACTGACCTCATGTAATATTTCGTTTTTGATAAACACTTCCCATATTCAAACTACGGTGGTAGAGAAGAAAGTTAAAATTATTGTTCAAGCCACTTCCCCCGTTTTTGGAATCACTCTACCTGTGTCAAATGACATACAAGTGTTGTATACTTGCAGTCATTGGAAACGGTGCCTATTAGTCTAAAGTCTATTGTGAGTTATTTTTATTGCTAAGATTTTCTGATGCATCCACGTGATTGGTGCATTTTTTTGGGGGGTTCTTGGTTCTCCAAATTGTGGCTCAATTAGCGTGTTGAACCTAAAATAATGAGGTCAAAAATGCAAGAGTCAGCCTTTCTTTCTCTTTTTTTTTCTTTTAAAATCAAGCTGTTTGTTCTTCTGGGGCCTCACGTGCAGGCTTCAGAATTTGTTTACGGCATTTGAATCCGCATGCCTCATTTGGTTGGGACCTTTTTGATCACGTCTTTGTCTGTTAATGTTGCAATGTATTCAGGATCCACCAAGTAGTAAATCCTGTTGTTTGGTTGGTTCCGGATCAAATTCTCAAGCAAGACCTTGAAGCCGGTCTTTCTATCAGCCTCTATGCAGTCCTTACCCTGTCAAAGTGTCATAGAAATGGGTTAGTGTTTTTCACGGAGAGATATCACTCACGAGGCAAGATACAGTAGCTTCGGTTTTCTTGCCATTTGGCTACAAATGGCTGCTAGAAACACAAGCAACACGTTTTCACTGGATACAATCTTTTGAGATCCACTACACAGGCAAGATCTGCAATTGAGCCTTTAAAAGATTATAACGCCAGATATTGGCACGGTCAGAGAGCTGTACATTTAAAACTGTAGCTTGTATGTATACAGATGTGTTCATCTGCATTGCATTGTACTGCGAGGTAGTGGTATTGCAGATGTACCTTAACATGTGCCCCAATTTGGGAGTCTTTTAAGTTACAAGCTATTGAATGGTTGCTTTTTTTTTTGTCTTATGAGGAAAAATTCATTTACAAATAAGCTAAGTAGCTGGCTAACAAAACTGCCACTGATATCGTATTAGTTGAAAAACCTTTACAGAACGAATATTTGAACACAAATGGTGCAATAAGACAGCCAGACAACGCAAAGAACTACACTGACAGACATATTCTTTATTCTATGCTCACAACGATTAATATTACTTAAGCTTAGATGCAATGATCTTCTTTGTGAACTACAGTTTTATGTATGTAATTATTGTCCTGCCCTCTGGTGGTCGTTGTGGGCTTACCAGAAGAAGCACAATAAACATTTGAATTACAACATGAAACCATCATGCAAAAACCATTTTAATTCTTTTACATTGAATTTAAAATACACAGACAGTAAGTTAAAATTAAGTTACGAAAAGCCCTGAAAACCTCATATACTGCACATTTGTATAACTCAATGTGCTTTAAATGATTCAAAGCATTTATAAGTCAAGAGAACGTTGTATTGCATTTCAATCATTCGAAAGTGGAAATGCTCTAAAATGCTCACTCATTAAGCCGGGGGGGGGGGGGGGAGATACATTTTTTTTTTACCTGGGCTTAGACACATTCATCTTTGGAAGAAATGTAAATTGTTTTGAACTTCACAGTTGTGTCAAGATGCCAAACTGTATAGGGGCAATCCAATTTTTTTTGGTGTTTCTTAAGTTAAGCACTTAATTCGAACAGACTTTCTCTTTTTGTTTATCATTTATTATTGTTATTTATTTGTTCTTATTGTGACACGCAGCCCTACGTTTATTTTGTAAATGACAGAAAATTACGCAATTGTGCTCATGGGTTTGATTACCAGAGCAGAATTTGATATGAAAAAGATATGAAGATCATTCTTCACTATGTTGTAATACCATTATATTAGCGGCATATTGAGAAAGCGCAATGGGTAGCAAAAATATCGTATAAACAGCATAAAGAGAACTATAACTGTAAGCGTGACCACGAAACAAGGAGGTCGCAGGGAATCATTGTTTCCATGGCGTGTGGTTCCCAGGACTCACTTAGTCTCATGTGTAAAATGATCTATGCATTTGATCATTTTGCTCATTTGTGCCAATATTTAAGCTGATGGATTTGATTTTCTCCACTCAGAGGAAATAGCAAGCAGATGAATTGCATTTATCTGCTGTGAAGATTTCTGGAGTGATCTTTGTTGATGAGTGTTTGTGAGCTTGTCAAGCATAGCAAATAGAGCGCAAGTATTATTCAAGTTCTTAATAAGGATTTCAGGGAAATGTTGCTGTGACTAATACTTTGTTAAAACAACAAAAACTTTGTCGATGTCGTAATAAATTTGGAATTTAGTTTTTCTCCACTTACGTTCTTCTTTCCTCTACTTTGGTTTAGAGGCCTGCACCATCATCATGGTCCTCCCTGGTGTTTTAGGTCAGCTCAAGGATGTCTTAGTTTTAACAGGAGCAACATCATCCGTGACATTTGAGATTTTCCCGGCAAACTTATGCAAAAGTTCCTTAACTGTCTCTACATTCACGCTTGTTGACACGGCCACGGTCTCCATAAACGTAGTACTGGTCGTGTACTCTCATTTATGTACCTTTTCTGAATAGACACATAGGTTGCTTAATGGATAGGCTGCCAGATGACGTTAGACTGGAATCCCCTTGGACCATGATGTTCGCAGATGATATTGTCATATGCAGTGAAAGCAGGGAGCATGCAGAGGAACAATTGGAAAGATGGAGACATGCACTGGAAAAGAGAGGAATGAAGATTAGCCGAAGTAAAACAGAATATATGTGCGTGAATGAGAAAAGTAGAGGGGGAAGAGTGAGGCTACAGGGAGAAGAGATAGCGAGGGTGGACGACTTCAAATACTTGGGGTCAACAATCCAGAACAATGGTGAGTGTGGTAAGGAAGTGAAGAAACGCGTCCAACCAGGTTAGAACGGCTGGCGAAAGGTGTCTGGTGTGTTATGTGACAGAAGAGTCTCTGCTAGGATGAAGGGCAAAGTTTACAAAACAGTTGTGAGGCACTGAAGAAACAACAGGAAGCAGAACTGGAGGTAGCAGAAATGAAGATGTTGAGGTTCTCGCTCGGAGTGACCAGGTTGGACAGGATTAGAAATGAGCTCATGAGCGGGACAGCCAAAGCTGGATGTTTTGGAGACAAGGTTCGAGAGAGCAGACTTCGATGGTTTGGACATGTTCAGAGGCGAGAGAGTGAGTATATTGGTAGAAGGATGCTGAGGATGGAGCTCCCAGGCAAAAGAGCGAGAGGAAGACCAAAGAGAAGGTTTATGGATGTGGTGAGGGAAGACATGAGGGCAGTTGGGGTGTTAAGAGAGGAAGATGCAGGAGATAGGCTAAGATGGCAAAAGATGACACGCTGTGGCGACCCCTAACGGGACAAGCCGAAAGGAAAAGAAGAAGAATGCAAAAACCGCAGGGTTGAAAGCGTGTGGAAAAAAGTCGCGGTTTGTAGGCTGGAAATTACCGTACACATTTATATGGTTTCACAGTCATAACAGCTCTTTGAAGCAAACCACAACTGGAATATAACCCGCAGCAAAAGTACCCGGTAAGTTTGACCTGATTCAAATTCGAAAGCCACATTAAGTGTTACAATATACAGTACAGGTACCCCACTCCGTTATCAGCTGAACAACTTTCAGATCAATTGAAATTGTAATTGTAAGTTTCTGCTTGTGTTTCATTTGAGGATGGAATAATATCCTCCCAGAGTTCCCGTTTGTAAATAAACCGCTATCCACCTTGGAATGGAAATACGTCACAAAATCAGACAACAGGGATGGACGAAACGACTTTACTCATCATTGACCATATTCAAATTCATCCTGCTCATGTAAAAATAGATTTACATGCCTTTTTATTTTTTTTAATTTTCATACTTGCTTTTCATAATTTCATATTATCTTCGTCAAGAGGATTCAGCTAAGTGCATTAGTGCCATCCTTGTGGACTATACCGACCATCTGTCACTGTTCAAATGGTCCATCTGGAATCCACAACATTTGGATGCACCAGTCTGAATTTCAATGGGATTTTCTAGTAAGTTTCATTCGGCTTGTCCCGTTGAGGGTCGCCACAGCGTGACATCTCAGAAGAACGTTCATATTTGTTTGGCACAGTTTTTACGCCGGATGCCCTTCCTGACGCAACCCCTCTTGAGGAGTAGAGGCCCTAGTGAGATACGAACTCACGACCTCTGGTTTACCAAACCTATGCTCTAACCACTGAGATACGGGGAATCTGTTTCTGTTATCCACAATTGATAAAACTCAAATATATTCTGTATATACACCACCACTAATTTCCTTGAGCAGGTTTCACTGTGTACAAAGGAACAGGCAGGTCTGGTTATCAAAATACTGGTTCTAATAAATAGCCCCTGGTGATCGTTCAAATATTTTTGGTTGAGTAGTACTAAAATGTCCCGTAGAACTTTACCGTTTGCTTTGGTACTGGAACATCTGCTGGTGGAGGACCAAGGCAGTAACAAAATTCCTGTTTCTTCATTTCCCTCCAGAAAGGAAATCAATCAGATCATGAAGAGCTCCTACCTCAGAGGACTCAACATGGCATCATTCTTCGCCAGTAGTAAGATTGTGGTGTTTGTCACCTTTGCGGTGTACGTTATGCTGGGCAACAGTATCAGCGCCAGCCGGGTGTTTGTCACGGTGTCCTTGTACGGAACCATCAAGCTCACTGTCACGCTGTTCTTCCCGCTGGCCATCGAAAAACTGTCAGAGACCATCGTCAGCATTCACCGCATCAAGGTACTGCTCTTACCTCACGTTTTCTATCATTCCTTGAAAACATTCATTTATGTCACATTCAGTCACAATCGGCGGCGGTATGTAGTTAGGTTTATAAAAAAACAATCATTTCCGTATTGTACTTAAGTAGACATCTTAGGTACACTATCTAGATACCAGATTGGTTGATTGTCTGTATTGACCTCTATTGTCAGATGTGTTGTACATACCTGACATACAACATACCCTGAGAAGCATTCCTTGCTGACCTGCATTGCTGAAATAAACAATTAAACAGTTTGAAAAAAAAAAAGTTGTCCTGAGACAGTTCTACATGGCGGTCATCAAATCAGTACTGCGTACCTCCATCACAGTCTGCTTTGGTCCTGCCACAAAAACGACAAACTCAAACCACAAAGGAGAATAATAACTGCTGAAGGGATTGTCGGTACCCCGCTTCCCACCCTCAAGGACTTGCATGCTACCCAAACTAAGACAACAGCAGACAAACTCTTCTCAGATCCTCCGCATCCTGGTCGCCAGCGCTTTGAATTCCTTCCCTCGGGTATGCGATACCGAACAATGCAAGCCAAATCTAGCAGGCATACTTCTTAAACAGCTAACTTCAAATTCACTCCAAGCGAGAACCTCAAAATCTTCATTTTTGCCACCTGCAGTTCTGCTTCCTGTTGTTTCTTCAGTGGTCTCTAATCTGTACATCATGGCCGGCCTCACCACTGTTTTATAAATTTTGCCCTTCATCCTAGCGAAGACTCTTCTGTCGCATAGAACACCAGACATCTTCCGCCAACTGTTCCACCCCGCTTGGACCCGTTTCTTCACTTCCTTACCACACTCACCATTGCTCTGGATTGTTGACCCCAAGTATTTGAAGTTGTCCACCTTCACTATCTCTTCTCCTTGGAGCCTCACACTAGCCCCCTCCACCCCTCTCATTCACGCACATATATTCTGTTTTACTTCGGCTAATCTTCATCCCTCTCCTTCCAGTGGGTACCTCCATTTTTCTAACTGTTCCTCCACCGGTTCCCTGCTTTCACTGCAGATCACAATATCATCTGTGAATACAGTGCTTAAAGCGCACTTTGGTGTTTGGTTGTTTCCACCTTGTAGCTCTCGAGCCACATGCAGCTCTTTACCTGTTTTCATGCTGCTCTCATGAAGGCATGAAAGCATATAGAAGTTCTGCTGTTTTTAATGTGCTTATGCACGCACTTTACTTGCATTTATTACGGTAGTTGCGTGCGCGCTTTGCTTGAGTCTGTTACGGGTATTGTGACGAGTTCAGTGTGTGTGGGGTCATGTGCGTCGACGTCTGAGTGAGACGGGACTGTGCAGGCGTGTGAAGCGGGAGGGTGAGAAGGGGGAAAAAAGGCACGATGATGACCACGGAAGAGTAGCTCTATTGTTCCTGCCACCCAGCTCAGCTGGGCGAAGAGAGAAGGAATAGTTAACCCGAGGAGGACGACCTCGACCCCAGAAAAGACGTCTCCCCTGCGCTTCCCGACCACGGTTAAGTGACCGTAGTAGGGAAGTTTGACATGGTATTTTCGCAAAATTGCCATACACATTGAATGAAAATATCTCAGTTTCCCATTCGGATCATGATCTTTGGAAAAAATAGTTGAACACGGGATGTTTTTACCACGCTTACATTGACCTGGAATTTCCAAAAGTGACTGAACTTCGCAGTCTCAACTTAGCCACTTTGAAAAATAAGACAAAAAAGCAGATGCAGTTTTAAAAAAAGAAAAAGAAAAGAAGAACCATCCAGAGATGAATGCATGCATCGCGTCAACTGGATTGTAACATTGCAAGGGCCAAAAAGCCATACAATGAAGGGGAATTTATAAAAAAAAAAAAAAAAAAAATCCCTGTGACGTCACTGAAATCTTGTGTCCTGAAAAGAAATACTATTAGACCTTCAACTGTCCCGCCACTGTTGAACAGAGAATGTCAGACATTGGCATGGCTACTGACTCACAATTGCACTCAGACCTCCAATCGCGGGTATTTTAGTGTTGCGTTAGATGAGAACTGTGACATACGAGACTTGGTTGAATTGGTAGTTTGTCTGTGTGAGAGTGCACATAACTTTATTTATTTCAATTGCTAGCCTGTGGTCTTAAACTGTAAAAGTCGATTCTTATCATGTTGGTGTGTCATGTATACAATCTGGCTGAGCAAAGGTATGTGTGTGAGGAGGGACTGGTGTTCATGTGTACGATGTGGCTCTTTGGATCTTTCATGGATATGATGCAACTCTTTGCCCTAACGCAGTAAAAAAAAACTGTCTGGATGGCCACCCCAATGTTGGGGGAAAAAAAGAGTGGAGCAAGTTTGGGCTTCTGATCCACTACTCTACTGCAGTGATTTTCAAAGTGAGGTTGAATGTGGACACAAAATTAAATATTCAAAATGTGCACAGATACTGTGTCTTAAACTTTGTGATCAAGTAGACTTCATTTGTTCAGTACAGTAAAATATGATATTTCTGAACATTTAAGCATTTCATTTTTTGCGCTGTTAGTATATTTTGTTTTGGTACTCTAAAAGGTTTGCACAGTACTGCTTGACTGTATTTATCCTGTCAGACTTCTTATTCTAGCATGTGCAAAAGACAATTTGTGATCGTTCTTCTCTGTAAACCCATCTAGAATTTCCTTCTCCTTGATGAAATGAGTAGAAGAAAGTTGACGCTCAATGAAAAGAGCCCAAACACCATTGAGCTGGAAAAGCTGACGTGCTACTGGGATAAGGTGATCGATCATTCTACTTCATGTACCATGTTATGTCTAAGGTCGGAAACCCCAGTAGACTTGTAATTTGAAATTCAACCAAAACTTTTTAGACGAATACACGAAGGACAAAAATCCAGAGGTTGACCTGCCAGCATTCACAAAGTTATTTTTTTTTTGTCATGAGACTGCAGCTCAGAGAGCATTAAAGGATTAACTCCACAATGCCTTTTTGGTTTTATTTGCGATGCCAAAATAAAAGGGGACCATTGATGGCAAAGAGGATAAGTGTGATGAAGATAATACTGAAAACTTTAGGCATTTTTGGAAACACATTTGTCTCTCCTTGCTGTTAGTCTCTAAAATTGTATCTGATTGTTTTTACATTCCTACGATGTGTTCCAAGTTTGAGGCCCCGTAGCTCAGTGGTTAGACCATTGGTTTGGTAAACCAGGGGTTGTGGGTTCGTATCTCACTGGGGCCTCCACTCCATGAGAAGGGTTGCGTCAGGAAGGGCATCCGGCATAAAAATTGTGCCAAACAAATATGTGCGTTCATCTGAGATGACACACTGTGGCGACCCCTAACGGGACAAGCTGAAAAAAACTTACTTACGATGTGTTCCAAATTACTAAATACACGAGGCCCACTTTTGGTGAACAGTATGTATTTGACATGGCAAAGTTAGACTAGTGTTGGTAATTTCGTACGCGGGAGCACCACTGTGAGTGTGTTTACAGCTGACTTTATTCTCCACCAATAGACGTGCCTCCTCTCATTCCCTTTAAGATGGCACAATGACAATCTTGAGGGTGACATCTGTATGCATAAGAGGACAATGCAGGGATTTGTACGAGTGGAATATTGTAACTGCTCTTGGCCGGTGTGGCAACAGACTATGTGAGTGGGTTTTTTTGGTTTTAGCAAGTGAAAACCGGCGACATAAATATGTCGGCACCAACTCACCATGTTTGCCTGTGCCCCGATCAAATTCAACAAAATTACATTAAACCATTGGTCCTCCTCGACCCAGGATCACTGGGTCGCAAAAACTTTTTCACCATGCTGAGGTGATGGCTCAAGAAGGGGCAGACAGATTTTATTTTGGTGATTTCTTGATTGAACAGTTCTGGAGGTATTTAGGCCAGTGAAAAGGAATCCAAAAATGCAATTCGCAACAGTTAATTCATGATTCAACAAGGGGGGGTAAGTACTTTTTCCGCAGAGGGCCCGGTAAAATCACCATTTAAAAACTGCATTTTATGCTTACTTATTTTGTCTGATAGTTATGATATTTGATTGATGATCTTAAACAGTAATACCGGGAATGTGCAAAACAATGAGAATTTGAGAAGGGTCAAATATTTTTTTTATGACACTGTACCAAGAAAAGCAAAACGGATTTTTCTCAGAATCCTGATAACCTCACCCACATGAGCACTTGCTATTGTGACATAAGCACATTTTTTTTCGCAGAGCAAAAGCTTGCATTTGCTAAGGTTTAACTGCATGTCGCTAATGGGCTAGTCCATTAAAATGGGTTATTGCTGTTATAAAACTTGCCTTGTGACCTTACCTGCTCCCTGTGAGGACAAGGACAGGTTGTGGTTTTCATGTTGTAAGGACTCCGGTTTCCTCCTACCAAAAACACGCATGGTAGGTTGATTAAGGACTCTAAATTGTGAATGTTTATGTGTGCCCTGCGATTGGCGGGCGACCAATTCAGGGGTACCCTGCCTCTCGCTCGAAGGTAACTGGAATGGGCACCAGTTATGCCCACAACCCAAGTGAGTTTGAGTGGTACAGAAAATAGATGGTTGGACAATGCATTTTGACTGAAATGTTTGTTTTAGTTCATATCCATTTTGAGTTGCATATGATTCCTAGACTGCGTCACAAATGTCGTTATTCTCAGAAACCTTTAGACCAGGGGTAATAAAATAGGCTACGGAGGAGGGAAATTTGGCTCACTGAGATGGAGACCAAGTTCACTGCTCTTTTTCAATAAAGTTAACTGTTGTAACTGTCCACTTTCAGGAGCAAAGGAAGTCTACTTCAAAAGAAGTTGGTTCGCTGACACCATTTTTTTTCTTTTTTCATGCGCTGAAGTTTGCACTTCAGTTTGTGTGGTGGTGTAGGATGAGTCAGTCGAGGTTGTTGATCTTTCAGACGGACCTGGAAGTGTATGTCCATGCATGTTTAATGATTTATGGATCTTAAATAGTAGTCGAATAGAAGGTACATACAGTATATAGATCTGCTTTGATCAGTAAGATCTGTAAATGAAAAAAATAGAAATTCTCAGTAATGTTGAAATTGTACTCATTTTTGTTTCAGCTCGCACATATTTCTAACCAGATTATTCTAAATGTGTATATTTCCCAAATGTACTTGTAAATATTTCCACCAAAATGATGTGGAAAATTTGGAATGAAGTGTTATTTATCGCTTGGTAGGCCACAAATATGCTGTTCCAGCCAACTTGAGATCAAATTGGGGTTAATGTGGCCCTGAACTAAAATGAGTTCACATTTCTAGTAAATGTCAAAGTTCACTTTACAACCGCCTCCATTTTTACGTAAACAGCCAGGAGCCAAAGGGTACCGGAGCTAATTATTACTACCAGCACTGAAGAAGACTTAGGTTCTTGAAAAACTTTTTCCCTCACACTGCTTTCCTTTTAGTCAGCCCTTTGTTCATGACTGCACCCATAGGTGCTAAAATATGCCATCACTGACGTTACACATTTTGATTTTTGACATTAGCATGTCAAAAATCAAAGCGTTAGTGTGTCACTAAATGACTGTTCATGTGCTCAGCAAGGGCTCGTGCACCTCAACTTGCCAAGGGGAGCATGTTGCAAATAATTACTGAACTTTTTATTCAACAAAACATACATTCTGTGGTAGGTCTGACTAGGACCTGCGTACATTTGATATAAAATGGTGAACATCTTTACAAATGTCAATTTACAATCTTTGTCTTAGTTGTTGTGCTAAGGTCCCCTGCATAGGTATTTCTGGCAATCCTGTTGTCAAAGCTACATGTCGTTCAAGTGAATATCGGTGGCAGTTTGCATGTGTGTGATAGCTTTCTGAAAGTCCCTTTCACGCAGTATCGCGTACAGAGGAACTTCCATTTAACAGACAAATAGGGACGGGGTATTGTCGACTTCAGTTATTTGTGTTATACTGAAGCACTTTTTTGTGGCAACAAACACCCATATTATTGTACAGTACAATATTGTTTTGTACTTTTTTCATGGCCTAAAACACCCCAATGCAGAACAAAGTTACTGTAAATAAAATGAATTTTCATGAGCCTGGAGGAATTAGTGTGCTTCCTATTTCCACATCAATTCCATAGACTAATGGCTTGATGAAAAATTGTTACTGTACCAAAAATAGCATGTCCCCGACTCCAGAGACCCCATGTGCTGTTGCCTTCCTCAGACGTGTGGCTCTATGAGACAATCAATACAACTCCTGACATCATGGCCACCACATCAGTAGGTCTGGAAAAGCTCCCACATTCAACATGGCTGCCATATTTAAAATCTTGCCCTTGGGGTTTTGCCACATTCAACATGGCCACCACAGGCACAAGCATGATGAATACGTGTTTCCCAGTCTTTGCCTATATTGCGGAGAAAGAAAGAGCCTTAAGTCAACGGTAGAAAACGTGAACATTCAGATTTGATGGTGAATGTCCACATTCCAGGGTTGCTCCACCTCGAGTGCATAGTTTGCACGAGGGTACTGAAGTGGATGGGAGAATCTGTGCAGCCAGAGAAACGTGGAGCTGTGCGTCTTTCTTACTCAGGCATCTGGCTTTTATGAACAAGTGAAACAAATTAAATACTAACACATTACTTTTGTACATAAGCTCTGCACCTTACACAATGAAATGAAGGGAAACCTGGAGATTTCTGATTATATTTAAGTGAATAATGATAGGTTTGGTGATTATTTAAACTTGTGTTCATTTCGGGGGTCTTAAGAATAGTTTAACCCCCCCACCCCCCACCCCCCTCAAAAAAGGCCTAACAACCTTACTGATGTCCATAATATATGGACGTAAGTATTTGTTAATATCTATCTATCTACTCTTTTCAGTTTCTGGATTCACCATCCCTGCAAAACATCTCTCTCACTATGAAGTCACATCAGCTCCTGGCTGTAATAGGACCAGTAGGAGCGGGGAAGGTGAGATTAAACAAACATACTGTAGTTCAGTGATTCTCAGTGTGGTATTAGGGCTCTCTCTCGTGGTACTCTGCATGTTGTATCTAGCGAACTCATGAGCAATGAAACTACACCATCTCACAACCAAACACAAGGCACTTGATGTGCCACTGTCATGAAATGGATGATTTTTAGTATGGTATTAATGAAAAAACGGCACCCAGTCTGGACCCATGCGTTCTTTCACCATAAAACATGATTTTGACGTATATGGCTTTTTGTAACTCCCACCATGAAAATCCTCTCGAGGGATTTGTTTTCGACAAGAAGCAGGAAGTGACGTTAAAGGCAGTAGCGCACTCAAGTGGAATCGTTTGTTTCTGTTAGTTTTATCTGAGGGAAGGTAGCTCTTTGTTTGTTCGTGTTAGCCAAAATGCTGACTTGTTGTATTGCTGGATATTGCTCGATTACTCGGGAGGATGGATTTAGCCTTCATAATTTTGCAAGAGACCCGGTTGGTCGTGAAAAATGGATTGCACGGGTGCAAAGGAGACAGCCTTGTGGGTTCCAAATGACAGGTAGGTCTGACTCGAGTTCCAAAAAAAAAAAAAAATAGTTGTGGGGAGGACGCAATCCTTTCAGAACGTAACAAAAGATTCGCGTCCTTAAGTCAGAGGAGCTAAATGTGTCGATGTCCCAGTTGGTGCTGTGTCCGCCGATTACGGCTTCAGCCGATCTTCCGAGTCTCACGAGCCACCGCCCAAGCCTTCCTCGCTGGCTCATACATACTGTCTGGGAGTCTGTTGTTAGTTAGAATTGATTTGAATATATCATCGAAATATGGCTCGAAACAATAGGGTAATATTGCCCCGGACACTTCACTCGGTCGTGAGATATTCTGTTATGGCGACCACTTGGATGTCGAATGGGACTTCCGCAACTTTGTGGATGGATGACGCGCTCACCGCTCATATATATATATATATATATATATATATATATTTTTTTTTTTTTTTGATAGACATTGAATTGAATAATGTTATGTATTTTTATATCTATTTTAGATTGTTTATAGGGATGAAACTTGGGCTTTAAGGACAAACCAGTGGATCCCCCGCCCAAAGCATTCAGTTGAAGCTTCATTTCATTTAATTTACATTGCATTGGCTTACAATACTATTAAATACAACCCCAATTCTAGTGAAATTGGGACCTTTTTTAAAAAAAAATAAAAACACAATACATTGATTTCCTAAACAGTTCAATCAATATTTAATTGAAAACACTATAAGATTTAATAAACATTTCATGTTCAAACATTGTTTTAACAAATAATCATGAACTTGGAATTTTGTCTGCAACACAGTCCAAAAACGCTTGAATAGGTGGGGAAAAAAAAAACTGAGAAAGTTGAGGAATGCTCATCAAACGCCTGTTTGGAACATCCCACAGGTGAATGGGCTAATTGAGAACAGGTGGGTGCCCGATTGGGCATAAAATGAGTTTCTCAGAATTGCTTGGTCATTCGCAAGCAAAGATGGGGTGAGCTTCACCTCTTTGTGAACAAGTGCGAGAGAAAATAGTCAAAAGAGTTTAAGGACAATCGCCTCGACATTCAATTGCAAGGAATTTAGGGATTTCATTATCTAGGGTTCATAATATCACCAACAGGTTCAGAAATTCAGGAGACATCACTGCATAAAAGCAGCAAGGCCGAAAACCAACACTGAATGCCCGTGACCTTTGATCCGTTAGGCGGCACTGCATCAAAAACCGACATCAATGTAAAGGATATCAACATACGGGTTCGGGAAGCCAATCAAAATCAATGTCAGTAAATACAGTTTGGTGCAAACTAAAACTCTACTATGCAAAGCAAAAGCCATTTATCTACAACTCCCAGAAAAGCTGCCGGCTTCTGTCTGCTCATCAAAGATGGACTAATGCAAAGTGGAAAAGTGTTCTGTGGTCTGACGAGTCCACATTTCAAATTGTTGTTGGAAATTGCGTGCGTCGTGGCCTTCGGGTCAAAGAAGAAAAGAATCATCAAGACTGTTTTGGAAGCAATGTTCAAAAGCCAGGATCTGGGATTGTTTAGGGCTCGACAAGTGCCAATGATCTGGGTAACTTTCACACCTGTGAAGGGACCATTAATGCTAAAACATACATACAGGTTTTGGAGAAATATATGCGTCTTTTTCATTGACTCCCCTACTTATTTCAGCAAGACAAAGGTAAACCACATTCTGCAGGTGTTACAACGTGGTACCAGACTGGCCCGGATGCAATCCAGACCTGTCCCCTATTAAACGTGTGGCGCATTATGAAGCATATAATATGAGAACTGAGACCCCGGACTGTTGAACAGCTGAAGCTGAATGTCAAGCAAGAATGGGCAAGAATTCCACCTTGTTGCAGCCATCATATCCTAAATGAATGATTATTTGTCAAAAACAATTATCAGTTTGAACATTAAATATCTTGTCTTTGTAGTATAGTCAATTAAATGTTGAACATGATTTGCAAATCATTGTATTCCGTTTTTATTTACATGTAAGACAACGTCAGAACTTCATTGGAATTGGGATTGTACTTTATAAGTATAAAACCTCTGCCTCATTTTTTTATACTTAGGCCTACTTTATTTTATTGGTACCTGGTGTAAAAAGTTGACGAACCACTAGCTAAGTAACACAAATACACTGATCTTTGGAAGAAGTTGTTTTCATTTATCACTTTATACTCCCCTCTCCCCACCAACTTCCACCAGTCATCGCTGCTGAGTGCCATTTTGGGTGAGCTGTCTCATGACACTGGAACGATGATAGTCAGAGGTCAACTCAGCTACGCATCCCAGCAACCCTGGGTGTTTCCAGGGACCATCCGCAGTAACATCCTGTTTGGAAGAGTGCTGAATCCTCACAAGTATGAGAGAGTGCTGAAGGCCTGCGCTCTAAAGAAGGTGAGTTTGGTAAAGAGATTTGATTGGAAGAGAGGAGTCTGTCACGGTTGAGTCGAGTAAAGGCGACAAAACCAAATGTAAAGGATCAGTAATAAAATAGATATCTCTGTCATTTAAAAAAAAGTTTGTGAGATAATTTGAGATGAAAATGCCCCAAAAGTCCTTTTTTAAGATACCTTATTTTCTGCACTATAAGGCGCACCTAAGAGTTTTTAACTTGCTCAAAAGCAGACAGTGCGCCTTATAATCCAGTGCGCGATGCATGCTGGGATATAGGATCTTATTTCAATTTGTGTCTTTTGTGTAAAGACCCCAAAACGACTCCTATACTACTATTACGATACTATGTCTCTGACTTTACCTTGGGGAAAATAATAAAACAGTTGTTTATTCATTCTGGGAGTGAACGGAGTTGTCAGAACACTGGTTTGTAATCTATTAATAAAGTGTGACTGACCTATCTGTTTTGCTGACATTACCTTCAGCGGAGCTCCATCTATCATAACGTAACCCCAGCCTCTTCTGTAACGTCTATTCTATGCGCCTTATAATGCGGTGCGCCTTATATATGAACAAAGTTTTTAAAATGGGCCATTAATTGAAGGTGCGGCTTATAATCCGGTGCACTTTATAGTGCGGAAAATACGGTGTTCTAGTTGGTCTTCTGTGCCTGGCAGTTGAGACGGACAGATTTTTCATGAATAGGGGACTTGTAAATAAGCTTAGTTCTATTTGGATCCCTCATCCTCTCAAATTAAATATGGAAAACAGCCGCAATCTGAGTCGCTATTGATATCTATCGATCTATTGGGGGCAGGACGACCTCACATTCACATACGATCATCGTAAACTAGAATCGACCAAGTGTTGGATTCTTTGCCCAAGACTCACAACTCCCAGAAGAGGGGACCTGTCAAGATAAGCAAAAGAGAGGCAGATATCGTGGTAGCGGCTCACGTTCAATATTATAACCCAACTTTTTCGTGGCGTGGCATTCATCTGTTGCACACATGTTGGGCACAGTGACCACTTAATGTTATAAATAGAGATGGCATTATCAATTGTAAATATAGTAACAGTATCGTTTTAAAACACACACACACACACACATCCATACTGTATGCTTTGATATACGTTACTTGGATGTTTTCTTGGCAGCTGACTACTCAGCTGGCTCACTCGCTCCAAACCTGGAAATGCACTTGAAATTTTACTTCATGAAGCCATCTTCCATGAAATGGCTCCGAAAAAAAAAGCACAATTGTGGTTCTGAAATGCTTGGGAATTTCTCCCAAAATAATCAGAAGCCATAATTTTCAACTCATCTGAGTTTGGCAGGTGATGCAAGGTTTGCACGTCAGTTAGTTTTCATGACATGTGTGGGCATGTAGCAACCAGAATGTCGGCAGGTACTTGAATATTAATTGACGACAGGCAATAAAGGACTGTTTTGTTTTGTTTTCCCCACAGACGATTTTATGAATGTACAGTACTACTGTCTGGTCAGACTGTCAGTTTTGATAAATACTGTATGGCAAAATGTGATTGTTTTTTAAAAATGCAAACCTCTTTAATTATAAATGTCAGCATGAGTGTCTTCACAAAACACCTACAATTTTTTAATTTTCTAAAATTTGTTCAGTAATTTTTTAAATTTAGTCCATTTTTCATTTTTTAAAATGTTTAATGTAAGCTTATATGTACATCTCTACTTGAAACTTTCTGGTTGCTGGCTTGCGGTTGTCAAAGATGAGCTAGATGTGCTCCTGTTTCTTGTCGACTGTCCCAATACACTTATTCATCCATCCATCCATCCATCTTTTTCCGCTCATCTGGGGTCAGATTGTGGTGCTAGCAACTTAGAAAGGAAGCCCAGACTCCTGTCTCTCCAACCACTTTGTCTCCCTCTTCCAGGGCAGGTGTTCTCAGACCAGCCATATAACATAGTTTCTCCAACTAGTCCTGGGTTGTCCCTAGGGCTTCCTCATGGTGGAGTGTGCCGAGAACACCTCACCATAGAGGTTTCCAAGAAACATTGTCATCAGATTTCAAAATCACCTCATCTGGCTCCTCTTGAGGAGGAAGAGCAGTGTCTTGACTCCGAGCCTTTTGGCTCATCTCTTTCTTCACCATGACAGATTGCTGCAGAGTCCACATTACTGGAGACGCTGCACCGATCAACCTGTTCATCTCTCGCTCCATTTCTTCCCTTAGTCATGAACAAGACCCTGAGACACCTGAACTCCTCCACTTGGGGTAGGATCTTTTCATTGACCCACCCTTTTCCGACTGAGGACCATAGCATCAGAGTTGAAGGTGCTGATTTTCATCCCAGCCGCTTAATGAGGCCATCAGAACCACATAATCTGCAAGCATAGATTCAGAATTCATTTATGAATTTATAGCTAGCATCCATGCGTTTTCTGAGGCGCTTGTCCTCACAAGAGTCGCGGGAGCGCTGCAGCCTATCCCCGCGAGACAGGAGACAGGGTACTCCCTGAACTGGTTGCCAGCCACTCAAAAGGCACATAGAAACAAAGAATAATTCCTACTCACTATCACATCTAAGGGCATTCTGTCGTCTCCAATGGACACATGTTTTTGGGATGTGGGAGGAAACGGGAGTGCCCAGAGAAATCCAACGCAGGCACGGGGAGAACATGCAGATTTCACAGAGGCAGGGCCAGGATTTGAACCCCGGTCCTCAGAACTGTGAAGCTAACACTCTAACTAGACATTCCACCGTGCTGCCTTATTGCTAAGATTTGTATCAAAAAGTAGATTGTGTTCTGTGTAATGTGTTGGAGTGCAGGACCTGGAGTTACTCCCAGATGGAGACCTGACCCTCATCGGGGACAAGGGAGGCACCCTCAGCGGGGGGCAAAAGGCTCGCATCAACCTGGCCAGGTGCAAGAATGCTGCATTAGCAATCCGAAACATGCAGATTGAGAATAATTGTGTGATTGTTTGTGTGTTCTCAGAGCGGTGTATGAGGAAGCAGATATCTACCTCCTAGATGATCCTCTGAGTGCTGTAGATGCCGAGGTTGGGAAATATCTCTTTGAAGCGTGAGTGTCAATCGCGCCTTGATTGTACATTGTACCGTATGGGTCATTCCGGACATGAAGGACAGTTTACAAACCACCATTTAAAGGGGCAATTTATTTGACTTTTATTTTTCAGTTTGTTTTCAAGAAAAACCGTTGATACACTATGATGTAATTTGATAAGTCAAGCTTAGGCGTCAGTAGTGCAATATGTCTGCGTATAGATTCCCAGTCATCCAGGTGATTAGTCTTTTGTGATAATTACTACATCGACTTTGTTCAATAAATAAAATGAACACAATAGTTTTTCTGGACTCGATAAGTTGTCAATGTGGTGAAACAGTGTGCAGATCACGTAGTAAACTGACAGAGTTGAAGAGTTGCATCTTAGCCGCTAGTGGGCTCCTGGATTGCCCGTGGACCAGTACACTTGGAAATGTTGGCTTCATCCAATACTCAACAGCTGTGCTCCATGTGTAGCGCATCAATCTGCACAAAAGTGACACTTAAGGGAAAAGCAACTGTTTGTTGCTTTGTGTTTGCTGGCCCAGCCACAAGCTAACAAGTGAGCGAGTTAAGAGCTAAACTCTGAGTTGCTGTGTGTGTTAGTCCCCAAAGAACACAAACAAGGAAACATTAACGGTTTATTAAGAAAAACCTCAGTGGCACATATTATTCAGCCAGAGGTTGACTACGGTGTTGTCACCGTACTGTATGTTTGATTGTGATTTATTGACTGTTGGGAAATTGGGAAAGAGTAGTGGAGGGTAGACTCAGGACAGAAGCAAGTATCTGCGAGCAACAGTATGGTTTCATGCCTAGGAAGAGTACCACAGATGCATTATTTGCCTTGAGGATGCTCGTGGAAAAGTACAACGAAGGTCAGAAGGAGCTACATTGTGTCTTTGTGGATCTAGAGAAAGCCTATGACAGAGTACCAAGAGAGGAACTGTGGTACTGCATACGCAAGTCTGGTGTGGCGGAGAAGTGTGTTAAAATAGTACAGGACGTGTGTGATGGGAGCAGAACAGCGGTGAAGCCGTGAAGAATTTGAGGTGGAGGTGGGACTGGATCAGGGATCGGCACTGAGCCCCTTCCTGTTTGCTGTGGGTATTGATAGGTTGACTGATGAGGTTAGACTGAAATCCCCTTGGACCATGATGTTTGCAGATGATATCACGATATGTAGTGAAAGCAGGGAACAGGCAGAGGAACAATTGGAAAGATGGAGGTACCATCGGAAAATGATGTCATTGCCTCGGTGTCCTGCATTTGGACCCTACCCCATGTCCCATGCTTTTGACATAGTCTTGTCTGTTAGCACAGCATATACAAGCAGTCTGCTAACCTGTTTTCAGGGTTTGCACACCTGAAATTCTGGATTTGCAAGACGTCTTCTAAGACATTCATTTGGAACGAAGTCACCATGGCCTAACTGAAGTCCTCCCACATTCAAGTCTCTGCCTCAGCCACTACTAATGCTGGATTCTGCTTATCAGACAAAACAAAAGAAAATTAAGTGTATATTTAAAAATCAAAATGTGTAACCAAATCAAAAAGAGCACAAGCTTAATGGTATTATAATTTGAAACACCACAGAAGGGCTTATGGAAATTAGCATAGACCTTGCTCTAATTGTAAACGTTCACACAATTGCAGCTTTAACACTGATGGAGCGACATCACCCACAACAAAATTGAAACAAATCCTATATTTAAACACCAAAATGTTCAACTAATCCACAGGTGTCAAGCTCAAGGCCCCGGGGCCAGATCCGGCCCGCCAGATGATTTTATGTGGCCCGCGAAGCCAAATCTAGTTTCCATTTCCATGATTCTTGTAAAAATCTATACCAAAATTTCAAATCGTCAGATATCATAAATGATCAAGTTGAGATGTTACAAGCATTACACATTACCCTTGATTTCTGATTCTGGTTCTTAAATTGATTATGCAAACACGAGGAGAAGATTAAACATTTTTATTGTTTCACAGTCAAAACGGCCCTTTGAGGGAAACCTGAACTACAACGTGGTCCGTGAGAAAAATGAGTTTGACACCCCTGAACTAATCCATACAATAACGAACGTCTGCTTGGTTAATTCATATGTGTAATGTCAAATGCCTTAGAAGATCTGACAGAAATGAGTACTTAGACACACACAGAACAGAATCACATAGGATTAAATCCTGTATTCAAACATCATCATATTTAACCAAACTGTACAGTACAACATTTCTCACAGGCATATGTGTATTTTCTTTGTTTATTAGGTGACCTTCTTTTCCTTTTTTTAATTATGCTGCATTGACATCCAGTAGAGCTTAGTGGTGGCCGTGCATGTTACAGCACCATGTGGTAAGAAGGGGTGGAATTCTAAATTTTGACTTTTTATAAAATTTGGTCACTTAAAAATCTTCGATAGTGAGCCAAAGGTTTGAAAGGGTGAATGGAATATACCGGAGTCTCGCTGCATGGAGCTTTCTGTGTGCACTGTGGTAACGTCAAGCTGAAATGGAAAAGAGCATCCCCTAATTGTTTTATTCCCAATTTTAGTCCCAAATGTCTTCTTAAGCTCTACTCATGACAGCTGTGTCTTTCCCTTTGTTAGTTGTGTTGAACATTATTTTTCATCAATCCCCTCAGGTGCATCTGTGGCCTGTTGAAGAACAAGTGTCGCATCCTGGTTACTCACCAACTTCAGAATCTCTGCGCAGTTGATCACATCGTGGTGATCAAGGAGGTTGGTGGCACACATTTGAGTGTTGCATACGAGTGGGATGTTTCCATTAAATTTTTGGAAGATTTCTGGAAAGGTTCCATGGCAAGTTAAGCTAGAAATTTTTCGAATGGTATCGTTTTCATTCTAAAATATAAATATTATGTTTTGTCAAAATCAGACGTCCATGCAAACTCATAGAACTAAAAAGCCCGACATTAAAACGGACCTATCTCTAAGTGTGACTTTTAACAGCTCTTAAATATTTGAATATTATGCACCTAACTCAACCCATTCAAAAATGACCAAAAATGCACACCACATTCCAAAAATACCAACAAAGTCCCATTTAAACAATTTCTTTTGAAAATTCTGAAAATAATTGCAACCCTCTTCATGAATCCCAGTACATGTGCACGATATTATGACATCCAGTCAAAGCTCTGTACATTGGCCCCTTTGATATTCAGCATGCGCGGATTCACCTATTTGTGGATTGTATTTATTTATTGCAATTTGATTTTAGAATTTAGTTTTTTCTTCATAACTGTCTTTCTTTCGGGCGAATATGTGCGGAGGCATCCGTGTGGCGTCCTAACCAGAGCCCGATGCAACTCAGCTGGCTCCTCTCGATTGCGGAGGAGCAGTGGCTCAACTCAGAGCTTCTCACCCTCTCTCAAAGGTGGAGCCTGGACACCCTGCGGAGGAAGCTCATTCGGCAGCCCATATCCGCAATCTTTTTATTTTCGCCATGACCCACAGCTCGCGATCATTGAGGAGACTCGGATCGCTTGGTAAATTGAAAGGTTTACCTTCTGGCTCAGCTCTTTTGTCACCATAACAGACAGATACAGAGTTCACATCACGGCAGACGCTGCACCAATCTGCCTATCGATCTCATGCTTCATTCTTCCCTCACCTGTGAACAAGACTCCGAGACACTTGAACTCGTCAACCTGAGGCAGGACCTCTTCCCGACCGGGAGAGGGCAAACCACTCTCTTCTGACTGAGGACCATCGTCTCAGATTTGGAGGTGTTGGTTCTCATTTCAGTCTCTTTGCACTCTGTTGCAAAGCGCTCCAGTGAGCATTGGAGATCACGCCTTGGTGAAGCTATTAGAACCATATCTGTGAAATGCTGAGGCCACCAACCCGGACCCCCTCAACCCTTTGGCAGCGCCTAGAAATTCTGTCCATAATATTAATGAACAGAATTGATGACAAAGGGCAGCTTTGGCAGAGTTGAACTGAAACTTATTAGACTTACTTGCCGGCAATGCAGACAAAACTCTGGCAGCAGTCATACAGGGACCAAACAGCCCTTCTTAGGAGCTCCTGTACCCCACATTCCCAGAGCAACCTCCACAGTACTCCCTGATGAACGTGGTCAAAGGCCTCCTCCAAGTCCATGAAATACATGTAGACTGGGTGCATTCCCATGCAGACTTGTGGACCCTTCTGAGGGTGTAGAGCTGATCTTCTGTTCCACGGCCAGGACAAAAACCACAATATTCTTCCTGAATTGAATCAACTTCCAGATCGACTGTCCTCTCCAGAACCCTAAATACGAGATCTTACCAGGGCGACTTAGGAGTATGATCCTCTTGTAGTTGGAACACCCTCCACCAGTTCCCTTTCCTAAAGAGAGGGACCACCACCTTAGTCTGGCAATCCAGAAGCACTACCCACATTGTCTATGCGATGTTGCAGAGGCGTGTCAATTAGGAGATCCACACAATATCCAAAGCCTTTAGGGGGCCCTGCCATAGAGGACTTTTTTAGCCAAACCTCAAATCTGGAAATAGGAGAGTAGGCCTCAGACTCTGCTTCCTCTGGGCAAGGATTGTCAGTATAATTGACGAGGTCTGCGTGAACCGGAATTTACTCAAAACCGTCTGGAAGTTGTTCTCCAGGCCTCACCAAACTCTTCCCATGCCCGAGTTTTTGCCTGTTCAGCACCCTCTCCAAGGACTCCAAGAAGAATCATTACTCTGAGCTGCTGTTGCGGTCTGTACCCAAAGGGGGAGAGAGTCTACCCTCTCTTCCAAGTTGAAACCCAACGTGCAAGCACGGAGACATAGGGCAATCAGTATACTCACACCTGCTTAGCGCTTTCACTGTGAGAAATTTAGAGCCAGTTTCTGTAGCCGGGGACTGGACCGCCATGGTCACCGACTTACAGTGTGTCACGTTGGGATGTTGCTTTTTCCGGCTGTGCCCGGCCGACCCCATCAATGCAGGTCTGGCCATAAGGCCAACACCATCGTGCCCAACCTTCCTTCATGACTCCAGACGTCCAATATTTTTACTCATAAAGGGACTTCGGCTGTGCTTTATCTGGTCCCTCACCTTGGACCTGTTTGCCATTTGCAACACCACCAAGTAGGTGAAACGCTAGTCAGCTTTTAGGATCAATGGGGCACACAAATCTGTCGACCACGATAAGATATGACAGCTCCAGGAGGAGTATTGATTTTGATTTATTTTTTTTTAGCACTTACTTACATATGAAGACCTAAATGCGGTTCACAAAAGTTACATTTTCACTTTTAATTAAAAGAAACACAACAAGCATGGCATACGTTCATTCACATTCCGTGTTTATGAGTGACCTAAGGGAGGCTGGTCAGGTTTGATACACATCCTTTGTGGCAGGGAGTTTTTGGTTGCAATTGACTTGTCTTTTTTTTTCTCTCTCTCTCTCACTCTCTCCAAGGGTCGTATCATGGCCCAGGGCGCCTACAACGAGTTGCAGAGCTCCAACCTTGATCTTGGCTTCCTGCTAAAAAGTCAGGAGGAACAGGAGCCAGAATATCTGTCAGCCAGCTGTGACAAGGAGTCACTCTCCAGCAGGAGCACCAATCAGTCAAGCGGTTCACTCTGCGCACACAGCACCCTCCTGCCACCAGAGGCCACTGTCCCTGACCTGCTTCCCGTAAGCAGCAGAATCCCTTATTTTGCATCAGTCAACCCCCATATTCACATTTTGGCATTTGCAAATTTGCCCATTTTCAGATTGCTTTTAGGAAAGATGGAACTTACTTTGCTGACCTTGCTTTGGCATCGTCTTGTGGCTTCGTTTGGATTTAATTTATTGATAGTATTTGTTTCTCCATTTTCTGTACTGTTTTTCTGGCCTTCCTTGAATTCACTTTGTTTTATAACTTTGCTGTTAATTCAGCCCTTTTTCCCCTTTTCAGTGACATTTATTATTATGTAAATGCCAAAATGTGAGTTTAATGAAGTAATGACTCAATATCTTCTTGCTAATATGTGACTTTATCTCAGTTTCTACTAGTACGTTATTTATGGTTGAGTATTGATGAGTCTCATGTGCAGGTGGTTTGTGTGCATCGAATAGTTTAACTACTTAATATTTTAAATTTTTTTACAGGACGTAATATGGACATGTTGGTGCTTTGATGATTATTCTTTGTTGACTTGATGTCTATCCCCTGTCAACCATGGGGGTTCACTGTATTTGTCCATATTTCAAGTTCCCATGTCAAATTCCAAATCATAAGAATTATCCAGCACTTGAAGAGAGGGTCAGCAAACTTCTTTTGACAAGAAGTAACCTGAAGCAAATGGATACCCAACGCCAGCATTTTTTTTTAACAGTAATATACGTAAACACAAGGGAAGACGCCGCAAACTGGCATGTTATTGTGAGGGTCTGCTGGTACATCTAGCCGAATCTCCTGTCAAAAGGAGTTTCAACTCCCACCTCAGGGGAAGGCGGGGGGACATTTAGTCCAAGTAGACCATGTTCAATGTCTCTCTTGTTGGGGTGAGTGACCTGTATAGCTGTGAGCATCGGGTAGTCGGTGCCTGTCGTGGCAGCAATACCCAAACCCATTGGAACCGGAGATGGACGGGGGCATCGGTGCAGCGTTTGCAGTAATGCGGAATTTGTACCAGTCCTTTGTGGTGAAGAAGGAGCTAAGACGAAAGGTGAAGCTCTCAATTCACCGCTCGGGCTACGTTCCTACCCTCACCTGTGGTCACGAGCTGTGGGTCCTGACTGAAAGAACAAGATCCCGGAAACAAGCGGCCGAAATTAGTTTCCTCCGCTGGGTGTCCGGGCTCTCCCTTAGAGATGGGGTGAGAAGAGTCGAGCCGCTGCTCTTCCGCATTGAGAGGAGCCGGATCAGGTGGCTCAGGCATCCGATTTGGATGCCTCCCTGGTGAGGTTCCACCAGGAGGAGATCCCGGAGACATCCCAGGACCTACTGGAGAGACTATGTTTTCTGGCTTGCTTTGGAACACTTCGGGATCCCCATGGAAGAGCTTGGGCCATTGGCTGTGGAGAGGGAAGTCTGGGGTTCCCTCCTAAAGTTACTGCCACCCTGACCCAACATCGGATAAGCAGAAGAAAATGGATTTATGGGCGTAACCACAAGCCTCTTGACCGTGATGAACTTTTTTCTGCTTTTTTGTTTTTCTTTCCAGGTCGAGGGCGCACACACAGCTGAGGAGGAGGCTCGTGCTGAAGGAAATGTCAGCAAGGACATTTATGTCAAGTATTTTACTGCCCACTGTCATCCTTTAATCTTACTGGCTATTCTGCTGCTCAGTGTCATTGCTGAGGTGAGTGAGAACCTCTTAGGAAGTCCAACAAAAGATACAGTTTAATTATATTGTCTCCATCTAATGGTTTAGTCTAAAACACCCCCAAATCATCCAAATGTTTCCTCTTTGGTGAAGTTACTGGCGAGTTACTGCTGTCAAGACGCCACACTTTACAGAGCTCATGCAGCTATTGCAGTGGTACCGATCAGTTATTATGGTTATCATTACAATTGTCAACATTGGAACCATGCTGGAATCATCCCATATGTACTTCATAAGTGTGAGCCAGGAAATGGATTAGAGGTGACACTGAAATACATTTATTCTTATAAAGCAAATATTTTTATGATTCAATGAAATGCAGCTACAGCAAGGCTCCAGCATGGCTGTTTCCAAAACTGGAACTACAAAAAAAATTATAAAACAAACTCCATTGAGCTGCACTGCTCAGAAGAAACGAAGCAGTTTGTACTATAGCATTTGCCATTAGCCCAGAATTCATGCTTGTGCACTTTGTGGTCTTTGTCATTCTTCCTAGGCTGCATATATTCTGCAGGACTGGTGGCTGGTGTTCTGGTGAGTCAATGGCATCCTGGCATCTTTTCGCACACACACACACAGAAACGCGCACAAATTTAATTGCATGTTACCTTGTGTTGATATTGTTGACAACAGGGCTAAAGATGAGCTCAACAACACCAGCAGGGTTGTGATTGTTGAGAAAAGTACCAATGAGTCATCTGGTTTACACCAAGCCACAAATCTGCCATTTTATCTGGGCGTTTACTCTGGTCAGTGCAACAATTCATATTTTCTCTTTCTGTTGGGAAAAGTATCCGCAATTATTCATGGAATCGATGCAATTTACAAAACGTTAGGGCTATTTGGGTTTGAGGCAGAATTTCAGCATCCGCAAATGAATTACCGTAATTTCTGGCCTACAGAGCCTCACTCAGTACATTTGTAAAGGAAATACCATTTGGTAGATAGATAAGCCGCACCTGTGTAAAAGCCGCAGGTGCCCATGTCGAAACCCACATTGAAACATGAGATATGTACAAAGAAAGACGGTACACAGAAAGAGTTTTCAAAGATTTAATACCTTAACTTAGCAACAATACGGAAGCACAAACAGGGCTGGTAAAAAATAATAATAATAATAAAATGAACATACCAGTTAAAAAGAAAAAAAAAACAGCCCCAGCAGCTACACAGTAGAAACACTGTAGCACATCACTAACAGGGCTGGTTGGAAAAAAAAAAAAAACATACCTAAATCACTGTGACGTGGCAGTAACACAGCAGCAACACGCTAGCGCGGCGTTAATGGTAACACGGCGCTAACAAGGTCGGTTAAAACAAAACAAAACATACCGGTAAAAATCACTGAGACAGGGCAGTAACACAGCAGCAACACACTAGCGCAACGTTACCAGGGCCAGTTAAAAAAAAAAAAAACCATACCGGTAAAAGGCACTTCCTCAGCACATATATTCCACCAGTCTCACTTTTACCTTTTCTGCTCCAGTGCCCCCTTGCGCCGGTTAGGAAAAAAAATGTACAAATTATCTGCGTTGCGGCTTGTTGGCTGGAAATGACGGTATTGGCATGATAACATTTTATTCTTTATGGATAGCACTATGCAGAAACATTTTGTAGTCATATAAATAATGACATCAATGATCATTAGAGTGACTTCATCCCCTTCCTCAGCATTATTGATAATGAAATCCAAATCGCTATGTTGTCATTCATTCTCCTCCCTACTTTCTTTGTTCCGCAGGTCTGACTGCAGCCGCCGTGGTCTTTGGCTTTGCCAGGAGTTTAGTGATCTTTCACGGGCTGGTGAAATCCACTCAGACGCTGCACAACCGCATGTTCAACGCCGTCCTCCGCACCCCGGTCCTCTTCTTTGACGTCAACCCCATAGGTGAAACCTCGGCGCCACGTCTTAATTGTTGGAAATGTAATCCTTCAAGGAGAAGCACGTAACATGTCATGCGAGGCGGGAGGTGTCACTCAGAATCATCACGTCATTGTTTCAGCTCCAAGCTGATCCATAACTGTGCTGCATTCTCCGTCCGCTAGGAAGAATCCTCAATCGCTTTTCCAAGGATATCAGCCAGATGGACTCCCTGTTACCACTCACTTTTGTGGACTTCTATCAAGTGAGGAGTTATCGGGGTAGGCCAGTGTTTCCCAACCTTTACTGAGCCAAATCACAGTCAACTCCAAATCTTTGCCTGTTAAATTGAAAACTTTTCAAATATTCTGTTGTATGAATGCCATCAAGTGGATACGTAGGTTCATTTTACCTTCGGCCACAGTGGAAAAGCATTTAGTTGTTGTTCCTGTCAATACATGTCACTGGCATAGATAGATGATCATCCATCCATCCATTATCTGAGCTCCTTATCCTCACAAGAGTCTTGGAGGTATTGGACCCTGTCCGAGCTATCTTCGGGCAGGAGGTGGGATACACTCTGAAGTGGTTGCCAGTCAAACGCAGGGCACATAGATACGAACATTCACTCACTCACAATCACATCTAGGGGCAATTTGGATGCATGTTTTTGGGATGTGGGAGGAAACCGGAGTGCCCGGAGAAAACGCACGTAGGCACGGGGGAGAACATGCAAACTCAGTCGGTGCCGGGATTTGAACCCCTGGTCCTCAGAACTATGAGGCAGAATCTTCAAGCAGTTGCTCCGCCATGCCGCCAGTTTCAGAGCAATTAATTGAAATGGGATATTTTCCTGCACACCCGATAAGCTGAGGTGCAATGGTTGGGAATCACTGGCAGAGCTCCATCATGTTTTTGTAGAACTTTAATGAAAATGCGGGATTGTCGTAGCTTTTTTTGCAGAACGTGGGCGTTCTGGCCATTGCAGCCTCTATCATCCCTCTCCTACTGGTCTCCATTGCTCCCCTGCTCTTCATCTTCCTGTACCTGCGGCGTTACTATCTCTCCACGTCACGAGATATCAAACGTCTGGAGTCCATAAGTATAATAAGCCATTAAAACGAGTTGTAAAAGTGTACCACCTCCCCACGGAAGTCCGTGACATGTGCCGTCTTTCCTTGCAGCACGCAGTCCGGTCTTCTCCCATCTTTCATCATCCCTCCAGGGCCTGTGCAGCATCCGAGCCTTCGGAGGAGAGAAGAGGTTAACGAGAGCCTTTGACTCACACCAGAACCGCCACTCAGGTTTTCTCTTTTGTGTGTTTTATTGCATGAGATTGTGACCGTGTTTACAATAAGTGTTGTCGTCGATCTCAGAAGCGTGGTTTCTCTTCCTGATGACATCCCGGTGGTTTGCCCTCCGCCTGGACAGCATTTGCTCCATCTTTATCACCGTAGCATCATTTGGGTGCATTTTCCTCCGAGATGGTGAGGATGTTAAACGACTGACAAGTACAGCAATGCCTTGATGTGCAAGTGACTTGACTTACATGTTTTTCAAGATGTGAGCTCTCATTTGGGATTTTTTTTGTTTTGTTTTTTTTTTTTTTGCTTTGGCCTGTGATAAAAAAAATTGAGATACCACCACTGTATGGTTACTGTGAACTCAACCCCACAGCAAGATAATGATACAATGTTTTTAAATCACCATTTTACCTCATTAAAAATATGTCCAAAGATGCTATTGAGATGAAAACCTTACCTGATTTGGGGAACAACCCAAGTAATTCATACATACAGAGAAATAATTTCATAAATTATTTGTAGGCAGCACAAAGTGCTGCAGGATAGTGCTGGCCTCGCGGTTGTGAGAACCAAGGTTCAAATCCCGGCCCAGCCTGTATTGAGTCTGCGTGTTCTTCCCCATGTTCTTTCTCCCATATCCCAAAACCGTGCATTCATTGGACACTCTAAATTGCTGCTAGGTGTGATTGTGAGTGCGACTGTTGTCTGTCTCGATGTGCCCTCCGATTGGCCGGCAACTAGTTCAGGGTGTACCCCGCCTCCTGCCCGATGACAGCTGGGATTGGCTCCAGCACTCCCGCGACCCTCGTGAGGATAAGCGGCTAAGAAAATGGATCGATGTAAGTTATGTGTAATAGTGTGAAATGACACTGGGAAATGTATTGAACTCTCCAACCGGTATTTATCTAATACTTTGTACAAAAGCCTTTGCTTGCAATTACACCTTCAAGATGTCTCCTGGGTAGAGAAACTACTGTAGTCTCATGGGTTCCTCTGGTGTGGTTTTGCTCCACTTCTCTGCACAAGAAGTCTTCAAATCTTGAAAGTTCCATGGGCTTATTTTGTGAACCTTAACATTCAGTTTTCCATAGATTTTCAATTTGATTCATGTCAGGTGCTTGGCTTTATTTTGTCTTTGAAACCAATTGAGTTTCTTTGTCAGTATGTTTTGGATCATTGTCCTGCTGACATGTCCACTCTCATTTCATTTTCATCATCCTCCTAGTTGGTATCAGATTTTTGTCAAGAACTTCTCAGTACATTTGCCCATTTGTTCTTATTTCCATTTTGTGAAATTTACCAGTACCATTTTCTGAAAAGCAGCCCCACACCATCATGTTCCCACTTCGGAACTTCACTGTTGGTGCGGTGGTTTTACGGTGATGTGGAGTTCCATTTTTTCCTCCAAATGTTTTCTCCATTTTGACATTCAAAGAGTTAATTTCTGGTCTCATCTGACCAGACTTTATCCTGGCTTGTCCAAATGTTGTTCAGCAAACTCTAAACGAGCTTTGCCATGCTTTTTTTCAGCAATGGGGTCTTGCTCGGTGACCGGGAATACAGGCCATAGCAGCGGAGTAAATTTCTCACAGTTTTCCTTGTGACAACAGAACCTGCTAATTCCAGGTTTTTTTGAAGTTTTCCACAAGTGGTCCTCGGCTTTTGGACAACTCTTGTGATTATTCTTTACACTCCTCTGTCAGAAATTCTATGAAGACCACGTGATCAAGGCAAATTTATGATGGTATGACATCGAGACATGTGTCTTGACTCTCACCTTGGCAATAAAACATTTTTGTAAGCCATCAATTAGGACTAAATCAGCTGATATTCATTTGCAGTGACAAGGGGTTTGATTACTGATATATTTTTAATGTTGGCTTTCCATGCCTTTTTGCACCTCCCTATCTTCATGTGTTCAAAACGTTTTCCCCGTCATTTCACATTTGACCTCACAACTTTATTCCTGAGCTCATTTGTTCTACTTTCTTTGTATCCATGGATTATCGTAGCTGTTCCCAACATCTGGTGCAATTTTCAGGTCAATCGCACCTTTGGAAGTTGATTTAGTCTGAAATATCATGTTGAATATTTATTCCAACCGCTATGTGTGCTTGCATTAATTTGTTTGTTTTCCTTTAGGTTTGGATGCTGGGGAGGTGGGCCTGGTGTTGACGTACGCAGTGACGCTGGTTGGAAACTTCCAGTGGACCGTGAGGCAAAGTGCAGAGTTAGAGAACATGGTATATACTAATCAGCATGCAAATCCATTATTTTTAGGTCAGTATAAGTGTTTCACATCAAATGTCGTGTGCACAGATGACATCTGTGGAAAGAGTGGTGGAGTACACGGAGTTAAAGAGTGAAGCGCCCTGGGAAAGCAAAACGCGCCCTTCTCTTGATTGGCCCAGTCAAGGCCAGGTTACCTTTGACCAGGTGTATTTGTCGTATAGTATCGACGGGCCACTTATCCTCAAGGACATCAACGCCATCTTCTTCCCCAGTGAGAAGGTGACACATTTCCTACAGTGTCAACCAAGGTGACCCCCTAAGAGAAAAAAATTCACAGTCAAAGTCTTCCATTTGTCAGGTGGGCATCGTGGGTCGGACGGGAGCTGGGAAAAGCTCCATGGTGGCAGCTCTTTTTCGCCTGGCGGAGCCACAAGGGAGCATCTACATTGATGGCGTGTTGACCTCTGAGTTGGGCCTACATGACTTGCGCCAGAAGATGTCGATCATACCTCAGGTAGACATTAGCTTACAGGCTCTTCCCCTATAAGGCTTGAGGCATTTTAGAATTTATGAGTTTAAGGATGTCTAAATAATTACATTTTCCGGTGAAATAGACCTTTTCCTCATGACATCACACGTACGTAATTCTGACTTTGACACCGCACCTGCGTAAACTACCCCGATACTGGGACTGAAACAATAAGCTTGGCAGGCATGGTGGAGCAACTGGTTAGAGCATTGCCCTCACAGTTCTGAAGACCGGGGTTCAAAACGATAAGGTGATGGCTCAGGAAGGGGAGAAATGATCAAGTCTAAATAAATTGATCATGAACTGCGTGGTCATTAGGGGTGGGAAATAGTAATTTATTAATACATGAAAAAAATGTAGGTCATTTTGTTTTGTTCTTTGTACTGTGAACCAGGATCCAGTGCTGTTCACCGATACTGTGAGGAAGAACCTGGACCCGTTTAACCAGCATTCTGATGCTGACCTGTGGAAGGTTCTGGAGCAGGCAAATATCCAACCTCTGCCGATGCTGTCTCTTTTCCATTTCCTCTCGCTCTCAAACACACAACGGTCATACAAAGACAGATATCTCGTTTTAACCATTTTCCAATGTCACCAACAGGTCCAGCTAAAGTGCATGGTGGGGGAGCTTCATGCAAAGTTGGAGACGGTTCTAGCTGAGTGTGGCTCCAACTTTAGTGTTGGTCAGAGGCAGCTGGTGTGCCTGGCCAGAGCCATCTTGAGGAAGAACCGCATCCTCGTCATCGACGAGGCCACGGCCAATGTGGACCCCAGGTGCCAGAGAGGAATGGGTGGTGGTTACCCAACCGGCATATGGAACAAAAATTTTAGATGACAAAAACCTTTTAAATATTTGAACACAAAAAAGAGGGGAAAAAAGTTGTTTGGGGGCCCTGCGATTGCCTGGTGTACCCTGCCTCTCATGCAGGGTTCGCTCGGATAACCTCTCGCACGCTTGTGACCCTAGTGAAGCTAGGCAGTACAGAAAATGGATGGCTGGATAAATAGTGGATGGCTGATGGTATATTTAATTTGGAATGGCGATGATGTTAAATATTTAGCTTAAGTTGAGTTCTTGGAAATGACAAAGTTTTAAACTTTGATAAAAAGGAAAAAAAATAAGGAAAATATCACTGATTACAGGAATGGTTCTGTTCATGAAAGATGAGTAGCGGAGAAAGGAGACATGATTAAATTGGCCTTAAAAAAGCTACATTATTGGCCGGTAGTGCATGCATGTCACACAAAAAAAGGCAGAAGCGCGAGGAGGGCAAATTTGTTTCTTGACTGTAAATTGACACCCTAGATAGATCCAGAGTGGGTCCTTGGGCTGGCATGGGCACTTTAGAGGGCCTCGTTATCACGTTGTGGAAAACCCTGTGACAGTTCCAATCCCAATCAACCAGTGATTGAGATGCAAATTAATTATAAAGGTCACTGTTAAAGGTAACACTGATGAGATTCTCAGTAATACATAACGTTAGTTTCTCACGGTCCCTCATTTCTAAGAGCGTGGCAAATATCCAAATGTACAGTGAGGATGGCTCGTTGGCGGATTTGAATCTGTGTCCAGCATCTGTGACTGGCTACTGATAAATAATTGTGGGTGTTTGACCATCGTTGCAGGACAGACGAACTGATCCAACGAACCATCCGGCGGGAGTTCAGAGATTGCACCGTCTTCACCATTGCTCACCGACTCAACACCATCATCGACAGCGATCGCATCCTGGTGAGTTTTATATCCAAACCGCTGTTTCTAGTTTGCTGTGTGTGCTGGCATAGACAAAAAAAAAACCCACATCATTTGTAAATATATAAATGTATGTATATAGATGTATACATTTCAGGCCAGTTAATCGTTTTTTTGTTTTTTTTTTTTAATTGAATTGGATAATTTCACTTGGCACACTTGCTGATCACTGGAAATGAATTCTGTAAATCAAATTTCCACCTAACTGACTAAACAATTGAGACATAGTTCTTACTACTTAGTCGTAGTTAATCAATCAAAGGAATACACCTGTAGCAAGTTTTGCGTCCTGCACATGCATCTTCTGTTTGCAGGTGCTGGACGAGGGTAGAATACAAGAGTTCGATCGCCCTTTTAACCTTCTTCAGAACAAAGGTGGCGCTCTGTACAGGCTGGTTCAGCAGTTGGGCCCGGCTGAGGCTGAATCTTTGTTGGAAGTTGCTAAACAGGTGAGGTGAACTGTGCTCCACACGGCCATCTTGAGCACCGGTCGGGCCATTCGTTCCTAAAATCTCTGTGGATCATATGCAGGCAGCGAAGGCCACCTGACTGGTTGAAGCTGACGCAGCAGCAAACACTGAGTGGGGTTTTTCCGGGTTTAACAATATTCAAGAGGTGATCATCGGGATTCGGAGGGCTTTCTTCAAAAGTGAAAAAGTTTCAAAGTGTTCCCTTTGGGGTCAATCGCCATTTGATTGCGTCAGTTAGTCTACCTAAGATGTCAGTTCTTTGACCGTAAGAGAACCATATGTACATACGGGGAATGGAACAGATGTTGAACGGACAATTACAACAATAAGAAATAATCATTAGCTGTTCAAGTGTGGAGCAACTCTCTAGAATTTGATCAATGTTGATAGTCCAATCGCGTGAGAAGACCGTAAAAGTTTGTAAGGAGAGACTGCTCACTGGTTGAGCTCGCAATTGTACTTGTGCTATTTTACAATGTCAAACATATTAAGACACTTTAAAACTGTCTCTGACCTGGATTACTGAGAATGTATACCGACGTATCGTTTTGAACCTTGGGAAGAACACCCTGCATCAGGTGCGAAAGTAAGAAATCATTACAAGGAACATTGCAAATACAGTAGGAACCAGATCAGCTTCAATCTAAGATGCTGACAGAACAATAACATCTAAAAGCCAAGGTCTTCACTCTGCTGTCGAGACTTCACCTTCACCAGCAAGCAGAGAACTATCTTAAGCATTCATGTTCTAAAAGACAATGTCAACCACATCTCCGGACAACTCCAAAACACTTGACCAGACACAGTCATCTCAGAAGTGTCTCAGTTCGTGGACAGAGCCCAGATGGTACAGGACGACCGGCGCGAGGAGCAACACATGCGGACACGTAAACGTCGACTGGCGAGACCGGCTCCCCCTATAACGACACAATCCCAACCCAACCACAACTAAAAGACTTTGCTACATTCATCAACTTTTCTGTTGCTTGGATTAATGGCATACATGTGCTCATTACTCAGAAAACACAAGTTGAGATTGGAATTGTGAGAAAATGCCTTCCACAAACCAAAAGTATTCTCTGACAATTGATTGCCTGTTGTCGTACGAGAGCGCCTCCAACTACCGCAGACAAATTCCTTGTGTGTTTTTTACATACTCGGCAAATACAGGTGATTCTGATTCTGATGATGCAGGTTGGCTACCCAGTCCATCCGAAATAAAACGTTCTGCCACCCGTAAGTACCCTAGGGCATATTGTTTACAATCATCCTGGAACTGTGTATTGATAAAACTCACTTTATACTAACTTAAAAATGTTCTTCCTTTTCTTCAAGTCTTTCAGTTTTTGGGTCAGAGATGGTATCTCTTATGATGGACAAAGTTGTTTTGATGTACCAATACTTCTTACAAACCAAACCGCCATCTCAAAGCTGAGCAATTGCTTCATTCTCTGGGTTGCCAGTTTTGGCCGGAAATAAATGACTCCCTGTTCCTTGCAATCGGGTGAGGAAAGTTATGTAATGACAATCCAAAGAGCCCATGATTTAGAGGGGTAGAAGACTGTTTTGTGGGGTCCAGAGTGATGTTTTTTCACCAGACCCCATTCCACGGTGGCATTCCTCCCTGGCCTAGCAGCAATCCATAGTTTGAGTTGCCATGTCATGAAAAAAAGCTAATCGTGCCATGCGTAGCTTTGTGGGGGCTGTAGTCGCTTTGGCGTTGTAGTAGTTCCTTGACAGACAAGTATTTTTTTTTTTTATATCGGGTACAAGAGGTAAACCCCAAGCAGAAGGACCCCAGCTAGCATTCGCATCCAGAACTTGTCAGCTTCAAGGCAGATTAGTTAACCGCATGCACGCCCACGCCACTTATGTTGTTCGCCTCTCCAGGAAATTTGCAAACCCTCAATCGGCAAACATCAAAAGAAAATTTTGCGTCCACTGTATGCATGACAGAAAATAAGACTAATGCAAAAAATGTTGTCCAAAAATATTAACATACCAAATCCTCCTATTTGTAGGAATGCTGTGAATATCTCAGAGGACTTTACTGGGTCATTTGCTGTCTCTGTTGCATACTGTTTTTTATTGTCTTTTTAAATTCATTGTGGTGATTTATTTTTTTTAATCAATCAAATATTACTTGTCTTCACCATTTTGATTTTATATTGTAATTTTAACTTAAGCTGTGTGTTTTTTTCCCCTTTTCACTAACCCTAATTTCATGTTAGAATCTATTTCGATTTTCATATTTTCATTTATTTTATTTTGTAATCATTATTTTTTGCCTTTGTAAAGCACTATGGGTTTTGCCTCAATTGTGAATGGTGCTACATGAATAAAATTTCCTTGTTCAAACAAACGAAAAAAACTCTCTCAAATATTTCTTGACCTAACTACACTTTTGTTCAAAGTTGTCAATAACAGAATTCCAACCTGGGTCTCGGGGTGTGATTGAATGTAGCCAATAACATTTTTCTTGAATCTCTAGATTTTGTTATTGGACTACAGCATTTTCAATGAGCTGCAGCTCAAGTTCTGCTCTTTTTGGGGAGTCCAGTCAGAAGACCATTACAATAGTCACGTTTACTTGAAGTAAAAGCATAAATGAGCTTCTCCTAGACTGCCTGAAACATGCAAGCCTTCACTCCTATGTTCTTCAGATGGTAAAAGGCAGTTCTCGTAATTGATTTATGACTGTTGAAAGTCCGGTCGAAATCTAGATTTCAGATTTGGTCTTTGTTTTTTAAAGATACCGAGTGCAGGTATTTATTAACCAATCCTCTTTTCTTTGTTACCAAAAACAATTCTCTCAGTTTTGATGTGGTTTAGTTGAAGGGAATTTTGACTCATCCACTTATTTATCTGCTTTAGACAGTGACACAACACCTCAGTTGAACTATAGTCATCTGGAGACAGTTCATTATAACTCTGACATCTGCACAGCGAGGCTGAACAGGAGGGGTCCAAGAAGTGATCCTTGAGGGACCCCATATGTCTTTGCCCTTTGTTGAGATCGAGCACTTCCAATGGTTACAAAGTAGCTCCTTTCCTCCAGGTAGGTCCTGAACCATTTAAGGACAGTTTCATTTAGTCCTACCCACGTTTCCAGCCTGTTCAGCAGTATATTATAATCTCCCCTATCAAAAGCTGCAATGAGATCCAACACGACCAAAACTGACGCTTTTCATGAGTCAGGATTCAACCTTATATCATTTAGCACTTTGATAAGAGCAGATTCTGTCCTGTGATGAGTTCGGAAACCTGATCGAAATTTGTCAAAAACTTTATTGAAATTCAAGAAATTGCTGAGTTGATTAAAAATAGCTTCGTCAACAGTCTTGGCTATGAAAGGGAGATTTCAGATGGGTCTACAGCTTGCTAACATGGAATCGTCCAGTGGTCTGTTTTTTAGAAGTGGCTTAACAGCAACTACTTTTTAGAGATTTTGGAAACTCCCCAGACTGAAGTGAACAATTATTTTATTTTATTTTTTTTTTTTACTGCAAATCATTTAGCCCTGGCTTCACAACACTTTTGAAACAGTCAGATGGTATTGAGTCGAGACAGCTTGTTGATGGTTTCGCCTGCTGAACTGTTTTTTGATCAGCTGTATCAAATTCTGACAGGTTCATAGAGTTTTCCCTGGGTGGCTTCAAACATTGTATCATTGTACCATTTTGATGAGTTGTGCTGGATAATTGTGAACAGTATTTCTGCTTTTCAATCCCTTAATTTCTATTGCTAAAAGACGACCTATAAAACATTTGAAACTCATTTATGAAGGAAACTTAAAAGTTGTGGGATGTATTGAAATGTTGAATGTGAGGTTTGGAATGTTTTTTTCATTGGTTGAGAAAAGTGAAAGGAAAAGGTAAATGTGTGAAATATCTCTCAATTTGTGCGTGTCTTTTAAAATTTAGGAATGAGTAGGTTTTTTTTAGACGTTCTAAATAAGTTGAATATTTTGAAGGTGGAATGGTTTGAATCTGTCACATGTAGAAGGAAGAGAGTCTTGTGTACAATATTTCTTTTTGCTAATTTAAAACATATTTGGAGTTTACACAGGTTTAATAAATTGGGGAAAACTGCAATTCTGGAAGTAATTTTAAGCTGCATTTGTTCTTTTTGCTCTCCTTCGTACTACCAAGAGACAGCCAATAAAAGATTAAAAAATGGAACGCTATTTATGTTGAGACTTTTGTGGGAATACTGAAAAGCTGGACTTAGTGGTTGTAGAATAGAAATGTTGAATATGATTCCCAATTCTTTAAATCTGTCGAAAATGTGGAAGGAGTAGGCAAATGTTTGATGTCTGTCTCAATTTTGGATCTTATTTTCAATATTTGGGACTAGGAATAGCCAATAAAACATTTCCAAATGGACTGGATGGGTGCGCGTCAGCATGCGAGGGGGGCGGCGCTTATTGCAGCAGAGGCCTTATTGTCTGAGGATGCAGAGGACTGAGCAAGGGAGGAGGGAGGGTCGAGACAGCAGCTACACAAAGACCGGGAGCGCAAGGCAGTGAGCGCTGAAGAGACATAGACAAAGAGGAGGCGGCGACAACTCGCTTTCTTCATGTGGGGGAGGACGGGGGGGGGGGGATTAGCCGGCTGATCTGCAACACGCGCTCGTACACATCACACACACACACACATTAGGTAGACACACCAAACACTGCTTAGCATCACCAGGATCAACATCATCACCATCGGTGGCGGGCGAGAGACAAAGAGTGAGACAGTGCAACGGGGGTGAATTTGGCCCATATCACCATCTGAGGAGGGAGAGACCGACAGACGGGAGGAGAGACAGGCATAGCGAAGGAGACTGACTGACGGACGGAAGAGGGAGAGACGGGAGGAGGGACGGACCCACGGCCTTCATCACCTCCACTTGTGTTCGTGTGCTATGGCTGACCACATGTTTCTGCTGCTGTGTGTGTGCTGAGCGGATTGTCTGTGGTGGGTGTGTTTGGGTGGAAGCGTTGTGTGCGTCTGTGATGGGGAACGCTGAGAGCATGGAGAGCCAACTGGCCGTGATCAGGTCCAGAGCCGCACCGGTCCGACTCCCGATGCCCGACGCCGCCGAGCTAGAGGAAAGGTTCTCCATCGCACTGGTAACTACAAACTACAAAATATGGAAAGAATTCACATGTTGCGGGGGGTGGGGAGATACTAGACAACAACACACATCAGTCTGATGTCGACCACTGGCATGGGTTTTTTTGTTGAGAGAGCTGGGAGGCCGGTACCTATTGGATCAAGATGCTTAGACCCGGAAAGGAGAAATCCAGAGAAGGTGAAATGTCACCAGACATTTTGACTTGCAATATTAAACTGTCTTTCAGAATTCAATGAACCTTCCTCCGGACAAGGTGCGTTTGTTGCGTTCCTATGACAATGAGAAAAAGTGGGAGCTCATCTGTGATCAGGTGGGAGGTCTTCATAAAGTTGAGTTTGAAGTCAATTCGTTTCACTTTTGACAACTCTCACATAAATGATGATATTCTATGTTGGGGATAAAGGAGAGATTCCAGGTGAAAAACCCTCCGCACACATACATCCAGAAGCTGCGGGGATTCCTCGACCCGGCCGTCACACGCAAGGTAAGATGGGAGATCGAAAGCATCTGACGGGAAAACCCGGAAATCTTAATAGTGGAACGACTGCCTGCTAGTTTATGATTTGTGGAAAAGAAAACAAATCGAATGAACTGAAGTGAATGTTTTGGGGTGGAATCTTCATCAAGACCCATCTCGGACAGTTGTCTTCACATGGATATGCATCCATTCATCCAGTTTCTATACGTTCTATCCTGTCCATTGCGGAGATCTCGGCCCATCCCGACGGACTTTGGGCAAAAGTCGAATTACAGCCGTTCACCCTCGCGTTCACACTGTCACTGACTGAGAACTGAATCCACGCCACCTGCACTGATGTCAGGCCCTTCAGAAACTAGCAGCTATAGACAGTGTTATCCCTCCTACCTCAGTACAAGAGCTACTTTGCATCAAGTGTTTGTTGAGCAGCACTCAATGCAGGGACCAAAGTTTTTAAATAGTAGACACATAATCCACTGAGAATAACCCGGGCCACATTATCACTTCTTCACTTGCAATTATGATTTTTTTGACAAGTCCTAGTGAAGCATTTTTGATATTAGTCAAGATCTGACCATTCTACAGGTGACCTGTCAGGGAATATAAGATCAAGCTAAACACATTAGGAACCATCAATGAGTCGGATAGTGACTCATGTGAAAAAAACTTTGTCTTCTCCGTGTCTGCAGAAGTTCAGGAGGAGAGTCCAGGAGTCGACACAGACACTTCGAGAACTTGAGATTTCCCTTCGAACAAACCACATCGGGTGCTGTTTGAGTGCCTGTCGGGTAATATGGCCTAAATCCTTGTGTATCTGACATGTCCGTTTATGTGCAGGTGGGTTCGTGAGTTTTTGAACGAGGAGAACCGAGGGCTGGATGTCCTTGTTGAGTATTTGTCCTTCGCTCAATATGCTGTCACGTAAGTCTGGAGGATTTTTATTCTTTGATTCCACCCATTTTCTATAGCTCATTAGAGTTGAAGGTGAGCTAGAGCTCACCCCACATGACTCTGGCTGAGAGCTCGCGTACACTCTGAACTGGTCGCCACAGAATCATAGTGAACACATTGGGAAATGACAAACAACCACTCACACTTATGTCTGTGGATTATTTAGTCTCGAATGAACATACCGTCCATGTTTGTGGGAATATGGGGAAAAGCAGTCGTACCCGCAGAAACCCACAAGGCACGGAGAACATGCAAAACTTGAGCTGAGATTTGAACCTCAGAATTTTGAGGTGCTTTTGCGAAGCACTTCTTCACTAAACTGTACTCATTCATTCATTCATTGGCTATTGATTATCCTCTTCAGGGTCACAGGAATTTGGAATCTTTCACACACAAAATCTAGTTTGCTGTTTTTGTTGTCATGGTAACCACTGTGAAAGCATTCTGAGTGATCCCATGTCTGAGTGCCAGTGTTGGATTAGATTGCACTACAAAGAAAGGGAAAAGCGACGGCTTCAGATTTTAGCAGTTAACTTGTCGTCAGTTCAACCAACTTTTCCCGTGCAGTTTTGATGGTGAACAGTCCGAGTCTGGAGGAGACGCAGCTTCAATAGACTCTCCGTGGAGTCGGTCCATAGAGGATCTCCATGGCGACTGCAGTCTCCCGTCCCCTTCCTCCTCTGCACCCAGAGCAGCACGACACTCCATCAGGTAACAAAGGGCAAAAGAGAAGACTTTGCAGGTCAGAACTCTGATCAGGTTTTCTTTTTGTTAGTAGTTCCACTTTGGTAACACGCTCCAACACGCTGCCCAGTAGTCGCACTCTCAAAAATTCCCGACTCGTCTGCAAGAAAGATGACGTCCATGTGTGCATCATGTGTCTACGAGCCATCATGAACTACCAGGTGAGACAAAACTGCGTGGCTCATGACCTCTAAGCTGGAGATCTTGAAAAATGTAAAAACCCAGTTTCGTCACTTGTCACATGATGAGTTCTGGAAAGCATGGAAATAACGTGGATTGTTCTGATCTTCGCAGTACGGTTTCAACATGGTCATGTCTCACCCGCACGGCGTCAATGAAATTGCTCTGAGCCTCAACAACAGGAATGCAAGGTTGCTGGTGCACACCATAAAATTTACAATCATACATGATACACATGACATAACATAAAACAGAATCAGTATGTAGTAAAGGAACAGAGAGCTGAAAGCTCAACTTGTCTTTGTGTGTAACTTTCAGGACGAAAGCGCTGGTGTTGGAGTTGTTGGCGGCTGTGTGTTTGGTCAGAGGAGGACATGAGATCATCTTGTCGGCCTTTGACAACTTTAAAACTGTAAACACACTAAGTCAAAGTCCCTTTCGATCCTTGCTTACTTCAGTCGTTGATTTGACGTCGTGCCTTGGAGACTGACTCTCAATCGGTTGGTTGATCTTTAACAGGTTTGCTCAGAGTCCATGCGCTTTGAAAAGTTGATGGAACATTTCAAGAACGAAGACGACAATATCGACTTCTTGGTAACACCGAGTGACAACCCTCTTTCTTGTTGGCATGGAAACCAATGACATATCAATTCGAGCATGACGAATTATCAAGAGTTTCGTTTGAATAACTGACTGATTGTTTTGTTCATTTGTTCCTTTTTTTCTTGTTGGTCAGGTGGCATGTATGCAGTTCATTAACATTGTGGTCCACTCAGTGGAAGACATGAACTTCCGAGTCCATCTGCAGTATGACTTCACCAAACTCAACCTGGATGACCACCTCGAGGTAACATTTTTGGGGGCCATTGCTTAGTTTGTGACACCTGGTAACCCTTGAACAATTTTGGGGCACATGTGCCTCAGTTTGAGAAACTGGGCAACCCAAATTAGTGATTGGTAAACCGTTTAAGATACATTAGCCTCAGTTTGGAAAACCTAAAAACCTACATGTGAACCCATTTTTCAATCATTTGCCCGAGTTTTTGGAAACCTTATAACCTGTGAAACCTTTGGCGTCAGTCACATTATATCTGTCCACCTGGAAAGGACCTGACAAAACACCGAGGTACCCAAGAGAAAAATTAACCACCTGTCTCTCTACTATCTGCCAGAGGCTGAAGCACACAGAGAGTGACAGACTACAGGTGCAAATCCAGGCGTACCTGGATAATGTTTTTGATGTGGGGACACTGCTGGAAGATGCGGAGACTAAAACTGCAGCTCTGGAAAGAGTGGAAGAGTTGGAGGAGAACCTAAGCACTGTAAGACAGGCTGGCCAGACGGAATGGCCACACTGATAACTGACTGACTAACTTTCTTACTCACATCATTCTCCACTCAGATGTCAGAGCGTCTGCTTGATGTGGAAAATGAAGCAATGCTGAAGATCGTGGAACTGGAGAAACAGTTGATGCAAACAAACAAAGAGCTGGACCAGCTCCGGGTCAGTCATGCGAATGAGTCAAGCCAACTTTTCCATGCTGTGATGACCCTTAAAAAACATTTTTTTACCTTTGTTTCACATCTTCTCAACCTGCATTTAGAACTCTATTTGAATGTTTCTACATCCTCAACCATACACTGGACTGGCCGTTTTTTGTTGTTGCACATGCAGGACGTGTATGCCAGTGCCAACACACAAGTGCACACACTGAGGCGGATTGTTCGGGAGAAGGACCAGACCATCCGTCGTCAGAGTCGTTTAGAGCGACAGGCCCAAGAGGCCCAACAGGCAGGTGGTCCTGGAGCTCCTCAACCCCAAAGAGGAGAAGGTGATGGGGGTGTTGCCAATTCTGCCTCACCCTCACCGCCTCCCTGCTCCACTCTCTCACCCAGGTAGTGTATTCACGTAGCTTCCTGTATGCATTTGGTTGAATATATACTGTAAAAAATAAAGTACAGTCACAGTGACAAATGATTATTATCATGATCCAGCCCAGAGACAGTAGCCTATCATGACATGGGACCAGGAATGGGTGGTGCACCGGACATGCCAGCCCCACCCCCGCCACCTCCTCCTCCACCACCAATGCCACCCTCAGGTGACTTTGAACAGCATTGTTCAAAATGCTAAATACTATAGTGGGACTACCTCACATCTGTGCAGATCATAAGAAAATCTCAAGTCTGTGCTTCCAGTTTCAAGCAAGTTAAGCCATTACATGATTGAAAAAAACTATTTCAAGTCATACATTTCGCTCAGTCGCAACATACTTGTTTATTTGCACATTAGCGACTTTGCCCTCAGTGTCTTTACGTGCGTTCAGTGTCGGGTTCACATTTACATTTACAACAACCGTTTTTGTTTTTTTAATTCTAAAGCAGTCCATCCACGCATGCATCCATCCATTATCTGAGATGCTCATCCTCACAAGGGCTGCGGTAGTGGTACCTAAACTGGGTGCCAGCCAATCCCAAGGCAGAAACAAAGAACCGTTCGCACTCACATTCACATCTAGAGGCAATTTAGAGTCCTCAACTAACCTACCATGCATGTTTTGGGGATGTGGGAGGAAATCGCATGCACGGGGTGATCATGCAACCTTCACACAAACGGGGCCGGGATTTGAACCCTGGTTCTCAGAACTGTGAGGCAGACGCTGTAACCTGTCATGTCACCGTGCCACCCACAAAAGTCCATTTATATACAAATTTGAAAATGTGCAATGATTGTGGTGGTGGTGGGGTCATTGAACTCCGTTTTTTTTTTTTTTTTTGTAAAATCCTCCAAAAATGGCACACCACCAGGAAAGTACTTATTTTCCAATATAAACACGCAGAACACGATCAAGTTTCATTAAAACAAAGTCAAGGTCGGGTCTTTGAAGTTGTAGCTAAGCTAGTCCAGAAATTGCCATCTTTAAGTCATCTGTGTTCATTACAGTAAAAATGTTGGTCTACTGTATGTCACCTCCAAGTGCTTCCTGTCCACCATTGACCAACAGTGGAATGTGTTCTTCTTTGAAGTGTCCAATGGCCTATATCCTGCTCCTCCACCCCCTGCTCCCCCTCCTCCGCCCCCGCCCCCTCCCCCACCTTGTCGGACCAGCGAGCTCTCTTCTACCCTCCCGATGCCGCCGCCTCCTCCGCCAGTGGCCCCGCCACTTCCGGGTTCAGGAGGGTCCCCCACCGTCATCTTCAACTCTGGACTGGCAGGTGAGCGAAGATGAAGGTCTCCGCGTAGTCGATTTTACAGCAGTGATTCTCCAGGTCTGCCGTGCAAAACAACCACTCTCGATGTACAATATAGTTGTATTCAACCTTTACGTTTAATACATTTTTTTTTTCAATCTTGAGTAAATGTTTATTTTTAATCAATTATTTACCACTAGTTATTTTTGTATTTAACTTTTTGTGGGGTGCATTTAGATTTTCTTTGCCAGTTTTTACATTCCTGTATTTAAGCGCAGTGTTGAAATTGTGCATAATGTTACAGTGACTTAGAATATTATCAAATATACCTTTTAGTGTAGGAAGAAAACATAGGCCTACTATGCTATTGTGTTAAAATGTTATCCATGGTGGCGGTTCGTGTTGTATCTGAAAGAGTTCAATGACTGAAAGTTCATGAACGACTTAATTTTTTTGCGCAAACATCTACCGAATTTAATTAATTTCTGCCTGACAAATGCAATCGAGAATGCACTCATTCAGGCGTCAACAAACGGTTTTCTAGCATTGACATTCATGGAACATTGAGGAATGCCAAGTTTTGTCAGGGAAACCCATCTGAACACAAATATACAGTATAAGGCGTCACGTCGGCAAGGAAGGAATTTTTTTGTTGCGTTCATGAAAGTGTAGGGTGAAAGCTGCAGCTGACTACAAGTGTGGGCTAAATGGGTGCCAACAATGGGAAAATGAAATGCCGGTATTTTGAGCAACATACTGTATAGAGAAAAAGGAACAATGAACTAGTTGATTTTTGGAATGGTGAACTTAGTGCTATGAACTGAACTACTTCCTTTTTTGGAACAATGAACTAAACTTTGAACTAATTCCCAGAGAAATTGAACTTTCCCAATGCTGATGGCGGTACATGGATAGCTAAGTATTTTTGCTTAAGTGGTGTAAAAAGTTTGAGAAGCACTGTCCAACCAAATGTTACCCTGATTATCACTTACAAGTTTGTTCTCTTTTTTTTTTTTTTCCTGCTCTCAGAGGGACCACTGAAGTTATTCTGTATGTTTACACGCATATTTAAGCAATCGTCCCTTGTCAGTCACTTGTCAATCTTTTCTCTATCATCCTTGTGTGCAAACTTTTGTCATCTCCACCAGTCACTTACCTGTTTATTACCTGCCCATCTTAAAATTGTCAATCAATACATTGTCCATAAACCACTAAGCCTTGTTTTAAAAAAAAAAAAAAAAAAGGCAAAAGACCACAATGTCTATTACAATAACGGATCTGTTTGTTCACTTGTGCAGCGGTTAAGATAAAGAAGCCAATTCAGACCAAGTTTCGGATGCCAGTCTTAAATTGGGTTGCCCTGAAGCCGAGTCAAATCAACGGTACAGTGTTTAATGACATTGACGACGAAGCCATCCTGCAGGTGACCGTTCAATTACGCAGCCGAGTTAGAAAATGCAGATCCGGTCGTGAGCGGTTTGTTTGTGTCCAGGATCTGGATGTGGAGGTCTTTGAGGAACTTTTCAAAACCAAGGCTCAGGGCCCAGCGATGGATTTAACTCTGTCAAGACAGAAGCTCCCCCAGAAAGCTCCTTCTAGAGTTTCCCTGCTGGACGCCAACAGAGCCAAGAATCTGGCCATCACACTGAGAAAGGCCGGTCAGGGTCCAGAGGTCATCTGCCGTGCAATCCACATGTAAGACTCATGTAGACAAACACCCAGTTGCAGATGGGAGATAAAGTACAGTACTCACACCTTATAAGGTGAAAATAAATGTGGCAGGCTGGCGATAACAACACACCAAATTTGAATGATTAAAAAGGATTGATATGTCTATAAAATGAGGCATTTTGGAAAATCACATTTCCACTTTTCCCTGCATGTGCGCATCTGCTGACAAAAAAAGTAACAGCCCTTTTTATAAAAGTCTGGAAAATAAATAGCCCCTTAAAAATTGTGGTCCAGTTACACACTATTTTTACTCCAGTACTTCACACTGCTGCTCTGCTGTGTGTGTGTAAAGTTGATGTACCTTAGCTGGATTGTGCCCACGCAGGTTTGACCTGCGGACGATTCGAGTGGACTTTGTGGAGTGCCTGATGCGATTCTTGCCCACTGAAGCTGAGATGAAGCTTCTCCGGCAGTATGAGAGAGACCGAAAACCTTTGGAGGCTCTGAGCGACGAAGACAGCTTCATGATCCAGTTCAGTCGCATTGAAAGACTCAACCAGCGCATGTCCATCATGACTTTCATGGGAAACTTCAGCGACAATGTACAACTCTTAACACCGGTATGTCATCCGTACACGGAAACGCAGACACAAGCGAAGAGTTGGCGTGACGGGAATTGTTTTTTTTTTTTTTTTTTTTTCATTTTTCTAAAACCTCACACTTCCCTGCAGCAACTCCATGCCATGATCGCAGCATCCGTTTCGATAAAATCCTCTCAAAAACTGAAGAAGATACTCGAGGTCAGTTTGTTTCTATTGTGAGCCTGCGCTCGCCACATTCCCAATTGTTTTCGATTGCTGCTGTTTGGTTGTTGCAGATCATTTTAGCTCTTGGGAACTACATGAACAGCAGCAAGAGAGGCGCTGTGTATGGCTTCAAACTACAGAGTTTAGACCTGGTAACACACGTACACAAACACAGAGGGCTGGGGGAGGTCCGCAGATCACAGTTTCTAAAAAAAGTCTCAGGCAAGGTATTTTGTAAAACCAGGTCAAATGTGATCCTTTTTTTGAAGAATTCTTCTTTTGTGTCTGAATTAGTTTTGGATGAACGTAAATGCAAAAAGAGCACATTTGTTGGCAAAGTGTCATATAGAGAGATAGAAAGTCACTTGCAGAACCAAAATGTGTCTGAATTTTATTTTCCAAATGTTGTCAACAACATTACTGCAGAACAATTATTGCAGTATATTATGTAATAGGATCAAATAATTTTGCGTTGTTCAATTTGACAACATATTTGGAACAATCAGTGCCAGCGTTCAGTGATTTTTGGAACCAAAATACGGTCATTCCTGAACATTTGTCAGCTCTGGCTGTGTAAGAAAGTTTTACCTGATGAGTTAAAACATCGCTGATATCCTGCCAAGAAAGGCTGAAGGTCAAAAGAAGCTTCCTTTTAAGTCTTCTTCCTCTCACTGTTTAAAGTTCTTGGATCAATTGGGCTTAAAACCCCAAATATTTCATTTTCTCTAGACCAATAAGGAGGGAGATAATTTCGCAAGGCTTTCACATCTTGTAAAGTACACAAAAACTGCATAAACCTTTTTGGTTTCTTGTGATACTTTTAAAAGTATGTCGCCTTCTTCTTTTCCTTTCGGCTTCTGGCGTTAGGGGTCGCCACAGCGTGTCATTTTAGATGAACGCACGTATTTGTTTGGCACAGTTTTTACGCGGGATGCCCTTACTGTCTCACTCCCTCTGCATTTAGCCGGGGAGAGAAGTTTACAGCACCTGGTATTCCCAGACGGTCTCTCATCCATGTACTAAACAGAGCCAAACCCGTATCGCTTCCGAGATCTGACGAAATCGGGCGTTTTCAGGGTAGCGTGACCGTAAGATAGAAGTATGTCGCATACATTTATTTTTTTCTATAGGATAAAATGCAGATTATGAGTGAGATTATGGTGTCCTCTGTCCAAAATTATAGGTATGAAAAGTACAAAAACGCAATTCCATCAGCAAGGATTCGGATTGATAAGCAGTATTGAGAATTGCGAAATGTTGATTGATTATTCTTTACATACCACAAGAGGGAGTACTTTTAGAATCACTGGCATTCTTTAAGAGATTTGTCAAAATGGGATTGAGTAATTTAAAATATTATATTATCGTGATATTTAGCCAACAATAACATTGTGTGACAGATGTTAGGATTTAATAATATACCTTGGTAGCAATCTGCAATGCATTACAATACTGTTTGTAACTGAAAAAAAGTGCCAACAACTTGTAGTGTTCGGTGCTCTTGCAACGCAGTAAGAAATTGAATTGAAGAAAGTGTATAATAGCTCAGTGGTTTGGTAAAGCAGCGGTCGTGAGTTCGTACGTATCTCACTGGGGCCTCCACTCCCCAAGAGGGGTAGCGTCAGGAAGGGCATCCGGTGTAAAAACTGTGCCAAACAAATATGAGCGTTCATCTGAGGTGTCACGCCGTGGCGACCCCGAACGGGACAAGCTGAAAGACACTTACTGTACAATAAAATATTTGAATCCAAAATAGAATCTTCCGTCTACGATGTTTGCTTCCTGGTGTGGCCTTGGCCATCATAGCATACGCGTGGGCTCCCAATTCAATGTCATACACAAAACAACGGCCACACTACCTTGAAAATGCACATTTTTAAACGTAACCAGGCAAGACTTGTCAAGTCATGCAATTCAAAGTCAAAAGTCGAGTCTCATGAATGCCAAGTCAAAGTCAGGTTAAGTCTTTTGTTAAATTTTGGCCAAGCTAAATCCCAGGTCCTAAAATTGACAATTGAAGTCTACTTCAAGAGCTACTGAATGTTGCCTGCTTGTACGGGGTTTCAGCTCCTGGAGACCAAATCAACAGACAGAACGCAGACGCTGCTGCACTACATCAGCAACGTCGTCAGAGAGAAATACCCTTCAGCGGCGCTCTTCTACAACGAGCTTCACTACGTAGACAAGGCAGCCGCAGGTTGGACGCGGACTGATGACGGCGTCTTTCTAGCGTCGCATCATATGCATACACAACGTATGCACGTGTGGTTCTGTGTTGCAGTGAGCCTGGAGAATGTGTTGTGCGACGTAAAGGAGCTGCAGCGAGGGATGGAGCTCACCTGGCGTGAGTTCAGCGTTCAGCACAACGCCACCTTGAAAGACTTCATCAGCAGGCACGAATCGCGGCTCAACAAACTTCAGGAGGATGCACGCATAGCCCAGGCATGCACCCGCACATCCGCACGCATACTAGTGCAGTAATTCCCAACCGCGGTGAGAGATCACTGAGTGGGGCGCTGAAACCACCCAAAAAAAAAAAAAAAAATGACAAGCTTTGGAAAATTCCCCAGGATTATTTTGAAGGGGCGGACTGTGCTGACAACTGACAGTTTGTCAGACCTCTGTGTGTGTGTTTATTTATATATATATATATATATATATATATATATATATATATATATATACAAAATTTGTATTGGGCATTGTGCTGTTCCCTCTGTGGTGTGTCCCTTGGCCACCTGGGGGCAGTATAAAATACACATAAAGATTTACTCTGCATGGAGTTGGTCTCGGCGGCATGGTGGCTCAGCTGGAAAGAGTTGGCCTCACAGTTCTGAGGTCCCGGGGTTCAATTCCGGGCCCACCTGTGTAGAGTTTGCATGTTCTCCCCGTGCCTGCGTGGGTTTTCTCCAGGCACTCCGGTTTCCTCCCACATCCCAAAAACATGCAACATTAGTTGGATACTCTAAATTGCCCTTATGTGTCATTGTGAGTGCAGCCGTTTGTCTCAATGTGCCCTGTGATTGGCTGGCTAACAGTTCAGGGTGTATCCCGCCTCCTGCCCGTTCACAGCTGGGATAGGCTCCAGCATTCCCCTAGACTCTTGTGAGGATAAGCAGATGAGAAAATGGATGGATGGAGTTGGTCTCAGCTCCTCATTAAGCCACAGCGATAGAGTTTTATTGGTCTTCACAAAGGATAATGAATATATTCCCGTGAGTATTCTTATATTGTACGTCTACATGTGTTGCTCCACCATTTTCAAATTGTTTCAAGGGTTAGAACTTTGTGACTGTCAATGGTATTTCTTGGGCTTGTAGAGTTAAAGGCAAAGTTATGAGTTTGTTTGAAATGCACGTGTATTTCTATTTGCTTTATGTTTAGCTTGAGTGTTAAATTTAACCAGGAGTGGCTTAAAAACATCTTAAAGCCTCTTTTTTTTTAGAAATGATTCACAATTTGCCAAACAGCTGCTTGTTGTGAAGTGAGTTGATCTTACTCCCAATTTATAGCACTCATGTGTACTATTTTTGCTCACACGTTAAGGCAAAAAAAGTCAGTAGGATGACGCCTCGTATTTTGAAAAACGTGGGTCAGGTCAATCGTCTCAGGGCACCCCGTAAACCCTTTTTGACACGGGTGCTGTGAGATTTTTCTGATGTAAAAAATGTGCCTTAGCTCCATGCAGGTTAGGAAACACTGCACTACTGTCTTTCAATCATGGCATGAAATGGAAATATTCTCAGTATTTCTGTGAACTCTCTGCAGGATGCTTTTGAAGATGTGGTGAAGTTTTTTGGGGAGAGCTCAAAGACCATGCCACCATCCGTCTTCTTCCCCATCTTTGTTCGTTTCATCAAAGCTTACAGGGTGGGTGACTCCAAAATAGTCGGGTAACCTGTGACGGACTGAGGTTATGTGAGCTGTGTCGACTCGTGTGTTCAGCTGGCCGAGGAGGAGAATGAACAGCGACGGCGTCAGGAGCAGATGATGCTGGAGAAACTGGAACAGGAAGAGCAGCAGGACGAAGAGACCAAGGTAAGACCAAGCTCTATAATGGCTGGTCGGTCATATGAAGGGGAAAAAAAACAAAGGTTGGAATTTATGGAAGAATTTGGCTGTTGTTTAAAAGTCATGTTTGCCCCCCCAGTCACCGTCCCACAAGGGCAAACGCCAGCAGCAGGAGCTTTTGACAGAGCTGAGGCGACGACAAGGAAAGGACAGCCGCCATGTTTATGAGGGGAAGGATGGCGCCATCGAAGACATCATCACAGGTAAATAACCTCTGAAGGAATGACAGCGATAACTTTTGTGTTGCCTCAGAATTTGAAAATGAGAAAAGGAAAAGAAAAAAGCAACCTACAATGCTGTAATATTTTTTTATTTTTAAAACCCTCTTGGGCGGGATTTCTTTTCAGACTTCAAAATTTCAAAATTCCCCTCTTTAATTGTACCACTAAAAACTCTTGAGACCAAATTGTATTGTGTATGTGGAAGTGGAAGCAGGGACCAGGCGGAGGAACAATTAGAAAGATGGAGGCACACACTGGAACGGAGAGGAATGAAGATTAGCCGAAGTAAGACAGAATATATGTGCGTGAATGAGAGGGGTGGAGGGGGAAGAGTGAGCCTACAGGGAGAAGCGATAGTGAGGGTGGAAGACTTCAAATACTTAGGGTCAACAATCCAGAGCAATGGTGAGTGTGGTAAGGAAGTGAAGAAACGGGTCCAAATCGGGATGGAACAGCTGGCGGAAGGTGTCTGGTGTTTTATGTGACAGAAGAGTTTCGGCTAGGATGGACGGATGAAGGACAAAGTTTATAAAACAGTGGTGAGGCCGGCCATGATGTACGGATTAGAGACGGTGGCTTTGAAGAAACAACAGGAAGCAGAACTGGAGGTGGCAGAAATGAAGATGCTTAGGTTCTCTCTTGGAGTTAGAAGGTTGGATAGGATTAGAAATGAGCTCATTAGAGGGACAGCCAAAGCTGGATGTTTTGGAGACAAGATTCGAGAGAACAGACTTCGATGGTTTGGACATGTTCAAAGGCGAGAGAGTGAGTATGTTGGTGGTAGGGTGCTGAGGATGGCGCTGCCAGGCAAAAGAGCGAGAGGAAGACCAAAGAAAAGGTTGATGGATGTTGTGAGAGAGGACATGAGGACAGTGGGTGTTAGAGAGGAGGATGCACGAGAGAGGCTTAGATGGAAAAAAAGACACGCTGTGGCGACCCCTAATCGGGACAAGCCGAAAGGATAAGAAGAAGACCGTGGCCAACTTCATGAATTTGTGGACTGGGGAACAATTTTGTTTACTATTTTTAGTTTCAGTAATGCATGTATAATTCCTTACTGCACTCAAAAATGGTGCAAAAAGAATGATGCTATTTCTGTTTTAAAATCTCTTGACTTGGTGAGTGTAGGCAGACCCACCAGGCTGGGCGGTGTCGCGTACAAGATTGTCATTGTGCCTCACTTAAAGGGAATGGCTTTAATTGTTAGCGAATGTGTTTAATGGGCAGAAATCTTTCTTGAATACACTAACTGCACGCATCTGCGGGATTCCAACAAGCCATTTAAACCTGCCTCTTTACGCCGCGTCAGATTTATACTGGTCAGGAAGCTCAAGCCCCAAGTCTATACATAACCAAAAAGGGTCACAAATAAGATGAACGTCAGGGAGAATTGAACAAGGGTTGAGGGTCAATATTATTAGTAATGTGCCATTCCTGTTTTGCAGTTTGTTTTTTAATTTGTAGAGACTACTGGAACAATTCATTTCCCTTGTGGTTGAAAACACTATCTATCCTTTTAGCAATTCCATTGGCCATTTTCCCCTTTTTCCCCGCAGCTCTGAAAACCGGCCCCTTCACAGCACGGTCGGCCAAACGTAGCTCTCGATTCTTCTGCGACCCCGCGCACCCCGAAGAACACTACTGAAATGGCAAAGATGACGCTCAACATTGCCTTGCCCACCATGAATTAATGGCAACAACCAAGCACTTTGAATATTTCTCACAGAGGAAAACATTGGCATCATTTGATCACCGAGATGTTGTGGCCTGGTCTCGTGAGGGTTTTTGAACGATGGATCTTCTGACCCAAGTCCTTGTACAAATTGCATTGTGGAGAATTTATCCACTCATCTACGCTGCTCAATCAACAAAGCACCTGATTATTTTGTCTTTGGCAGTTGTGTGCAGATATTCACAAACTGAAGACACGCTATTCCACAATTTGATTTTTGTTTTTTGTATGATGGTGAGTGCAGCGGACCTTACAGGGGGAAAAAAAGCTGCGAAAAGCACATGCTGATGTCTTGCTCTCCCCCCAGATGAGTCCTACCAAATTCTGGACAGGAATATGTGAGTGTAGTAGTGAAAACTTTCCTGAGTCTTGCGAGTGAACTCGGGAGATTTGTTAAGTCAAATGCGTACAGGGTTCAACTACTAGTTTGTACTGTATTTACTATTACCGAGCAAATGTCACTTCAGGTTTCGTTAAATGAAACATTATGAAATCCAGCAACGCCCAGTAAAAGGGAAAAAAAATAATCAGTGATTTACGAAGTTTCACAAGCAACCTTGCTTTCGTTCACCTGAAGTCTTACAAGCTGGCTACTGTGCGGGCTAGCACATACGAGGGGTGTCCGAAAAGATGTACTTCAAACTCAAACTATGAGATTCCCACTTCAGTGTATGGCAGCAAGTTTACAAAGAAAATCTGCAGCCTTTGCTCGGCTCCTTGGCGAGAACTTTTGACTGGCCTCGCCCGTAACATCCAAACCGATTCTTTGTTTCTGTGTGACGTCCCTTCCCCTGCAAACCCCAGTCAGCCCAACCCGTTGCCCACATTCTTGTTTCTCAACCGTCAGAGACTCCAAAATCATCTTTTCAGTCACACAAAAGAGCACAACGTTTTCTACATTTTGTAGGTTCTCCAGTTTTTGTTGTTGTTACCGTTGTTGAGTCTATATTTGGTGTAAATAAAACATTGTTACGTTATATTGTTGATACGTTATTTGGTCTGATTGAGAAAATTTTGACCAACATTTGATGAAACTAGTGTTTCCTAAACTTCATTGACCCAAGGCACACCACAAACAGTATGTTGCACAAATCAAATGACTTTCATTCCAGAATTGGATTAATGGTACAATTTACACATTATTATTGTTTTTATTTTATTGTGGGAGGGTAAAAAAAAAAAAAGATTTTCTGCAAAATGAACAGAGCAAATCCATTTAGCAAGAGACATGATGTAGACACTTTATTTGCTTTAGTGAACCACATAAACTGATGTTGCTGCCGGGCCTCGAGTTTGACACTTCAGGCAATTTCACCTTAAAAGGGACTTTGAGATTTGCCAATTTCATTCCTCCCCACCCCCAAAATTGGAGCTTTTCCAGCTTCATAATCATCGTATTAGGTATGCGCATTTGTTATGTTAGAAATGGATATCAGCCAAGCTTTCACAGTTTATTTAAATAAATTATACATGCAAAAGTTGTAGCTGATAAAAATTGCAGTGCGTGTGTGCATAAGATCACTTTTTGGCAGTCGATAATTTGGCTCGATTTAATCTGTCAATCAACAACCGATCCGTGCTGGAGCATCTTGAGAGGATTGTTGATATTTCTGTTTCGTTCCTGCGCTCGATCGCCACATCTGCGGCCCCCTCGAGGTCGCTGAGAAGAAAAATAGAGTTGCTCTTTATCAGTAGACAATGAACAAACCCTTTGGTCATAGAGGGGGTCGGAAGTATGGGGACATATTACCCGACGGCCAGGTGAGCTTTGACCTTCTGCTCAGGCGTCACTCTGGATACGTACTTCTTGGCCTCGTATTTGTTGTTTCTCTTAATGCAGACTTCCACAAAGGCCTGAAGATGATAGACAATTTGTCAATTCAAAAAATTTTACAAGATTATTGGGGTTGATTTCCACCTACCAGGTAGCCTATCGGGGACTTCTTACTCTTTGAGAACTTCTCCAACTCTTCCCACTCCTCCTTTTCTGCCAAAGACTTCAGTTTCAACCACCAATACCTGGGGAGGCAGAGAATGTAGAATTTTAATTACAGTGAAGAAAATTTGAATTATTTGAACACCCTGCTGTATTGCAAGTTATCCCACTTAGAAATCATGGAGGGGTCTGAAATGTTCATCGTGGGTGCATGTCCACTGTGGGAGAAATAATCTAAAAAGAAAAATCCAGAAATCACAATGTATGATTTTTTTTTTTTAACGATTTATTTGTGTGATACAGCTGCAAATAAGTATTTGAACACCTGTCTATCAGCTAGAATTATGACCTTTAAAGACCTGTTACTCCGCCTTTAAAAGTCCACCTCCACTCCATGTATTATCCTGAATCAGGTGCACCTGTGTGAGGTCGGTAGCTGCATAAAGACACTCGTCAGCCCCATACAATCAGTAAGACTCAAACTTGTAACATGGCCAAGACCAAAGAGTTGTCCAAAGACACCAGATACAAAATTGTACAACTCCACACAGCTGGAAAGGGCTACGGAGAAATTGCCATGCAGCTTGGTGAAAAAAGGTCCACTGTTGGAGCAATCACTAGAAAATGGAAGAAGCTAAACATGACGGTCAATCGCAATCAGAGTGGAGCCCCATGCAAGATATCACCTTGTGGCGTCTCAATGATCCTTAGAAAGGTGAGGAATCAGCCCAGTACTACACGACAAGACTTGGTCAAAAACCTGAAAAGAGCTGGGACCACCATTTACAAGGTGACTTTTGGTAATACACTAAGACGTCATGGTTTGAAATCATGCAAGGCACGGAAGGTTCTGCTGCTTAAACCAGCACATGTCAAGGCCCGTCTTAAGTTTGCCAATGACTATTTGGATGATACAAAGGAGTTATGGGAGAAAGTTTTGTGGTCACAGGAGACCAAAATGGAACTTTTTGGTCATAATTCCACTAACCGTGTTTGGAGGAAGACGAATGATGAGTTCCAGCCCAAGAACACCATCCCTATTGTGAAGCATGGGGGTGGTAGCATAATGCTTCGGGGGTGTTTTTCTCCACATGGGACAGGACGACTGCACTGTATTAAGGAGAGGATGACCGCGGCCATGTCTTGTGAGATTTTGGGGAACAAGATCTTTCCCTCACTCAGAGCATTGAAGATGGGGCGTGGCTGGGTCTTTCAACATGACAATGACCCGAAGCACACAGCCAGGAAAACCAATGGGTGGCTACGTGAGAGGCATATCAAGGTTCTGGTGTAGAAAATCTTTGGAGGCAGCTGAAACTTCATGTTTCTTAGCAACAGCCCAGAAACCTTTTTGATTATGATCTGTGTGGAGGAGTTGGCCAAAATCGCTCCTGCAGTGTGTGCAAACCTGGTGAAGAACTACAGGAAACATTTGGCCTCTGTAATTGCAAACAAGGGCTACTGTAGCAAATATTAACATTGGTTTTCTCAGGTGTTTAAATACTTATTTGCTGCTATATCACACAAATAAATCGTTAAAAAAATATCATACATTCTGATTTCTGGATTTTATCTCTCTCACTGTAGACATGCACCTACGGTGAAAATTTCAGATCCCTCCATGATTTCTAAGTGGGAGAACTTGAATTATAGCGAGGTGTTCAAATACTTGTTTTCTTCACTAATTAAAATCCCTGTAAAGTAAAATTACTTCAGAATTTGACACACTACAGAGAAGAGTGTTCATAACAACCTTGCCAAATTCAAACAAAAAAAAAATCAAGGATAAAAAAAATGAGGCTTCGAATACTGAATTGCGTTGTAAGAATTAATTTATGAAGATCTAGGAATTTGCCTACTTGTGCATGTTGACTCCTCACGTGCTGTGTAGCCATCTAAACTTAAGACACTAAACATACAAAATACATTTTGTGGTATTACATGGGAAAATTCAAAACCGCGAAGCATCCTCATTGGTTTAACTATAACACTGCCCCCTTGATATACTCATCCAATCCCAAGTTGAGGCTCTGTCCATAGACATTAGCAGCCTCACAGGAAACTACAGAACCCAAAACCCTACACATAACTGTCTTTGCCTCTGGGAAATTTAACATACGAGCCAGATCTTCGACAACCCCGAGTTTAACAGAGTAGAACAGAATTGCCTCCTCCATTTACCTCTTGTCTGGTACTTTGAAGTCTCTGTAAAGTTGATCCGTCTGCTTGTAAAGTCCCAACATAAGCAGCGTCTCCATAGTAGTCTGGACGGGGAGTGACATTCCGAAAAGAATAGCAATTGATGAAGAGAAGATCATCAACTGATTTCACACCCTTAGTTGCCCCACCCTTTCATACCTGGAGTGACGAGCCTAGAAGGCCAGCGCCCTTCTCGTCATCGAGTTTCTTCTGGAAACGGAGCAGACGCATCTCATCTTCGGTGGCCTATAAAAATGGTTTATCGTTGACAACAATTGTGCATGTGAATTAGTTGTAAGTCATCGTCCAGACTGACATGAAGTCATTTTTAAGTCTGTCCAGTCAGCTTGTTCTTACCCTAGAAGAAAACTCATTTTTGGCTTTGTTGTATTCATCGACGGCACTCTGCAGGTGCGACAGGCGGCTGTCTAACCTCTACAACATAAATTTAAACAGATACACATACGCCAGTTTCTCAGTATAGTCTTACACTATTGACCTTTCAACCATATCATCACACATACTACATGATGGCAAGGGTTCAAACACATGGAAAATAATTTACGTTATTTGGCCAAGATAGAGTGATTAAGAAAACGGCCTGAATGATGATTTTAGCTTTCTTCTCTCCTGCCGTTGTCTGAATGCGTGAAATGTCAGTCGAAAATAACATTCGTTTCTGAGGGGAAAAAAATGCTCTTTGTAAAAAGAAATGGGTCAAGTAGAGCTGCGGCTTTGGTGCTATTATTTTTGGCTTTTGTGACAGCTCAAACTATAAAGACAAAAACAAGATAGAGAGCGTTTGATGGTAAAATAATTATTTAGTTACTGAGCTAAGAAACGGGGAAGTTCATCATTACAGTGGCTTACAAACCTGAATTTCACAGACAAAGTGGACAAGACCCTCTTCCGTGCCTACATACCAAAAAACAGACTTGAAAAATATACACGTTGGTGGCATTAAACGGTTGGATTCTAGGTGATGAATGTGTCAATGGCATTGAATGTCTTATTTCACTTCCACATAGTACCTTGGCATTATAATGCCACAACAAAACGGTAGCCAATCAAAACTTTTATCTAAATGAAACACCTAAATCCATAATGTAGTTCCTTGCCACCGAGATGCTACGAAATGACAGCAAATGCTTGTGATGCTTTAGCCCCCAACTCCAGCTCAACCAGCAAAACATCCGCAAATGAGCAAATTTACAAACGCTGCACCACCAAGTGCCAGGGGTTTACTGTACTACTATTCATAACTTGTAGTACATGATTTTGATCATGGCCACAAAGCTTAGAGTAAAAAAAATAAATAAAAGGATGTCACTTTAGGGAATATTGTATAATGGCATCATTCTGGGACTCGTTAGTTTACTGAAGTGGTTACTGAAGACATGTGACACGTGTCTGCAGGTCAAACCTTCTCTCTGTAACTGGCAGCGACGTAATAGTTGGCCAGCTCCTGATGGTCATCATCCTGGTTATAAAGATCCCTCAGAGTTTCTTGCTCCTGCAGTTTACAAAACTAGCAAACATGGCCAACGAGTTAAATGATCTGAGACACACATGACTCTGGAGTCAAATCCATTGATGAAGATAAAGAGGACGAATACTTGTCTGTAGAGACTCAGAGCGACAGGCTGGTTTCTTAAAGTCATGAAGAAATCTCCTCTGTTCATCTCGTTCTTCAGGTAAGTAACAACTGTGTAAACTGACACACACACACACACACACACAGACAAACATAATTCTGTTTCCAGTTATTCATCAAGGCTGTGCCATAAATCGCTAAGAAAAAAAAAAAAAAAAAAAAAAAAAGATAATTGACACCGCCCGCCCCAAAATGTTGATAATTGTCTATGTCTATTGTTTATATCATAAACCAGAAACTAAAATTCCAAAACACTTAAAAATAATGTGCAAATATACATTGAATGAGCAACCCAAGCTAAACTTGGCTGCTCCCTAACATACAAAGCTTGTCTCTGTTGCAATGTATCACTTCCAAATACTTCTTTAGTACCAATTACTGTAGAGTAAACCCACACATATACACAGTTGAGCATAAAAAAAAAAAACCAAAAAAAACGCCCATTTATTATTAGTTATTTGCTGGAAAAAAAATTGTAAAAATATTGTAACTTTTTTTAGTTTGACATTTTTTTAAATTGTTTCTTTTACTACTTCAATTTCACTCTAAGATGTTCAAATGTGTTGATACCTTGAATAATTTTTTGTTGAACGATTAAAAAAATATTACAAATATTTGAATTTGTATTATTAATTTAAAACACTGGATGAAAAAAAAGCATATATTAATTGAGTTTACGAAGCACTTTTTCCTCCATATGGTGCATTCCACAAAGGTTTGCATTTGCAGGTGGGAGCGGCCACTAGACATACCCAGGTCAGTGTCTCCACTCTCTACAGCTTTACTGAGCGCGAGCTGACTCCTCTTCATCTTCAGGAGAAGAGGAACTTGCTCACCAGACCGAGCTTCTGAGTCCAACAACTGGTGAGCACAAAGAGACGTCAAATTAGATCAACATTCGGATACATTTTCATGAAGCACGGTGTATTTCCATTACATTTGTCAACCAAAGTTATGACTACGATTAACAGTTGATGTTAATGTATTAGAAGTCCACACAAAAGATGTATAAACTTAACAAAAACGGCTGTGTAAATGTTGGAAGGGGTGTGTACGGTATGTACCTTGATGGCAAGCTCTGTACGTCCACATTCATAGGCTTTAGCAGCAATGTGTGAGTATGACACACCCAATGAATCTCCCACCTTCAGACACACCGCTCTGGCTATGGCCTCATCCGATAGTTCCTTCTGCTGTACCTGACCACGCCCACATAAGATAGCGATAAAAGACAGTTCCATTGGTCAATTTGGTCAAAGGGAGCATGTACTTATGATGGGAGGTGGATCACTTACTTTACATGCAGCCCAGTGCTTAAGAACCCTGCTGACCCCCTGATAATCTGGAATCTTCAAGTAACGGCAGATTTCTATAGCCAATTGATACAATTGACGATAGACCAATCTACACACCCCAAAAAAACGACAATTGTAACGATTTTGCCAAAAATCACAGGACAAAAGTCAAGTAGACCTACCTGTCAATCAGCACCTGCAGGGTCATCTGTTTGAATCTGTGATCAAATGTCAAGGAGGTCCAGTTATTTGTGTGTACTTTGCTGGGTGGCCAGTGGTGGTGCCTTGCATTTGCATTAAGTGCGGTGTCCAAATTTGAAAAAAAAAATGAGCTATGTAAAATGGTTTGTTGTTGTGTATTGGAAATGACATAATGATTCGTGTTTGTATGGGGAATTTGCGCCCCTTGTGGACTAATTCACAATAGAACAGATAATAATGAACAAAACCTTCACATAAGAAAGCAAGCATGCTGGGAAATAACTCCAAAGTGTGTGTGTCCGTGTGCCTGTGTGGGGGGGCTGCGCTCACGTAGAGGGAGGGTGCGTGGTGCAAGTCAGAGCGTTAGGATACTGAGTGTGCGTGAGTGGCAGACCCACACTGCACTCTCGAACAGCATTCAAGACGCGCAGCTCTCGACAGGTGGACACAAAGTGCTCTGGACTGAAGTCAGTCAGGAAACATTTTCCGAAGGATGCCGCCTGGTGAATGTGGGTTAGCGTTAGGTTATACATCAACACAAAATACTCCATACATTAAAATGCAACATCTACAGTCTCCTCGAAAACTCTTGGAAGCTTTGTTTTTGTTGTATACTGATGATATTTGGGTTTCAAAAATATTATATATATATATATATATATATATATATATATTTATATATATAAATATATGAGACGATTTTCAACCAGTAGTTTCTTTCTTCTAAAGGACATTCCATATTGTTAAACTGGCTATGTCTGATGTTTTTGCAATCGTGCTGATCAATTTTCCCCTCCCTCACTTCTTCTTCTTCATTTCCTTTCGGCTTGTCCTGTTAGGGGTCGCCACAGCCTGTCATCTTTTTCCATCTAAGCCTATCTCGTGCGTCTTCCTCTCTCACACCGACTGTCCTCATGTCCTCCCTCACAACATCCATCAACCTTTTCTTTGGTCTTCCTCTCGCTCTTTTGCCTGGCAGCTCCATCCTCAGCACCCTTCTACCAATATACTCACTCTCTCACCTCTGGACATGTCCAAACCATCTGAGTCTGCTCTTTCAAACCTTGTCTCCAAAACATCCAACTTTGGCTGTCCCTCTAATGAGCTCATTTCTAATCCTAGCCAACCTGTTCACTCCAAGTGAGATCCTCAGCATCTTCATTTCTGCTACCTCCAGTTCTGCTTCCTGTTGTTTCTTCAAAGCCACCGTCTCTAATCCGGACATCATGGCCGGCTTTCGGCCAAAGACAGCTTTCTGGTCTTCATGTTTGCCTAACAGCAAATGCAGTTTTCACAGGTGAAAACTAAAGCCAAAAACAAGCAATTAGCCTATAAAGCAACATACATTGGGTCACTTAAAAACTGGGTGAGTTCAAACAAAAGGTGCTTTGTCCTAACTGTTTAACATATCTACAATTAAAAGCATCAAATAAAACTTGGAATTCTGAACTTTTGTCACACATTCATTTGTCGGTGTAAAAGCCCAAATGTCTTCAGTAAAAAACAAAATCAAAGGAATTGACCATGACGTTCCAATATTTTACAAAACACGAATGGAGCTTTTCAGAATGTTTGGAAACAACAACAACAGAATACTACAGAGTAGCAGAAAATGATTAACTACCGCTGACTTAACGTGAAAACAATGACACGTTCAAATTACGGTGGTGGAGAAGAAGGCTAACAATATGCAGTTTTCTCAATCTTTGTCAAGTGACATTTGATTCAGCTTTTGCCACCTGGAGATACTTGTGACGTCATGGCGCTCACCCGGAGCAGGGCCTTCTGTGTGTTGGAGTCGTATTCGTGTCCTGCCGCCTCTATACACTGTCTGACCGCCTCTCCAAGCATGCCTTGCTCCTTGATTTCCCGCAGGTACTCATCAGCCTTTTGACTGGACTTCTATATTCACGCACAGCACACGCACAAACACACACATTACTTTGGAACAAATAAGCAGCAAATAAGGGAAACACGAGATGCTACCTCATACTCGCGGTGAGCCTCCAGAAGCAGTGCTCCGGGTGCCATCGAAGCGATTTTGAAGATGTCCTGACAGACTAGAGGGACCTCCTGCAGCAGTTCCTGATTGGTTGAGCTGATGATCCGAATGCCATCCATCTCACCGACGCAAACACACTGACTTTCTAGTGGGAATCTGCCTTCGGGTCAAGGATAAAACCCTGACAAGAAGTAACCTGGAGAACATTCGTAAAGCCTTGACAGAGGAGTGGAACTTTGTTTTTAGAGCTCAGTCCCAGTTATTCAAGATACTGAATTATGTCGTTGCACACTCCGGCCACTAGGAGTAGGTGGTCCCACACGATCACCACAGACGGCTGCTGGGATTTTGGTCTGCGACACCTGGACATGTCGATGTGCACACATAATATGAATATAAAATATGTAAAAATACACGTGCACAAGCAGGCCCCAAATATGACAGACGGATAAACTAAGGACATGCATCTCCATTACCAAAGCTGATTGCAATACCTTTATACAGGCACATCTTAAGAAATCATCAATGAAAACAGTGATTATTGTATTACAAAGTTCAATTCAAAAGTTAAAACTCAAATACCATAAATATTCAGTAAACATTCAAGTGGAATATTTCTTGATTATATTTTTTAGAGTTTTGTTTATAGTCGCACATAGAAATCCTAAATTTCCCATGTTAGGAAACTTGAATATTACATAATCATTCCTTATGTAGAAATTAGGTATAGTGTGGGCTTCTGAGTTTTATGAATTTCTAGTTTTGCTTTCAAAACTGAACCACTGAAATAAACTCAGATGCCACCAAATTATAACTAATTGGCCGCTGAAGACCGAGCGGGTGATGTGCGCCATTGCGGAAAAAAAAATCACAGTTGGCGACTTTGCGACACACCAAGTGATTGAGAACTGCACTTCCACTAATGACTTGAAACTGGAAATCAGTTAAACAGAGAGACTGGTACATACCAGACCATCTGTTTTGGCGGTATCCCCACTTTGCTGTCGACCTCGCTCAGCTTGCTCTGAGGATACGTTCACACAACAATGACCAACCCCTTCTTTAAGGTGTTTCAAATGTAATGAGACAATAATGAGGTTCACCTGAAGTGAGGATAAGCCTGTCCATAGGTGTCCAGTGTCAGTGAGGAGAGCAAGATATTTGTAACTGAATGACGCCGACATATGGATGATGTTACCCGACTGAGGACTGAGTCCTGGAGCACACTAACAACACGGAGAGAACAGGACATGCATAATACTGTCTGTACACCTTTGTGCATGTACATCAGCCAGGAGTCTGTCTCACCACAGAAGTGCAGGATGTATTGTCAAGGATATAGAGTTCAGATCCAGTGGCCAACAAGACTTTGGTCTGGCGATCTTGCGTGAGGACAACCCAGGAGGACGGCGGCGCCTGTAGACCTGGCATACAAGACAGGTAATGTGAGAAAATGATCCGAGGAGTGGGAAGGCGGTCACTTCGGACCAGTATTACCTGGGACAGTGGGTAACCTCCTCAACTTCAATTCACTGATATTGGTTGCCAAGGTGAACCGAAAAGAGCCTGTTACTATGGCAATACCAGTCCCATAGGGAGAATGGAAAACTTTGGCTTCCAAGATCTGAGACTGCACCACTTCCTGCATAATACATAATACAGTTCAAATTTGCACATATTAGGAGGAGTATGCAAATGCATTTTGCACATGCACTGCGCTTGAACAAACATGGGATGAATGGCCTAGGCTGATTTGGCCTCTTTGTCCGAAAGACAGGTCCAAACCAGCACCGCTGCATGTGTAAGGAAAAACATGCAAAATGAGAGGCGATGAGGGTAGTGGATCTTTTCCGCTCGTGCAAATGTTTTTAAAATGTCAGAAACAACAAAGATCACAACATTCTATTCAGCAATGTTATTTTGGAGTCCCTGAATGATTAATGGGCTGACTTGGAGCCAGTCACAAAAAGGAGCCATGCATCCATCCATCTTCAACCGCTTTTCCAGGTTGTGTTGCAGGGGCAGTAACTTTAGCAGGAATGCCCAGACTTCCCTTTCCCCAGCCACTTCATCCCATTCTTCTGGGGGGATCGCGAGGCATTCCCAGGCCAGCTATAGAGAATACGTCTCTGGTATTCAGCTATTTTGAATACGTCTCTGGTATTCTCTATAGCGTGTCCCTGGTCGTCTCCGGGGTCTCTTTCCGGTGGGACGTGCCTGGAACAGGGGTCCGGGAGGCATCCGAATCAGATTCCCCAGCCACTTCATCTGGTTCCTCTCAATCCGGAGGAGCAGCGGCTTGACACTGAGCCCTGCCCGGATGACTGAGCTTCTCACCCCATCTTTAAGGGAGAGCCCGGACACCCAGCGGAGGAAACTCATTTCAGGTGCCTGTATCCGGGAGCTTATTCTTTGGGGGATGACCCACAGATCATGACCACAGGTGAAGGTAGGAACGTAGATCAACTGGTAAATCGAGACAGACGTACTATCGCAGGCTTACCTGTCCCATGCTGAAGTGCCTCTTGAAGGAGCCAAACAGGTCATAAATAAGAACTGAACCATCTTCTTGAATACATAACAACTCATCTGAGACTGTCCAACCCAAATGAATAACAGGACCGCTTTTCCACTAGGACACATACACAAAAACTGTCTGCATATGGTAAAGGTGAGTTCATTGGTATCAGCAGTGCCACCGGTGCTTACCGGGAAACTGGCAGTGGAAACTCCAGAAGCAGAATAAATCTCCAACTGAGGACGACAACTTGGAGAACGTCTCAAAGGTTCTCTGAGGAGTGCTGCAACAAACGAAGAAAATCAGTTGGGCCATTGAGTCCATATTGCATGGGCACATGTGTACCTATCGGTCCACCATAAGGTGCCGCCGCCACCAAGCAGTCCTTGAATCCATCTCTCAGGTTCCAAGTCATCTCATAGAGCTCTGTTTTACTGTCAAATCACAACACACAAATGCTCTCTGTTAGCTCAATTTGCAGTCTCACTTAAGGTAGGATAAAAACTAGATCCATGTTTAAACTATTTTTTTTTCATTATAGTATTCATTGGGAGGGGGCATGATTCTAAAAAAAATGCGTGACAACAACATGAACAAAATGAATGAATTAGGGGAGATCCATAAATCCATTTATCAATTAATTCAAGTTTATTCATCAGGATATTTTTTTATAGTTTAATCTAGTTTTTCTGTATTTTGTAGTTCAAACAGTGTCCCCAAATATGTGCGTTGATTATACCAACAACATGGCTGCAAGAAGAAGTAGCAATTACAAAAGCCGTCAGTGCTAGCCATATTACATGACATACGTGACATTTCAGACCCCTCTAGCAACTATTAAAAAAAATGACAAATTCCCACTGACAAACAGATAAGTTAAGTGGAATCTCTCACATTGCTCTTCCAATGACAGGCAATCACAGTCAATTGTGATGAGCATTGCCAAAAACAGGCTTCCCATTCATAGGTTTCAAAATCAGTCATTTGTCAGCACTAGAAACCTTTGACACAGGGAATACAGTATTGATAAACTAACTCTGACAATACATTTTAAGAACATGTATCTTGTGTTTTGACAAAAAAAAAAAAAAACGCCATTTATCCAATAATATCTCATTATCAGGGGTCTGGAGATGGCCAGATTTGTTTTATTTTGTGAAGCTTGTGCATCTTTTTACAGCCTTAAAATGAGTTGTTGCAGCTGCGAATAAACATCAAATTATCACATCTACGACGACAATGGTACGACAGATTGTCCCAGTAAAAAAAAAAAAAAGGATTAAAGTAGCGGCAATTACAGAAAATTAGACTTCAGCGTGAAAAATGAAAATGTTAATTGTGGGTACGCGGCTAATTGTTTACTGCTCTATCGTGTTCCTGATATTACCCGCTGATGCTGAAACTTACCGGTAAAAAGCTTCTCCCAGCGGATTCCAGTTGGCTGTTATTAAAGCCATGCTGTATGTTCCTCCGGATGAGCCCTATATTTATTAGATGAGAAAATTTGAAACAAGTACTCTATGACATGTATTTATTATTTGTTTTTTTTAACTTCTTTTAGCTTCAAATCGGTCAGCTGATTACTTCCACCCAGTCTCCTTCTTTGGTACTGAAATGCAACTGACAGCTTGACACGAGAGACAATACCGCCCTCTACTGGACGGCGCATCACACTAACAATGTCTGGATGTCATTCTTGGTGATGGCTCTCAACTCGTGGGGTCTGGACCAAGAGTGGGTCGCGGAGACAGGTAGTAAAAAATACATAGCTTAGTAGTTGAGACTGTTAAAACTGCTACGGTTAATTTAGTCTGATTTGCAAACTGTATTCCTAAAATAAAAGACACGTTTTTGATGTTGCACTTATATGTACAGGACATGCAAAACATTCATACAGATACATACATACATGTTCTTTATTTTTTTCGTTTTTTTCTTTTATATTTTTCTTTTATCTTTATTCAGGTAAGGCAACTGAGAACAGATTTTTTTTCAATTTGCAGTCCCGATCTGGCCACAGACAGCAGAGGAAAACAAAGCAAAATAAAATGACATACAAATACAATAAAACCCAATAAATAAAGGAGCACCTTGATTTAACGAGCCCCGATTTAACATACTTTGGATATAACAGAAAAAAAAATATTGCCCGGATAGAACACAAATTCACCCCTCCCATGCATCAGCGAGATAAGATTTCTGTGCATAGTGTTGAGCTGTGGAATTATCCATCCAATTTTTTTGCCACTTATCCTCACGAGGGTCGCGGTGAGTGCAGGACCCTATCTCAGCTGTCAACGGGGAGGATGTTGGGTGCACCCTGAACTGGTTGCCAGCTAATCACAGGGGACATCAAGACAAATAGTCGCACTCACAATCACACCTAGGGGCAATTTAGAGTGTTCAATTCATGTTCCATGTTTTTGGGATGTGGGAGGAAACCGGAGTGTCCGGAGAAAACCCACGTAGGCCCGGTGAGAACGCGCAAACTTCACACAGGTGATGCCGGGATTGCACCCGGGTTCTCAGAATTGTGAGGCCAATGCTTTACCGTCTGAGTCACCGTGCCGCTGCTGGGGAATTAATTCAAATGAAAATGTTGCACTTGTAACGAAGGAAAGTGTGAATTGAAATGACAGTGGTACCTTGTATTTGTAAAATAGCTCTATGAATTTAGGAATTTAGTAATGGGAAAATTATAAGAGTCAGAATGAGATAAACATTTTGATGTTGGAATGAAGAGAAAGAAATGGGGAGCGAAGAAAATAAAATATCTGCATTCACTTGGGAATGCATTCAAACGAGAACATTTCTAATGAGAAAGTTTGTTCGAATGAGAAGCAAATTTCTTCTTTCTTCTTCCCCCATGTCCCTTTAGGGCTCCGTAGAATTGGGTGAAAACTGGGAATCGTTAAAAGGAAAAAAAATCCTGAAATTTCAATTGTGGACGAATGTGGAAGAACAAAAAAAAACAAAACAAAACAATTATGAAATAATACAATGAAAATTATTTTTTCCACAGAATTCCAACAGTGTGGTTGCTCTTCAGCAGTTAGACCACCGGTGTCAAACTCTAGGCCCGGGGGCCAGATCCGGCCCACTACATGATTTTATGTGGCCCGCGAAGGCAAATCATGTATGTCAACTTCTGTGATTCTTGCTCAAATCTGTACCAACATTTAAAATTGTCACATCATAAATCATAATGTTGATGTATTGCAAGCATTTTTATGTTACCAAACATCAACAATAGTTGAAAGACCCATTACCTTTGATTTCGGATTCAAGAAGTAATTCATAAATTTCACGTGTCAATATGATGAGGCGATAAACGATTTTTGTGGATTCACATTCACAACGGCCCTCTCAGGGAAACCGGAACTACAACGCGGGCCGCGACAAAAATGAGTTTGACATCCCTGATTTAGACGATAAATGATATACTGTGCCAAGTATTTGTATCTGTATTTTTTACCCAACCATTTCTACAGTATTTCATTGTGTAAGTGCAGTACGTTTTTTGTTTCCGCTCACTTGCTTCCACACATGCATTTCCCGTCCGACTTTGAAATGTCACATGTGTACAGAATGTGTTTTTATTGCCTCTTTGTCTCCGTACATGGTCCCTAACTTCCTTCAATCCTGGTGCGTCACAGAACTTTTTCACAAATTCAAGATTTATTCTCGAGTAAAGTATTGACGCCACAACAGAACCTCTTCTAAAATCTTTTTGCCCTCTCTGCCACTGCTTAAAGTGACTGATTTCAATGCTTCATTTCTTTGTGCTTATGCCACCACAACTCCAACTTTTAGACAAAAAAAAATATATAGTCAGGCAATGTGCACGAGTGGGCCTGTGAGGAAGTTGCCCCCCAGTCTATTGTGTTTCCAAATAGTGTGACTTCCTTTTCTCCATGATTCTTGCATGGAATTCAAAGGATGTAACCGCAGCCTTTGTTTGTGTGAACCCCGTGAGACTGTTTGATGTGTTGAACATATTATCGACAGAGGAAAAATGTTGTAAGCAAACACTTGGGAGTGTGCATTCTGTACACCCATCACAGGCAGGAATGTCATATTAATGTCAGCTTTCCTAGGATGATCTGATTATAGAACGTGTTTTGAAAAAAATCCAATTGAGTATGATACATTCAATCTCGTAATTGCCAATAGTCGCTAAACGGCACTGAACAATTCTCAAAACTCGGGGAAAGTGAAGAGCTAAAAGGAAAATTGTGAACACAAAGTGACTCAATATAACCTTAAAGTGCCTTTGAGACTTCACATTTTCAAAACAAAACAAAAATTTACACTTTCCATTCAACTTCAGATCCATTGTCCTCAAATTTCTGAGGACCGGAATTCAAACCGTGGCCTGCGATTGACTGGCAACCAGTTCAGGGTGTACCCCGCCTCCTGCCCATTGACAGCTGGCATAGGCTCCAGCGATCCCCGTGACCCTCGTGAGGATAAGCCGCGAAGAAAATGGATGGATGGGGGTGTAAATGCTGTTTTTTGGCTACTTATAAGACAAACTACAAGAGCTTCATAAATAAGATATGTTTTTATGATGTCTTAGTGATCCTAATAAGGACACAATATGCACTTTAAATTGATCTTGACCTATTTGGGGAACAATTTTGAAAGATTTTATAAACAGCAGCAGATTCCAAGATCATTAGTTCCAAAAAAAAAATGTACGTAAGTAGGCTGGCTGCACATTAACAACACGTCAGCTCCAGAAAAAGACCCGAATTGCCACGTTGATGAAAAAGAAACAGTATAATCCACAAATATCATTTGAAGTCCAAAATTAACGTTACTTTCATCTGCATGATGAGCATACTTAAACCATAACTTGAAGTCAGCGAGAACACGAGAGAGGGAGAGTCGCTTTCTTTCCAGATGACTTCATATGGAAGGCATGACGGTGAGAGAGATCCCCCCCCCCCTACACTCTGTTGTCATGGGAACAGGTTTTAAGTTTTTTTTTAACTCCTTCCCCACCCTACTTGAGGGTAGGGTGCCACATCTGCTTTACAAAACCATGAAACTTGTTTTCCTCACGAGGTGAGTGGTGGAATACGATACAATTGTTTATAGTTATGCATAAAGTATATATGGTGCGGCCGGCGTGCGATCAATTCCCACTTGGCGATGGTGTTGTTATGTGCTCCATGGCTGACTGGTGACCAGTTCTGGGTGGGTGTAGTCTGCCTTCTGCCCGAAGTTAGCTGGGATATGCTCCGGCTCTTCTGGGACCCTTGTGAGGATAAGTGGCTTGGAAAGTGGAGTGGAGCGATTTCTGCATGTATTGTATCTAATTAATGTAACAACAAAAATTCCTTCATGTTCATGTTGTGTTCATTTAAGTGAATTCCATCCATCCATTTTCTTTGCCGCTTATCCTCACGGGCGTCGCGGGGTTAAGTGACTTGAATGGTCCAAAATTTGTTGTCTGACTATTGCAATCTCTGTTTGCACAGTTTTGTACTGCACTTCTTGTCTCATTGGTCATTTGGTTGAGTCGTAGCTCCAACTTGTTGCGTCCTTAATTTTTTTTATGCAACTTGTGTCGAGCTGCAGAACAAACACAAGTACTGTACTGGTCTGTTCTGGCACTGGAAGAGTTAAGGGTGCGCTCTTCCCTACAGGGAAGTTAGGGGAATGTTTTTCCAAGTGCCAACCAATCAGAACTCAGCACACACACGCGCGCCCACACACACACACAAGCGGACCACACAAACACACACGCACACACAAAGTTTCCACTGTTTTTCAGCCTCCAGAACTTCTGACCAACTGCTGCCTCTGATGAGTGAGGACAGCATTCAGGCCAGCAAGAACATGGTGACCACGGATACCCACCAAAACCAGGATCTTCTGGTCCCTTCCCATGTCCAAGAGCCAGAGGACCAGCTCAAAGAACAGGAGAAACAAGAAAACCAGGAGAATTCTATAGCAGGCCTGATTGGATTGGACCTAGAGAAAATGGGCCAGGGCCCCGTCAACGCCATCACGGTCCTCACTTTGCTGGATAAACTGGTCAACATGCTGGACGCCGTGCAGGAAAACCAGCACAAGATGGAGGTGAGGGAAGGGTGGGGCCGCGATCAGCTCTGTGACAGTTTACCTCAGACGGGCTCAATAAAATGTTTTATGGCTTTAACTACACAAGGACTTCCAAGTTCCAGAACTTAGCCAACTTTTAAAAACAGTAAGTGCAGCGGCATTCAATATTAAACATTTCTTGCCACACTGAGGTAGGAGGAAATGTTTTTCCTGACCAAGTTAGGAGCTGTGAGTTCACTCCTGAAACCTTGACTCAACTTCACGCAGGTCTTACATATTTGTAATTATTGAATCAGATTCTCTCCAGTGGTCATTATTAATGTTTTTGAGCATCTCCAACTCCAGCTATTAAGCTATTTCTTTCTAACTTAAAAGAGCATAATTTTAACATGACTAGCGTGAGTCTCGATTTTTTTTTTCCTCTAGTTTCTCTGATAGGGAAAAGACATGAATCGTCTCGTTGCAACAAAAATAGAAACATTTTCATCTTTATTTCAGTCATTATTTTCCACAAAAGAAACTTAAAATTTCACGGAAAGGATGTTGAATGTAAGGGAGGCAGGGGTCAAAGCCTTGCTCAAGATCACTTCAACTGGAGCCACGAAGCAGGTTAGCGTCCCTGCTTTTCTTTCTGGCTGTGGGATTTTGAAGTGGGGACCCTCTGGCCCTTAGACAATCAAGCCACAGCTACTGTTTTTCAATAAACTTCATAATTGTGTCCCACATTTTTTTTTTTATGTGAAAATTCTGATAAATCTGAGAAGGGCGTGGTCGCAGAGATCAACAGAAGTATCTGATTGGTCCTTTGGGTCTTAGGGCCATCAGGTGGAGATGGAGGGCGTAGTCCGGGGGATCCAGGCCGACATGATCAAACTCTCCAAGAGTCACAGTCACACCTCCAACACCGTCAGCAAACTGCTGGATAAGAGTCGCAAGCTTTCTGTCACCATGAAGGAGGTACCCAGAAGACACTGACAAACAACACACTCTCACACTCCTCCCCGAGGATATTTTTTTTAAAATGTGATTGTGTTTTAGGTTCGAGAAAGGATGGAGCATCAGGGCACGCAGGTTAGAAAGCTGGAGGCCAACCACGCCCATCTGATCAACAGAAACAACTTTAAAGTTCTCATCTTTCAGGTCTGTGGGCTGGAATCATTTGAGTCTCTCAAATCTTTGATGGAACACGAGGTCATATGATCTACTCTAGTCTTCTTTTTTGGATCATGGGATCATGGGATCACCGGGATCCATGACTCTGGCTTCTCTCACCAATACTCAACATTCCCCAAATTCCCTACGGCCATGTCTTAGTTAAGTACAGTGGTACCGTGAGACACAAATATTATCGGTTCCGTGACTACACTCATAACCCCACCCCTCCACAAAAAATTGTAATATCAAAAGTAGCACTACATATTATTTTTTTACAAAAAGAGCAAGAATTAAATATATTGAAAATCATTAAAGAGTTTATGCCTCATGATGTTTAAATTCAATTGACTTTGGTGCTCCTTTTGGTGTGTTTGCCTCACCCAACGGGGGGTACAATATAGACACAAATTAGTCAGAATCCGCCCTACCGTGTAGCGACACTCTCCCGTGCACTACCTTACAGTCATTAACCTGTTTCAGATTCATTTCTGTACAACATGTTATCCACCTGCGTGCTTCGACCGCTGCTCTTGTATGTCATCCTATGTTCCTGCTTCTTCTGGAGGAAAGCATTCCCCACAGCAATTTCTGTCCTTTTTCTAAAGTCTACCATCATCTATCCCTACAAGTTCCTTTCTTGGATGCCAAACTCCCCACTCACTTCTTTATGACCCTTTTTACCTCATCAACGCGTCCATCACAATCTCCACCAATTACTATTCAATTTTTCTGTCTGGGATGCTCGGAACTACTTCCATCCATCCATCCATTTACTTTGCCGCTTATCCTCACGAGGGTCGCGGGGAATGCTGGACTCTATCCCAGCTGTCAACGGGCAGGAAGTAGGGTACAACCTGAACTAGTTGCTAGCCAACTGCAGGGCACATAGAGACAAACAGCCACACTCACAATTACACCTAGGGGCAATTTAGAGTGTCCAATTAATGCATGTTTTTGGGATGTGGGAGGAAACCGGAGTGCCCGGGGAAAACCCACGCCGGCACGGGGGGAACATACAAATTCCACACAGCCGGGGACAGGATCGAACCCGCATCCTCAGAACTGTGAGGCCAATGCTTTTCCAGCTGTTCCACCGTGCCGCCTCAAAACTACTTTTTATTTTATTTTTATCCTTCACCACCACGTCACATTTGACCTGTGGGGCATAACCACTAATCACATTATACATAACACACTCGATTTCAAGTTTCAGCCTCATCAGTTTCAGCCCTTGATAACACTTTTCACCTCCAAGACATTCTTAGCTAACTATTCCATAAAAAAAACTCAATTTCTCTTCCCATCTACAGTAGACCATGGTAAAATAATATGAACCCTGTTCTAAACGTCGAAGCTTACGGCCTTTCCACCTGCACTTCTGGACGCAAACTACTTCAAGCATTTCTCCCAACCATCATGTTACCAATCAACTCCTGAGAATCTCTTGTCATGGTCCCTACATTTAAAGTCCCCAGATTTAGTTCCAGGCTCTGTGCTATCCATTTCTTTCTGCATAAAAATTCACTTTCCATCATATTCTTCTTCGACCCACTCTAAGGGTTATACACAATGCCTCTCTAAGGTGCAACTATATGAAACATTTGTTACAGAGGATAAAGAATGTATAACTGTAAGCACTGTGAAATTGTCTCTCTCTGTGTCTTGGGGTACTGCTTGTTTTCTGGTCTCTGTTGCGTAAAGAATTTGAAGAAACACCTCAACAATTGATGCTAATCGTTAACCCGTCTTAGCCGCTTTCCATTTTGTGTTAGCATTGGGCTAATGAGAGGAATTCTTGAGGCAAAGTTATTTGGTTTTTTTTAAATACACAACTTCCAATTCTCTTTGTTCTATATTTATTTTGACATTTCACCCGGAAGCAGCATTAAATAGCTTGTTGAGTCTTTTTTTTTTGGATAAATTATTCACTATCTGCCAAACTGCTGCATATTGGGAAATTAGTTGCGTTTGCTGCCACATGCAATGCTCATGTCAATTCACCACTTGCAATTCAAAGCAAAAAAAACAAAAATGCTCAATGATAGCTAAAATCTCAAAAACGCAAAAGTCGGTTCAGTGATGTCTCAGGGCATCACAATTTGGTTCTCTGATTAATCTGGACTAATATCAGAATGACAACGTGCTCAATTAAGGACTGTTTGTGGCCCACTGTGGTTCTGCTGTACCCTGAAGGAGGAGAACGAGATCCCCTCCAGTGTCTTTGTGAAGGATCCTCCGCCGTTCCCTCGTGATGAAATTCTGGAAGAAGGGGACGAATCTGGTGTTGTCGAAGGCAATCAGCCCTCAGAGGGGGGGCTCCAAACCATCGATCTGTCATCTGATGAGGATGTGGGTCTGGAAGCGGATCTGGACGAGGAGATGTGGCCTCAAGACCTTGAGAACATGGAAAAGTCCAGAGCTGAGAAATTAAAACGCTCCAGTTTGAAGAAGGTAAATCATACAATAAGGCAGACAGGTGAATTTTTCTTTTGGATAGAAGAAGTGAGACAGGCTGTCTTTCACGCTGCGTTAGCCTTCGTAAAGAATAGTTTCATAAGTCATTTTTTAACTTATTGTCACAATATCAATTAAAAAATGTACATGCTAAGAAATGCTATTTTATTTTCGGTTACAGTATATCTGTGTATCTTGTCAGTCTTCCAGGTCAAGGTAATCCACACAGATTGAATTGAAGTCACTGGAGTCTTTTTTTTTTTAATTATTATTATTTGTTGGCTGGGTTTTTTCTTGTTTTTGAAAATGTTCAAGCATTACTTGGGCAAATATGCTATTGGGCTACTAATGTGTTGTTTATAACTATTACTCCACTAGTGGACACATCACTGTGATGGTGATTCTACAATATACATTTGTGTCATTGTCCCAAGTATATATATTTTGATAGTGGCTTTTTCTGTAGTACTAAAATGGCCCAAATGACCCGAGAGCAGTTCTTCGTGTGTTTTAACATACGTGGCCGATGAAGATGATTCTGACTCTCTCGGCAGGTTGACAGCCTGAAGAAGGCATTTTCACGACAGAACATAGAGAAAAAGATGACCAAGATCGGAACAAAAATTGTTTCTGCCGAACAACGAGAGAAAATCAAACAAAAAACAGCCAGCCTGAAGGTTTCCCCTGTGACCTTTGGCATCAAGAAGGTATGACCTCTAAGTGATGTTAAACTGATCTTTTCATTGTATGACGTCTAACCTATCTTTTTTCAGCCTCGCAGCAACTCTGCCTCACAGCCTCCCGAGGAACAACCTGGCCTGATTGAAGAGAGCCCTGTCATGGTGGACGACATTCAGATCTCCCCTCTGGGCAGTAAGGAGCACGAGCAGGAGGTCACCTTCTCGGAGATTCACAATGAGCTGGCACCGCCGGAGCAGGAGGAGAAGGAGCAATCCTGTGCGGAGGTCAGTGGAATATCTGAAGGGATTTGTGAGGACTACGCTCTGTCCACCACTCTTCCTCAGGACCAGGAAAACAAGGAGGAGCCTTCAATGTCACTTCAGGAATAAGATATTGACCACATCTAAAGCTTGATTTGAATATTAACACCAACACACTATCTGCTTGAGTTGGCTAGCAGAGGAGAATCTAGCACACAAACACTGGAGGGGACCTTGTTACAAATTATTCATGTGCCTGTGACTAAAGTATGTTCTCCCAGAAATAGAAAGATTTAGGTTTTTGGACCCCAACACATTTTACTAGACTTAATATGAGCACATTCCATATTTATCTATCAAGAAGTTATTCATCAACAAATGTAACGGTGTGTGTTTATTTCAGCCTCACTGTATGCTAACTTTTTCAACGGCTTACGTAGCCGCAGGCTCATTATGATCAACCAGTTTGAAAATACATAAAATGAACTGGTTCTGATGGCTTTGACTAATGCAGTAAGCATAACAATTTTCTTTTATGTTAAGAAACACCTGGAACCAAAGAATATGCCCTGTTAACACTACCTAATAGACATCGATAAATAAAAGTGGATCACATGATTTCCTGTGTCTGGTTTAATTACAGATGAGAAAATGCAACAAATAAATAACTTTTCAAAATAAAATCGGCATGGGATTTGTGTTTATTTCCAATTAGGTACATTCAGAAACACTTTATACTGGTGTACTTCTGGTATCACACCTATTCACAGTTTACATGTATTCTCCCTTTTCACACCATCTGTTAGTTCTTCTTGATGAGTTTGGCGATGGACGCAAAGGCCTGATGCAGACCCATTCCCTTTAGTGCGCTGCAAGCTTGGATCTCCCATTGCAGCTGTGGATAGTTCGACATTCCCAGCCTGTCAGAGATCTGATTTGAGGGGGGTGTCGATGAAAGATGGGAGGGTACAGAAAGGGAGGAGAAAAATGTTGAGGAGTCGTGGCATACTTCTTTCCTCCCTTTTTACATCTGAGCTGTTGTTCTACATGTAATTCGTTCGGCTGAATAGAATACAGCGGAATCGCTTCAATGAACTCAAACATTCTTGTCCTTTTAATTTTTTGCTTACATTGGCAATAGAAATGGATACCAGAAGAGGAGAAATTCAACCAGCAATGCAAGTGATTAAGATGTAGAAAAATGGCACACATGAGTTGTTGTGTTTGTGCTCTAATATGGAAAACGCAGCAACTGGTTGACAAAAATAAATCAAGCAAAAGAAAAGAAACTCAAGGGAGTTGCATTGTCAGTACATCAAATGACATTCATTATCAAAGTTACAGAAAAACTGAATTCTTATATTTGACTATAAATACGTTAAACACATTTCGAGATAACTTGTGAAATGTGCAAAAGACCAACAACCATCCTTCCTTTTTCCGCATAGCTTATCCTCACTACGGTCGTGGCTGTGCTGGCGCCTAACTCTGTTAACCCTAGGCAAGAACTGGCGTACACCCTGAACTAGTCGCTGGCCAATCGCACGCCACATAAACAACCGTTTTCACTCACCAGGTGGTATTCCATCCACCAGGGCCATCTATTTTTGCAGGTCAAGCAAAGTCGTTACATTATGTATAAGCACAGCATCCATTTTTCAGGTTGCCGAAGTGTTATTTGATAACCACAGCTAAGCAGGACATTTTTTTTTTCCTTAATTCATTGAAGCTAGCTGCAGAGCAGTTAAAAACACTCCTCTCTGTGGTGTGTCCAATTTGCAAGGCATTATTTTCAAGTACAGAGACTTTAAATTTGCCCAGAGAACTGCAATGAAAATTGCCAATTATAGTAAGTGGTAAAATTTCCTGAAATACTTTTTGGTACTAGTTTTCATTTTATAATTGGTTGCGTTATTTGGACACTTTGAAACGCTACAATGGTACTTAAAACATCAGTGGGACAGTAAGTGTTTGACTCAACTGATTTTCCAAGGGTTAAGGTTTTAAATTCAAAGAAATCCAACATTGTGCGTTCAACCTTAGTGCTTTCGCTGTACTGTATGTGTGGATTTTTTACCTCTTGTACGGTCATGGTGTCAGGCTGGTCCACCTTGTTGCTCAGGACCATCAAAGGAATACCTCGTAATTTTTCTTCCTTCAACACTTTCTTCAATGCCTTCCGGGCCTCCGGCATCCGACTTGGATCACTGCTGTCAACTACGAAGACCAGTGCCTTGCAGTCGTCCAGGTAGAACCTGAGGAAGATGTCAAAAAAGGAATATGAAGTGGCAAGATAAATAATGCATTGGATTACCTCCAGTTGGGCCTCATGCTTTTCTGTCCTCCGACATCCCAAACTGTCAGTGATGTCCTCTTGTCCAAATCAAAAGTTCCTACATTGAATCCAATGGTCGGTGTTGTGTCCATCACCTGCCAGGTTACAATCGGGTCACAGTTGCGTGTAAAAACAAGCAACAATGTCATGTTGGGCACAGCCCGATTTACCTTTCCACTCAGCAGTCGAGCGAGCAATGTTGTCTTTCCTGCAGAATCCAAACCCATCAGGATCACCTGAATATATGTCGGCACAAGCCCAAAATATGTTTTGTTCATTTCACGTTAGCAATAGTGCACAGGCCTCAAACTCAAGCCTGGAGGCCAGACCTGGTCCACCAGAACAATTTACTTCAATTACTGCCCTGCCAAAGCAAATCATGTGCATCAACTTTTCATGTTTTGCTAAAATACCAAAATTACAAATCTTCACTTTTAATAATATTGAGTTTCATCCATCCATTTTATTACCCGCTTATCCTCACAAGGGTCACGGGAGTGCTGGAGCCTATCGAAGGCTCTATTTGGGCAGGAGTCAGTGCACACCCTGAACTGGCTGCCAGCCAATCGCAGGGCACATAGAGACAAATAATAGTCGCACTCACAATCGCACCTACGGGCAATTTGAGTTTCCAATTAACGTATGTTTTTGGGATGTGGGAGGAAACCAGAGCGCCTGGAGAAAACACACGCAGGCACGGGGAGAACATGCAAAGTCCACACAGGCGGGGCCTCGATTTGAACCCCGGACCTCAGAACTGTGAGGCCAACGTTCTCACCGATTGTTCCACTGTGCTGCCTAATGTTGAGATATTGAAAGCATTTTTTAAAAAATCCAATCCCCCTTCCAAAATGAAATGAATGATAGTTTAACCAAAAACCTTTTACTAGATTGTGATTTCAAAAGTCATCCATCAAATTTTTTCGGTCCTTACGTAATTATATCAAGCCATTATTCATTTGTAACCGGGTGGAATGGTGGACGACTGCTTAGCGCATCTTATTCACATTTCTGAGGACCTGGGTTCAAATCTGACTTCCCCTATGGGGAATTCACATTTTCTCCCCTTGCCTGCGTGGGTTTTCTCCGGGTACTCCTATTTCCTCCCACATTTGAAAAACAACAGGTTAATTGACTACTCTAAATTGCCCAGAAGTGTGAATGTGTGTCCAAATGGTTGTTTATATGTCTGACTGGAACCAGTTCAGGGTGTTCCCCGACCCCTCCCCGAAGATAGCTGTGATAGGCTCTAGGACTCTCGCAACCCTTGTCAGGATAAGCAGTACGGAAAATGGATGGATGGCATACATATGGGTTCAAAGTAATAATTGTCCTCTGAGGTAAGCCTAAACTGTAATGAGGCTCACAACAAAAATCATTTCGACTCTCCTTCTATGGACAATAATTTTTTTTTTTTTTTTACCAACAGGAAGTACCCTGGGGCTTCTTTTTTTCAAAGGTTAATACTGTTGATGCAATTATATCTAACCACAGATGCGAATCGATTTGTTTTTTTGTTTGTTTGCTATGGCAGAATTAAAGCTCATTTAATTTGAAAGTGTCACATCACATTTCAGACCCAAAGAATATTTAAGATTCTGAAGTAATTCTGATCATTCTCAGTACATGAACAACAGCGTCGACGTTTTCAACATTTACAAACGCTAACAATGTTTGAATGACAGCTGAAATTCACTCATCATCTAAACGCTTAAAATTTTTCTTCAAGTTTGTTTCATTCATACATTCAAACTGAAAGGAGGTGGCATCTTTTTTTTTTTTTTTTTCACCTGTTCCAGAGTGGATCCATGTGTTGGTTTCAGTGTAAACTGAGTCAATATGTTAAGCCAACCTGTGTGTTACCTGGTTGTTAAGTCAACATGCCAAATCAAATTGTTACCTGCGGACTTTTAGACGACTGCGTTAGACCCATAACTCCTCTTCTCCCCTTTGTCCATTAAACTGCAGAATCCAGTCGGTCTCTTGCGAAATAAATGTCAGCCATAAAGGGGAACACACGAGATCAGAAACTGGTTTGACAGCATGTTCTTGATCCGACCAGCATAAAAACAAACATGCTCTTGTTACTACAAGCTAACAGGCCCCCACCCCCTCCCACCCCCAAAACCCATGCTGATTTATAAGACCATAATAAAACCAGAAGTGGTACTCACATCAGTAGTGAAAGAGAAGCAGATACTTTTGTTAAAAAAGAAAATACAAGTACTGGTTGAGTAAAACTAAAATTACACAAAAGTAATATTTAGCATAATGGAACATAAAACTTCACTTAAACCTTTACAGGACCTTAGTGGAAAATATCATCAATCATGATTGAAAACGTTCCTTCGATCAGGACAAGCTTGAGATATTTATTTCAATCAGGTTGTCACCAATAATGAGAATCACCTCAGAGGCCGAATTTACACCACCACCCTCCTCCCACAAACCTTATGATCGCACAGGGGGCGCACTTCAGAGAGGTTGCATAGGTCGTAGGAGTACTACGTACTGGAGTACTTGGTGAAATCTGAAATGGTGGTTACCTTGCTTTTCTAAATCTGTTGGTAGCTCTTTTTCCTTTGTGTTAGCCAAAATCCCGGCTCGTTGTATTGTTGGATATTGCTCGAACGCTCGGGAGGATTCATTCACTTTTCATACATTTCCAAAAGACCCGGTTCGTCGTGAAAAATGGATTGCACAGGTGCAAAGGACAAGAGCTTCGTGGGTTCCAAATGACAGGTAGGTGTGTATACAGCTATTAAAAAAAATAATAGCTTGGAGGGGGATGTAATCTTTCTTTCAGCGAGTGATGACAACGCTCGCGGCGCCGCCGGGGTGGGTCGTCGCTCGCTGGCAGTGTTATTCATCACCGCTGTGGAGGTGGATCGGGCGGGGAGGTGGTTTGTCGTGTGCGGGAGGAGAAAGGAGCTCTCCACCCCCACAGGTGTTTTGCCCGGCATGGGTCCTCCTGACTACGCTACATACTGTTATACATACTGTAGGAGTCTGTTGTTAGTTAGAAGTGATCCGCATATCAAAATATGGCTCGAAACGATAGGGTTATATTGCCCCGGTCACTTCACCCGATTATGAGATGTTCTCTTCTTCGAAAAGAGCTTCTGTGTCAGAAAGGGCATCAGAAAAATCCAAAAATGACTGTTGTTCCTCTCCCATAGCAGGTGCCACTACGTGTTTTCACTGGCGAATGTCCCAGTGTCACGTCTGCTGATGACGTTGTAGGCAATATGGCTACCACTTGAATGTCGACTGAGACTTCCGCAACTTTGCGCATGGATGACACGCTCTGCGCTCATATTTATTTTTCGAATAGATATTGAAGTGAATAATGTCATATGTATTTTCATTACAATATCTATTTTAGAATGTTTATAGGCATATGAGTGGCCTTTTAATAGTCCCAGTTTCATGTTACTCAACATTACTGCTGGGACTTTTTTTTTTTAACTTTAGGCCTATACCAGGGGTCACCAACATTTTTGAGACTGAGAGCTACTTTATGGGAACTGATTAATGGGGAGGGCTACCAGTTTGATACGCACCGAAGTTGTAATAAATTTGCTAAAACTACCTTTGACCTCATTATTATAGATGTACTACTTTCTGTGAAGACACTGATCAGGCTAACGATTTGTCACAATGGTTAAATGACATAAAAAGCAATATGCAACACTTTATTTCTAGAAATCTCAGCCCGTGTTAAATTTTCAGATGATCCCTGCAACAACATTCTTTCAAAATCACACCCCATGCCCAGTTAGCAATGTTTAGAAAAGGCCATGGGCTACTTATGGGGACACTGGGGGTTGCAGTTTCGTTACCCTGGGCCTACACAATATTCTCAGAACTCAAACCCTGACATCTGTCTTCAGTCATTTTTATGCTGCATCATCTGTTGCGCAGGTTAAACCTATTTTGATCACAGATATCTGTTTTCAAATGGAGAGGCCAAAGGTAAAATGTCTCAGAAATAGTAGTGAAGTACAGACACCATGATATTTTTTTAATTTTTACTTCACTTAACTACCTTACTTCTAACTACTGATGAACTGTGATACCGAGATAGATTTTTTTTTAATTCGGTTGTTCAACCCGGAAATGGGTGAGCAGGGTGGGGGTTGAAGTTTGATGAGGAGGAGCCAGTGTCCGGCTATAAAATGGCGGCTTCCCGACGACTCGTTCCTTCTTCTTCCCAAAGTAGCTGCCTGTTGTCATCATGGGTTTCGGTGACTTGAAAGCACCCTCCGGACTCAAAGTGCTGAATGACTTCCTTTCTGATCGCAGCTACATAGAAGGGTCAGTGCAGCTGCGACATGAAATACATATACACAGAAACAGCGAAATAGAGGGGATTTAAACACTTTAATGGCATTCGTCGTCACCGGCGGCGCCATATTGCTTCCGCGTGGCTAATCAATTAGCACTTACAAATCGAACCATGTGAGTCATAATCTAACGTGAAAGTGTAATATATCTGTGGTCAGTTCCTTGCACAAAAGTACCGCAAAAACCGGCGCGTTGAGCTTCCGCACGCCGCGCTTTTTGGAAAGCAATAAGACTCTACGGTTATTTTTGAGGCACATGGTGGCTAGTAACGAATGCCAATGAACTGCGTGTACATAAAGTACCGGTATGTACACGTAGGCAAAGATGCACGATTTCGACATTTTGTTCAACTGGATTATTAAACATGGTTTCTTTTATCATTGCTCCTAATACGTCCTATGTGATTTGTTAGATGAATTAAATGCAGTAACTAATTCAATTTTTTTGGTACTCTACTGCGTTCGATCAAATCAAGGTACTTACTCTGGCAGTGGTTCTCACGCTTTTTACACCAAATGCCACTCACGGCCCTTTCACGACCATTGTTAAAAAAAATACTGCAGTAAGCCATAAGTGTTCGTCCCAAACAACAACTTTTATTGCTAAAAAGTGTAATTGGAGCCCATTGTAATCTTATGCACTGATTGAACATTGAGTGATTAATTAAGTGGGAATATTCGGAAAAATACTACTGCACATCAGATGGGTAAAAACAAAACTGTTATTAAAGATGAAATGTGACCGTGTTCTACTAAAGTTAGTTACAACTGAACTGTACTTGAGCAGCAGTGCTTTTGTTTACAAGTAAAACAAATTGCGTGCTGGTACTGCACTTTTAAGAGTCCCTGATTTATAGCATTCCTCCCAAAATAAGACCAAAGTCTCTTAAATATGACGACCACTCTACATGATGTTGAAATTGGATATTTATCCCTGAGGTATATTTCAATTTTGCTACCCTTTCAACTTGTTTGTGGCAATTGAAAGAATATATTTTTTGTGAAACTTAATTTGTATTTTTGACCCTTTTCCCACAGAATGAGCAGGTTTTAACAACCCCAAAAATATTTTTTAAAAATATATTACTTCTCAGTACAGTGGTGCCTTAATTTCTCGTTAACACTACAGTGTTTCCTATGGCCAGCAGATGATATCACCACTTAAAATAATTTGTCATTTTACCCATTGGAGTGCAAGCAAGCCATTAAAATTGCCTCTTTTGTGAATTAAGAACATCAAACTGCTCTCTTGTCCAAAATTGAAAAAATCTAGACTAGTAGAAAATTTAAAGGGTGTTACAATGAAACCCAGTATATTGATATTTTAAGATCTGAACTTGGTAATTTCTGGCTGTAGATACATGGCGAACATCGAACTGACTTGATTAATCTGTTGAGGTTTAAAAAAAAAAAAAAAAAGTTTTCATTTGTGTCCATATGTTTAAGAGGCCCATTTACCTCTTTTTTAAATGTACACAAACATAACTTAATTTGCACGTTTATTGCAGGAAATTAAACTAAAAAGTGTTTTGTGTTTCAGATTTTTTTCAGTCTCTTGACTGGACTAACAGCATCTTTATTTTTAGGCATGTGCCCTCCCAGGCAGATGTTGCTGTTTTTGATGCAATCACATCACCACCCCCAGCTGACCTTTGCCATGCCCTCCGTTGGTTCAACCATATCAAGTCTTATCAGAGCCAGAAGAATAGGTGAATATCATTGGTGTGATGACGCCAGTGCAAGTTCCCTGGGATGGAACTCAACCACCTGCTTTGTCAGTCTTCCAGGTGTGAAAAAACCTTTGGGTCAGTATGGCCCGGCAGGTGTCGCTGATGCCACCGCAAGCGTCGCCAAAAAGGTAGAAAATGACGATGACGACGACGATGATGTTGATCTGTTTGGCTCAGATGATGAGGTGAGAATATAAATGACTCAAAAACAAAAAGTTATGCAGTCGTGCTTTAACTTATGCGTTTAATTTGTTCCATGACCATGCTTGTGAAAACACTCATTTATGAAATCATCTTTCCTCATTGAAATCAATGGATAGCTGTTCCAGTGCCCCCCTCCCCCAAAAAAACCACATTTTTGTAACAAGTTTTAATAAGATCAATACTATGCAGCAATATGGTACTCAAATTTCCAAAATTGATTTTTTTTTTGACTCACCCAAGTTGATTGGTAGGGAGGGGAGTCCACTGGCCAAGCACGTTTTTTTTTTTTTCACTCCCCAGAATATTTAACTATTTTACACATTATTTCTATTGTATTGCATTGCTAGCCCAAGTAAACCATTATACACATTTCTCTTATACATTCTAAGAAAATATAAAATTACACAAATGACTAACATTTAATTAATAACTGATCATGAGAGTAGGAGTGCGTTGAGCCACATTATTCTGGCGTTTAAAAAAATATTTTTTTTCGTTTTTTGTAGTCCTAATTGACCGATCAATTTGATGTGGCCGATTTATTGGAGCACCATGAATATATAGAGCCTAATGAGAGGACTTTCCTCACAACGCTGTTTAAATTTCTTTCTGATTTCTTTTTGCTCTTCCTTTTGGTGTCGGACCAAAAGCACTGATTGGTGGTTTATATGGATTTTTCTTTGAGCTAAAAACCTTTTTTAGCCAAGGAAATTACATAAGGGTGCTGAACCCCTTCTAAAATATGCCTGATGACGCCACTGGCTTTTATACTTCCATGAAATCTGGTAGTTGTGTGGAAACTTGAAGAGGTGTGGTTGTTTAATTTCCAGCAGCTCCTGATCCATTCACTACCTCAATACTTTTCTCTCATTGTTGTGAAATTTTCTGCTGCAAAAAAAAAAAATAACCATTCGTATGTTGGGTTACTCATAAGTAAGGTATTGCTGTGGACCCCCCCCCCCACACACACACACAAGGATTTAATTGGTTATTGTAAGATATACGTGCTTAAATTGTTTGACAGTGTGCAATTACACCACAAGTCACTCACACGCACTTTAGTATTTGTATTGTGTAGCTTGGCCTTTTGAGTGATGTTTGAATGTCAGACTCCAACTTGATTTGGCTGTTGAGCCCACAGTCGGGTCAAGGTTAGCTTTTTCTCTGTGGTCATTGTGAGTGTTTTCATTTCATATTAATTATTTGCATTTATGATAGTGTGGCATTTCTCTGCTTTAAACTAATCGTACTCATGTTGTAGGAGGATGCAGAGGCTGCGAGGCTAAAGGAGGAACGTGTAGCAGCGTATGCTGCAAAGAAGGCAAATAGTAAGTGATAATGCTGCGTTTTTATGATATCATTCCGGTGCAATCATTGGGGTGAACGATGCCGTTTACTTTGGACTCTTCATGATGATTCATCTATCACCATCTTTCGGCTGAATTTTGATGTACACTATATTTACCTGACAGAGTCCAAGATTTGGCCTGGTACCGCTGTTAAGATTGTTTCTTTGGCAGTAAATCCCCTTCCCTCATCCTTTCAGAACCTACCGTCATTGCCAAATCCTCTATTCTTTTGGATGTCAAACCGTGGGACGACGAGACTGACATGGCGAAATTGGAGGAGTGTGTCCGCAGTATTCAGATGGACGGACTCGTCTGGGGACAATGTAAGCGAGCGGCCATCGAACTGGCATGTAGTAGGCGGTCTGGATGTCACTCCGTTCTCCACTTGATGATGATTGTTTCTCACCATCTTTCGGCTGAAGATGTGATGCGACTTTAATTATCTGAAACAATGGATAGAGTTCAGTTGGTACGTACATGTAGAAGTGAATCAGTCGTGTTGATGTGTTGGTGTTCTTCAACAGCAAAACTGGTACCAGTGGGATACGGCATCAAAAAGCTACAGATCAACTGTGTTGTCGAAGACGATAAGGTGAGTATTAGGCTGTGATGACACTGAAGTAAATAATAAAAATAACAAATGGTGCTCATTAGGGCTGCACAATCACTTGATTGTGATTGATGCTGTAACAATAAAAATGAGCTTGAATTATTATTATTATTTTTTTAAACCTTTACAATATGGGCTCCGGGGCATGTGGAAGTCCCTCTCAACTCTAACATGGGCAAACGCTTCATTGAGCTCCCTGGACAGTGAACTGCAGTTGTAGCCTCTCCTTCTTTTGGAATTTTGACTCATGGCTAGAGAAGCAAGTACTGTAAAGATTGGAGCTAGCATCTCAGAGCAGCGTCGGCATCGGTTTTCTGGACTTGGTTTGATTCGGCTGCCTCGGCTTTGACAGGAGGGCAGCCTGACTGTAGTGGGGGTGGGTGGGGGAACGCTACGAGTAAAGTAAGGAAATCGAAATTGTCATTTTGTAGTTTGTGACCAGATGTGGTCAACAGAACAATGGTGCCATACTCGTCCTTGACAATTCAGTTGTATGTATGTATGCTTTCAGCCTAATATTAACTGTTTTATGCATAAACTGTATTTGCTTCCATTAAGTTGTAATGCATGTGATTACATACAGTAATAGTGTACTTGTTTAGTTGGCCCTATGTAAATTTATTATTTTTTTTTTAATCAATTTTCTCTCAAGGTTTTAGTACTGAATTCTTCACACTATGGACTAAAAAGGAAAAAAAATCCCTGATAATTTGGGAATAATTGATCATATTTAAAATATTGGTCAAAATAGTTGTGATTATTTTCACAATAATGGCGCCTCCCTAGTGCTCAACCTTAAGTTGGCATTGATGCACTGCCGCTGCAGGTTTGAATGCAAGTAATTTTTCACTCTGCTAGTGGTTCTCCTTTTACATCCTGTATCACCTAAAAAAAATACTTTGCTGTTCAAGTATTGCTGTGCAATAGGCTAAAATCTTAAACATGTTAAAGTCATTTATAAAGTGTATTATAATTCTATTAAAATATACTGCACATAAAAGTGAAATACAAAAATCTAAATTTGTGGAAGTTTTAAAAGGTCAAATGTATGTGTACTTAAAAGGTAAATATAGCTGAACGTTACTTAATATAACAGGAATGCACTTAAATGTATTGTGCTGGATTAATTTATATTATGTAGTTTCATAATTCAGTGATTAAGGTTACAACAATAAGCACCCAGTGTACTGAAGTTAATGACTCACTGAATCTTTTGCTGTTGGTTAACTGAGTGATTTGTTTTTTTTTTTTTTTTTTCCTCCACTCTTACGTTTAGGCAGATGTGTGTGTCAGTACAATAAATGTTTTTTTTTTTTTTGGGTGACCCCAGGCTGACATTGGATGGGTAGAGCCGATCTGTGTTTACATTTTGTTCACTCCTACATATTGTACTTCAGGCTGTATCCAAAAATCTGAAGTCGTTATCTGACTGTTGTTGTTTTAGGTGGGCACTGACATTCTGGAGGAGAAAATCACAGCGTTTGAGGATTTCGTCCAATCGATGGATGTTGCTGCTTTTAACAAAATCTGAAAAGGGGGGGGGGAAAGAAAAATAAAGCACTTGGATGAAGCCTTTTTTTTTTTTTTTTTTTCTTCAATGAAAATTTGCAACACGACCAACCTTTTTTAATGTTTTGGGATACATTGCACATAGAATGGTTCATGCTGGTGTTTTGTGAAAAGATTCACCCCTCTTTAAAAGACAATGATTCAGAGCCAAAGGTGAGACCAGAAATGTAAATGTGCTTTTCAAGTTACATGAGCATAAAATAGCTGAGTTAATTTCATCTTAAATTAAACTATACATTTGATAATACAGCTTGCGGTGGTCCGTTTTGTTGGGAGCCCGGAGGTTTTCGTGAATTCGGTGTAAACCTCCGCTTGGCCTTCCGGTGGCGTTCGACCCAAAGCGCAATGATGTGGCGAGCAGCCGAAGAAGAATCAGGGCGGAAATTAACGCGTAAGCCGAAAGCGCGCGGCGGAATATGTTTTCATTCTGTCTGAAAGTAAAACAGGTAAATAAAACCCTCTTGTCGATGTGTTAGGAGCAAAAACTTCTTATAAGCTGCGTCTGGTTGTTACAGTGATAAGGGAAAGCGACTGATTTCGAAGGCGTAGTAGCTATGGAACCGCATAAAGTGGTTATCCCAGGCTAATGCGCGGGTGCGAAGCCGCGTATAAAGAGTTTGATCAAAGGCAGTCGTTCCACACTCGCTGTCGAGCTGACTTGTATGCAGATATGGAGAACTCATTGTGTGGCCCAGGGTTTCGCAAAACTTTTTCACACCTACCATGTGCACGTCTAAACGACGGAAATAATAGTTTTTTCAATATTCCAACCAATAGGCGGCACGGTGGAGCAACTAGTTAGGACGTTGCCCTCACGGTTCAAATCCCGACCCGCCTGCGTGAAATTTGGATGTTCTCCCCGTGCTTGCGTGCCCTTTTCCCGGGTACTCCGGTTTCCTCCCACATCCCAAAAACATACATTCATTGGAGACTACAGTTTGCCCGTAAATGTGACTTGGATTGCGACAGTTGCCTGTCTGTTCCTTCCTCACGATTGGCTGGCCACCACTTCAGGGTGTACCCCGCTTCCTGCTCGTTGACAGCTGAGATAGGCTCCGGCACTCCCCGCGACCCACGTGAGGATAAGCAGCAACAAAAATGGATTGGATAGATGGTTTAGACTGATTACTCCATGGACTGGCGATCCTTTCTTGAATCCCCCCCACCCCCCAATGTTTTAGTGCTCCCACGCAGGCACGGGGAGAACATGCAAACTCCACACAGGCGGGGCCGGGATTGAACCCAGGATGTCAGAACTGTGAAGCCAGTGCTTTACCAGCTGCTCCACCGTGCCACCCAATAATACTTGTTATACTTATTTTGTAATCTCGAATGTAGAAAAGTGATATGACTCAACAGACTACCATAATTTGCAATAGTAGGTATGATGAAAAAGGCGGTATGGTGGACCAGCTGTAAAGCGTTTGCCTGAGTTCTGAGGTCCAGGGTTAAATCCCAGCCCCGCCTGTGTGTAGTTTGCATGTTCTTGTGCCTCCCACATCCCCAAAACATGCATTGACCCTAGACAATACATGGGGTCACAATTTTCAAAGAGGATTTGGGTGTCTTGGATTCTCTAGGGTAAATTTGACTAAATTAAAATTTTAAATTAAAATCTAAATTGGCCCTAAGTGTGATTGTGAGTGCGACTGTTGTCTGTCTCCATGTGCCTTGCAATTGGCTGGCAACCAGTTCAGGGTGTACCCTACCTCCTCCCTGTTGTCATATGGCAGAGGCTCTGGCAATCCTACGACCCTTTTGAGGAATAAGCGGCTAAGAAAATGGATGAAGTGAATGAGAACGGTTACTCTGTGTAGCCGTGGGTTACACAAAGTAACTAGCCAGCCAGCCATTTTCTTTGTTGTTTATCCTCACACGGGTCGCGGGGAGTGCTGGAGTCTATCCCAGCTATTAACGGGCAGGAAGCGGGCTACACCCTTAACGGATTGCCAGCCAAATGCAGGGCACATGGAGACAGCAATTGCACTCACAATCACACCTAGGGGCAATTTAGAGTGTCCAATTAATGTTGCATGTTTTTGGGATGTGGGAGGAAACCCATGTAGGCACGGGGAGAACATGCAAACTCCACACAGGTGGGGCCGGATTGAACAGATTTGCGAGGCCAATGCTTTACCAGCTGATCCACCGTTCCGCCACAAAGTATCAAAAAAAAGGTAAATCCCAGCCCTCCCTGTGTGGAGTTTGCGCGTTCTCCCGTGTCTGCTTGAGTTTTCTCCGGACACTCCGGTTTCCTCCCACATCCCAAAAAACACGCAACATTAATTGGACCCTCTAAATTGCCCCTAGGTGTGATTGTGAGTGCAACTGTTGTCTCCATGTGCCCTGCATTTGGCTGGCAACCAGTTCAGGGTGTACCCCGCCTCCTGCCCGTTGACAGCTGGGATAGGCTCCAGCACTCCCCGCGAGATTGAGAATAAGCGGCTAAGAAAATGGATGGATGGATTTTCAAAATGTAAAATAGAGTTTAAAAAGTAGAGTAAGTAAAATTTTGTATTTATATGGCGGGAACATAATTTGCTTTGTCCACATATGTCGTAATACATTTGACCTTCTGAATGCAATTTGGGTTTATTAACAATGCTGTGCTCGTTTTGGCCTCTGAGGGGCACTGTGATACATACAATGAGATGCACAATTGCCGTAAAAAAGTGCGAGTCACCATGTACTATAACGCCCTTTTCACAGTTTAAAATATGTGTGCCAGAGTATTGTTATTTTGCTTGTTTGTTTGTCTTTATCCAGTGTTTGTGTACAAATATTAATTATTTTGCTGTGCTTATTTTCATTACCTCATCGAGTGTTTTTCATTTATTGTGTGTTAGGATAAGATAGCGACTTTTATGATGAAAAATGAAGAAAGAAATTAAAGCTGTGTTCTTGAACAATAACTATAATTTTTTTACATGAGTTTTGCAGTGAACATCAAGTAGAGTGTCAAGAAATGACTTTCAATAGGAAACTATCACTCTTACACTTTGGTACTATGTTAGCATGTTCGCACCCTGTTGCGCTGATCACGTTGGATCCACATGCCGTCAGGGCACCGGTGGATAAGAGAATCACACTGCCTATTCAAAGTCTGCAGCATTGCTTTAAGTGCTGGTTTGTCAACATTTTGAATGACATGTGATGAATACAAAGCAAGTAATGCTCAACTGTATATGTGAGCATGTGCCATATATGCATTTATATTTGGATTGTTGAGAAAATGTTTCCTTCGAATATATTGATAATTGTAAAAAATATTGACAATGTATTGAATGTATGTCATAGGATGTGGGCGGAGTCACAGCCGGGGCCATCCAGATGTACACCACGCATGCATGGTTACTGCGCTTACTGCAGAGTCCTCTACAGCGACCTAGATCAGGTGACTTGATCTTTATGTGTACCGTATCACCGTGGGCAGTTTGAGGACTGCTTACACAAGATGGTGGTAAGTGGGGAAAAAAAAAAGTTTTGTCCATCTGTTTATAAACATTTTCTCCACAAAGTTATCTTTGAGGGAGAGGCTAATTAAATAACATTTTTTGTTGCTCACATTAATTGCACAGATGTTCTCTTTTAATGGTGAAAATGAATAATGTGCAATTGTCAGCTAGTAGCCATCTGTTTTGTTTTGTTAAATTACTCAAAGACAACCCAACCATACATTTTAGACCCATCTTATCAAAGTCTTCCGTAAAACCGATCATGTCGGTGTGGTTCCCAGACTGTGCCCCATAAATGTACAATTCTAATGCATAAAGTACATTTCCAAAATAGAAGCTTAATTATAAGTAGTGATGGGCAAATGATAAGGATTTGGAGCGTTCGTCACTCTGCATTCCTACAAAATGTGTCAAAGGTTTTCATTGGCTCATGGTCATTCAGTGTCTGTCATTCACTCGATGCGTTTCACTCATTCATTGGGTTACATACTTTGTGCATGTGTGTATAAACACCATGGAAAACAATGTTGTCTGGGAGGGCAAATAGTTACTGTGCCATCTCCATGAATGGATAAATGCCATTTATTGTCATCAGCCACTGGCACGTTATCCATATACAGCAATTTTGTGAAAATTGTGTGATCTCTACTTGAAATGTTTTAAATCTAGGCTATTATGATTCTTAACTTCAAATGATTGTTTTCAGCACCTGTCCAGTCTCCGACACCTGAATTGTGTTCAAGCGTCCTCGAGGGTTGCCGCCGGTTGTTCCTTTGCTGACAGCAGTCATGCCAAAGGAACTCTGCTGGAGCGTTTTCTGCAGGATGTTCTGTCGCACCACCCGCACTTTTACAATGACCCCAGGTAACAAATCCTAAATACAAGGTGTCCCAAAAGGCACCCACAGGCATGAGAATTTTCTGCGGATTCGCGAATTTTGAGTTTTTTCGTTGAGAAAATTTGGGAGTAGTACAGCTTGACGCGAGGCGAGGCTGTGATCAAGACCGGCCGCCAGCTTCTATCGGCAACGCTCGTCGTGAAATTAGTCATAACTGTGATAGCAGACAACAGCATTGCTATCTGTTTCCATTAAATTTGGTGTTTCTAATAACGACAACTTTCCGATTTCCGGCAGCATTTTGGCGGTATTTTCACTCTGATGTTAAGATTTCTTAGAGAAGCATTCTCTTTACTACGGCATAATTATAACTTATAGACATATGTACGCATATTTTATCGAGCGGTCTGCAGGTTTGCCAGTATGGTGAAAGTCTTGAAGCGAAAAGATGAAGATGGTGCCAGGGAAATTGATAAAAACCACGGGATAAAAAACTGTTTCAAATGGGCATGGCTTGAAAAAAGTGGGACCGTGCAGATAGGAACGAAAACGGTATCAACACGTCTAACCGAACACATACAAAAAAATGGACGTTCCCGGCAAAGGGCTGTGCACCCTGTGATCCGATAGGAGCAAAAAATATCCAGGAGCATATCCAAACCAGGAAACACAAAGGTAAGTTGGACGTAAATTTCTCAAATATTATATAATTGACAACTGTTAATACAATTACGCCCATCTCTAGCACTGGCCCTGTAAATCACGCATTTTATCACTCACTTTTATATTTCATGATCTCTATCACTCATATATATATATTCTGTACATATTTTGGTTGTTTGGACTCATATTTTAAGTTTTCAAAATATTATGATTGCCCTGTATTTACACTGTTAGAAGAAACCAGATGTCACCATTTAACAGTGTGTTTTATAAATGGTCATTCTCATCCCTGCACCCAAAGGCAATACTTCCTAAATGAACAAACTAGTACTTGGGTGTCTTGTTTGCATTTAAATTTTCGCTATTAGTCTTTGATTCACCACCTCTGACAAAACATTTTCCCATATTGAGCGTGTTAACGATTAATTGTTGTGTATGTTTGTGTCAATAGACCGTCTCATGCAGACCTCCCATCTCCCGTCTCCACTCCTCTTTTGCCAAGGGAGGAGCTTGATGAAGTCTGTTTCTCTGACGATGACTTGTCATTGGGCACACGGGAGTATCTGCACAGCTCAAACAACGTGTCAACTAGTCCAGGAGAAAATGCTGACTCCTGCAGCCAATTAGGCAAGAGAAAATCAGTGGGGGCCACTCAGAGTCATTTTACCCAGTTAAATGAGCAAGAGGATGCAAGGACTATCCACTCAGGGCACACAAATCTACCAAAACAGGCCCTGGCGCCTCTGCACAGGAAAGCACATAGGAAAACAGACAGAAGGAAAACCAAGAAGTCTCTGACCTCTGTCGTTTCACCCGAGTGTCCACATGCAGGCACTTGTCCCCAGCCTGTTTTTGTGCCACAGCCTTGGCAAAGTTGCCATAAGGAGCAGTGGGCAGCTTTCAAAGAGGAGGTCTTCTCATCGCCACATAATGACCTTGTGGACCAAACTATTGAGGAGGTTCGTCCAAATGTTTTGTCTCATCAGTCAGGTAGCAATGAATGGAGAATTCCATTAAATTTCTGTTAAATTTTCAGATAGTCTCCAGGAAATTTCCACAAGATGTTCATTTTGGAAGTACTAAATTCATTCCTTTGCAATTCTTTTTTTTTTATTTATTTTTTAATTAGAGAAGGCTCCGGCCTGGCATAATAAATTCCACTCACTCTAACAGACCAAGAAGCTAAAACAATGGTGCCAAAGTCATATTTTTACATTAGACGTCTTTGGACGGAACACCAAAATTCCGACGAGGTGACTTTTTCAGTGTATAACTGAGAATAAGGTTTTGGCCCCCAAAGTCACCCTGAAGACAAATGTTAAGGTGTGATTATGCAGTTGTTCACTGTTTTAATTTTCCACGTGTATTTGTAGGAGTTGGTCATAATTCAATGGAAGCGTAACATATCACGTTTTCAAGTTTTCCCATGACCAAGCAACCATGTAAAATAGCTGTCCTTGTCCACATAGTAGTAAGTTTCTTTCAGCTTGTCCCTTTAGGGGTCGCCACAGCGTGTCATCTCAGATGAACGCACATACATGTTTGGCACAATTTATGAAGGCAATATAGTAAGATGTTTCAATATAGGTTATAAGTCAAGTCTGCAACAAGAGAGACAGGTGGAGAACGATTTGATTTTCTCAGCATATGCAGGAATTTATATGATTTTATCTTTGAGCTGCCATTGTTTCTCCTCTTCTCCCATGTCTCTTTTTTGAAAGCTTTGTTTTTGTGTTGGCCTCCAGGTAATCCAAACATGTTGTCATGGCAATAGCTTGAATTCTTGTTCGGTCGAGGAGACGGACAGCTTTCACGTCAGTCTGCCTCACTCTCTTCAAACACAGAGTGACTGGGACTCACCTGGACAGGTAACTGAAGAAGTTTGGGGGTGTCGAGTCTTCTTTTTATGTTTCAAGGGATTGATTTACTGGTCACCTATCAAGTGTGATTCTAAACAACCAAGTAAATCTTGTGTTAGCTGTCTGTTTTAAAAAATACATCTACGATAGAGCTACTCACAATTTTTTGAATTCGAATGTTAAAATCTGGCTAGGTGGCATCGTGGACGACTGGTTAGCACATCTGCCTCACAATTCTGAGACCCAGGTTTAAATCTGGCATTGCCTGTGTGAAGTTCGCATGGTCTCCCCATGGCGGTTCCTCCCGCATCCCAAAAAGCATCCACAGTAGGTTAATTGAAACTAACATTAAATTGTCTTTTGGTGTGAATTTGAGTGCGAATGGTTTGTTTGTTTATGTGCCCTGCAATTTTCTGCCAACCAGTTCACCTACGATAGGCTTCAGCACCTTCGCCACCCTAGCAGAGCTGTAGAGCTAGCATACATCAGGAAAAATTGTGACCAGCATAACCTTTTTTTTGGTCCTGTTCAGCTGTTAGGTCAAGTAAAATGGATCATTTGTACCCCCCCTTTATGACAAAACAGTTTTACTGTGTCGTCAAGTTTTTAAGCTTCTGTTGTGGTCTCTTAATAGAGTAATAGAAGTTTATTGAGAATCAGTCGATTAGACCAACGTTTCTTCTTTACAACTCTTATCTGGTGGGAATGTCCTGATTATGGAGATTTTCTGTATCTGACTGAAGGATCTGCTCTATGAGCTGTCTTTTTGAGTTGCGGGTTCAGAGGGAGTGCGGGGGCTTGAAAATAGCATCAGGAGATCCGGCCATCTCCCTTTTGCTCTCCTCTCCCTCTTCTTTATCCCTCTGCTTCTTCATCTAAATAACCCTTTGTATAAAAAAAAAAAAACCCTCCTTATTTATTCTACAAAAGAGGAATTTCCAACACAAAATGTTGCCGGATTTGTCTCAAGTTGTTTTTGTGAGGATGGGGAGAACATTCATGAATGAGTTGGAAAGGTCCAAGTTGCCAATGATTCGGACCTTTCTTAGTCCCTGCCAAAACTCCCCTGGGCACCATGGTAATGAAAGCTATGCTGTGCATTTGATTGAGACAGAACTGCCTTCCAAAACCATGTGATTAAACACCTTTCATCATTAAATTGTGAAAAAAATGCATTATGTCTCCTTTAAGTTTTAAGGCATCTGTTTCCAGGTAGAGTCATGTGCCCCGCTGGTCCAGACGCATGTGAGGGACTTGAGCCATCTGACTGATGTTCAGGTGGACCTAACGGACCAGGTGTACTCCCAGCAGTTAGAATCCGCCCTCTGCAGTAAACATGGTACAGTCCAACACGGAGTATTCACGACTGTTCCAAGAGAAGTGCCAAAACATTTGCCAGAGTCCTTCAGAGGGAAGACGTGGGCCCAGATCGAAGAGGAGGATGAAAAGAAGGTTGACGACCTGGTCCGACAGTTCAGACAAGGTCGTTTTGTCTGCTACTTCGACAGCGAGTCCCTTGCCAGGTCACATAACTTTTAATCACATCTATGAAAATACACTGTCTGAAACCTCATATCTAACTATTTACTACTTATTTCGTATTTCTTTCCTATTTTATGTCATCAGAATCCATTTTTTTCCCTCCATGTGACACATCCCCTCCTCTTATGGGTTGTGAGTCGTGGGCAAACAATCGCTGCCATAAAGGCTTTGTGAATTCTGCTTCATGATGATAGTAAGACACTCAGCCCCCACATCGAATGAAATGAACATGAGGTTGCTATGAATGCTTGGCTCAGCTTCCAAGATATCGCCATTTGCCGTTGGCTAATCAGAGCGAAACCTTTTTCGGTATTTACATTCTGAAAAGTAAAGCTTAGTAAAGTCGCATTTTAATGAGAATTTCAGCCGTCTCAACTGCCAGCTGTAAAAGACCATCTAGAAAAAAAGGACTTTCTCTGCATTTTCAACCCAAACTACTTTGCAAACACAATAAAAATACATCATAGGTTATAACAAAATAAATGAAAAAATCTGATGGCATGGGAGCTTTAAGCTACATTTTTGTTTGCAGAATTTAACTTAGCTCTTTCCCCCCAAATTCCAAAAACCACAAGTGGTCAATAGGGCCGATTTGTGCCTTGTCTTGTTTCCGTATCGGCCTTGACTCACAACCAGTCCACAGTGTGTATCTCACCTCTTGCTCAAAGTCAGATAGAATAGTCTTGTTACTTGCGACCCTAATACAGACAAATGTACAGAAAATGGATGGAGGGATAGATGTAGTAATTAACTTTGTATTTTATGATTATGATTGATTCGAGTGGAAATAGGCGGGCAAGTTGTTTGCACACTACTTGGTGTTTGAAACTTTGCTCCTGTGTGGTGTCTGCATGTTTTGCTCTTGGTAGCATGGATTTTTTTTCCAGGTACTCCAACTTGTTTCTGCATTTCAAGTACATCCTTGGTAGGTTAGGTGAAAACGCTGAATGGACTATATGTGTGAATATGAGTGTTTTTTATTATTTGTATTATTGTCCGTCAATACCTGGGTGTCCAAACGTTTTCTTCCAAGAGGTGCATACTGACGGGGAAAAAAAGGGCGTACGGGCCAGTTTGAAATTCTTAACCTTGATTTTATTGATCGTAATACACCCAAAACAATCCATCAGTATGGTAAGAATATGCTTGGTAATTGTATAGTATGTTTTCGTACATTATAATTCGAGAACGATCTCATTGACGAATCAATATGTGAAGGATGTTTTAGGATTCTGGGGTGGCTCGTGACTTTTTATCCAACAAGAATATATCCACTCCTGCACTGAGCAGCAGCAGAATCACACCTCTGGATAATCTGTTCTAAAATGACTTTGACACAGGAAACAAACACGGTTCACGCTCTCTGATACTGTAATTGTTATGGAGTTATCATTATTTATTGGGGCCTGATGAAAATAATGTTTTACTATAAGTATGATTGGTGGAATACAAGGAATTGAAAGATAAGGATTTTCTATCCCTTGTCTTGCCACCCAGTGTAGAACGTACACTGTGTGTAAACACATACTATTTGATACCCTTTTCACATGAGTTAAGTCTTGTTTTAAAATAACTCCTACTCCATTTCTCTTTGATCTACACCATGGTAAAATCATTTAACTACTGCCTTTCCACCTGCACTTTTAGACATACAATGTCAACTTTTCTCCCAATCTTCATGTCAACCAAATCCAGGGATTTTCCTGTCATAGTCCCAACATTCAATTTAAGTCTGTGCATTCCTTGTCTTTTTCTACCTAAGAACCCAGCTCACCTTTATCTTTGACCCACAGTAGCTGAATTTCCACCGATGCCTTAGGGCAGAGGTCGGGAACCTATGGCTCGTGAGCCGTACCGGGCTCTTTTGGTGGTTGCGTATGGCTCGCAGAGCCCTCACAGCGACATACTGTATCCAGCAGGGGGGCTCAATGTGTCCTTCGCAATCGACAGGCAGTTTTGGTAGATCGCATGAAGGCCTGCCCCGAACAAACAAACAAACAAACAAAAAAGACGATCTTTTTTTTTGTTTGGTTTTTCTTTGGTAGCATTTTGGCAGCACACGTAACTTTCTCTACGACCTTCTGCACGGCTCTTCGTCCTACTTTACCTTGCACCACCCCCATCCGCTCTCAAAGGGGTACACTCATAATTACAAATGTTACGGTCCTTAAGTAGCCTATCAATGTGGTTTATAATAATGACGAGCTTGTGCGCCACCCACCACAGGAATTTTTTTTTACATAAAGACATACCTCTGTCAGCAAGCATTGTTGGCGAGCGGACATAAGTGGGGAAAAATGAAACAAAATTAAACCTGCAGACCATCAGATTGTGAAAACTTGGAACGCACTTCCCGTCACATACCACACACATTGCGGCGTGTGAGTATTGCTGTTCTGACAATGTTTGGTTGCATATGCCTATGAAAAGTCTTTCTCACATTAAAAAAAAAAAAAACTAAGACCAACCTGCATTCATGAATAATGGATGGAAGTCACAAAGGCTGCATGAAGTTTAATGATGTATGAAACAGACAACAAAGCCTTGAGCAAAGAAGTCGCATTAATGGTAATAAGTATTTTTGTCATCATTGGTTAGCAACAGCATAATGTTATTTAAATGAATTTTTAGACTTATTGTACTCTTAAAGTGTTGGTCTTACATAAAATGCACGAATACACTTACATTTTGTTTTAAAAGTATTTTATGGCTCTTTTGGAATTACTTTTTAAAAATGTTGACGTTTATGGCTCTCTCAGCCTAAAATCTTGCGGACCCCTGGCCTAGGTGTTAATGGTGCCAGGGGCGCACATTGTCATACCTGTCAACTTTTCGGAGCACCAACCTGTATAAACTACCAAAAAAATCCTTATAGAGACCAAAAAATCATTATAACATACCGAAGCAAATTATATGTCAAAATAACGGAAGGAAAAAAAACAGGTTTTTCAATGATTTTTATTGTAGATCTCCATATTGATCATATCTGAAGTTAATGTCTAATTCTACTAAGTAGAATGATCAAAAAGATGAGTATTTATCAGTCGGGCTACAATACCTCAGATATTTGTAAGAAAGATTCACCAAAGAGAATCACTGATGGGAAAAGAAAAATGTTTTGAAAGATTACACATCTACTGAATTCCGATGATCAATTCCTTATTTTTAGTGGATAAGGAAGGAGCGGATCTGTAGGATAAGGCTAACAATAAGCTATAGATGAACTCACTGACATGAGCTGTTGTTCCTCTCAATCTTAGTAAATGGAACGTCTATCTTGACATACGTATGACACCCTTGTGGTGAAAACACAGCATTCAATTGTCAGCTGTTATAGAAACACGACCATGAACTAGAATGCTAGCAAGAAAGCTACAATGTCAGCTACAATAATCCCATGTATTTGTAATGAGGCCCAGGGTGCTAAATAGCGAGCTTGCACGCTACATTAGTTACGAGCTAAGTCAAATTAATTTGAGCCACAAATGATCAAAGTCAATATAAAAAATGACACTTTTTGTTGCAGTCAAATAATATCCCCGTATAGGTCCTACCTCGATAGGTCAGCGTCACCAATAGCATATCGTTAACGATTTGATCGATTGTGACAGGTAGCCGAGAGCCGGCCAGAAGCTCCTCGGCCGCAGCCTCCGTGTTTCCCATGGTGAGGTGTCCGGCTCGGCGGTGCTCGATCCGGGCTAAGGATTTACTGGAAGGTTACCGGAAATGAAAGTATTTTGCCAATCTAAATCAACATTTGCCGCTGAGCTAAACATCATGCCTGTTGCGACAAAAATCTTTGATGCAGGCTATGTTTGGAATTCCTCAGCTTTGGGTTTTCCCCAGAATAGAGTAGACTAATGCCATTCTGTTAGGGGTTGCCATAGTCCGCCATCTTTTTCCGTCTTAGTCCATCTCCTGCATCTTTCTAACACCAACTGCCCTCATGTCTTCCCTCACAACATCCATCAACCCCAATGAATACAATATAATATCTGCAATATAGAGGATTTGCTCACTCACATTTTAATGGTGTCATTACCTGCAAGGTACGGGACCAGGAACAAAGAGGAGAATGGACCTGGTGACACAGTGGCAGAGTCAAACATGGATGTCTTCCCTTTCCTGAACGATCATGAGGACGAAGTCCCAACAAAGCGTGACTTCAGGATGGCATCCAGGTGTCAGGTGAGTGATCCAGAAACAGCCACTAATAATCTTGGGTGTCAAATATATACTGTATTTAGGGGTTGAAGAGTTCACAGAATTTATGGACTGGTTCCAAGCTCATTTTTTGTGGTCATGGTTTTAGGTAGGGTTAGTTACATACTAACTCTTGGGAAACTCAAATGTCTTATGTAACTATGTTAGGGTTAAAAATGAAAGCGTATTCAAAGTCGTATTGTCAATTATTGTTTTTATTTCTTATTTAAATTGTTTATTAATCAGAAATATATATTTGCTGTTCATTCTATTCCAGTGGGTATAGAACACTTACTGTAATTACTTATGTATAGTCTGGAGCCATGCATACTGTAATATGCAACTTAGAACTCAGCAGCTTTTTGTTTTGTTTGTTTGTTTGTTTTGTCAAGTGAGCAAATGGGACAAACATTCAACTAACTTAAAGTCTTGTCTTGAATAGGTTAAAAACATTTTATATTTGGTGGCATTGGCCTTATGTATAATAACTGCATCAATCCTGAGAACCACTGACTGCAGACTGCTTAATTTTTTTTATTTGAAATGGTTTTCCAGGCCTCTACTGCAGCCTTTTTTCTGTTGTCGTTTGTTTCTGGAAGTTTCTCCCTCCAGTCTCCACTTCAGGAGGTAAAATTGATGTTCTAGTTTGTTAAGGTCCGACGATTGACTTGGCCAGTCTAAGACCTTCGACTTTTCCCCCGATGAAGTCCTCCGTTCATCGTATTGGCGCAGTATTTCAGGTCGTCTGGTTGTGTGACGATGCTTCTCCCGATAAATTTGGATGCATTTTTTATGTATATTGCCAGAAAAAATGATTTTGTAGGCTTCAGAATTCATTCTGCTACTACCATGATGAGTTACATCATCAATAAAGACTACAGAGCCCATTCCAGAAGTAGCCATGCAAGCGTAAACCATTAGATTACCTCCATCATGCTTCACAGATGAGCTTGTGTGGTTTACATCAGCAGCACATCCTTAATTCTCCATACTTTGACCTTTCCACATCACTCCATAAAAATTTGTTTTGAAACTTTTGTCGCTTATCTCTGTTATCTTTGCAAAATCCAATCTGGCTTTCTGTTTCTTTTTGCTGATGAGAGGTTTGCATTTTGCAGTAGGGCTTGTATATTTCTTCTCTCGAAGTTTTCTTCAATCAGTGGATTGTGATATTTTCACCCCTGCCCTGTGGAGGTTGCCAATGATGTCACTGTGTACTTTTTCTTTTTCTCACAGCTCTCACAATGTTTCTCTCATCAACTCATGTTGATTCCCTTGGCAGACCTGTTTGATGTCTGTTTCCTACTTTTTCAGGACATTGGCTCTGCCCAATGTTTGCAATCGCACCTATCCTGTTTCCCTCTTCAAAACTTCAAAATGGTTTGTCTTTTCTCTCATAGGCAGCTCTCTCGTCTACACGTTTGCCTAACAGCAAATGGAGTTTTCACTGGTGAAATCCAAAGCCAAAAACGATTACCTAATGTTTGAGCAATCACTCTAAAAGGCAACACTTGAACAACTAGAAACACCCATCAGTCACATGTTCCTTTTTGCTCATTTGAAAAATGGGTTGGTTCAAACAAAAGGTTCTGTTTTGAGTTGTTTACCACATCTCCATGTACATGCAGTGAAATAAAAGCTGGATTCTTTCCTTTTGTGTCATACTCATCTTTTGATCTAAAAACCGTTTATAACAAAAACAAAAGATATGACCTTGCTGTTCCAATATTTTTGAACAAGATTGTATGTGCTATTACTGCCATAAAAAATAAGGGGCGATTGGAACAGATTAATCACATTACTGTTCATTTCAATGGGCAAATATGATTTGAGATGCAAGTATTTTGAGTTTTGAGGGTGTTCACGGAACAGATTAAACACATATCTCTAGGCACTATTGTACTAGATGTAAGTCCCCTTTCAAAACCCAACCTTCAGTTTTGTAAATTCCTGGTTTATTTCTATTAATTCAAATATATTCCTGGGAATTCTCTTTCCCACCCATAAAATTGTACTTCATTTTTGCAAACCTTTCTGCCACGTTTCTGGAACGTTTTTCTTACTGAATCTTACTTTGTTTTCCCCAGGTGGTCAAAGTGAGTCACGCCACTCAGACCGCCCACCTGGTCGTCCCATCTGTCTGTCAACCGGGCGCAAAGGCCACACCAACCAGCGTCTTTCAAGGTGATTGTATTCGAGAGGAAAAGACCCCAGAGATGCGAGGCTCACGCCTCCCGCCTGCGTACTCCCCCGCCCTCACACCGCTCCAGTCGAACACCTCTCTGGTCTACCTTCTCTGCTCCCCTACTTTTCCCGCCACTACTTACACACCTGCTGCAAGCCCATCACTCAAGCGCAGCAGGAAAAAACAACATCCACAAGACTTTCACAGGCTGAAGGTGAAATACAAACAATTTCCTGTGCACTTTTATGATCACCGCAGCAATCGCATCATAAAGAACCCCCCCAAAGGTTTTAAGGTTAGCAAAAGATCCACTCGCCAGCCTTTGCCACCTTGTGTTCGCCAGTTGTTTCGAAGTCTGAGCCCGGACCTGAACACAGAGAGGTGGTCCAAGGAGGACGGCTTAGATTCTTCTAGGGTCAATAGTCAGAAGCTTTCGAGCACTCCTAGCACAAACCTGACACAGACTCTTAAACACGAAACCTCTCCTCCAGTGCATCGAACAAGGTCAAAGGAAGTAAGATCAGGGAATGAAGCAAGACCAAATCGCCCCAGAAGGAGGGTCAACGTTCAGACCACCACAACACCACCACCACCACCACCACCCAGGAGAAGTGGACTCCGTCAAAAGAAAACTGCACCCCTATACCCTACAGAACCAAACCTACGGCGAGGGAGGTCTCAGAGAGGGAGGGGCTGTGAGAAGACTCCAAAGTAGCACATTTGTTAGAACTGCAAGACTTGACCATTTGAAAATAAACAGGGATGCGGGAAGATAAGGCTTTGGCCACTCATTTACATTGCACAACAGCATTTTGGAGAGCAAAAACAAAATGTATTAAGTGCAACAGAAAAAAACCTTTGTCAAAATATGAAGATATTTGAAAGAACATCTCATTGGAGATAGATAAAGGGGGTAAAAAAAAAAAAAAAATAAATATATATATATATATATATATATATAAGTATACACACTCCTGTTCAAATGACAGATTTTTTTTATTTTAAAAATGAGATCATTTCAAAACATTTTCCACAATTAATCTGACCTTCACTCAGTCTCAATTAACTGAAAAATATATTTTGGAGACAAATAAATTATTTCAAAACTTTTCCCACAATTATTGTGTCCTTTAACCTGTAAAGCAATGGGAAAAAAAATTAATTTTGAAGGGGCAAGTTAAAAAACAAAGATGTGGTGATACAGTTGAAGCCAGAAGTTTACATATACTGAAAAAACACATTTCATTTTTTTTTGTGTCTGTCTGAAATCAAATCAGACTAAGCCTCTCCTTTTTCAAGTCTTTCCGAAGCACCAAAATTATTTAATTTTGTTAATTGCCACAGCAATGAGAGAGAGAATTTCTTCAAGAAGTTTGTATTATATTCTTCAAGGTCAAAGGTTTACAGACATTTCCTTAGTATAGAGTAGCATTTCCTTTCAACTGCATGACTTGGGTCAAACGTTTTGGGTTACCTTCAGTACTCTGTTGGAATCCTGGCCCATTCCTCCTGACAGAACCGGTGTAACTGAGTCAGGTTTGTCAGTTTCCTTCTCAGGTTTACAAGCTTTGTCCTTTTTCCTACAGATGTAACGTTGGTCATTATGGGAAAACAGCGGCACTTTTATTTTCATCAGACCTGAGGATATGTCTCCAGAAGTTAAGATCTTTGTCTTGGTGCGTTTTTGCAAACTGTAAAGTCTTTTTAGGTTTCTTTCGAAGTAAGGGCTTCATTCTCGGTGAGTGGCCTTTCAGCCCATGTCGGTGCAGGACTCGTTTCACTGTGGATAATGACATTTTCTTACCAGCTTCATCCACCATCTTCAGAAGGTCTTTAGCTTTTATTCTGGGGTTGATTTTCACATTTCGGAACAAAATACATTCATCTGTAGGACACAGAGCCCGTCTTCATTCTGAGCAGTGTGATGGGTTATGATGTTTATACTTGCAAATAATTATTTGATTAGATGAACTTGGCACCTTCAAGCATCTGGAAATTGCACCCAAGGATGAGCCAGACTTGTGGTGCTCCACGATTTTATGCTTTCCTGTCTGATCTGTTTTGATTTTCCCATGATTTCAAACAAGGAAAGAGAGCGTTTGAGCTGTAGCCTTAAATACATCCCCAGGTGTGCCATCAATTACCTCACGTCGCCAGTTAACCTGTCAGGCGCTTCCCAAGCCATCACCTTATCATATGGGCTTCCCCATGATCTTTAAATACTTTTGAGCTCAAAGAAAACATTATAATTCTCTACAAAAGTCTCTCTCTCATTGTTGTGGCTTTTAACTAAATTAAATAATTTTGGTGATCCTGACTGACTAGAAACAAGAGAGGTTTACTCTGATTTCACTTCACAGTGAGACCAAAAATTAAATGTGTGTTTTTGTACAGTGTATGTAAATGTCTGGCTTCAACTGTATATGTGCATACCCTCTTACTATACAGTATAACTGGGGATGTGGCTATATTTATAATTGACCATATATATATATATAAACTCATTTAGTATGAGTTAGCAGTGTCCACACGTGTCACCATTTGAAGTGCTTTTCTCACCGCTGATGTAGAAGAATTGGCATGCAGTTAAATATTAAAATCATAAAGGCACAACATTGTCCACTATGGAGTAAACGCTCTCCTTCATCTAGATCAGGACTTGTCTCACAGTGTCCATTAGGTAGAGTAATTAATTTCCAGCGTCCTCTTCAGCCTCAATCAATGGGAATCCATTATCGCCTTGATAATTAACTTTGCACTAATTTACTCAATGAATTTAACAGTAGATATACTTTGTTGCTGTATGAAAGTCGAATTTTCACATCCATATTTTATCATTTATATTTTGCCTTGGTTTCATTACAGATGCTAGGTAAAATCTGCTTTTATTCATTAATTTCTTATATGTAAGTAACTAATGTAAGTTGTTTTAAGATTGTTCAAGCAACCTAATGTTATTGGCATTTAGACTAATGGGTTACACAGGCTAAGTCCCCTGTCATTGCTAAATAAGATACAGTGATAGGATACACTGAGTATTGCCAATAGTACTCAGAAATATGGCTACTGAAGTTTGTGATTGAGAAGTTATAATTGAGCCTTTAATATTTGAGAAAGTTCAATTCGAAGACAAGTTAGAAAGAACTTGAGGATTCAGAAAGAAGCACGTTTAGGGGAGATTTGTGTACATCTTGAAATACTTTCTTACTATAAATACTAATAAATCGGAATGGCCCGACAAAGTCCACGTGGCAAAAACGGAAGTTAGACACTCTGAAAAAGCAAACATTTGATCAGCAAAGAAGGGAATGTTTTTAACAACTTACGTGCACTTTAAGGCAGAAGTGAAACTGCCATCAACGAGCTGTCTCGACTCAATTGCATCTGACTTTTTCAAAACTATGTTGAAGCCATTGCTAAATGATTTGCAGCAAATAACCACTTGCTCACTTCCGTCTGGCGAGTTTCCTAAAACTCTTAAAGAAGCTGTTGTTAAGTCTCTTAAAAAAGAAAATTAAAAATGAGCGCTGGAGGCTTCCTACTCCGCAAGCTATAGACTTATCTGTAATCTCCCTTTCATAGCCAAGATTGTTGTTATTTTTAATCAACTCGGCAATTTCTTGAATTTAACTGGACTTTTTGATAAATGTCAGTCAGGTTTCAGAACTCATCACAATACAGAAAAAAAGTCTTTATCAAAGTGCTAAATGATATAAGGTGGAATACAGACTCAGGAAATGTGTCAATTCTGGTTTTGTTGGATCTCAGCGTGGCTTTTGATACGGTAGATCATAATATACTGCTGCACAGGTTATAAGCGTGGGTAGGACTAAATGGAATGGTCTTTAACTGGTTTAGGTCCTACCTGGTGTCATGACCACCGCTCGAGGCTGAACCCAAGATACATGACTAACGAGACCAGATACAGTTTGGGGAGCGTATTTATTTGTTCCAAGGGCGACTGGCATGCAGTCCAAACAGGCAGCAGTGTCAGAATCACAAGGCGAAGAGGCAAGGTCGTCAACGAGGCAGGGTTCGGTACACAAAGGATCGAAGACATGAACATGGAAGTACGGGAACGTGACATCAAGGTCCTGTGATCTGCCGAAGGACCAGACCACACGTGTGGCAATATATGGTTTATCGGCAATAATTAGCATCATCAAGAACCAGGTCAGCTCCTTGGAGCAGGTGGGCACTGCGTCAAGGAAGGACATGCACGTGACACCTGGAAGAAAGATTGTGCTCAATCGCAACAAATGGCAATGACCTATGGGGTCTCTCAAGGTTCAGTTCTTAGAACCCTCCTGTTCAGCCTGTAAATGCTATCCTTGAGTCAAAATTTTCAGAACTTTAATTTTGATTATCATAGCTATGCAGATGACAGTTATATTTAGCAGTGTCTCCAGACGACTACAATTTAATTGAGATCTTGTGTCACTGTCTAAAGGGGGTTTACTGTAATTTTGTAATTAGTTGTCGATTCATTGTGGCGCCGCTCATGTCATTACTGTTTTGTAATTACAAATACATTCCCATTTTTTTACGTTTTTTTTTTTAAAGCTACCACTGTACTTTTATACTAGAGGCTGACACACAATTGTTTTGTCCACCGACGTTTATTTACAAAAGCCGTATTAGTCCCGTGGTCGCGCAATGTTTAGCTCGGTGCTGAGGGGAAATATTCAAATATCGATTTGATTAAAACCAGAACAAAATATAACTGCATCATGGTTTGACTTCTGTCATGGTTTGCACTCCCGTCATCTCCCGTCATCATGCTTCCCACTCCTGGAGACTTTGTCCATGGGAATCTACCGGGACCTGGTGGGAATCCTGAAAAGGAACAGCCTCTACTATGTTCTGCTCTTCTGTAAAGTATGATGGGATTGGAAAAGTAGTTATAGTAAAAGAACATACTGAGAGTGTTGTCATTAATGATGAGCTACTGTCTGAATATGACATGTTATGATAATCTTTCTATTCTTCGACACATAAATAGTTAGAGGGAACGTTGCCTGCAGCCTTCCTAGTGTTGACCTCAAACTATTAAAAACTTGAATGCCTTTCGGGTATCTTTTGTCATCACAGCTGCTGCTCACCTGTTTGCTGTGGACCAATCTGCAGCAAGAACAGATGACATAATACGGGAGTAAGGGTTGGGGGTGCGATCAAAGTCAGGTTTGTAGCTGAAGCGAACAATCTGTGTCACTCTGTAGCATCTTTTTTTGTGTTTGCTGTGCTGACCATTGTCTCGGCTCACACTGACCATTTGTCTCTTCTTCTGTGCTTTCTTTGTCTGGTGGCAGCATGACACACTCAAACTGTTCTTGTCCTTAGATCGATGGTTGAGCTTGTGAAGGGGTCAGCGTGGTGCCACTCTGATCCAGACTCCGGCTTTGTCTTCTCTAACTCAGTAGAATGGCAACTCGTGGAATATTATCAGTGTGCGAAAAAAGCCATTAATGTGAACCAACTGGCAACCATTGCGCCTTCAAACTTATCGGCAGGGATGGTGGTGTTGGGAACAGACTATCATTGTTGCTATTGTCCATCCATCCATTTTCTGAGCTTATTTATCCTCACTTGGGTCACGGGAGTGCTGGAGCCAATCCCAGCTGTCATCGGGGAGGCGGCAGGGTACACCCTGAACGGGTTGCCAGCCAATCACAGGGTGTTGCTGTTGCCATGGGATTATTATTGTACACACGGCTGTTTTTGTGCCCATTGTTCTTTCCTTGCTCCGCTGTTTTCTCTGTTTTGTACTCTCTGACCCTTAAATTTATGTGTCAATTTATGTATAGAGGCATCACGGTGCCTCAGCTGGAAAGCATTGGCCTCACAGTTCTGAGGTCCCGAGTTCGATCCCGGACCCACCTCTGTGGACTTCACATGTTCTCCCTGTGCCTTCGTGGGTTTTCCCCAGCACTCTGGACTCTTCCCACATCCCAAAAACATGCAAAATTAATTGGACACACTAAATTGCCCCGAGGTGTGATTGTGAGTGCGACTGTTTGTCTCTATGTGCCCTGCGATTGGCTGGCAACCAGTTCAGGGTGTACCCCGCCTCCTGCCCGTTGACAGCTGGGATAGGCTCCAGCACTCCCCGTGACCCTTGTGAGGGTAAGCAGCTAAGAAAATGCATGGATGGATCTAATACAGTACTACTGTTAACTGTACCCGCGCATGTAATGATCACATAAGAAATGACTTCATGCAATCAATGTGTTTGAACAAGACAAAACCTATGAATCAAATTTGAGAGTACAAATGTATTTTCCTTTGACAAAAGCACATCAGTTGACATTTGTCTTTTTCTCTCAATTGAACCCACTCAAACAAGCTCCTCCCAGGGGATGTGGTCTCCAGCATAATTTTTCAGCCACTTACAGTTTTAGTCAGTTAGCGAATGACTTGGGATCAATCAAGTTCTGCAGTTGGGTGAGGACTCTAAATACACACACACACACACCTGAATGTACACGCGGTAGCAAATAACTAGTCAGTGTTATTAAAATAGCCCTTTTTTTTTGGCACAGAGGACTTACAAAGTACTCTACAAAGTTAAAGTTAAAATACACAAACCTTGTACAGTGACTGCAGTGTAGTATGGATAATACAAAGTACTACGTTTTATCATTTCAGAATTTGAGCTGAGGTGAACATGACGTTCTCTTTTGGCATCTTTCTGCTGGTCTGCTTCACTTTGGTGGGATTTGGTATGTTTCATCTTCGTTTTTCTTCTTCTCATGAATACATTCACACACTGTACACATGAGTGACAATGGATTTGTTGCTGAAGAACGATTGCCTTATTTTGGGCAGCAACATAAAAAAAAATCATGTCAATCATGGAGAAAGAACATGAATCAGTGATGTGAAATGCGTGATGTTTTTTTTTTTTTTTCAGGCTCAGCAATTCGCTGCTTCAGTTGTAAAGATTACACTGCCAGTTGCTCCAAACAGCGAGATTGTAGCTATGACGATGCCTGCCTGACACTCACAGAAAGAGGTGCCGTTATCATTGTAATTGTTTATTTGTTCATTCATGCATTTTTCATTTATTATTTATTCATTATGCTGAAACTTCTAGTTCTTGCTTGGTATTGTTATAATTACTACACTGTATTGCTACAATTCTACATGTAATTATGCCCGTTGTTGCGCATTAAAATCATCGTTGTACCTCAACAACCCCGTAACTTTCTGTTCCTCTACGCTGCCACAAGTTGGCACTACTACACTTTTACTTTTTGTCAGACGTGGCTAAACTGCTCACATTCTGTACTAATACTCATATTTGTATAAGAAGAAATAACTACTACAATATTTTAATCAAAAACAAAACACAGTCTCTGATATGTAATTATGTACAGAAGTAAAAAGTAAAAACAATTATTACTGTCAATTTTAGTCAAATCTGCACACAAAATTGTTACCCACTTTCATTATTGTGTTGAGAAGGCTCCAGCACTGCCGCTACCCAAGTGAGGATAAGCGGCTTGGAAAATGGGGAAAAAAAAATTAGTTCATGTGTTGAGAAGAAAAATAAATTGGTAGACTTTCCATAACTTTGCTAACAAATGTGAACTGACAAAAAAAAATGCTCAAATAGCTAATGAGTACCGTATTTTCCGCATTATAAAGTGTACCGTATTATAAGGTGCACTTTCAATGACTGGCCCATTTTCAAACTTTTCATATGTAAGGTGCACCACATTATAAGGTGTACAGAATAGATGCTACAGTAGAAACTGAGGTTGTGTTATGCATCTGTTAGGTGGGCTACGTGAAAGGCTCAATATTGATCCATGTACAAGGCGCACCTGATTATAAGGCGCACTGTCAGCTTTTAAATGAAAGGCTCTTAACTGCGCCTTATAGTGCAGAAAATAATGCGATGCGGTAATCCTGGATAAAACACACCTTGCCTGTAATTGTATTTGAGATTAGATGGAGATTTTTTTTTTAACGGCAGAAGCTGGTGTTTTGAGTGACTAACGCAAAATAAACACATTTCAAAAGAATAATTTTTGGGGCTGACAACATCTGTCAATTCCCTTAAATAAGGCCATAGATGGAATATTCTCCCACTGTGTGGCACCATTATTTCACTTCTAGAACAATTTGTCTAAATTTTCATATTTTTTAAATTTATGGGAAGAGCATTGCCGCGAGACAGATATTATTTTTTTTAATTGTACAAAAATGATACTGCATACTTTGTATAACTTAGTCATTACTCTATAATTGGAGTTGTTAATAGAGCTGTCCAAAATCCGATCTTTGAGATCAGAAATTGGTCCATGTCAGCAAAAAAAAAAAAAAGTATTGGAGTGTATTAGCTGTAAAATGTTTGACTTTGAGTCCTCTTGCACACTATTTTTGTCTTTTCTGTATCTAGAGTTAAATTTCCCCCTTGTGGGACTTATATTACAGAGATTTCTTGTATTCATGTACTATGCCATTCTAATCGGACTTAGTGGTGATGTAGCAATTAATTTCCGGTTCTGGTTCTGTGTGGCTCTGTGGCATTATTGTGTATTATTTTCTCTCCAGACACTTCTTAATTTGCCTGCTTTTTTGTTCTTCAAAACTACTTGCTGCCCAATATAACATGGTTCCAGCCCAACCTCTGTGACAAGTTTACTGTATCACCCGATCGCTTATTTTGCGTACTTTACGACTGCATTTCATGAGAGTTAAGCAATTAGGAAACAAATTCAACACATATCCCAGGGCACCACTGTACATACGTTTACCATTTTTGTTTGATGGTGTCTGGTGGGTTTTTCTCATGGGAAATATAGGCCTGAAGTCAATCAAGCTTGGGAAACACCAAACATGAAAAAATTATTGCATAACTTCCTGGCGATTCTTCAAGTTTTAACAGATTGGGATTCAGTCCAGTAATGTTTGACAAGAGGTTCGACTGGTTCTTTTGTGCTTGTATTCCAGGAGGGATGACCTTCCGCCAGTGCCTCAAGTATTCAGACTGCGAGTACAGCCGACTGGGACAGATGTTCCCACAGGTAGAACACTATTGAGTGAAGTAGCGCAGTCTTCTGAAAGTATTGATCCCTGGCTAATCATTCCTAGGTGTCCAGTTTCACATTCAAGTGCTGCAACTCGGATCTGTGTAACTCAGCCCACTCTTCAGCAGCAAGTTCTCTGATTGGTGTGCTGGCATCGATAGCTGCCACATGGTGGGTGACCCACTAACTTCACCGGTTTGACTGATCCCAGCTTCCGATCATACCATCGATGACTACGTGGAACTGCTTATCGGTTGGATAGGTGTCTCTTTTCTATATAAAAATTCACTGGTGTTTGCAGAGTTTTAATACGATCCCAATCTATGTATTTGATGTAAAGCCACATCATTAATGAATACTGACAAAAACAAAACAAAACGAGCACTTCAAGATCCGTCTCAGGGTGATGAGGACAGATTAGAAACATACGATCACTACTTGATGTCATGAATTCCCTTAAAGGCATGGGTCAGTTATGACTGAAACCACATATATATATATATATATATAGAATATGTCATCGTTAAGGCGGTAACCGTACACAAAGTGTAACGGTGGGGTATGTACCTTGGTTTCAAAGTCATTGGTTGGAGTACAGTAAGGGCTCAAAATGCAAAACAAACTGCTCATATTTTGTGTAAATGGGGAAATGTAATGAAACAGATTGAAAATGTTCTTTTTAAGAATGTAGAACAGAGAGTTTGTCTTCATTTTAGGAAATGATGCAGGCAAGTACAACAGTTAAAATTTGAACAGTCGTAATTACTATGCCGGTGGACGTTGCATTTGCACTGTGCTACTTAAAAGACAACAACATATGACTAGCCCTGACGTCCGCTATTCAGAAACTGAGCTGCACTGTGGTTGTTTATGGCATGCGTCTATTACTCGTCCCTTACCTAATGTGTTCAGTGTGGGAATAATTGCGCCATCATATTACATAACTGGCCCAGCATTTGTTCTCATTCTGAGGCAACTTTTGAAAAATTGTGGCAAGCTTCCGTGGGCCTTGAGTTTGACACTTGTGCTTAAATGTGTATTTAATGTTCAAATGTAATTTTCCCTGTAACTACTGTAAACAAAATAAACGGTATTTGTAAATAGGTTGTCAGTCTACTTGGATTGTATTGAGAAGTTGATGAATGAAGAAAATGAGAGCGAAGGAAGAGTAGCCGAGGCAAGTATGAAGGACCGGGAAGTGCCAATGATTACCAAGGGGGAAGTTCGAAAGGCACTACAAAGAATGAAAAATGAAAAGGCAGTTGGTCCTGATGACAAACCGGTGGAGGTATGGAAGCAATTTGGAGAGGTGACTGTGGGGTTTTTGACCAACTTATTCAACAGAATACTAGCGGGTGAGAAGATGCCAGAAGAATGGAGGAAAAGTGTACTAGTTCCCATTTTTAAGAACAAAGGCGATGTTCGGAACTGTGGAAAGTCCAGAGGAATAAAGATGATGAGCCACACAATAAAGTTAAAGGAAAGAGTAGTGGAGGGTAGACTCAGGGCAGAAGTCAGTATCTGTAAGCAACAGTATGGTTTCATGCCTAGAAAAAATACCACAGATGCATTATTTGCCTTGAGGATGCTCGTGGAAAAGTACAGAGAAGGTCAGAACATTAGAACAATAGAACAGTAGAACAATCTACATTGTGTCTTTGTAGACCTAGAGAAAGCCTATGATAGAGTACCAAAAGAGGAACTGTGGTACTGCATACGCAAGTCTGGTGTGGTGGAGAAATATGTTAGAATAGTACAGGACATGTACGAGGGCAGCAGAACAGCGGTGTGTCAGAAGGATTTAAGGTGGAGGTGGGACTGCATCAGGGTTTCGCACTGAGCCCCTTCCTGTTCGCGGTAGTAATGGATAGGCTGACAGACGAGGTTAGACTGGAATCCCATTGGACCATGATGTTCGCAGATGATATCGTGTTCTGTAGTGAAAGCACGGAGGAGGCGGAGGAACAATTAGAAAGACGGAGGCACACACTGGAAAGGAGAGGAATGAAGATTAGCCGAAGTAAAACAGAATATATGTGCGTGAATGAGAAAGGTGGAGGGGGAAGAGCAAGGCTACAGGGAGAAGAGATAGCGAGGGTGGAGGACTTCAAATACTTGGGGTCAACAATCCAGAGCAATGGTGAGTGTGGTAATCAAGTGAAGAAATGGGTCCAAGCAGGTTGGAACAGGTGGCGGAAGGTGTCTGGTGTGTTATGTGACAGAAGGAAGGAAGGGAAGACATGAGGGCAGTTGGGGTTACAGAGGAAGATGCAGGAGATAGGCTAAGATGGAAAAAGATGACACGCTGTGGCGAACCCTAACGGCACAAGCGGAAAGGAAAAGAAGAGTCTACTTGGATTGTACTTTTACAAAGAAGTTTTTGAAATACTTGGTTCTCCAAAGAGATGTTGCATTTTCTCATTCTTATTTTTCACATCTGTATTTTCTCATTCACTTCACCACACAAGTGGAAACACACACAGGTTTCTTTGCTCTGTTTGGGAAGTTGGTGAATTACAGTGTTTGTGATCCTTCCCGCTAGGGTAAATAAATTTAGGGATTTTCAACATTCTTGAAATTTTGGGATGAACCTAAAAATGCCCTGTTACCTTTACATCCGTCCATCCATCATTCTATCCATATTTTACCACTTATCTGAGGTCGGGTTGCGGGGGCAGTAGCGTCAGCAGGGATGCCCGGACTTCCCTTTCCCCATCCACTTCATCCATCGTTTCCAGGCGGGACCCTGAGGCATTTTCAGGCCAGCCGAGAGACGTAGTCTCTCCAGTGTGTCCCTGGTCGTCCCCGGGGTCTCATTCCGGAGGGACGTGCCCAGAACACCTCACCAGGGAGGCCTCCGGGAGAAATCTGAATCAGATGCCCCCGCCACCTCATCTGGCTACCTCTCAACGCAGAGGAGTAGTGGCTCGACTCTGAGCCACTCCCGGATAACAGAGCTTCTCGCCCTCTCTCTAAGGGAGAGCCCGAACACCCTTGCAGAGGAAACTTATTTTGGCCGCTTGTATTCGGGATCTTGTTCTTTCGGTCACGACCCCAGCTCGTGACCGTAGGTGAGGCCGTTAATAGTCGGAAAATACTTTTATTAACGAACTCTAGTGGATACCTGAGCTTCTCAGTGTCCTCGTTCAGCAAACAAAGTATTTATTGTGAGCATGATCCAGATGATGTCAGGAGGATGTGAACATGTGATCAGCTGATCTCCTCAGTTAAACGCTGGATGATTCAGCAGCAGCTGCTGCACGGAGGTGAGTTTCCCCTTCTCGTTCCTATTTTCTTTATCAAAATTCATTCATTTCAATCTTAAACGTTGTTGCTTGAAAATTACTTTTGATTTAGTCAACCTTTTCAAATGGAGAATCTTGATGTCTTTAACTGGTATTCGGATCCATCCGTGTAGAGTTTTGAAGAATCTTCTATTTAGATTATTTTAAAATAGTTTCATAGTTCTCTAGATTTTTTTTATTGTCTTCTTTTCCATTATCATCTCTGACCTTTGAGTTTGTCCTGCTCTTGGTCTTTTAGTTTTTTTTTTTTTTTTCAAGCAAAGTTTAAAAAAAAAAATACAACTGATTAAAAATATGTTGTTCCCGTTTTTAAGAAAAAAAATTGTACAGTTGACTTGTTTCTCACCCCGTCAGGGAAGAGCTTACCTCATCATGGACCGTAAACTGGATTTGTCTCGTCTGACTGACGAAGAAGCAAAACATGTCTGGGAGGTGATTCAACGTGACTTCAACCTACGGAAGAACGAGGAAGACCGACTAGGGTGGGTCTGCTTGTTGATACAGTCGCACGAAAACAGGTTAACCAAAAAACTTGTTGGAGTAGGATATTTAAAAAAAAACAAACTTTTTGTTATTGACTGATGCAGATACGACTAAATTGGATTGTATCACATACACAAATATATCACGTGGGTGTGAGGTGTAGTCTAAAAATGTAATGCTGTATCGATGATGACAGCGATGTTGCAGGTCTTTGGATTGAAGTCATGCGACGTGTTCTCATGCAAACAGTCCTGGAATGTGAGCGTGAAAGCGGCAGTACATCATGACAGTCACACGGAGAGGCCACAAAGACGCAGTTGTGTCTCCACAGAATACTCAATATTCACTCATCCCACCCCGGGGGAACACACACGCATATACTTTGGAGGTTTATAAAATGCAGTGACATTTCCTTGGTTGTTTATGTCGGGGAAGGGACATAAGAAAATGCTACTTCTGATGGCAGCCACAATTTCATTATCGCAATTGAAATTGCTATCATCACAAGCATAACTCGATTTTCAGGGGCAAAAATATATTATCACAATCACAATTAGATTTACAAGACTGGTAGGCTACATGCCAGATTCTTGAGTCAATCTTCAGTCATGTGAAGAAGAAACTTGGCCGATATGACTGTGTGACATGTGTCATTGGTCCTTTCCATCCATCCATCCATCCATCCATCCATCCCGAAGTGGTTGCCAGCCAATCGCATGCCACATGGAGACAAACAGCCGCACTCACAATCACACCTAGGTGCAATGCAGAGTGTCCAATTAATGTTGCATGTTTTCTGGAATGTGGGAGGAAACCCACGCAGGCACGGGGAGTACATGCAAACTCCGCACAGGTGGGTCCAGGATTGAACCCGGGTCCTCAGAACTGTGAGGCCAACGCTTCACCAGCTGCTCCACCGTGCCGTCTCATTGGTTCTTTCAATTTTCAAATTACAAATGCAAATGAATAAACCATAATATGACTTGTTTTGTTATTGTTTTTTGACCTAACACCACAAACCTCTCGGGACATTAAATCCATCACAACTGGACTGTTGATGTTGACTTAAAAGACTTGTACTGTGGCGGCATGGTGGTGCTGCTGGAAAGCAAAGCAAGAAAGCAAAGCATCACAGTTCTGAGGACTCGGGTTCGCTTCCGGCCCTTCCGGTGTGGAGTTTGCATGTTCTGCCCCGTGCCTATGTGGGTTTTCTCCAGGCGCTCCAATTTCCTCCCATATCCCAAAAACGTACAACATGAATTGGACACTCTAAATTGCTTCTAGGTGTTATTGTGAGTGTATTGGCTCGCAACCAGTTTAGGGTGTACCCTGCCTCCTGCCCGTTGACAGCTGGAATAGGCTCCAGCACTCCCTGGGACCTTCGTGAGGATAAGTGGCAAAGAAAATGGATGGAAGGATGCACCTTCCCTTCTCAATTCAAAATGGAAATAGCAAATTACATACAGATAACCCTTTTGTCTATTTTCATTTTGGTTGGTTGGCCCCCGACAAAAAAATTCTTGATTCGATCCTGGGGCAAATGAGCTGCACTCAGAGTGTGTGCTGAGAAAGGACAGCGAGTTGTACGTGCTAATTTATGCAATGAATTCGCCGTACTAAAACTTCACACCGGACTAATGATGTTTTGACAGCAAATTGAAGGACTCCATCCAGAAGGAGGACACCAAGCGCGAGCTGCTGGGCTCATCGAACAACTTGTCCGACTCGTTGTGCATCCGCTGCCTGCAGCCCTTCAAGTTCCTGGTGAACAGCAAGCGCCAGTGCTTGGACTGCCAGATGTTTATCTGCAAGTCATGCAGCCGCTACAACAAGAAGGAGCACGGTTGGGTGTGCGACAACTGCCGCATGACCAGGTGGGCTGCGCATCCGTGGATTTCCTCTGCTGCCACTCCGACCACACTGAATGGGTTTTCGCTCCTCCAGAGTTCTGAAGATCGGCACCCTGGGTTGGTACCACGACAACATCCGCAACCGTTTTAAGCGCTTCGGCAGTGCCAAAGTGATGAGGTCACTGTACAAGAGGTTGAATGGAGATGGTGAGCAGTCAGTAGTGCCTTGAGATGCGAGTTTTAATTGTCATTCTTAAAGTGAAATTCCGGTGGTTTGGATTAACAATGTATCCAATAGGTCATGTCATACGTACAGTACCTTGACAATGTGATGTTAATCCTCTCCCAATAAATGGTATTTTGGAAAGATTTTTATCGCCAACTACGAATTCTCATGGGCGCCGGCATTTTGGTGAGTCACATGACCTACGTGCGCGGATGTGACGTAAAATAGGCACGCAAACAAAGAAATCCTCGCTGGTTTGTAGCGTCTTCACATTCGTTACTACCACGATCGGACACAGTAAAATACCCTACTGTATCGCTAAATTCTGTAATAATTCGGATAGAAAAAATACGCAAAATGTTCCGTGGTGCTGCTGCGTCGGCCGAGTAGTTCGACTCCACGTCATTCCCGTCCGAAGAACCATCCGAATAGTCAACATTACTTACAGCTCCAGGTTCAAATCTGTATGTAAGTATTCCTCTGTCTTCCCGATCAACCGATACTGCTATTTCTTCATCAGATGAGGATAAATCCGAGAAATCAGCGCTGGCTACAATAGTTTCCCAATGTAAGCGAGCCTTTGGTGCCGTGCCTATTACGTCACATCCACGCACGCATGTGACTCGCCAAAATGGCAGCGCCCATGAAAATTGGTAATTGCCGATAAAAATGTTCTCAAAAAACCATTAAGTGAGACAGGATTAACATCACATTGTCAAGATAGGGTGCATATGACATGACCTATTTGATACATTGTTAATACAAAGCACCGGAATTTCCCTTGAATGTGAATTCTCTCCATATACAAATAAAGTAATTTCTTGGTTCAGGTGGCCGAGATGACGACACTCAGAGCATGCCCGATGTCCGCAACAGTGAGTCTTTAAAATACGTGCAATATAAATCCAAAAAAAAACCATAAAAGAATCTCACTTTAATTGCGGTACACACCACAAAAATCTTACTGCAACTGTTTCCTTGTTTAGTACGAGCAGTTTTTTTCCAAACTGCTCAGTCTTATTGCAAAAAAAAAAAATTGAAAAGCGAATGATAACAGAACAGTGGCAGGTGGTCAACCCAACCCCAGCCCCACCAGCTTTTACCATGAAGACCAGGTGTGGATGGAACAAAGAGATGTTTTAATCTTTATTTTAATTGTTGTTGTTCGAAATAATTAGCAATGAACAGTTAATTTACTCTGATTGAATTTGCTGTGTAAAACAACTCTGGTAACAACCTTAACCTAAATTGTAAATTGTTCTTGTAAATTATTGTTACAGACCACTACAATGCTAACGATGAGGATCAAGGAGAAACTGAGGCACAGCGATACAAATCGGTAAAACAAAGATGGCAAATAATTCATTTAAAATGCAAAACAAAAAAAAAAAAAGCTTTTTTTTTTTGTTTTAACCACAATTTATATTTCAGATGCGCAAAAATAAACGGCTGCTGTCCGTTCATCCATTTGACTTTGACTCAGAGGACTATTTCCCCTATTCAAGGCGCCCATCAGTGCAGGTAACACACAAATGTACAGGACACCTGACAAACGCATAAAAATACACACACAAAAGGAAAGGTTAGAGCAGGTAACACACACACACACACACACAAGTTAGGGCAGGTGACATGTCCAACTAGGTGTAGGATGCACATAGAGCGCAGGTAAAGTACAGTAAGTAACACAAACACAGCCCCACCTGTGTGGAGTTTGCGTGTTCTCACCGGGCCAACGTGGGTTTTCTCCGGGCACTCTGGTTTCCTCCCACATCCCAAAAACATGTAACATTAATTGGACACTCCAAATTGCCCCAAGGTGTGATTGTGAGTGCGGCTGTTTGTCTCCATGTGCCCTGCGATTGGCTGCCGACCAGTTCAAGGGTGGACCCCGCCTCCTGCCCGTTGACAGCTGGGATAGGCTCCGGCACACCCCGCCACCCTTGTGAGGATAAGCGGCTTGGAAAATGGATGGACGTGTATGTGTATTTAAGAAAAGCAGGTAATAAACTATCATGTAATTTCATTGGTTCAGCTCAACCATTAAAGGTACAAGTCTTATGACTTTTTAATTATCATGTGCTGTCACACAAAACCCCAAAATATATTTTCCCAAAATTTTGCTTGAATAAATCTTTTATTAGGGTTCTTTTTTTGATTGAATGAATACCATGCTTTTTTTTTTTTTTGTCTATGTGTCTTCCTCTAGCTGGCTAAAAAGGAACAGTGTTGTGTGTACTGTATTTTGAGAGACTCAAGTTCAGAGCATGCAGCATGTAAAGTATAGTTTAGTACTGTTTAAATTCTCTTCTATTTAAAAGCTGTTCCGGAAGTTACAAGGAAGACATTAAAAAAAAAAAAAAAAAAAACATCATGGCAAAAAATTGATTTAAAAAATGGAAAATGGTCATCAAGTCATTTTAGGCAGTGCTCAAGAACTATTTTGGCATTTTTAATAATATTGGGAATCGCTTCTACTCCAGCTGGAGTTACATTTTGTCTCTGTCCAACTGTTATGACCACAACAAGTGTTTGTTTCTGTGTCACATCTCAGCAAATTCAGGAGGATCGAGCACACAGGAATGACGGAGAATACGACTTAAACCTGCAGCGAATGAACCGCAGGAGAAGTCTGGATCGTTATGCGATGAGAACTGGTAGCAAACAAACTCCAACATACCAAACACATGCAGAATGGAAGGGTTGACGATGGGGGTTTTTTTTCTGCTCCAGATGATTATGGTGAGAATCGTATGGTTCGGACTCGATCTTTGTCCAAGATCAGCTCGATGGCTCGTCAGCAGTACATCGACACATCTGACGAGGAAGACTGTCAGAGGTTTGCTCCAGTGTATCAGCCACCCCACCACCGCCGCCGCAACAGCAAGGCCTCATCTCAGGAGAACCTGGGCCAAACCCCCCCAGTAAGACAAATCAGTATGCCGCTCATAAATGCCAAGCAAAACAACAGAAAAACATCCGACATCGACTGAGTGCACAAGGAATAGGTTGAGGGTTAGAATCTTGGCTCAGGGCCACATGTGCAGCTTTCACCCTGTGCTTGCAAAGGTTTTCTTCTTCTTGCATTCCAAATACATTCCATTTAAAATAGATACAGATGGAAACCTATTCAGAGCCTTGTGTTTCCCATGACGCAACTAGGTGGTGATATTCTTTGTGTTTGGACTCGGCAGATAAACGAGTTGAACAAACGCATGTCCGCCATTGAAGGTCTGCTCAATCGTTTGGAGGAGAAGATGTCACCAGCCGATAAGGTGACACAGGACGTCTTCAAAAATTGTGGCTCCTGCAGTTTCTCTCACTCAAATCTTCTTTCCAAGCCCTTGTACCGATATCTGCTGTCCTTCCTCTACACATGTCCACATATCCAAACCCCTCCGATCAGTCCTGTTCCTCTTTTGATCCTGTCCATCCTGGTCACCCCAAAGAGAATCTCAGCATGTTGACCTTCCACCTTCAGTTCTGTCTCTCCGGACATTGCTACCGTCACAAAACCATTCAACATGGCTGGTTTCACTATTGTCCTATAAGCCTTTTCTTTCACTTTGGTTAGTGTTTTTCCTGTAACGGATCAATCCTGACACTTTCGTCCACCCGATCTATTCTGCCAGCCCTCTTCCATACAACTCAACAGTAGATCCGAAGTACTTAAACGCCTGTCCCTTCGCCACCTCTACTATTCCTTGTGACTGACCTTCATTCATCCCCTCTCTCATGAATCCCTCCACTTTTTTAGGTTCTCTTCTGTACTGCTCCGTCAATTATTGTTACGCCCATCTGAATATGGGCAATGTTTGGCAGGCTTCTGGGTCATCAGGTCAGAACGAAGAAGAGAAGCTGATGAAGAAATTGAGCGAGCTCGCAGGGAACTTGGGCAACAAACGCTTGTCATCAGATGACGAGGGGGACAAGAAGACCTTTTTGGGAGGAAAAAGTGTCGGTGGCAGCCGGGCAGCGGCCACCGTGGACTCTATGAAGGATCTGAGCTCATCCAGCGAGGACGTGCCGAGTGAAGCACAAAAGGTAAGGTGACCACGTTGCTTTCATTGCAGGGCAGGGTGACAGGAGACATAAAATGGAGGGTTAAAGGAAGAGATGTTCCAACAGAGAAATTTGGACATATTTGTCATAGATCACGCTTTCTGTGTGACAGCTCACTTCCATTCTGCTTTCACTCATCCCTGTAACAGAACCTGGGTGCTTTTATGTCCTATATCCTATCTCAAAGTCTGTCAAATTTTCTTCTGTTTTTAACATGAGCTTTGCTTGTCACCTTGTTGCTCAGTAAATCAGGAAATGAATATCAGCGATCAGTCTATAGTAATATTTTACCATTCACAATTTAATCATGGCTTTTGGATACTTGTGTACCAGCCTTGACAAAAATTGTCTTCATATACAAGGAAACCCCAATAATCCAATCGTAAATAAATGTAAAAAAAAAAAAAAAAATCTCATTTTTTAAGGCAAAAATACAAAAAAATATAAATGAAAAATTAGCTTTTGAGTCATGAAGTTGTTTCTGGAAGTCTTGTTGATGAAAATTGAGAAGGCAGAAATTGTACTGAACGAGTCCGTAAACTGGAAGGTGAAGCTCTCAATTTAGCCAACAAATACAGTACTTCGTGCGTCATGGGATATAAAAATAAAGTGCCGTCATGAGTTGAGGAGCTTCAACTAGACCCGAAGCTGCTTTGAACTGAGGCAACGCCATTGAGGTGGTGGCAATTTGCTGCAGGCATCCTTCACAGATGAAGCAAAGCAAAGAAAATTTATTTACACAGCGCATTTCATAACATAAGGTGCTTTACATAATTAAAACCATTTGAATACAAGGAAATAAAACATTTAAAATAGGGGAAAATAATACAAATGAAAAAAATAAAAATTACAAAAAAATTAAAAACTGCGTACAGTGCAAGAAATATTAAAAAGCGGAAATACTCTAAAAAACATGACAAAAAATGAGTTTTCAACCTGGATTTAAAAACATTCACGCTTGACGTCTGTTGGCAACCGATTCCATTTGTGTGCAGCAGAATAGCTAAATGCTGCTTCACTATGTTTGGTTTGGACTCTGCGTGCCACTATTTGACCTGAGTCAGTCCATCTCAGAGCCCTACTGGGTTTGTATTTCGTAAGCATTTTTTTTATGTATTCAGGACCGAAATCATTTAGTGATGTATAGACCAGTAGCAGAACTTTAAAATCTATTCTAAAGCTGACTGGAAGCCAGAGTAAGGTCTTTAGAGTTGGAGTTCTATGCTTTTACCTCTTTCTTCTGGTCAGAACCCGAGCTTCAGCATTCTGAACTCGCTGCAGCTGTTGAATGCTCTTTTTAGGGAATCCAGTCAGAAGACCATTACAATAGTCAAGTCCACTTGAGATAAAAGCATGGATGAGCTTTTCCTGGCCTGCTTTGCACATTCAGTGCCTTCAGTCTGGATATGATCTTCAGCTTGTAGAAAACCGTTCTAATGATTGATTTGACATAATTGTTGAAAGTCAGGTCGGAATCAATCAGAACACCTAGATTTCAGACTTGGTCTTTGGTTTTTAAAGATAGTGAGTCCAGGTAAACAATTGTCTCAGATTTGTTGTGGTTTAGTTGAGCAAAATTTTGGCTCCTCCAGTTTTTTTTTATCTGCACAACAGCTCAATTGAACTGTATTCATCTGAAGAAGACACTGCACAATATAAATGTGTGTCATCTGCATAGCTATGATAATCAAAATTAAAGTTCTGAAAATTTTGACCCAAAGGTAGCATATAAAGCGAGGTGTTTTTGTGGTGGATTCAGGCTGGTAGTGCTGTGCAGGTTTGGTGTTGTTCTCCTAACGTCTGTCCCTCTACATGACTTTCAGAGATCCACCGCCGCCGCCCTCTGTGACCTCACCACTGAGGCCCTGAGAACCATTAATGCCACAGAAAATGCGATGGTTGAGTTCGGCCTGTCTGAGCCGGTCGTCAGAACCCACATGTTAGGGACTGATGCTAAACAAGCCGATGAGGCGTTCAGGCAACTTGAGGAAAATGTAAGCCTCCAGCAAATTGCACGCCTTCTCGCCATCTTTCTTAACTTCTTTGTGTCTGAAGGTCAGGATGAGGTTTTGTTTTTAGAATTGCTCCAGTATTACTAGAAGTGACAAACATTATAAGGCAGGAACTCCTAAAACTGTAGCGTCTTGAGATATGGGTTTAATTAATTACGTGACCACGGGGTAAAATCATCGTTTCTCATTGAAATTAATAGAAATCCCATTTATCTATTCCAGCCTCCGAAATCAATCCAACTAAAATATTTTTGTGTTTTTAATCGCAGTCTAGAAGATGACATATTATTAAAACAGAGCAGTAACAATTAAACTGAATGTAAAGAATTAAACAGTTTGTGCACCATGATTTAATGCTTCAATGAAGTCTTCGTATTCACTTCATTTCATCTACTCCAATACTTTTGCTCACTTAAAAACTTGCTGTTTCATGTAAAGAAAATCTATGTTGTGTATACATCCATCCAGAAAGAACTCCCTGGAAATAAAAGCTAAAAACTCTTGAAAGATAAATAGAGATCTTTCAATATGAACCACATTTTTCTAGTTTACGGCAAAAATAAAGACTTGGACTCAGTGAGGGGAGCTTAGCAACACAACAAATGCAGTGGCAACAAACAATGTCCACTAATATAACAGTTTTGCTTGGACAGGTACTATTTGGCTCAGCAGAACAAATATTTTACGTTTGTAAGTATGTGCATATGATTGTACATGTGTAGCATGACCACAGGAACTAATACAATAAGTCTTTTCCTTGCCTCCTCATTTGCTTGTTTATCTTGTCTTCTCATCGAAGTGAGTTGTGGTGACTCTAAATCGCATGTCTCAGCCAAGATTGAGGAGGGGTCGTACCTAGAATTGGATTTCCAGATCTGAGAAAACAAATATTGGCTTGAAAGCTTGTATTTATTTAGCTATGTTCTTTGAGGACACAATGACTAAACAGTCAGTTTGTGGTAATGGTAGAGTCACACTATGAGGTGGCTGTCACACACACCAAAAGAAAGTTGTTCGGTATGTGGGAGGTTTTTTTTTTTTGGTGAATGTGACTTTTTTGGTGAGCATGATAATTGTTTTGGTATATGCAGGAGTTTTTTTTTTTTTTGGGTGGTGGATCTGAGAATTAATTTACTATGTGTTAGCTTTTTTTCTTGTCTGTGTGTGTGTGTCTGTGAAGTCTCACATTTGAACAAAAAAAACCCCCTCACGATCACCCCTCCCCCCCCCAAAAAAAAAAAATCACAAATACCCCACAGAACTCTTTCCCAATAAACTGCATGGTCACAGAAAAAGTCACAAGTTTCCAGACAGATTCTGTTTTCAGTTTTGTACACCCTTTAACACACACAACTTTCTACTCATTCACTATTTTTTTACTCTCTAGTTCAACTAAAAAGGTCACACACCCACAAAAAAATATATATTTTTCTTTCTCAGTGCATGAGGGTTTTTGTTTTTCCGCGAGGGTTACTGCTGAAGTGAATGAGAGTCGTTTTGGTGTGTTAGAGACTTTTTGGGTGTGTGTGAGTTTCCCGTGAGAGGCAAATGTTATTTTATGACTTTTAAAGCACTCACATGTAAAGCGTTTTTGTCTCAGGTTTACATCGCTACCGGGCAGTCGTACGAACTGGAAACGAAGCTGCAGCGGCTCGAGCAAAGTGCCAAAAACCGCTTCGGGGGGACAACAGATTCGGAGCTTTCTGAGCTGGAGGACGTGGTGGCGCTGACTGCCGCCAGGGTGCAAAGTGCTGAAAGCGAGGTAGGCCCGGCCCCACGCATGTTTGGGTCCCCACATCAAGTGTGTTAAGATGCCAGAAATTGACATTATTATGATATGGATATCATGAAAAGGACACTGGTGATTCTCCTCTCTTTGCTTTGTAGGTATCCGACATCGAAAGTAAGATTGCAGCCCTCAGAGCAGCAGGATCCAAGAAGAAGGTAACAGACAAATGAAATGTTTGTTTTTCTGCGGTGCCACAAAATTCACTATAGAAACAAACGACTTTTGTTGTAGGTTTCTGGATCACAGAGGAAAAAGTCTAGTCAAGAACAAATTGCCAGTAAGGCTCCTTCGTTCGTTTGCAATTTAAATATTGTATACATTTTTTGGTGAGTGAAAGATTTTTTTGGGGGGTCTCCCCAGAATCTGAAAGGAATGGAGCTGCATGGAAATCCAACATCTCTTGAAACGGGAAGCTTCTTCTGCTTGGTTGGGTCTCAAAGATTTTAAAGCCCTTTTTTTCTCCTCCTCCATTGAAATGAAATGATAAAAATGTAATGTCTATTTTGTCTCGATACACATATTCTGTCCTTATATTCTGCTTCTGCACCTCAATCCAACTGGTCGAGGCAAGTGGTTACCTGGCAGAACTTGGGTTCTGTTTTAGTTTTTTTTTTTTTGCCTTCCAATATTTCCTTGCCTCTATGGCCATGTGCTTGCTCATTTTGGGTTCAGTTAATTTTCTTACAACATATACGCTACATGTATGTAATCTATGTGGTTCTTGATCTGCTCGGTATATAAAGTGCCTCGATATACCATCTGTTGTTAATTGGGGTTATTAAAAATAAAATGAACAACAGCACTGGCGAGAGGAAGACCAAAGAAAAGGTTGATGGATGTTGTGTGGGAAGATATGAGGACAGTGGGTGTTAGAGATGACACGCTGAGGCGACCCCTAACAGGACAAGCCGAGAGGAAAAGAAGAACAAGTAGAACAGCACTAGCAAAGATCTCTGGCTTCCCTCTTGGCTCCGAGCCGGCACTGTCAACATAACAAACACGTGCGCTCTCACAAGTGGGTCGGAGGCAACCAATCAGGAAAGGGGGCTGTGTTAGCCAAATACGGACAAAGAGGATCCAAAACTGAGTCAAACAGAAGTAGCGGTGCGAGAGGGGGGAGGGAGGGGGGCTTTTCTGGACACTTGTAGGATAAAACCAATGTTTTTTTGGGTGGAATGGTGGAAATGGACTTTTCCGACTGGCGATCTTCAGCTATGCCCCCCTTAGCAACAGTTCTCGTCTCCCACAATCTTCCAAAATGGCGACTGAACAGAACAGGTTTGAGTGGATTCTCTGTCGCGTATTCCCGGTAACATTGCGGTATGTTTTTTGCCAAATACGCCAGACTTGTCCAAGATGGTTCTACAGAGAGGTCTCGACTATTTCACGCAAGGATATGTACACGGAATTAAGATTTTGGACGGAGCAGGACGCAATGTCAGAGTTACGGCGAAACGTTGGCGATCGATGCGAAAAAGTTTGACGCCTCACAAACTTCACATTGAAATCCAACAGGATAAAATAGTGGAATCGTACTGTGCATGTAAAGCAGGGTGAGTACTTTTTACTTGGAAAGATCACGAGAAATATCATCGTAGTCTTTATAAGTGAGTGGGTGTATTCATTTGACTTGGCTTGTAATGGAACCCAGTGCCCCATCTTAAAAGTCCGATGCGGTACAAAGAGGCAAATAGACAATTCTCTTGCATGACATGGCACATTTACGTATCATTAACCTGACACTTCGGCATAAAACATGACACACTTCATTCAGCTGGTCAGTGATACGCAAACAAAGTGAAAGTTGTTCTCCTGCAATGTATAAAGCACTGATAATAATTCAATCAAACTCAGAGAAGTTACTTCTCCCTCACTTACCTTCGAACATACAGCCTTGTGTTTGTTGATATTGTCCACATTTAGTTATACGCACGCTCTTCCGCGAGCCTTAATCCATCGTAGACATTTCGTCAACTGTGTTTTAGGCTTTGGAAAATGAATCGATGATATCTTTCATCAGAATTGCACGTTCCCCAAGTGCTTCTGAGGACCATTTTCTTCGTAACATTAACTTTTCAAAGCGCATGCGACTGATAACCAGCATTGCTTGTGGGGCAACATGGCGGCAGGGGCGCGTCAAGCCAGGGGTTAAGATAATGTGGCTATCTGATTGGCTATTATTGAGCGAGTGATTGACAGGTTGGAAAGGTGCATTGACACACTAAGTCCATGTTAAAGAACCACTCTATGGAGGTCTAAATAGTCAAATAGTGGAGACTTGAACTTAAAAAAATGGTGGAAAAACACATATAAACAGAAACATCATACTATTCACAATGAAATGATGATGTTACATTTCCATCATATTATTGCAGTTTTGATAGTACAATGGCAATCTTCTTCATTTGACTGTATATTCCTGCACCCTGGTGGCCAAAGTGGGCACATATGATGCACAATTTGTTTAATTCTCTAAATCCTATTTATTCGCATTACAATAATCTTTTTTTAAAATATAGAACACGATAAATTTTTAAAAATGACATGTTATCAACAATTACTTATTGTTGGAAGGGTATGCTGGAAAAGGATTAATAGCACTTCCACTTTTGTCAAGCTGGAAAGATAATAATAATAATAATAATAAGTGTCACTGATGGTGTAGTTGTACACACACCTGCCTTTAGTGCGGGTAGCGTGGGATCGTTTCCCGCTCAGTGATGGTGTCGATATCTGCCCTGCAACTGACTGGCGACCAGTTCAGGGTGTCGTCCGCCTTTCGCCCGAAGCTAGCTGGGATAGGCTCCAGCTTTCTCGCAACCCTAGTGAGCATAAGCGGCTTGGATAATGACATGACAATAATAATAATAAGAAGAAGAAGAAGAGCCGATCACATCAAAGACTGATCTTAAAGTCATCATTGCTTGTGACTTTTGTAACCATACATTTTTTATGATTATCATCGATGCAGGTCATCAAAAAAGATTTAGTGTAGAAATACGTGAGGAGTTTGTTTATTTATTTATTGTCGGGCACGGACGGGTCCTTCCTTGGCAGTTTCCCAGCCCTGCCTATCAAAGCCCTGAGCACCCCCCCACCCCCACCCTCACCCCCACCGTTTGTCATCACACTGCGGGTTCCGTCCGCAAGGTAAAGCGGGATGCGGCGAGGCTGCCCTCGGGTCCGGCTACCGTCCTGCGGGTCGCCTGTCGCCGCCACCGCGCGTGTTTTGCAGCTTCGCGTCCCGGAAGCAACGTAGGCGGCGGATGTTGACAGAGGCGGATTAACGAGTTTTCGGGGCGGAGGAGGGACGGAGCCGGTTTCAATCTTTTTGTGGTTTTGACACCGGGCTAACGTTAGCTTAGCCACGACCGACGCAGACCCTTCAATGAGTGTCGGAGCCCGATAAAAAGGACTTGGAGCTGTTTGATGGTCAACGGGTCCGAACGGGTCCGTCCGTCTCGTGTCGGTCAAGCCCCGGAACACAAGGGCGCTGAGTTCCAAAGAACGAGGCACGTCGATAGGTACGCGGCCGCTGCAGATTTGTGGGCGATGGGGACTCAAGGACCCGGCAGAAAGAGGCTGCTCAACCTGGAGAAGCTGACCGCAGAGGACGATGCTCTCAAAGAGATCGCCCGACAGGTGAGAACAGAAAAAAAAAAACAACAACGATGATTTTAATAAAGGCCATAAATAATATCAAAGCATATAGTAATGATAATAATGGTAAAAATATATATTTATACTTATTACACTAATAATAATAATGGGAATAAAATACTGTAGGCGGCACGGTGAACCAGCTGGAAAGCGTTGCCCTCACAGTTCTGAGGTCCCAGGTTCGAACCCGAACCCGCCTGTGTGGCGTTTGCATGTTCTCCCAGTGCCTATGTGGCTTTTCTCCGGGCACTCAGGTTTCCTCCCCCGTGATTGTGAGTGCGGTTGTTTGTCTCCATGTGCCCTGCGATTGGCTGGCCACCAGTTCAGGGTGTACCCCGCCTCCTGCCCGTTGACAGCTGGGATAGGCTCCAGCACTCCCACGACCCTTGTGTGGATAAGCGGCTAGGAAATGGATGGATGAATGTTTTTGAATGTATTTTTTTCTTCTTTTTGTCATTGTACAAGCAAATGTTGAACAAAAATAACAATTAAAATAACATTTTTTTTCTTCTTCTTCTGATCATGATGATGAGTGTAATGCATAATGTAATACATGTTGTATAATAATAAAAAAGTAATTGTTATATTTATTTATTATTATTGATATACAGAAAATTAAGATAATTAATATTACAGTATAATGTAAATACTTTAAAATTTACAATGACTACAAATGACTAAATTACTAAGTTATAATGTTCTCCATATGGAATTGCTGTATCATCTAATAATAATATTGTAATAATGTATTTTTATTATTGAGAAAATAAAATGCAAAATATGATACATAAGACATATACATAAAACGTATAATATGCAATTTGATACAGATGATGAAATGTGCTGTTGACAAAATGTGTCAGACTAGTCATGTGACTGTTGAGATGCAGATTAATGTTTAGAGGCTTAAAGGGGTCACGTGCACAGCATAGCCACACACACACACTACTGCACACACTAGGTCAGTATATCCATCCACTGTCTGAGCCGCTTATCCTCACAAGGATCGTGGGAATGCTGGAGCCTATCCCAGCTGTCAACGGGTAGGAGGCGGTGTACACCCTGAACTGGTGGCCAGCCAATTCCAGGGCACATAGAAACAAACAACCGATCGCACTCACAATCACACCAAGGGGCAATTTACAGTGTCCAATTAATGCAGGTTTTTGGGATGTGGGAGGAAACCGGAGTGCCTGGAGAACACCCACGCAGGCACGGGGAGAACATGCAAACTCCACACAGGCGAGGCCGGGACTCGAACCGCGGTCCTCGGAACTGTAAGGCACGTTCTAACCAATCGACGACTGTGCTTCATTAAATTGAACCTGTCTGACAAAAGATCCCAGCAAGTCGCAGCAAAGTGCTATGATCCAAAGAAATTCAAGAACAGATGAGAATAACGCAGGTGACATCTATCAGTCTGGAATGGGTTAGCAAAGCCGTTTCTAAGGTTTTACGAATCCAGTTACTGTGAATCCAGACATTAATTTCAGTTTATGTCATAGTATAATAAAGTATAATATCACATACCGACTGGGTGTCTGTCCTATATGTGCCCTGTGATTGACTGGCAACTAGTCAAGAGTGTGGTCTGCTGGAAGTTGAGTTTTGTTTAGATTTTTTTGAAATTATATTTTCTCTGACATCATCAAACCCAATTTATAATTTCAACTTTTCCAAGCCATGTGCAGTCTATGCAAAGAAGTAGCACGAATCATGCAAACCAGTCTGACGTCGTGTTTATGGGGCGTGTGAAAGCACAATAAAGTTCCTCTGTATTGATGTGCAGTCATACTTGCTGATTCGTTCGGAATTTTTTTTTAGGGAAAGTTGTGGCCAAAAGGAAAAAAAAAAGTGCCATGAAAGGGTCAAATTCCTCTTTCTTTTTTTTCCAGTACAGTATACATTATGTTTTACTTCAGTAGCCCGTAAGCACGGGGCACCAACCTTTTTGAAACTGAGAACGGCTTTCTGGGTACTGCATAACTTAATTCTCTATATCTGCAACTGATCACTTTTCCAACATTCTTAAAAAAAAAAAAAGTCCCATCTCTGGTGTGACATTTTTCAGAACTGGCTGGCGTCCACCCGCATGGTCCCGCCTTTCACTGCTGGATGACGTTTCTGCACACTAGTTACACAACTCCGGCACACTAGTACTACATGTTAATAGGAGGCAAAACTATGCCGTATACCGCACTCTAATGTGTGCTACTAGCTGTACTAGTGACATAGAATTTTTCTAGTTGACATGTAATGCTTTACTAGTAGTACCAGTCATCCCATGTAGTTGTAATTTTAGTGCACATACTTGTCGTACAGTGGTAGACAGTAGTTAATACAATACTGTCACGGGTGGTGGGGGGGGACATTACAAGATGCTCTACTGGAGTGCCCGAATCGTACTTAAGCTGTGTTGAATTTTTTGAGTCGTGAGGACAAAGAGCGTATTAGTAAATGGGTAGTTCGGCGCACTAGCAGAATATTTAAAAAATGCTCAAATGTTTCGCCTTATAAAATGCTCACCTTCTTAACAGGTTGCATTGATGAACCTTGACTAGACTTAAATGCTTGAAGTATCAACGAAAAAGAATATCTCCTTTAGAATACATCAGTAGAACCTCAACAATCCATTCGTGAACCGTAATATTGATTTTTTTTGTGTTGTTGATGCTTAATTCGATCAGAGGTTCTCACAATGTTATACTGCATGTTGTACACGGGCTTCCTCTTGTGGTTCCTAAAAGAATCACTGCCTAAGTACAGTTCTGTTGTATTTAACTTTAAGTTCAATACATTTCCATTTCATTTTTCAGCATTATTTGGTTTTAAACATTTTTCAGGTACTAGCCTTAACCGTATTTGCATTACATTTGAATCAAATCAGGTGTAAAAAGTCTTAAGAATCCCTGATGTCGATTTTGATGTGGTGGATGTCTGTGACAGGCGGAAGCGCGGCTGGCGGCGAGGCGAGCGGCGAGGGCGGAGGCCCGAGACATTCGGATGAAAGAGCTGGAGAGGCAACACAAAGAGGTGAGGTGTCACTCTGCTCTCACTTTCTGCTCCCAAACTGGCTACAACCGTTGCCTTCGCTCAACATCCAGTCTGATTGGCCGAACCCAAGTGTCAAATATCAAATGAAAGGCGCAATTGACCCCTCCGTACAGGGCACTTAACCACGCCTCCTGAAGTGACGTCACGCCACGTGCGCTCACGTAAGACAAACAGTAAAAATGGCAAATACAATACAATACATTCTGAACTGAGAGAGACTGTATGCTTCTGATTTCATTCAAATCAACGATATATTATAGATTCTAAATACAATACATTCTTAACTGAGAGAGACGCCATGCTTCTGATTTCATTCAATCATTATATATGTGGCAGAGGTTTTCGCACATACCAGAATCATGATACGTGTCTTGAAATGTCTTTCCTCCATTCTATGTTTTTTTTCCATTGGATATTCAGGATTTTGGCACCTCCCACACTCTGGACAGCTAACTACAGTGTGTGTATTAACTGTTAAGATAACACTAAATCCAAGTTATTTTCTCATTTATATTCCATAATGATGCATCAAATTTTAGGTCAAAAACGGCCCAAAGGTGAATTTTTGGTGTTTCTCCAAAATATTTTTGTTGCCAAAACAAGATGGCTGAAACAGGGAGTTGGTGACGCAAGCAAAAACTGTGGGCAGAGTACGCTTCTCTGGCTAATGCATGGACCGCCCTCTAACCCCATCCAAACAACAACAAACAAATCAAATTGCATAAGACATACTTCCAGTAACCACACTTGAAAATAAAGGACAATTCATTTAATGGACCCTCGTTACCAAAATTGGTGGGCGTAAATAAATATTTGAAAACTTGGAAGCTTTTGCATGTACAGATTATACATCTAAATCTTTTATTTGTCTTACACAGTTGCGTAATACTACATGCCATGTTCAACGTTTGACAGAAGATAAATACTTAAATCAAAAGGTTTAGAATAACAGGGAACATTTCAAATAAAGATAGTGATTAATGAGTAAAATAGTTTTGTTACATATCGTGCACTGACGTGGAAAAAAAAATGATTGCGATGGGATTTTTTTAGTGAGGTTAGTACACAGTCGTAGCCATAAATGTGCCTGAAATTACAGTCAAGCTTGTCTTTATGGGGTAACTGCCCCTTTAAGAAACTGTCAGCTCTTTTCAGGGACATTGTTAGCAACATTTTGTCTGGCCGAAACAGTGCATAGTTGCAGATTGTACTGTTATGTTTTGTAATTTTCATCGTATTATGTGCATAGTTTTTCTAAAGATTAATATGTCTGCCCTGTCTTAGTGAAATATCAATTCATCTAAAACAGAAATTTGACATTTAACTCACTGTTGCTATCATGTTGCTATGTGAAGCTCCAATTTTGTGCTCATCGAATCCCAACATTAGCCAAAAATGTCCCCACTCAGTTATTGTCTACCCTGAACAGCTAAATATCTACTTATCATAATTTCAATGGAAAATCTCATGGGTAAAATGAGGAAGTCTAAAAAGGGAAATCCACTGGTTTGCATTAACAATGTATCCAATAGGTCCAGTAATTCTGTACGTACTCTATTTTGACAGTGTGATGTTAAATCTTCTCTCATTTAATAGTGTTTTGAGAAGATTTTTATCGCTATTTACAAATTCTCAGGGGCGCTGCCATTTTCGCGAGCCACATAACCTACGTGAGCGGATGTGACATGTACCGTGCTGCAACAAATGCTCAATTACACGGGACACCACTTATGCCCAGCGCTGATTTCTCGGATTTATCCTCATCTGATGAAGAAATTGCAGTATCGGTTGAAGACGGAGGAATACTTCCATACGCAGCTTTGAGCGCGCCGGTACACGACACATCTGCACACGTAGGTCATGTGACTCACGAAAATGGCAGCCCCCCCCCTCCCTGAAAATTCGGAATTGTCGATAAAAATCTTCTCAAAACACTATCAAATGAGTACATATTACATAACCTATTGGATACATTGTTAATGCAAACCAGTGGATTTCCCCTTTAAAGGCACCCCAACGCCCCCCCCCCCCCCACCACCCCCCAAAAAAAAAGGTTGGCACTCATCAACACTAATCAACGAAGTTCCATTGAGTGAGTGACGGCAAGCAAACATGTGACACACCCTGTGGTCAGAGGTGAGACAATCGGAGAGGCAACAGTGCGACTGTTTTTCAATCATCAGTCATTAGAAACATTCATCCTGTGGTGAGTCACTGCTCTGTTGTCCTCCAACCTTAATTCTTTGTCTGTCTTCTCCTTATTTGAACCTTTTTCATAATGACTTTTGGATTCTAACCCGGGTGTAGAGACCCCCTAGCAAACATTTCGTTTTAAAAAGCTGCAGCGCCACCGTTGAGGCTATAAAGCTGCAGCCACCGTCTACATGAAGATGCTCAAAACGGAGAAGTGTTTCTAATTTGTGCTCCTTTCCTCAACAGAAGTATTATGGTCTGGATTATAAATGGGGTCGAATTGAACAGTGGATGGTATGACCACACTTGAGCCATTTGGCACACGAAAACCTTCTACCTCCTGATGGCTTGTAACACCAATAAAAGCGTTGCATCGATTGTATTGACGTGTAACATAAAATAAAGTCAAGTCCAGTAGTAAGTAGTCCGTTTCAGTTGGATGTCACAGGTCACCGCAGTAAAACGGTCCAGTTTAAAGTACCCGAGTGGAGTTAGAAGGTTTTTACGAGTCGTTCACACCGCATGTCAGCCTCTCGTTTTTTTGTTTTTTGTTTTGCTGTGTGTGTGCTCATATAGCAGTCAGAGGCAACGACATCCCCTACTGCCACATCCTAGTTTTCCATTTCAACTTTTGCTACATAGCTGCCGTCCATTAGTGCATCCGATTTGATTTTGATTGCTTCTTTTACCACCTGCATGTCGGGGGCAACGTATCAAGTATGCACACCTTTCCGTCGGCTCGGATGTGACTCATCGCAACGTAACGTAAAGTAACGCTCTCCTCTTGTTTCTCCTCCCTTTTCGCGGCTTTTCAAGGAGGACGGCGAGCGCTATTCTCGCCACTCGCGGAGAATCGCTTCGGTCTGTATCGTCTCTGACTTTTCTACGCTTCCCGTGTGAGGTTCCGGCAAAGTGTCGCTGCCTCATCTTGAAGTCAACGTGTTTTCATGTTTGTTTTCAGCTGTCGGATGATGAAGAGCGGATGTCTGTGGGGAGTCGAGGCAGTCTAAAGGTGAATTAACGTGACAAGTCACTTCATTTGGGGTTGTCACAGCTCTTCTATTTCTTCTGGTGGTTTCTGTCTAAGACACTTCTGACTTACCTTTATCCTTCCGTCCTTGTACTCGTTCTTTCACACCTGTATGCATCCTTGTACTCTCTTTTCCTTATCTCCTCCTATCGATCCCTGCACCTGTTCTTCCTTTCGTCCTCTCCAGCCTTCAGACTACAGCTCATTTCTGGGTTCTGGCTCTCGGGCCTCCTCCAGAGCTAGTTCAGCTCGGGCAAGCCCTGTGGTAAGTTTGTTGGAGCCTGACCGCTTAGCTAAGTGATGGAAACTGGCTGCAGTTTGATTTGTGAGAGATGAAATTGTTTGATAGTACTCACGATATCCCTGTGCTCTGAACGTGTGTGTGCTTAGGTGGAGGACAGACTGGACCGAGATTTTCTGGATAGAGTAAGTCAATGTACTTTTCTGTGTTTGACAAACGACATTATTCAATTGTTTTTCTTCCCCATCTGAGATATGCTTTATTTCTCCTGAAAGCACACATGAGCTTTTATGCATTTTTTCCCTTTCAGAATTAAATGGTAACTATTTGCTCAGAACTAATTTAAATATCCATCCATCCATTTTCTTTGCCGCTTATCCTCAGGAGTTTCGCGGGGAGTGCTGGAGCCGATCCCAACTGTCAACGGGCAGGAGGCGGGGTACACCCTGAACTGGTTGCCAGCCAATCACAAGGCACATTGAGACAAACAGCCGCACTCACAATCACACCTAGGGGCAATTTAGAGTGTCCAATTAATGTCGCATGTTTTTGGGATGTGGGAGGAAACCGGAGTGCCCGTAGAAAACCCACACAGGCACGGGGAGAACATGTAAACTCCGCACAGGCGTGTCCGGGTTCGAACCTGGGCCCACGCAACTGTGAGGCCAACGCTTTACCAGCTGAACCACCGTGCTGTCTTATTTAAATATATACTATTTTATTCATGATCATGTGAAAGTAAAAGTTCTTCCCCTTGGAGGAAATGCCACTTTTAACACAATCTTGAATTTATTCTCATAATAGATTTTATGGCGGCACGGTGGATCAGCTGGAAAGTGTTGGTCTCACAGTTCAGAGGACCTGGGTTCAATCCCGGTCCTCGGTGTGTGGCGTTAGTATATTCTCCCCGTGCCTGTGTGGCTTTTCTCCGAGGATTCCGGTTTCCTCCCACATCCCAAAAAACATGAAATATTAATTGGAGTAGCCAAATTGTCCCTAGGTGTGATTGTGAGTGTGGCTGTTGTCTGTCTCTATGTGCCCTGCGATTGGCTTGCAACCAGTTCAGGGTGTACACCGCCTCCTGCCCGTTGACACCTGGGATAGGCTCCAGCACTCCCGTGACCCTTGTGAGGTGTGTGAAAATGGATGGATAATTTTATTATTTAATAATTTCTCATCACCAATTGTCACAAATGTTTTCTTTGCGATAAATATGGAACAACTGGGGATCCATCCATACTGATACCTACGAATACTATACATTTGTACAGTACTTAGACTCGGAAAAATGTACCAGTACTGCACACTGTTACCACTTCATCAGCGTAGGATAAAGTATACCGTTCGGGTACGGGTGTACTATAAGATAAACACAGGGGACAATTATGCTGTTCTTTGGGGACGTGAGTACCGAGATTAGAGCCCAGTTGTCGTCTCGACAGTCCACTCCACCACTCTGCCTCAACTTCGCTAAGCGATATTTTTAAAATATCACATAAGTTGGACCATGGTAATTGTGGTATTCTCAAGAAGCAGTCCGTTTTTATTTGCGTTCATGTTATTTTGTAGACATCACAAAGAGGTAACCTTATTGATCTGCTACGGGATCTACTGTATGAACAACTTTTATATATTATGCCCCTGAAGGTTCAGAATGAGACACCACAAAACTGTGAAATCTGTGAAAAGACCGTTAGAAAAACATACAGTTTGATGTTAAAATGTCAGTAATGTCATGTTACTTACTACTTACTATTTGTATCAAATGAAACACTTGGATCACAGTTGCAAGCCGTAATGTATCGATCCTCGGTATCAGAGAGTACTTAGATACAACTGCTTGGTCTTGGTCTGAAAAAAGTGTCAACGGTGCATCCCGAATACTAACAAAGTGTCTCAATGGCCTCTAGATAAAACAAGGTGGCGCTTCCTTAAACGGATGAACTTTTGTCACCAATAGATGTAGACAAACTGAATCTTACATGTTGCATCCTACACGCTCCGTACATACTTTTGGAAAGGAAAAACAAGCCTATGCAACATCACAGTGTACGTAGGCATGTCCCAGTACGTGTTACTATGCCACCCATAGATTGAAAACCCACTGCGATGCTTAGCAATCTTACTCAACTTTTGGAGAGTTTATTGAATGCCACTTTGACCAAAGAAGCGTTTTCACACGTCGTCCTTCTCAGGGCTCCAGAACAGCACTGAACCTTTCTGCAGCCACTCTATCGCCTCTGGGGGGCGCCTCATCTCGCAGAGGAAGCTGTGACACGTCCGTCTCCGTAGAGATGGAGGCCTCCATCAGGGAGATGAAGGTATCGCCGTTTGTCACCCTTAAGTTGAAAAGTCAACGTTATTTTCACTACTGTACCGATTAAGTCAGCAATGGACCGATAGTGAATTTGTCAATTTGTCGTCCAATCAACAACAAAAGTATAATGTTGTCCTGCAGCTTAAGATCTAAACAATGGATATTTGGCTCTTAACTGATTACAAGATTTGTCTCAGGACTCCGTGGCAGAGGCAGAGGAAAAGTATCGCAGAGCCATGGTTTCAAACGCTCAGCTGCACAACGACAAGTCAACTTTGATGTATCAGGTTGAAACTCTGCGGGAGGAACTCAGCGACATAGAGGAGCAGCTTTGGGAGGCGCGACGCCAATCTGATGAGCGCGCAAAGGTAAAGTAGATTGATAGCATGTCACGTGACATTGTTTGAATGTGTTTGGAGGGGGGCTTGGAACGGATTACGCTATTTACATGGAAAATGCGCTTCTACTTATAAAAAAGTTCACGTTACAGTTTACACAGGTTGATTTCATAGGTAGAGGTACCACTGTATATGCATTTGACTGCAACTACAGTATACCTTTCAATTTTATTGGCTTGAAGTTTTATTTTTTAGAAATGTACAATCAATAAAAAAATTAATAAGAACTGACAAACGTTCCTGTTAAGCCTTAATGTCATTAGTTCTGCTTCGCTTCTGAATCCTCTAGGCTGTCTGAGGTCCCTTAACTAATACCATATGGTCTTGGGATTTGTTCTGTTCCTCATTTCCTTCTTTTTATGCTTTTGTTTGCTAGTCATATGCCGAGTTAGAAAACAAAGAGTGTGCTTTTTTCCGTGTTCTTTTCATTTTTCTGAAGTGGCGACTTGGTGGTGACCTGTTAGCACATCGGGCTCACAGTTCTGAGGGTCACAGATTCTAATCCAATCGCTCCAGTGTGGAATTTGCATGCTCTCCCCTGGGTTTTTTCAGGGTACTCTGGTTTCCTTCCACATTCAAAAATCATCCATGGTGGCTTGATTGAAGACTCTAAATTGCTCATATGTATGAATGTGAGTGTGAATGATTGTTTATTTCTATGTCCCCTCTTATTGGCTGGCAACCAATGTGTACCCCACCTCTTGTCCAAAGATAGCTGGGATAGTCTCCAGCATGCCCAAGACACTAATGGAATTAAGCGTTAAAGAAAATACTGTAGATGAATTCTTCTGAGCGGCATATTCCACAATAGTTTTCAGCAAAGCTCCCGAAGCCCAAGACAGGGTTGAGGGGGGACGTGGCTGTGAGTACGCAGCAAATGATTAACCTCTTCGGTCAGACCTTCAGTCTCATATTGACTTTTCTTGGGAGCAGTTTTTTTTTTCAAATCCAATTAGAGGTACAAGATGGGGCCAGAGAAGACAATTTTCACAATATATTAATATTTTCACAGATCATATATCTCATTTACTACTGTCACTTCATAATTATTAGTGATTCTTGTTTTAAGAGATATGACGGTTGGGGGTGGGGTTCTAAACTCCTTCTTAAAAGTACAGAGTCATTTTCGAAAAGAAATAGTCATGTACAGCTGCTTCAGAAATCTCAAGTACACTAACGAAGTATTTGTATTTCACTACTTCCCAACACTGGTTTCTAAAGTATCCCCTGTGTGTTTGCAGGCATACGAGCGAGAGCGGGACTCTCACATCGTCCTTCAGTTCCAGTTGAAAGAGATGAAAGAGACGATGAGACGAAGTGAAGAACTGCTGATGGTCAGTTCAAACATTCCCAACACACACACAAAATACTCAAACGCTCACATTCCTCCGTTGTTTGTCATGTAATGTCGCAGGTTGAGCATCTTTTTTGGGCAAACCTTTGAACAAGCTTTTAACAGCAAACGCATTGCTTTTCTATTTTCCTATCTGTCTCGATTCCTTCCCTCGTCCCTTCCACGCCCTCTAGGAAATGTCACAGTTACGAGAACAAACGCGTGCTTACTCTCAGGAGGTGTCTGACTTGCAGGAGACTCTGCAGTGGAAGGAGAAGAAGATCGCGGTATGACATGATGAAGCGTCCTAACTAAAATATTGGCAAAAGCCAACGGCTAAAAGTCACACTAAAATCACTGCTAACCCATTAACCTCACTGAACCCGCTTTGTCTCCCTTCTCCCGCCTTGCTTCTTTGCTCCCTTACACCAACTCGTCATCCTTGGTCCATCTCAGGCTTTAGAGCGCCAGAGGGAAATCTCTGACGTCATTCAGATCGAGCGCGACCAACTGAGAGTTGAAGTGCTCGGCCTCCGAGACGTTCTCAAGGTACAGAAGAAGAAGCGGCATGACGGTGTTCCTTTGTCACATGACACGACGTCGCATCAAACATGCCCGTCGTCTCATAACAATTTGGCGTTGTTCGGCTGGCTTTTTAAGGAAGGTCAGCCAAGCAGATAAAGAGCGCAAATCACCGATGCGTCACTGATTATTGATCATCTCCCAAGCAGAAATCCGGAGAGGTCGTTTCTCCCGAGGTGGCGACCAACGGGGGGCCTAGATTGGACGATGCTGAGGAAGAATTCAACAACAGTTTTGCGTCCCACTTGGCAAAGGAAGCTCCCGGGAGCCGAGAGAGCATGCTGGGTAAAACTCTGTTGCCAGACAACAAAGAATATCATTCATCTTTTATTATTCAATGACAGTCAAACAGGGGTGTCCAAACTACGGACGGGGAGACATTTGCAGCACGTTGTCCATTTTTAGTATCCCACGGCATGTACTAAAAATAACATTCGTTCCAACCTGCGATGCTTTTTCAAGTTCCTGTAAAGTGAAACCAAATGTCTTGTAAATTTAACACAAAACAGTGAAAGTGTTGTTAAACAAAATGGCCGACTATATAATCAATTAGGCTTCAAAAGCATGAAAAAATTAAGGCATTCTCTCCACTCATAGCGACTTCCTTGATCCCACACATAACTGCATGTTTGCGGTGCAAAAATATATAATTTACGGCACAGCTATCAAAGTCAAGGCCAGGGGGCCAAATCCGGCCCGCCACATGATTTTATGTGGCCTGCGAAGCCAAATCGTGTGTCAACTTCCGTTAGTCTTGTGAAAATCTGTACCGAACTTTCATATTGTCATATACAGGAAACCGTTGAGCTATTACAAGAATATTTGTGTTAAACGTGAATAATTGTAGTAGAACTAATTTCCCTTGATTTCTGATTCCAAAACTAGTTCATAAATTTTGTGGGTAAATATGATTGAGTGATTCAAGTTTTTTTTCATGGTTTCACAGTCATAACGGCCCTCTGAGGGAAACCATTACTACAATGTGGCCCGCGACAAAAATGACTTTGACGCCCTTGACTTAAGGCCTCCGGTGGCTGGAATACATCCCACTGAACAGTTGCAGGACTTTTCAGTACCACAACAATGAGGCGCTCTAAAGCAGCCATGCCAGCGGGTACAACTAAAGGAATATGTATTTTTGGGAGGTAGGCATAGCTTGGTTGCTAACTGCATAGAAAACCGCTGATGTGAAAGAAGGCAGTTTGGACACTCCTGCACAAAAAGCACGCTTGATTCTTGTTGATTTTCATATTTCCCAGTTTATTTCAATCAACCGGGTGGATCAGAACCTTACTTGCTCTTCCCTTGAGCTTCTTGGTTAATTCCCCGCTCTCCGTCTTTGACTATTTGCCTGTGCTTTGTGCTCCAATGTGTCCTTCGTGGTCTTTCAGGCACCACCGGAGACGCGACATCCCACCTTTGTCCGATAAATAAACCCCCACAGTCGCTCAGTTTCAGCACAATTGGCGAGCACGCGCAAGCTTCAAACGCGAGCCGAGAGGCCCGTGCAAGAAAACAAATGACTCACAGGGGAAGAAGAAACAGTTGGATGAGGACGAAAGTCAAGCGTGTGCCCAAGAATGGCGCAATCGCAAAACGAGGATTGAAGCAGAGAGGAAGTGCTGCACATGAGTTTAGTTTTGTAGCCAAATTCAAGTCATCCGTAGAGTCAGCGGATGAAGCCCCATTGCCAAGAAACCAAAAGGCCACCTCGCATATTAGTAGGACGTCCATTGACAAAGTCCAGCAACCAGGCAAGCCTTTACCTGTCCAGACAATGAACAAGAATCTCACTAAATGTTCCTTTGTGAGAGATAACGTTTCTGTGGAGCCACGTTGCTCAGCAAGTCTCACACGAGAAGATTGCGAGGGATCTCCTGCAAAATATGAGGGAACAGGAAACACATCTTCGGAGAACTCAGCCGCTGTCGGCCAAAGTTGCAAGTTCAGAAGGTTTGTTGAGGAAATCAAGGTCATGGCAGCTCCGGAATGGGCATTGCAAAAACTCCCAGAAGGAAAAGTCTTTGAAGAGCAGCACTGCAGCCTCACCCTGGAGACAAATTTGCCTGCGGTCCAGGAGCCGTCACTGGCCGACACGGACAGTTGCGAGGAGGCCCATGAGGAGGTGGCCCAGTAAGCAGAAGAACAAAATCGAAACGTCCAGAAGTGCAAAAATGTTTTTCAAGCTGGAAGGAAAAAAAAATTCTCGTCAAATTAGGAATGGCTGGGCAGCATGGTGTACAAGTGGTTAGCATCTGTGCCACACAGTTCTAATGTTGGGCTTTGAATCTTAGCTTCCGCCGGCGCTCGTGTGGAGTTTGCATGTTCTCTACTTGTTTGTGTGGGTTTTCTGCAGTTGCGGGTACGGATTTCTCACATTTTGCAAAAAGTGTTTGGTAGGACGACAGAAGAAGACTTTAAATCAGGGGCGTCCTAATTGCAGCCTGCTTGTTATTTAGATTTTTTTTTTTTTAAGATTGTGAAATACAGAACTGTAATGCTTAGAGTGACTCGACTTACAAGTATTTTTTTGATTTATTCCACATGAAATACGAATGTTGTACAGCGCCAGTGAATTCAACTCCTCTAAAAAAAAATATATATATAATATAATATAAAAAAATAACCAGTTGAATCGCACCATCAAACTAAACATAAAACAATGAAAATTACAGATTGTGTATATAAAACAATTTCATAACTTTGCTGTAAAGAATGCTTGTTTAGTATTAAAACATGATGGCAAACTCCATTGACAGGCTAATGAATAGCTTTTACAGCAGCTGCAATAAGTCTTAAACACATCAGCATTTTTCTGACTAAATCAACTTCCAAAGGTGCTCTTGACCTGAACATTTCACCGAATGTTGGGAACAACTACAATAAGCCATGGATACAAAGAAACTAGAACAAATGAGCTCAGAAATGTGAAGTGACAGGGTGAAAAAGTATTGAACGGATGAAGTAAATGCAACAAGGCATGGAAAGCCAAAAGAACATTAAAACTCCTTTGATTCCAATTCACCAATGATGACACAAGGCTGTCACGTGATCACCCGTTTTGTCTTTGCAAGCCAATCAAAATGACTCATTTTGGGTTGGGGGGGGGGCATACCTGTGCTACGGTGTGTATTTTAGAGACTCCAGGAAACAAAGAGCTTCATTGTGCCGCTCTTCAATTGTGACTGCTCAAACCTTCCGACATGACAAAACCCCTTGCGGCAAGTTGCAGATGTTTGTGATGTTGTTTTGCCAGAGGATATGACAAAATTTGCACAATACCGTATGGTGTGGCGCACACACACATTCACGCAATCATGAAGTCTGTTCTGCAAACAGTTTCTTTATCTTCATGAAGTCATTTCAGTGAATAAAGCAAATGATGTTTTTGTAGGGCCCGATGTATGTGCTGTTGGGTTTTGGCCAGTTTAAAAATGGAAATGGTGGCCGGTGTGTTTACGCCGATATATTATTATTATTTGTTCTGTTTCATTTCATGTTCGTGGTCTGATTTTAAAAAAAATATATATATATTTATATATATATATTTTTTTTTCTTCTTCTTCTTCTTCTTATATATATATATATATATATATCGGAATTTACTCAAGCTACTTTTTCCTTGTACTTTTTTCATGGAGTACTTTCTTACCCTTACTAAAGTAAATTTTTGGATGACCACTTTTGGCTTTGATATTTTAGTTTGAATTTATTTTACATATTTGACAGTGTCTCATCTATTTGTAGCAGTATTTGATAGCAAAATGACTTCTTTACACTGGGACACGGTTGCTTACACCTGTACACTAATGAGGTTGCATTTGGTCGCATAAAGAAAATAATGTTGGCTCAACACGGTTTTTGCATTGAATGAAATATGCAAGCAACAGATATATTTCACATGTACACATTTATTTACGAGGCGATTGAATTCGGTTGCTGTTCAGTGCAAGGGCGGAGCTATTCTAGTGGAATACAGGGCGGGGGTCCGCCCCAAAAATCCACAAAAAAAATATCCTGAAATATTTACTTCATCACCTTGACCAAAAGGCTGTGATGAAGCAGTTTGTGAATAGCTATTATACTATATAAAGTATAAAATTGCTTGATGGATTGTTTGTAACGTGGAGAAAATAAATCAGGTCGGCACGGTGGCTCAGCTTCAAAGCGCTGGCCTCACAGTTCTGAGCTCCTGGGTTCAATCTCGGACCCGCCTGTGTGGAGTTTGCTTGTTCTCCCCGTGCCTGCATGGGTTTTCGCCGGGCACTCCGGTTTCACTCTAAATTGCCCCTCGGTGTGATTGTGAGTGTGGCTGTTTCTCTCCATGTGCCCTGCGATTGGCTGGCAACCAGTTCAGGGTGTACCCCGCCTCCTACCTGTTGACAGCTGGGTTAGGCTCCAGCACTCCCGTGACCCTCATGAGGATAAGCGTCTAAGAAAATGGATGGTGATGCGTTATGTTGTGGTTTTCTTGACAGCTTGCAAAAGTCTACCAATTGGAGTGTATCCAGAGTACTTGCCAGTTTATATTTTCTGAATCATACCACCAATTTTTGAGATAAAATCAATTACAGTGTCTGTAATAATTTCAAGTTGTTAATAAAATACTTACAACTGTAATTAATGATGCAGTGAACGAACAAATAAGCAAACAGCACGACTGTTCATGACTCTGATGTTCCTTTTATTCCAGAGCTGCATCTGAAGAAGCTATTTGAAGAAAGAGAAAGTTTCCAGGATCAGGTGAGCTTTTATCGCCATGAAATCAACAGTTAACTGTCAACGCGTGTCAATGAACATCTGGTTCCATTTGTTCTGTCAACATGCGACCGCTCTAGGTGCGAATGCTCAAGACTCAACTGCTTCTGAGACAAAGGAAAGGATCGGATGGGAGCCAGAATCCTGACGAAGAGCGTCTGGAAAATGGCACAGACTCACATGGGGTGGAACTCCAAAGTGAGCTCTCGTCTTTTTCCCCCGCTCGTGTTCATTGAAGCGCTCTCGTCACGTTCTTCTTTGATTGACGTTGTCGCGCGCTTTTTAGGAGATGCAAGCAGACAAATCAGCGACTTGAAGTTCAAACTGGTGAAGTCGGAACAGGAAGTTGCCACTCTCGAACAAAACGTATGTGGTTTGCCTTTTTTTCCAATTTCAACCCTTACATCCTGGTCATTTGCTATGCACATACGCTATGTTGTGGGTCCATTTTCATCTGCATTATAATTTTCAATGGCAGCCGTTCTCAGCTGGTGGGTCCGGGCCCAAAAGTGGCTTCCAGAGACATTATAAAAAATGACGAGTTCTCTCGTTTACCGTGATACCACCATATTCAAATGTTTTACTCTGGTACCAAAATGCTCAGTCAGTGGCATATTTACTGTTTTTCATTGGATTGGTCGCTATTTTTGGCTTGAACTGTTTTTTCATTGAAACATTTACTGTAGTTCTGTCTTTAGTACTGGGCAATTATGAGTTGGGCATATTCCAACTTTGTATCCAAATTCGGGCACCGTCATGCCAAAGGGGCAATTCAAATATTTAACGTGCATCCCGAATTGGCCTATGATTTGTAAAATAACCTTATTTTGACGGGCATGGGTCAGACACATTAGTGTAACAAACATAATGTAACAAAAATGTTGAATCCGAAAAATGTTACAAATGTTTTGGTCGGCATTATTCATTTCCCATAAAGAAGATAGATTATTGATTTTGCACATTCCTGATAGAAAGACCTTGGTGCACACAGTTATCATGTTCATCCTCACTTTCTTGAGGTGAACACTGAACATGTAAACATGCAGATATGTTTAGTGATGTGAAATATTGTTTTCAAAGGCTGTTTTTGAAAAATTCACATTTGTGATAGTTTTTCAGGTTACTGGGTCACAACTGTAGAAAACCAATTGTCTATATTACTGTAATTTCTCGAGTATAATGTGCCCTGTAGTATAATGCGCACCTAAAAAAAAAAAATAAAAAAAAAAAAATCAGGAAAACCCTTCTACCAATGTACAATGCGCACCACCAATTTGCCGCTACCCATATGCTCACAAAATTAGGAATGATCTGTATTTATATGTTGTTGGTTAATGTCCCCATGACGCTCGTATTACAAAGTTTGAGCTCACGTTGTTTTGATACCCACCCACCTGAAGCCACTGAGGCGAGCTATCGTTGTTTCGGGCTGCGCGCGCGACTTCCGGGTTTGCGGCGTCATCGGCACGAGTGATGACACATATCTTTTGAAAGCAGCTGCACAACTAGCCGTTATAGTCGACATTTTATGTCTTAGTTTAAGTTTCTCATCTTTGGTGCAGTAGCAGCAAGCATGCTACGCTAACAATCGTAAAATGCAAGCTCCCGGAGGAGTTCTGAGCACTCACGTTGGGGGCACATGTTACCGTAATATATATAAATGTGTAACATATGACATCGAATATCATATCGAAATGCATATGGATACATTTTTTACCACGCTATGCGCCTGTATACGACTATACAATGTGATTGTATTTTTTAGTTTTCATCCATACGTAAATATAATGCGCTCTATTAACATTTTGAAAATATTTCGGGAAAAATGTGCGCATTATTTTTGAGAACTTGCGGTATATCATAAACTGCAAAGCTGTTCAAAATGTACTACAGCCCGTCAAAGTCCACTTCTGGTCTGAACCAAACAAGCGCTCCAAAACACTGCGCTGATGTGAATCCACTCTAAGAAATAAATTATTATTCCTCAGTCATGTATCAGAGAAAGGGAAAGTGTATTTTTTATGTTTTACACTGCTCATTTTTGGATAATCCTGTGCAATGATTGCGGGAACACAAGACATTCCTCGGAACTGGTTCAAACTCCCTCTCTTATAATAATCTGATAATAATAATAATACTCTCCCAACAAGTTATTTATGGTACACCCAAGTTTTTTCATTATTTACAGTATTTATTTATATTTTTATGAACATTAATCACCTCCTTAGAGTCTCCAAAATGCATTTTTTTCCTTGTGCGTATATCTTCTGTTGTCCAGGTCATCCGGCTGGAGGGTCAGGTGACCCGATACAGGACGGCGTCGGAGAGCGCACAGATGGTCGAGGATGAGCTGAAGGTCGAGAAGAGAAAACTGCAGAGAGAAGTACTTTCATCAAACATTTATGACATCATTAATTCTGTATGCAGCTAGCTTGGTGCATAAACTGTTTTTCAGCATTACACTATGACAAATTGGTGCAGTATAGCTCCATTATGTGGCAGTTCACAAAAAAAAAAAAAAAAAAAGGGTTTTTTTGTCTTGGAGTTGTGGGGGAAAAGTTTTGATTCCGAGCATAAAATGGTGGAAGCCAACTTCACAGCAAGCAGCAAATAGTGAAACGTTCTTCAAAAAAGTCTGCTCGTTTGATTTTAACGTACTAATGGGAAACGATGGGCGAACAAAACTATAATCGATATCGCGGCAAACCTTTTAACAACTCACATTTGACCAATACAAACGCGACATAATCAGTCAAATATTCGTTATCCTCTGTGACACAACTACAGGTTTGTTGCTACAAACTTATCACAGCAACATGCAGTATGTCTGTCTGCGCAATACTGCCCTCTGTTGGCCATGGTATGCACAAAAGAAGATGCATAAAGAGTTTAATTCTTTCTATTGTTTTTAGTGTATATTCTTATAAAGTACAATACAATCGAGTGCTGTTTTTTTTTTTTATTAAAAACACGTTTCAAAATTAGGGCTGTATGATACCACTTTTTTTATGACTATTCACTCTTGGGTACTCACCCATACTGAGTCCCTATAAATTTCAATTAACACATTCCATAAAATAGTGAATTTTATGGAGATTTATTTATAATATCTCCATAAACTTCACTATTTTAACAAACGTTGTTCTAACTTTTCTTTCTTTCTTGCGTACGTGATGATTTACTGACATAGTGTAGTGCCAACCACTGGCGAAGAGGACATCCATTCTCTGCACCACTTATCCTCACTTGGGTCACGGGTGTGCTAGAGCCTATCACAGCTTTGATTGGGGGAGAGGTGAGGAACCCCCGTAACTGGTCGCCAGCCAATCACAGGACACATATAAATAAACAGTTATTCACACTAATATTCACACTTACGGTTGTCCAACATGCCGCCAAAAAGACGATGTCAGACATTTTTGCTTACTCACTTAGTTTTTGGTGTGGTATCAGCATCTTTCACGAGTACCTGATACCTTGAAATAAGGGTGGTATTGACCTGATACCGATATGTGGTATCAGTACTCGCCCATTCTTATTGAAAATATTTTGTTGCCGTTTCCTTTGGGGGCTGGAACCGATTGTCAAGATTTCCATTCAATTAAACGGGCAAAGATGATTTGAGATACAAATGTTTCAAATCTTTGTTTCTCACACAAAGTCAACTGTTATGGATTCCAGCATGCCTGTGACCTTAGTGAGGATAAGTGGTACAGAAGATGAATGTTTTCATGAAACAAACTGAAATGGACTCATATTTAATTTTGTTGGCCTTTGAAGGTATTCTCCGTGATAACCCGGGGTTGACGCTTTCATTTAAAATCCAGCGATGTGTTTGGTGTCTGCAGTTGCGCTCGGCTCTGGACCAAATCCAGGAACTGGAGGCGACGAACGGCCTCCTTGCCAAACGTCTGGAGAAGATGAAGGCCAATCGCAGCATCCTGCTGGCCCAGCAGTGACCCCCGACCTCTCCCAGGAGGATCTCTCCCCTCCCCTCCCCCCCGTCGTCCCGGGATGGACTCACGAATGACTTGGGAGTTTGAAAACTTACGGACTCTTCTTCCCTCCAACCTGATTGCCGATCAGTTTTCACGGGTGACAGCTGCTGGATTTGAACCCACATGCAGGAGCGTGTGGGTGGGCTTTGTGTGGCCGACCGATGTTTGACTCTCAAAAATGTTTCCTGCTGTCTTGAGGCTCACCAGCTCCGCTCGGTTCTGAAAACAAACAACTTCTGCCTCACCAGCTTTCTGCTGTTGGTTGTTTAAGCACTTATTCGATATTATATTAATGTCCTTGTATGAGGAAACTATTTGTGCCCGCCAGTAAAATGGATCCACGCACTAGTTAAACAACCGACTTATTGGTGATGTTATTTCCAACGTGGTACGACATTGATGCGCACTTGGGTCACGAGCAGGGCACACAATTAGGAAAATGACATTATTGGTGAGACAAAACTTGACAATTGCATGCTACTAGTATTACAAGTGGCATACAATTCTACAAGTTAACGTCCCACCACGTCACTACTACTAGCCTTCGACTACCGTGTGGATGTCAAGTAGTGCACAATTTCGCCTCACTATTAACATGTTCATAATACTAGAGCTGAATTGTCTCAATTGTGACAACAAAGAACATACTGTACAAGTGAGTGGACAGACAGTTCAGCCCACTAGTTGAATGATTAGGGTTCACTAGTAACCTTTATCCCACTGCTTTAGGACAGACTAGTTGAAAGATTAGGGCATATTTAGTAGAATGACTATTTTGCAATATTGCTGTATATTTTAATGCGCACTAGTAGAATGTCTTACGAGTGGTGGTTTTTCCACTATTGTCTTCCACTAGGCGGCACGGTGGATTAGCTGAGGTCTCGGGTTCATTCCCGGGCCCACCTATGTGGCATTTGCATGTTCTCCAGGTGCCTGCGTGGGTTTTCTCTAGGCACTCCAGTTTCCTCCCACAGTCCAAAAACACGCAACATTAATTGGACACTCTAAATTGCCCCTCGGTGTGATTGTGAGTGCGGCTGTTTGTCTCGATGTGCCCTGCGATTGGCTGGCAACCAGTTCAGGGTGCCCATTGGCAGCTGGGATAGGCTCCAGCACTCCCCGCGACCCTTGTGAGAATAAGCGGGAAAGAAAATGGATGGATGGATGTCTTCGACTACTCGAAGACATCTCTGCATTTGGCTACATGAACTAGTAGCGTGTATATGTAAAGTGGTGCCGTTTGGGCTCACTAGTAACATATACATATTTGTTCTTCTAGTGCATGCCAGCCATTGCACTTGTGTGCTGGATTGTCTTACTAGCCAGGAGAAGTAAATGCTCAAATGGCTTCCCAGACGGAAGTGCCACTTGCTCCTCGAGAAGACCGCTGCGATATCGATTTACTTGTGTGTTAATATGTACACGACTGATGGATCAACACTGGTCGTCGCTAATTGGGTTGTGCTCCATTTGCCCGACCTCCGTGCGGGGAGCACCGGTTCAGTTCCTACTTGCCGGCAGTGGAAATGCAAGCGTGAATGGTTGTCGGTCTCAACATGTGCCCTGTGCTCGACTTGCCACCAGTCCTGGATGCGATTCAAAATGGGGCCTTGGGGGGCCATTTGCAGCCCGCTGGTTATATTTAGCGGCCTGCGGGATATATTCAAAGTTACATTTGGCACAGCCTGCAATGCTATTTAAATAAAAGTGATGGGGAAGAAAAAGTAGGGGGACTAGCTAAGGACTAAAATACTTTTTTTTCTACATAAAAATCTTTGGGTGTGTCCAACTGATTTTATTATTTAAAGGGAAATTCCGGTGGTTTGGAGTAACAACGTATCCAACAGGTCATGTAATATGTACTCTATCTTGATAATGTGATGTTAAATCCTCTCTCATTTAATAGCGTTTTGAGAAATTTTATTCGACAATTACGAATTTTCAGGGGCACCACCATTTTCGCGACTCACATGACCTACGCGCGCGGATGTTACGTGCCGTTACAAACGCTCGATTACATGGGACACCATTATGCCCAGCGCTGATTTCTCGGATTTATCATCATCTGATGAAGAAATAGCAGTATCGGTTGATCACGGAGGAATACTTCCTTACAGATTTGAACCTGTGGCTGTAAATAATGTTGAATATTTGAATGGTTCTTTGGGTGGAAAGACGCAGAGTTTTTTTTTTTAAACATGGAAGGTCTCTTAAAGGTCAAGTGTCATCCCTATAAACATTCTAAAATAGATAATGAAATGAAAAATAGATATAACATTATTCACTTCAATGTCTATACGAGGCCCTGTAGCTCAGTGGTTAGAGCACTGGTTTGGTAAACCAGGGGTTGTGGGTTCGTATCCCACTGGGGCCTCCACTCCCTGAGAAGGGTTGCGTCAGGAAGGGCATCCGGCGTAAAAATTGTGCCAAACATATGTGCGTTCATCTGAGATGACACGCTGTGGCGACCCCGAAAGGGACAAGCCGAAAGAAACTTACTTACTTTTTACTTCAATGTCTATACGAAAAAATAAAGGTGAGTGAAGAGCGCGTCGTCCATGCACAAAGTTGCGCAAGTGTCATTCGACATCCAGGTGGCCAATATGGCTGCATTTACTGTCCGTGATGTCACCCTGGACATTCGCCACTGAAAACACGCTGTGGCCCCCACTGTGGGACACGCCCCTTCAGACACAGAAGCTCTTTTCGAAGAAGAGAACGTCTCACAATTGAGTGAAGTGTCTGGGCAATATTACCCCATTGTTTCGAGCAATATTTAGATGATATGCGGATCACTTCTAACTAACAATAGACTCCCAGACAGTATGAAAGTATGTAGCGTACTTAGCCACGAGCAATGATAACACCATACAGGGGCCTGGTTTGGCACCATGATAAGCCACCTTGCCGAAGCTTTGACCGGCGGACGCGGCGCAAGAGTCGTGACCTGTGGACACGGCGTGCCTCGCGGACGAGCACGGCTTTGGCCAGGCTGGCTCATACATCCTGCTGCGGCGGCGACAGACTCCCAGGGAGAGTATGTGCGAGCCAGCCTGGCCAAAGGCGTGCTCGTCCATGAGGCACGATGCGGCAGCCTTTGCTGGCGAACCGTCACGGCAACCTTCGCGGGCGAGTCCGACGCGCACGTCGACACATTTAGCATCCCTGTCATACGTATGCAGATCTTTTATTATGAGAGACGCATTACATGGTCCGCCCCAAACTATTATTTTTTTTTAGTAGCTGTATGCGCACATCAATACATTTCATACGCGGATCTTTTGCTACGTTATGAGAGAGACCGATTACATGGTCCACCCCAAACAATTTTATTTTTTTTTTTTGGAGCTTTATACACACCTACCTGTTATTTGAACCCACGAAGCTCTCGTCTTCTGCACCCATGCAATCCATTTTTCACAACGAACAGGGTCTCTTTCAAACTTATGAAGGGTAATTCCATCCTCCCGAGTGTTCAAGCAATGTCCAGCAATGCAGTGAGCCGGCATTTTGGCTAACACGAAGGAACAATGAGGTACTTTTCCGGAGGTAAAACTAATAGAAACAAACGAATCCACTTGAGGGCGGTCCTGCCGTGTACTTCATTTTCTGCTTCGTCTTGAAAACAAATCCCTCAAGAAGATTTTCATGGCGGGAGTTACAAAAAGACATATACGTCAAAATCATGTTTTGTGGTGAAAAAACGCATGGGTCCATGTTGGCTGCCGTTTTTTCATGAATAACATACTAAAAATCACGCATTTCATGACAGTGGCACTTTAACAACGAGCTGCTGCTCAGCCTACTTCTGCTTCCTAGTTTTCCTGACACCGCCTCCCTCTGCTCTTAAAGAGGTACACTCATAATTACAAACAGAACACACACCCGCAACTTTATATTTGCGGGCATGACTGACCACACCCGTACATTTTTCAAATGTGAGTGACTGGAACCCTTCGTATTTGAAGTATAGTTTTGAATATAAAAGATGAAACAGGAAACAGATTTTTATTTCACCTTCTGTAACCAGGTTGAGCTCACAAGGAAAGTATTCACATTTGTCCACTCTAAGCCGCTGAAACTTGCCACCCCTCCATGAAGTCGTCGGGCTCCAGGTAGCATTTCGTAAATGTTACTGTCGATCTTGAGTCCCACAAAACTTACACGCTTGCATTTTTTTCCGACAAGGCGGCGCTGGTCTCTGCTGTGTCGCAGGCCTTAGCAGGTGCTTTCACAACATTGCCAGGAGTAACAGGGCCTCTGCCCAGTTGCAGACGGGTAAGATGGACCACGGTAGTTCTGGATGGAACGGAGTGACTGTTGTCCGTCAACTGGTGCCGACAGTGTAACAAGATCAGGAAGCAGCGGTGGAACTGATGGGAAGAAGAAGGGAAGGTCAAACAAATGCCATGTTTTGTGTATAGAAAATGCATGGGCGGGAGATCCTCCAATGAACCCCCCAACCTCACCTGCTTGTTCATCAGGATGTAGATGACGGGGTTGAAGACGGTGCTGCTCTTGGCGAGGATGGAGGGCACCACGCTGGCCACGGGGCTGATGAGGCCCGGCTGGCCGAAGGTGGCCATCATGGCGACGATGCCGTACGGCATCCAGCAGAGGAGGTAGCAGAACATCGAGATGATGATCATGAACAGGACGTGGAACTCGCGCCGCCTTGTCCGTCGAATTCGACCCACCTGACGACACGGGTGGTGTGGCAACATGCCAATGAAAGGGAGTCATAAATACAAACTTTTTAATGGAGTATTCAATGACTACTTTTGAAAACAGATATCTGTACTTTACGCTGCTTACTTTGTTGAAACAAGCCTGCTACTTTTCTCGACCTCCGTGGATGACACAATGTAAAAAAAAAAAAAAAAAAAACCATAAACTGAGAGAGAGAAAGTCAATATGATTGAGATTCTGAGGACTTAGAGGCGGAGCCTTAACCAAGAAGCTTTAACAACAACGATGCAACTCATTCGGAAAAGCAAGATATTCCCTGTTAACGGCTTTATGAAAGAAAATTGTTTTTGAATGATTTGGGCCGCGGGTCTCGTCGTGTTTCATCCCGAAAAAAAAACCCAAATTATTTTGATGGAAAAAAACATCACTCCCAGCCTGAGGTGTACGTTTCCGTTATCGTTAGCTTTTCTTTGTTCTCACTTTGCAATGTTAGCAAAGCTGTGGCAGCAAATTATTTTCACAGCATAAAAGAGCGAATCCTAGCAATTTTTTACTTCTCAGAATGAGCACTTAAAATCCAACATCCATCCATTTTCTTAGCTGCTTATCCTCACAAGGGCCACAGGGAGTGCTGGAGCCTATCCTTGCTGTCAACGGGCAGGAGGTGGGGTACACCCTGAACTGGTTGCCAACCAATCACAGGCCACTAAAAATGCAGTAAAGGAGGGAAATTACTTTTTACACAGATATGTATTTGTTTAATTGCTTGAATTTATTGAAATGAGTACTTTACACATTAGTGATCTGCAAATACCGTGCTTGCAAATCATCACGTGTGCCTTGGTAAATTCGCATTTCATTGACTTGGTCTGGGCGGCACGGTGGGTCAGCTGGTAAAGCGTTGGCCTCACACTTCTGAAGACCCTGGTTCGATCCCGGCCCCGCCTGTGTGGACTTTGCATGTTCTCCGCGTGCCTGCCTGGGTTTCCTCATCCACATCCCAAAAACATACAACATGAATTGGACACTCTAAATTGCCCCTTGGTGTGATTGTGAATGGGAATGGTTGTCTCGATGTGTCCTGCGATTGGCTGGCAACCAGTTCAGGGTGTACCCCGCCTCCTACCTGTTGACAGCTGGGATAGGCTCCAACGCGCCCAGTGATCCTGGTGAGGGTAAGCGGCAAAGAAAATTGATGGATGCATTGTTCTGAAAATAATATCTGAATATCATTTTTATATGGGAGCAATTTATACTGCGAGCAAACGTGAACAATTCGGTTGCCAGCGTCACATTCACCACCGACTCAGTAAATTTGTGAGTAGATTGAGAGAAGATGATCATAATTTCAATATACTGTTTATTGTTTTTGTGCGATTGTTGTTAGGTGCTTAGAAAGACTGCTGAACTGACAATCAAAATGAAATTTGACTTTGTCGCCGTTAAGGCGACGGGCTGCTCACCTGCGCCGACCCACCTGTTTGACGGCGAGCAGAAGGCGGCCGTAGCAGTACGCCATGATGAAGACGGGGAGACCGAGACAGAAGACAAACAGGCAAACGATGTAGGAGTGGGAGCGAAACGTTCGCTCGGTCCACGTCACCGAGCAGCTGGTTCCCGCTCCCTCCAGCCCGTAGCTGCTCCACCCCAGCAACGGGGGCGACGTCCACGCCAGCGAGTAGAGCCAAGCCCCGCACGCCGCCCACAGAGGCTTCCTGTAGTCCAGGGCCCGCTTGTTGTACACCATCAGGGTGCTGTATCGCTCGTAGGACAGCAGGGCGAGAGACACCAGAGACACAATACCTAAGGGCAGAAGCGCTAGAATCACATCTCGTACTCCGTGTAGCGTCTTTCACCGCGATTGTTTTTTTTTAAAAATCAGATGGCCTTGATGAAGGAAGGAGACAAAGATAAAGGAGAAGACGGGCAATTTTCAAATGCTCGTGCAGTGAGTGTGCCCACGAGTGCGTGACAAGTGAGTGACACTTCCCAAGACCTGCCATCTGTCTGTGATTAGTTGTTTTTCCTCAGGCGCGGTGATTCCCAAGATAGGACAAGAGACAGCGGAATTCTTCATAAATCATTTTTAGATTTTTAATGTACTACAGTCCTACCACGGCAGCGATGACCATTTTAAAAACAGGAACCTACGTCAAACTGTCAAAATGGATCATATTTGATACTAATACATACAATATATAAGTACATCTCCGCATATGTACATTTTACTTTGACTTAATCACTTGTAGCCGTCAATCTATTCTCAATAGGGCTTATCCTGGAGCCCATTACATCTGAATTCGAGCGAAAGGTTGTCAGTCCCAGGGCAACTTCCATATATTTTTATTATATATTCTTTTTTTTTTTTTTTTTTTTTAAACACTGCCCAAGTACAGAGCGTGAGTACATCTGCCATCTCTGGCGCCGACTAGACTCACCCAAGCAGGAGTTGATGAAGCCGTACCACGAGCAGCCGAGTCGGCCGAACAACCATCGGTTCCGCACACTGGACGCGAAGCTCAGCGTGGTCCCGCACGCGCACACCAGCATGTCGCTGACGCTGATGTTGAGCAGCAGCACGTTGACGGGCGTCCGCAGGGTTTTGAACCTGCAGAAGAGAACCAGCACCAGCAGGTTGTTGAGGAAGCCTAACACCATGATGGAACCCAGGAAGAGCGACACCACGCGGTGACCGCTGCTCGTCAACTGTTGCCGCGGCGCGTCGCTCCACCAGTCGGTGGTCCGGTTCGTGCTTGTCCCATCCGAAAACATGATGACCGAGCCGGGTCGAGTGGGCGCCTGTCATCGACCTATACAGCCCCGCTGCGCCCCCGCCCCCGCCCCCGCGCTTAAATGCGCTCGTGGGTCGAAGACGCGTGTGTCAAACTCATGGCCCGGGTGCCAAATACGTCCACTCACATTTAAGTTGTTAATGTCTGACATGACCGCTTTGTGCCGCAATTGTGCACGGCTGGTTGGCCTCACAGTTCTGAGGGCTCAGGCTCAAATCTGGCTCGCCTGCGTGGAGTTTGCATGTTCTCCCCGTGCCTGAGTGGATTTTCTCCAGGTGTTCCTGTTTCCTCCCACATCCCCAAAACATTCATGCATGCTTGCTTAATTCAAGGCTAAATTTTCCCATTGGTGTGAGTGCATTGTTTGTTTATATGTGCAATTGGCTGACATTCAGTTCAGGGTGCAGCCCACATCTCGCCCCGTGTGAGGATAAGCAGTACGGACGACGAACAAATGGCTGTCGCATGTCAGCAGAATTAGACATCACATTCTTCTTCAATCATGCCTCCAAAAAATAAATGAAACATTAAAACACAGAACTTAAAAATGCAAGCCATTAAAGACATTTCGGGAATAAAATGCTGCTGTTTATGCACGTTGCCACTCTGTCACAGCTTCTGGTTATTTTTGCCTCATGCCTGGAGAGAAACAGCATGGGCTGAGACACAAAGCCACACCGAAGTGTTTGGTCCTGGGTTTGCCAAAATGTCTTTCTTAATTACAGTCAACAAACGCTTTTTACTATCACCATGAAATGCGGCCCAAGAATGCGTGAACAGCCGTTTATTAATTGGCCTTCACATTCACGTGGAGTGAACGTTCACAGTTTGGAGGTTGGGGGTTAGAATCCGGACCACGGAGTTCAGCTCCCTCCAAAGATTTTCTATTGGGATGAGGTCTGGAGACTGGCTAGGCCACGCCAGAACCTTGATTTGCTTCTTACGGAGCCACTCCTTGGTTTCCTGGCTGTGTGCTTCGGGTCATATTCATGTTGAAAGACCCAGCCACGACCCATCTTCAATGCTCTGACTGAGGGAAAGAGGTTGTTCCCCAAAATCTCACAATACATGGCCGTGGTCATCCTCTCCTTCGTACAGAACAGTCGTCCGGTCCCATGTGCAGAAAAACAACCCCAAAGCATGATGATACCACCCCTGTGCTTCACAGTAGGGATGTTGGACTTGGGATGGAACTCATCATTCGTCTTCCTCCAAACACGGTTCGTGGAATTATGACCAAAAAAAGTTCCATTTTGGTCTCATCTGACCACAAATCTTTCTCCCTGGACTCGTTTGTATCATCCAAATGGTTACTGGCAAACTTAAGACGGGCCTTGACGTGTGCTGGTTGAAGCAGGGGGAGCCATCCCCTGCCACGCATGTTTTCAAACCATGACGTCTTAGTGTATTACCAACAGTCACCTTGGAAACGCTGGTCCCAGCTCTTTTCAGGTCAATGACCAAGTCCTGTCGTGTAGTCCTGGGCTTATTCCTCACGTTTGAGACCCCACGTGGTGATATCTTGCATGGGACTCCACTCCGATTGAGAGTGACCGTGATGTTTAGCTTCTTCCATTTTCTAATGATTCCTCCAACTGTGGACCTGTTTTCACCAAGCTGTTTGGCAATTTCTCTATAGCCCTTTCCAGCCATGTGGAATTGTACAATTTTGTGTCTTTGGACAGCTCTTTGGTCTTGGCCATGTTACAAGTTTGAGTCTTACTAATTGCATGGGGTGGACAGGTGTCTTTATGGAGCTAACAACCTCACACAGGTGCATCTGATTTAGGATAGTACATGGAATGGAGGTGGACTTTTAAAGATGGACTAACAGGTCTTTGAGGGTCATAATTCGAGCTGATGGACAGGTGTTCAAATACTTATTTGCAGGTTTATCGCACAAAAATCATTAAAAAATCATACATTATGATTTCTGGATTTTTCTTTTTAGATTCTCTCTTTCACAGTGGACATGCACCTACGATGAAAATTTCTTACCTATCCATGATTTCTAAGGGAGAGAACTTGCAATATAGCAGGGTGTTCAAATACTTACTTTCTTCACTGTAATGTGATTGAGGCACACATGCCAGGTAAATGGACGTGTTAAGTAACTTTGAATGGTTGAACTCAGACAGAAATAGAATCTACCACCCGAAGAACAGATTGGATTATTCTGATCCAACACTCCTCAAATCTTGCAATGGCGAGAAGTAGACACTGTCTATAGTTCTGGGGGAAAAAAAAGTTAAATACACACATCATTTATTTGTAAATCCATGACATGATATAAGGAATCACAAACTAGGTGTTAACATCGGGTATGGTCATCTTTGGTAGCTATTGAAGAGATCTTCAGTTAAAACAAAAGACATTTTAGACATTTAACATTTCTACAGGTGTCTTGTCCTGGTTTCCTGCCACAGGGTTCAACCAATCACCAGAAGGAAGTACTTTATGCTGTTTTGCCAAATTTTGTTGGTCATGAGCCCTTATAGCCATGACGGCAACACATTTGTAGACGCAAGATATTCCCCCTCTATGGGGGAATGGAGTGATTTGTTGTCTTGCATCAGTAGATAGAAAACAAAACCGCATATGGAAGTAAATTAGTGTCACCAAAGTGCCAAAGAAAACAGCATTTGAATTTGAAATGTAAACTGATCACATTTTCAGTAGTTGTATTTCAGTGTAACTTTTCAATGTTAACAATTCAGCTGGCTATACAATTCGCTTTCTGAAATTCACTGTCTATGCCACCAGGCAGGGTTACTTCAGGTCAGAACCGAACACCCAGCCAATCCAGTAATTGTGATTGCCGGGTGTTCCACCTGGTGGCACAGAAGGTGAATTTCAGACAGTGAATTGTAGCAACTATTGAAAATGTGTTCACTTTACATTTTAAATTCAAATCCTGGTCGCACTAATTTACTTCGATAATAGCAGTCCAATCTGAAAAAACACACAAGGGAGGATGTAAATGATGAAGTGACAAGGCCCTTCAACAGAGCCTTGAGGAACGCAGGTTTTGACTGGGGTGTTGTAGGATTTGAAAGTTCTGAATTGGACAAAATGAGACCGACCAAAGATATGTGACTTCAGTCACGAGTGAGGCATTAACAGTAACAATGTAATCACTGTTACTGTACTTTAAGATTTTTAATTTACTCAGACTTTTTTTCCCATGTGATTTTACTTTTACTGGTTTAATTTAAAAACATACTATAAATCTGAAGAAAAAAATCAATTCAGATTTTTTTCAGTTGTTATCATTAACTAATTTAGCATCATTTTTTTTTTTTTTGGGTCAGTCAGTTCCCAACATGAGCCAAATTGTTGACCAGATGTTTCTGGAGCCTAAAAACCGGGGTCAATGCCATGTTAGTTAAAATAAAAAGTTACAAAAACATAATTCGTACATACAGTATACATTTCACATTCTGGAGGTTTTTTTTTGTTTTTAAATTGTTATTTAATTAAAGGAGTTGAACCAGTGCAAGAATTTTTACACAGGTATCTGTACCTCTATTGAGAACCAAGTGTGAGTACCTTGATCACATCTTTGTGTTTGTCGAGCCTTAAGTAAATATACCACGATGCTTATCAAAACTCGCACGTTGGCCTCGGGTGTCATCTGTTTGCGCCAAGTTTTTTCACAATAAAAACTGTGAAAGTGAAGGTCAGTGTGGGAAGCCCACGCCTCAGCTGATGTGGCCACCCGCCGAGGACTCATTAGCGTCTTCATCGATATCATCCTCTGGATCAAAATGGAAACAGCTTTTTTTTTTTTTAAAAAAAAAAAAAAAAGGTGTGAACCTCTCCAGGCATCCGTCGTCTTTCATTTGACTTCTCCTTTGGAATAGAGAAACATGAGGTGCGAAACTAGCTCAAACAGTGGTCAGAAACGGTCACCGTCACGTTCCTTGCCGCAAAAGTCGAAATTAGCTTGCAGCCACGTGAAATCTTAGCTTGCGTTGCCAGTTTATACCATCTATCCATCCATTTTATTAACTGCTTATCCTCACGAGGGTCGCAGAGAGTGCTGGAGCCTATTCCAGCTGTCAATGGGCAGGAGGCGGGGTAGACCCTGAACTGGTTGCCAGCCAATCGCAGGGCACATTGAGACAAACAGCCACGCTCACAATCACTCCTCGGGGCAATTCAGAGTGTTCAATTAATGTTGCATGTTTTTGAGATATGGGAGGAAACCGGAGTGCCCAGAGAAAACCCACACAGGCACGGGAAGAACATACAAACTCCACATAGGCAGGTCTTGGATTGAACCCGGGACCTCAGAACTGTGAGGCCAACGCTTTTCCAGCTGCCCCACCGTGCCGCCCACTTGTGGATGTCCATGAGTTTTTTTTTTTTTTTTTAATTTAAGTGATGTTCTTGATGTTTCGCATATTCTAAAAGTGAGACGTTGAAAATAGGTTTTGTGCACTCGTTAAACATTGTAAATAAATAAACATCTTTAAACGCAATGAAAGAAGCAAAAGAAATAATTTATTATAGTTTTCTTCAGTAATTCTGCATAAAAGACATACGGACAAATTTGTTAGTTAATCTGAGTGGAACAAACGAAAATGAGGACACTTAAAAAGAAAAAAAAAAAAGCAATGACAGAGGTTTCCACATAAGTTGTTTCTGTGAGGCAAATTCTCCAGGTTTTGGACAGGAAGTCTCATCCATTGAATCACAGAACCAGTCCACACATAATAATAATAAAAATATGACATCAAACCAGCAGTTTTAAAGCTCATTCTTTGTCAGGTAGGAACCAGCGCCACTTTGCTTTCCGATAGGCCCTCGATGATTTCCCCCGACATGAAAGATTCCTGAAAGAGAAAATGTCAAAGGTCATTGGGAGTGCTAAGGCAACCTTCAGTAAAAAACAAAAATACATATTCATTGAACCCTAGCCTCCTCACAAACTCACCTCACGGTATAGTTTGTGCTTTCCGCAATGTGCTAAAATGTAATTCGATGGCACAGTCATTTCCGGCCTATCAGCTGCGACCTTTTTCACACGCTTTCAATCTGCGGTTTATGCGGTGATGCGGCTAATTTGTGCATTTTTTTCTTCTAATGGCCGCAAGGGAGCACTCGAGCATAAAAGGTAAGCGTGAGATCGGTGGAATATATGTGCCGAGGAAGTGACTTTTACCGGTACAGCCATCTTAGTGCTGCGCAAGCGTGTTACTGCTGTGTCTGATTTTTAACGGTATTTTTTTTTTTTTTTTTTTTAAACATGCCCTGTTAGTGCGGCGCTAGCATTAAACTCTCTGCATGCTGTCTTTCTTTGTAAATATCTCGTGTTTCAATGTGGGCACTTGCGGCTTTTACACGGCTGCGGCCTATGTACCGTATGTTCCAAATGGTATTTCCTTTACAAATGTACTGGGTGAGGCTTATAACCAGGTGCGCTCTGTAGGCCGGGAATTACGGTATATGAATGTGCATCCTAATTAGTGTCACGGAAGTATTGCTGACGTCGTACATCTCAATGGAGAGACTAAGGGCTCATCTCATTTCAATATTGGGAACTTGCTCCTCTATTTCAAGACAAGCTCCCCCCACCAGATGGTCCATCAACGCGTGAGGAGACTGACAGAGGAGCGAGCGAGGTGGAAGGGGGTTGGGACGTGTCGGGGAAAATCAGATCATCGTTCCTCGATGATGTCGATTTTAAAAAATGACGTCAACTCATTAACTTGCGTCACAAAAGAACAGTCTTTGTAAATTAATTATTATGACCACAACAAAAGCCCAATGTATTTTTTTATTTAAACTCAAATACAATTAACACTGTTACCCCGCAAAACTTCGCAGGTGCAAAATTTTAAATCTGAGAGTTTAGATCCAGCCCAATGTGATACCGCAGAGTCTTCTTTTTCTTTTCCTTTCGGCTTGTCCCGTTAGGGGTCGCCACAGCGTGTCATCTTTTTCCATTATTAGCCAATCTCGTGCATCTTCCTCTCTCACACCCACTGTCCTCATGTCCTCCCTCACAACATCCATCAACCTTCTCTTTGGTCTTCCTCTCGCTCTTTTGCCTGGCAGCGCCATCCTCAGCATCCTTTTACCAACGTACCCACTCTCTCGCCTTTGAACATGTCCAAACCATCGAAGTCTGCTCTCTCGAATCTTGTCTCCCAAACATCCAACTTTGGCTGTCCCTCTCATGAGCTCATTTCTAATCCTATCCAACCCTCAACATCTTCATTTCTGCCACCTCCAGGTCTGCTTCCTGTTGTCTTTTCACTGCCACCGTCCCTAATCCGTATACCCCAGAGTACTACTCAGAAATTATATTTCTGTGTGGATATGAAGAATGGTTCCCGATGCCAGCGTTCAAATACGAAACACCCAATCACTTGAGAGACGGCAACTCCCTTTGGAAATAAACATCACATCTACACGAAAAATCAACCTTTTTTTAAGCTCAAAATGGCAAACGTGGGGGCTTCAATTACTCGTAGGGAGTACCTCCCAGCTGTCAATCACCTTGTCATAGATGACTCTGACAATGAGCGAGCAGCTCGGGCACGTGGCCACGTCCTCCCCATTTTCCAGCTCCTCCTATGAAAAAAAATATGACGACATTCAGGAACAAATAGTGTTGGCGGGAGTTGTACATTTTCAAAAGTGAAAATATTCATGTGAATAAAACGGGAATTCACCAAACTAAAAGTTATTTCGTCATAGGGAAGTAAAATACAGTTCGGGAAAATACTTGCAGGGATAACTATCGCCACGGTTAGGTTTCGATTTTATATTAGTTAACTGAGGATAAGCAGTTCAGAAAATAGATGGATGGACAGTTTTTTTATTATGTTTTGAATTTTCCTTTTCAAATTCAGTGAGTTTTAATTCGTTTCCAAAGCGGTTTTGGTAGTTCTTATTAGTTTGGTGTTTTATTTTAATTCTTTAGTTTTTACAAGTGTCAGTATTAATTTGTTTTTTTTTTTTAATTTGTGATGTGTCAAGTGTGATAGAAAAGATCAGAATTAATATTAAATAATTATACATGTACATGTTTTTTTTAATTAATTTACGAAAGGATTAAAGACCATCCACAAAACAAATACAGATAATTGATAATATGAAGTACAATAAACGCAAAGCATAATACTGCTTCTAGGTTTAGGATGTTTTTGTTCTTCTAAACAACATTTAACAATCTAGAAAATATTCTACAACACAAAAGTTATTATTGGAACTAATATCCGCGGAAGTAAACCAAACTTTACACGCACTTCAAGACGTTTTAACAAATGATGTAATATAATCCTAATTAAAAACACTTCCATGTCTTGTGTCCATCCATGGTGACTTACTTTGCTTATGGCGAATTTGTCTCCGCAGGGGCACGGAAAGTAATATGTTTCAGTGTCTTCGTCGTATTCAAAGTCTTCGATCTCAACTTCGTCATGAAAAACAGACATTTTCACATATAAATCCAATTAGAAATGACGAGTGAAAAAGCAGGCGCACATTTTCTGAAACACTCGGTCGCCGCGTTGTGACGTCCTTTTATTGTCACTGCGATATGACGTAAATCAAGCATCCAATCTTGAGCTGGTTCGCCTGTTCCTGGGATACGTCAATATGCCCGCCATCTTGAATGTGTAAGAGCCGTGTCACCCATAAACACACACACGTATATACATACATGGGATACACTAAAAACAACGTATGTAACTTTAAATATCTTTTTCTATATATGTTCTTTTTTATTTCCGTGATGACTATCTATCTATCTATCTATCTATCTATCTATCTATCTATCTATCTATCTATCTATCTATCTATCTATCTATCTATCTATCTATCTATCTATCTATCTATCTATCTATCTATCTATCTATCTATCTATCTATCTATCTATCTATCTATCTATCTTCTAAGAAAAAGCTTACACACCGAAATGAGGGAGAAAAAGATGTTTGTCGCTAGAGGGAGACAAAGTCTAAATTGATAACGCCGCTCGCGTGGCTTGTCAGTCAAGCCCTGAGTACCCCACAGCTTCAAATAAGGCCGGCGTCAGCCCGATACCGATACGTGGTACTTTATCGGTACTCACCCTCCCGAGTTTACCGTCGAAACGGCCCACCAAAGTAAACCACAGCGACAGTGTGGGCCGCACCAAAAATGAGTTTGCCACCACACTGTAAAAAATAAATAAAATCAGAATCCAGAGGGGTTGCGTCAGGGAGGGCATCCGGCGTAAAACTGTGCCAAACAAATATGCGTTCATCTAAGACGACACACTGTGGTGACCCCTAACGGGACAAGCCGAAAGGAAAAGAAGAAAGAAGAAGAATACAATGATTTACAAATCATACAACACACACAAAAAAAAGAGATTTCATTTTTGAATCAGAATGAATGATTACAAATATTCTCAGATTTTAAATTTGATGTCTACACCAGAGCGGCATGGTGGAGCAGCTGGTAAAGCGTTGGCCTCACAGTTCTGACGACCCGGTTCAATCCCGGCCCTCCCTGTGTGAAGTTTGCATGTACTCCCCCGTGCCAGCGTGGTTTTTCTCCGGGGACTCTGGTTTCCTCCCACATCCCCAAAACCTGCAACATTAATTGGACCCTCTAAATTGCCCCTAGGTGTGATTATGAGTGCGGCTGTTTGTCTCCCTGGGCCCTGTGATTGGCTGCCAACCAGTTCGGGGTGTACCTGCCTCCTGCCTGATGACAACTGGGATAGGCTCCAGCACTCCCCACGACCCTTGTGAGGATCAGGGGCTAAGAAAATGGATGGATGGATGGATGGATGGATGTCTACAGCATGTTAAAAATGTTTTGACAGGGTTATTAAAGACTGGGAAAGTTGAGGACTGCTGGGAGGTGCACCTGTCTGGAACATTCCAGAGGTAAACAGGTTAATATCATAATATCATTATTGGCAAGAAAAGGAGGAACCCGAAAGACTCATCAGCAAGGATGGTCAAAGGTTCACCAATTTGTGAACACATTTCTGAGCAAGTAGTCCAAAAGTTTAAGAAGAACAATCGTAAATGTGTAATTGCAAAGAATAGAGTGATTTCATCATCTGTGATCCAAAATATTGCCCAAACATTCAGAGATTCTGGAGAAATCTCCCCACGTGGGCGGCAAGGCCGGAAACCAACACTAAATGCCTGTGACTGCAATAAAACCAGCTGCCATTATTGTGTAAAGGATCACAAGATCAAAACATCACAAGCAGTTTGCACCTGCAATAGCAAGTAAAACTCTATAATGCAAAGCCAAAATCATATCAACAACTTTCCCGAACGGAAAGTGGTAAAGTGCGCTGCGGTTTGACGTGTTCACATGTCAAATAGTTTTTGAAAGTGGTGGATTTCGAACCCTGAACATCCTGAATCGCTATCAGCGCAAAGTTCTGTGATGGTTCGCCAGAATTCAGGCGCCTGGGTCCGATGTTCCTTCCGTGGACACAACATTTGCCATTTTTAAATTTGTGGGTTTCGGGTAAGATTTTTAGGTTAAAAGACTGACATTTTATGTTTTAAATTCTGTCAAATCTAACTCAAATGAGACCAGAACACGTGTGTCGTTTCGTAAGGGTTAAAGGAAGGAGGTCTGGGGCGTGCGTGTGATTTGGCTGGGTTTTATTTGAAAGGAGGGGGGGGGGGGGGTGACGGGCAGGGGTGACTGTCAACTTTCGACCGGGTGAGTGAGTCAGAAAGCCAAGCAGGCATGGCGAGATTCCGCGCCCTGGAGCTGCTCGGGGTGGCGCTCTCTGCGTGCGCGTGGATATTCACGCTGGCGGCCACGCTCAGGTCGGCGTGGCTCACCCTGTCCAGCGAGCTGCTGCCCAGCGAGAGCTACGAGCTGGGCCTGTGGGAGACGTGCGTGGTGCAGGACGTGCAAGGCGCCCTCCTGTGCCGACGCCACGACAGCCCGCTGGCCCTGCCGCGCTACATCAAGCTGGCGCGCGTGCTGCTGTGCGCGGCGCTGTGCGCGGGCCTGCTGGTGCTCGCGCTCGCCATCCCGGGCCTGCACGCGGTCAACGCGCCGGTGGACGGCCGAGCCAAGAAAGCGGCCAAACTGTGCGGCGGCGCGCTGAGCATCGCCTGCGCGCTTCTGGTGCTCGTTCCGGTGTCGTACGTGGCCCACGTCGTGGCGCGGCGCTTCTTCGACGAGTCGCTGCCGGATGTGGCGCCGCGCTGGGAGTTCGGGGACGCGCTCTTCTGCGGGTGGACCGCGGGCGTGCTGCACCTGATGGCCGGGGCCGCGCTGCTCGCCTCCTGTGCGAACCTGCCCAACCGTCACCCGCCCGCCTCTCCGGATCGTCTGCAGCCAGGACCGAGATCGGAGTACGTCTGAAATCCGCAGACTCGAACGCTTGTCCCCAACCTTTATTGGGCCGATTAGTTAAGGCGCACCCAACGAAAAAAGGAAATCCATCCTCAAATAACAATGATAAACTTTCCTTATTCACAGTGTGATGAAATATGGGCCTGTTCAGGTGGACACAAATCCAAAAAGATCAGAAATAGAAGCTTGTAGATCAGCCGCTGCACTTTGCATTACATCACACACTAACAATATCACAAAGATATTCTTACTGAAATAATAATGCTCTCATTTACAAATCTAATCGCTGTTATAGCTCGATGAAGAAATAAACTGTACATTTTTTTGCAGTAAATAAATAATGGCTTTTGTGAAAATGACAAAATGTAAAATGTAATTATTTTCCATCGCTGGGAATTCCTAGTTCCAAGTAATAATTCACACAATTCATAAATTTCTTCAAACTTGTAAATGGCAAAGGCAAAACAATGTGTTAAAGAATTGCTTCAAAAACCTTCACCTCTTCTGTTGTTCATTTTTGGTTTTGTTTTTAAATAATTACATTACGTATTTGATTTTATAATGAGCCACCATCTGTACATTGTCTGAGGCGCTTATCCTCACAAGGGTTGCAGGAGTGCTGGAGCCTATCCCAGCTATTTCCAGGCGGGAGGCGGGGTACACTGAACTGGTCGCCAGGGCACACATAGACAAAAACCATATGGAGTCACATTCGCACCTACGGACAATTTAGAGCCTTCATTGTTCCACCTGATCATGAATACCTAAATGATCTCAAAACCAAATTCACGAAATGTATTTTAAAAGTGCAATACAAAAGAAAGATTTTGAGGCATTGAAGTGGTGGAGCCGAATATGTTTTATTTTCATTTTTGCAGTTTCCTGAAACCCCACCTGGGCCTCTCAACATGACCACGTTTACCTCAAATGTGATTGTCACGTGTCTTTTACTCTGCCGTTGTGGAGCAGATCCACGAGATTTGGGAAATTATTTTGGAAAACCAGAAGAGGGAGATGCTAGAATTGACCAAAAAGCAGGGCGACGCCCCTAAAAACGTTTTATGACGTGTCATTGTTTCTGCTTGCGTGGCTTTGATGGCTTCAGTCATCTTCATTGACGTAACACATGACGGCAGCAGTAAATAAACTCAAAAGCAACATTTTCATTTGAAATATTTGATCTTCTTATATAAAGGAAGATGCAACCAAACTGATTGGATAATGACCCAAAACACACTGAAACGAGCGACCAGTTTGCAGCGAATGTTTGTGCAAAATTCTATTGCAATCCAACACTCTATTTTCTTATTCACTTTAGTGCACATCTGTTCCAATACTTTTGCTCACCTACAAATCTTGCGTATCCGATCCAGATGAAAAAAATGAACTGTCGATCTGGTCTCACTTTTGTCTGTTTAAAGTCTACAGCAAAAAAAAAAAAAAAAAAGGAATCGGCCTCATTGTTCCAAAACGCTTACTTACAGGGAGTGTGTAGTGTACTCTCTCTATCTTTCTATCTGAAGCCAAATTATGTCTGAATAGAGAGGTCGCAGGTCAAACGTGATCGCTCAAAGCGACCACCCCGGTGCAACACCTCAACATAAAAGCGCTGCTTTAATTGCTCTTTTCCTGAACGGGACAATGGAGTTTATAAACAAGAAGTGAAGCATCCACCTCACATTGTTCACCTCATTGGCTCTCATCAGCAGCCAAACGGCCGCAGGGCTCAAGTCGCAGGTCTCGGTCTGTGAGGTCGTGAGGCTCACGCTCGTTCGTGCTACTACATTGCTTCGCTGAAATCATACATCAAACCTATTTTCTCTACTTAGCTGGATTTGATCTGAGCTCCACTCGGACCGGTCGCCGGTCAATCACACGCAAACAACCATTCCCACTGTATAATTTAGACTGGTCTTTGTTTAACCGCGGATGCATGTTTTCGAAATGTGGGAGGAAGTCCTGAGAAAGTCCACGCGAGCACAGGGAGAATATGCAAAAAAATGAAAATGACACACAGGAAGGCCAGAGCTGAGACTCAAACCCAAAATCTAAAGTGTCTGTGAAGCAGGCATACAGAGCCTTGCAGCTACTAGATAGCACCATATGACTGCGAGGCTTCAGTGCATCGTAACTTCAAATTAACCAACAAGTACAAATTCATCACTATTCATAAAAAAAGACTGACTTGTTTAAAAAAAAATTCCCGCTGTTTTATTAAGATAAACTTCAAAAGTGAACAAAAATGTTTAACGCGCTGACATAGGATAGGCTCCAGCACCGAGGCAAACCGTGTGAGGATAGGTGGTACGAAAAATGATAGAAAACGATACAATAAAGAAATAACGGGTGATTTTACAACTGAGACTGACGCTGAGCATATGGTAAATTGTGTTCTTTGTGAAACAAAAATAGCGATTTGTATCAGAATACTTGGTTGCACCGTGGAGTAGCCGGAAAGCATTGGCCTCACACTTGTGCGGTCCTGGGTTCAATTTCGGCTCCGCCTGTTTCTCCCCCCTCTAAATTGCCCGTAAGTGTGATTGTGATTGGGACTGTTGTCAGTCTCTATGTGCCCTGAAATTGGCTGGCAACCAGGTGAGGGTGTACCCCGCCTCCTGCCTGTTGATAGCTGGGATAGGCTCCAGCACTCCTGCCACCCTCGTGAGGACAAGCGGCTAAGAAAATGGATGCATGGATCAGAAAACTTAATTAAAACACTGTATGATCAACGTGTCAGAGTACAGATTTTTTTGTAACGTAAGACCTGATAAAATGAAATATTTGTTGAATAGTCAGTCAGGACTGCTAGGAATGCAGTTGTCAATGTCCTTTAACCATCATTTCTGTCAAATTCATCAAATTTTTGTTTGTACATTAAGGACAAAAGTCCGATTTTTGTTTGAATTATTCATTTAAAAAAAGCACATACAAGCAATCATTTTTCCTCATGTTTTTAAAATTGCATGGTGAAAGTTGCAGCGGGGCTACTAGTGTGGACTGAATGGGTGGCAACAATGGGGAAATGAAATGTCAGTATTTAGTGGTTGGCAACATGTAATTTAAAAACAAAAACAAACGATGAACTAGTTCAGGGTTTGAATTATGAACTGAACTAGTTCATTTTCGGAATGGTGAACTGAACTTTGAACGAGCTCATGTAGAAAATGAATTTTCCCAAGCCTGTTGAGTGACATCGACAACGTGGCCAGTTAGAGTTTTTGCTGATTGTAACTAGGTTCTAATTTTCTATTGGTGTGTTTCACTATAGTGTGTAAAAAAGAGCTGAAAATCTTTTTTTTCTTTTTTTCCCCTACACATGACTATCTGAAGCTTACTTGTAACTCTAATTATGACCACTTGCAACTGTAAAAATTTTAAAAATCATGGCTTGGGGCAGTCGTGTGCCAAAGTGCCATTGTAGAAGCTCTGCAATGGAGAAATCCAGCGGCTAACCCAACACTACTAAAGTGTGGTATCTCCCGGCTCGGGGCCGGTCAGTCTCTTATAGAAGCGGCGCCAGGATTGAACAGTCTTTCCAGACCAGATCCAGAAGCCGGAGGTTATCCCAACGATCATGGTCATCAAGTACTTGATCATGAACATGGTGAAGTCCGGCATCAGTGGGGCAAAGTTTTCCGACGGGCATGGCAGAGCAAAGCGTTTGCAGGTCTGCATCCGCCATGTGAACTCCCACCGCGGACGCAGGGCCTGTTCGTAGAAGTGGCAACCCACCACAGTGGTGGCGGGCAGCGTGTACAGCACGCTGAACACGCCGATCCGCACCATCAGCTTCTCGAGCTTTTCCGTCTCAGTGCCGCCAAGCTTCATGATGGTGCGGATGCGAAAGAGCGACACGAAACCAGCCAGCAGAAAAAACGTGCCCACGAGGAGGTAGACAAAGAGCGGAGCCAGCACAAAGCCCCGCAGGGCATCCACGTCGTACACACCCACATAGCACACACCGGTCAGAAGGTCGCCCTCCACCTGCCCCATGGCCAAGATGGTGACGGTTTTCAACGCCGGCACTGTCCAGGCCACCAGGTGGAAGTACCGCGAATGGGCCTCGATGGCTTCGTGACCCCACTTCATCCCTGCCGACAGGAACCAAGTGAGGGACAGGATCACCCACCAGATGGAGCTCGCCATGCTAAAGAAGTAGGACACGATGAAGAGAATGGTGCAGCCCTCTTTCTTGGTGCCCTGAATCACCATCTTATAACCGTCCGCCTTGAACTTGTCCACACAGACGACTTTGTCCTCAAGCAGGAAACCGGTGACATAAACGAGTGCCACCATGAAGTAGCAACTTGAGAGAAAGACAACAGGTCTCTCTGGGTATCTAAAGCGCTGTGCATCTACCGCGTATGTGAGCACAGTGAAGAGTGTGCTGAGGCAGCAAAGGCCAGCCCAGACGGCGACCCAGAGCCGCCCGAACTTTAACTCCTCCTCCGTGAAATACAGCAGTCCATTGGGTGCGGAGACCTCGCAGGGGGCACCGCAGTCCTTGGCACCAAGGAAGCGGTAGCTGAGGTAGGCTGGCACCTCGAGCTGCGAAGGGCAGGAAAAGGCCGGGTTCCTTGAGGTGTGCGACGGAAAGTTCCACAGCTTCGCGAGGTCCGGCGTCGGAGTCGCTGTCGGACCACTGGTGTTCGATGTGTTCTGCCCCACGCAGATCTCACCGGCACTGTGCAAAGGGAAGTTCTCACAGCGCAGCCTCTCGGGCCACTGAAAACCAAATTTATTCATCAGCGCTTCACAGCCCTGCCGGGCCCGTTCACATAATGTCCTGCAAGGGGGGATGGCCCGCTCCAGAACTGTGCACACTGGTGCATACATGGAGCACAAAAAGAACTTAAGGTCTGCCGAGCACTGGACTTTGACGAGGGGGAAGAACTGGTGTACTTCCAGCCCGGCGTCTTCTTGGTTGGCATGGCCCAGCAGGTTGGGCATGATGGTCTGATTGTAAGCAATATCGATGCACAGCGGGATCGAGATGGCTTGGCAAAATCCATGTTCCGGGATGGAAAAACCCTTCTGTTCTTGAGATGAGCCTGGCGGGATGAGCAACGGTAAAGCGTAGCTCACCCACCAGGGCCAGATCCCCCTCGTCGACATGATGGTCCAGTCCACCCAAAGGAGGGAAAAGTAGTTCCCCTTACCAGCTCGTCACTGCTGTATTTCCCGAATAAGTGTCTCCGCCACGCTTCACTCGTGCACGCCTTGCATCTCCCGCGGCTTTCAGATGCAAAGTTGTCTTTGTCGCTCAATGGGAAGCTCTGCAGTTCTGTATTGGTTCTTTTTCCCTTCTTTAATCCTCCGTGAATCTCAAGCTTGGTGGTCGGTTTCCAGGCTTCCCCCATCCTCTCCGACATGGGGGCACGGACAAGGAGGGTGCGTTGAGACTTAGTCTGCCTTCCACCAATTAGATGATTTGTTCACCCATTTCTTGTCACCGATTGGCTTAGGAGGCGGGGCTACGGGCAGTGATGGGCAGAACAGAAGCTCTGCCGCCTTAAGAATGACCTGATGGATGACTTTGAATTCTTGTGTATTGGAGTTCAACACGCAAAGATCACCAAGACTCTTCGGACTAACACAAAAGATGGCCAAGATCCACAAGAAACCGGACTGCTCAACAATGGAGAGGAGGATTAAGATGAGGAGGTGCTGTGGGTTGTTCAAACGCAGCTCGGAGGATTAAAAAGGGTCTCACGGCACAGCAGACTTACCCCCAACTCAAGTTTTCTTTCATCTGAAATGAACGAAATGAAATTGTGTACATATGTTCATTAGATAGCATTATAGCTGTAAGCAGGCAGAGCAAAATCCTAATATCCATCGCACTCAAAATATTTCTCAAAAAGTCACAATAATTATTGTTTTTTAACTCAACAAAAACTTTAAATTGCATTAATTGATCAAAGATGGCACGGTGGATCAGCTGGTAAAGCATTGGCCTCACAGTTCTGAGGACCTAGGTTCGATCCCGGACCCACCTGTGTGGAGTTTGCATGTTCTCCGTGTGCCTGCGTGGGTATTTCTCTGGGCACTCCGGTTTCCTCCCACATTCAAAAAAAAAAACATGCAACATTAATTGGACACACTAAATTGCCCCGAGGTGTGATTGTGAGTGTGACTGTTTGCCTCGATTTGGCTTGCGATTGACTGGAAACCAGTTCAGGGTGTACCCCGCCTCCTGCCTGTTGACAGCTGGGATAGGCTCCAGCGCTCCCCGCGACCCCCCTGAGGATAAGCGGCAAAGAAAATGGATGGATGCATTGTTCTGAAAATAATATCTGAATATCATTTTTATATGGGAGCAATTTATACTGCGAGCAAACGTGAACAATTCGGTTGCCAGCGTCACATTCACCACCGACTCAGTAATTGATCAAAAGAAAATTGCAGTTTTGGTGGGACTACTGCACGTGAATACACAGCTTTGTGTCGTCATCAAGACATCGCTTAAAACAGAAAAGTTTCACAGATGTTTTGCCACTTTTTAACCGTGAAGTTTGTACATCGGAGGAATTCGTTTTCGTTTGTCTGTCGGTGTTAATCCAGTTTTTAAAAGATTCAGCACAGTCATGTTCAGGTGTATTTATATTTTAAAGTTTGTCTTCAATCAATGTATTACAATACTTGGGAATTCTTTCATGCATACTCACATTAGTGCATGTGCAAGAAGAAACAATTGCCAGCGCAACTGGTACCTGTGACCTCAACGAACTGAAAGGAGCATCATCATCAATAAGCATTACGAGTAAGATATGTTTTAGTTTGTCCTCTGATCCTATTCAACCTACAACACTAGGGTTTAAATAAACTGTCGGGAAATGTACGTAGACGCAAAACTGAGAACATCCTTCACAAGGGGTTGTTGCACAGTTGAAGCTACTTTATCAATAACTCCCCTTAAAACAAATGACAAGCTGCAAGAAAAGAGGCCCAGATGGACTCTGGGACAGCAAGGAAACTTGTGCTCTAGCGTCCCGTCAGTAGGAAGACTGCGAAATCAGATAAATGAGATCAAATGCGAGGCAAGAATGAGGACAAAGACGCTCAGAGGCGTGAAAAGAACTTCCAGGGGCCTCCTTCAGACGTTCAGAATTTAACAGTGCGGGGGAAACCTCGTGCGGGTCCAGTGCGGGACGACAAAACCCCGGCAGAACCCACTGACGGGAGAGGGTCCTTCCTCAAAAGTGAACCACATCAACGTTTCAACATGAAGTTTTTCCACATGTTCAATGCGACACTTTAGGCTGCCTCTCAAACAGCAAACAAACCAAAATAGCCAGCATAGAAGTTCGTCACAGCAACACGCCACACAAGCTTAAAAATAAAATACGATAAAAACAATTGAAATCAAACTTGTTACAAACTTCAGAGGGCAAAAATCAAAGGCTGATGTTTATTTATGTCGACATTGTTTGAGCGTCGTTAATGAGTTTTTGTCTACGGGCGAGATCAGAGAACAGCCGAAAAAACAAAACGCGCAGTAAAATATTCACACAAAAGCTTCTTCCCCTTTTATCCTTCCGAAATTTGCGCTGCGTTCTGTCAATCAGAAGAATTAATCTAATGGTAATGTATTAATTAATCCTCCCGTTCCAGGAAAACAACTTTTTCACACATTTGTTTGACATTGCCGACAAGTTTTACAGGATGAACAAACAAGCAAAAACTTTGTTTTGACACGTATAACGTTAAAATTGTGCACAAGGGAAAGTTGCGTCAATGGCATGGAAATAAAGTTTGTCAAGAGGTCGCAGGTTTCATTTCTTCATTGCGCAAGCTCATAACTCGAAAATGCTCGGCTATCAAGTGGAATTGCAATCACTTCAGTGTGAGCGTGTGCTCCTTGTTTACTCTTCTTTAACTTTTTCACTGAGCTCCACATTCACGTTTTCAAATCAAATCCGCACGGAATGAAGCACCCCGATCAGTGTTTGAATCTGCTCTGGTCAAAGGCACACCGAAAACATGACTTCATTTTTCTGCTTTCCATATTTTGTTGTGGCAAAAGCTGTACGGTATTTTGGGTTCCCTGTTCCAGTTTGCTGTTTCAATTGGTTTATTTCTCATTGCAAGGTTGGCTGTTTTTTTTTTTTTTTTTTTTTTAATACTTTTATGTATTCTGAGCTGAGGTCTTAGTGTAGTTCTGCAGCTAGCTAACACTTCTCTGAATGAGAGGCAAAGTATTTTTGCGTCACCCTGTTTCTACGTCATAACAGTTCATTCAAAGTACTTCAAACACAGGATTACCTCCATTATGATCCACCTAATTTTAGTCTGATAGCTAAAGTCAAAGGAGTACAAATGAAAATCATGCAATCGTGTCACTTTTGCAGACATTTTAAACCTTCAAGCGACATAAACACTGCAGTAACACATACTGCACAGTACAAAGAGAAGATGAAAGAATACTCACAGGTCCAGGAAAGTATTATCTCTGCTTTGTAGAACTGCTGGTGTTTAAAAGTTTACTTCTTGACATTGAAGTGTGCCTGTGTCATGCTACTGCCACCAAGGGTCCATTTGTTTGTCTCGCAGGCTTTGCAGATTGTTTTTCTGTCATTTACTGAGATGCTTTGCTCCTATGGAGCGCAGACGCCTCGGCAATATTAAAGTAGGTTTATTTTCCACACAAATTAGATTAATTATTCATAACGACTCTTGGGGACAGGATTGACGTGCGGCTAAGAGATGCTAATAGACGCTAAGAGAGGAAGCGGTAAAATTAGATATGCAGTCATTCTTCTGGGGAGTTTGTCGCATCCAACAGAAATTTCACAAAACTGTTGGAGAAACCTGCCTCTGTTATTTTCCCATTACAGTATTGTTTATATACGCAGGTGGGAGTTTGAAACTGTCCCGCGAATTGTCTGTCTTCTCTTGCCATTCCCCTTGAATACACGCAAAATCTTTTTCTTTGAAGGCTCCTGGGGGAATCTCCAAAAAGTGAACGCATAAAGCAGCACAGGAACGAAAATACACACTAAACAAAAGTCTAGGCACGGGCGCTCGATGTACACCTGCAAAAACACAGACAGTACACTGATGGCTTGAGAAATGTGTTTATTTAATTGCGTGACCATATCTTAAATCATCTTTCCACAGTGAAATTAATGGTTATGCCATTCATTTTTTTTCAGCCAAAAAAAAACAAAAAAAAAAAAAAAACACAATGCTAAATGATTGTAATGAATTTGTAATGTTTTGCTTCAATTCAATGGGCATTTGAATTTGGCTTGTGTCATGTGTGTTCTGGCCACCTGGGAGCAGTATAATAAAGGCAAAAACACTCACGAAGAAGACTTTCCCAACGGAGTCCATCAGCTGTAGAAATATTATTCCTTTTTTTGACAATGGATAAAGAAATTATACAGGGAGCATTGTTATATTGTCTGGCTATACGTGTTGCTCCACTGATGTTGTTCAAATATTCATTGCTTGAAGGTCACAACACAGATAATACCTGTCAGTCCATCCATCCATTCTCTGCACTGCCTACCCTCAAAAAAGGTCAGAGGTGAGCAGGAGCCTATCCCAGCAAACTTTGACTGACAGGTGGGGTACACCCTAAACTGGTCCACAACCAATTATAAACAAAACAATCATTAACATCTATTGCCGGAATTCACAAGTCAGGTGACTCACAACGGAAGGAGCCACAACCAATTATAAACAAAACAATCATTAACATCTATTGCCGGAATTCACAAGTCAGGTGACTCACAACGGAAGGAGCCACGTTACCTTCACAAATACACTTTCCCTTTTCTCTGAAAATGTGTGCTTAATCATTCATTTATTTGTGTCAGGCAAGCTACTCATACATTTTTTTTTAAAAGGGGCTGGTATCGTTCATAACTTGATATACATGTTTTTTTTATGAGATTATTCTTGCCCTATGTCAAAATTGCATATTATTTGTGCATGAAAAAAAAAAATCACAACGTTAAGGTGGAAGTGATTGCTGATTGCTCATCTGAGGCTGAAGACGTCACCAAAACCTGGCATTAGGCAGAAATGAAGGTTTGACTCGCTGGCTTGGATTGAGGGTGTCGCTGAACTCCGTCTCCAGATGGATGCCGGGCACCTTGAAGATGGACACGGCTGGGAAAAGAAACGAAGTTGACATGGGATGCTCAAAGATCACGACGACCAGTACACGATGAGGTCGACTCTTACTGTCCCTCAGGTGCATGACGGGTGGCGGCAAGGTATTAAAATACAGGTGTTGCAGGGCATCTGGCGCCGAGATCCGGTCTGCGGGCGCCAGTTTGAGCATCTTCTGAACTAGGTCTTCGGTTTTGTACGGCAGTCGACTCAACCTGAACCAGATCAACCCGACCCGCTTAGATAACCCGCAATGTCACCAGAACGCTAGTTAGAATACCAGGGCCTCGTAATTTATGCGCAGTGAGCCTGCACATTAGTGTTACACACGTTTCTTTTGGGGCTTTTCCTTTCTCACCTTTTCCACACAGAGCGAATCGGCCTCACTTTATGGGGAAGAGGCCAATCTGTAACAGCAAAAATCAGAGCAAAACATTTCAACGCTTCATTACAACAGCCACCCGAAGCGAAGATAGCGAATATCTGTGTCTGGGGAGCACGCAGGAAGTGAAAATGAGAAGACCAGACTGACCTGGCTGATAGTTGGGCAGGCGGCTGATTCCGGGCCAGCTCTCCTCTGATGGGATTCCAAGCACCTGCAGGGGCACAAAGTGAACGGTTTTGTCAAGGATCACCTCTCCTGTATCTGTGGCATTGGAGCTCGTGTCTAGCCAAGTTAAAAAAATTCACGTCTTTATTTTTATCAAAGTTCTCCCCACCATCCAGATTTTCTGGAGCTGGTCGGACACATCTGTGACTCCTGGAAAGGCCGGCGACCCTTCCAGCATCTCTACGAAGATGCAACCGGCGCCCCTGGACACACATGGAAGTAATTGCGAGTCACGGGTCTCAAGTCTTAACGTCAAGCAGCCATCCTATGGTAGTATTTCTTTCGGCTTGTCCCGTTAGGGTTCGCCACAGCGTGTCATCTCAGATGAACGCTCATATTTGTTTTGCACAGTTTTTACACCGGATGCCCTTCCTGACGCAACCCCTCTTGGGGAGTGGGGAGGCCTCAGTGAGAAACTAATTGCTGAAAACGTGCATACGCTGAGAACTAAGTATTGTAGTACTCATTTGTAGAGATGTCGTGATCAAATGAAGAGTTTGTTTTCAAAACGAGACATCGGCATTTTTTTCAGATTTACGAAAACTCGCGCCAAAATTATCCGGATAATTTTGGCGCGAGTTTCGTAAATCTGAAAAAAATGCCGATGTCTCGTTTTGAAAACAAACTCTTCAAATGTTTTTCACCATTTCAGTTTTGCTGTCATTTTTGGGGTGTAGCTCACATGGGGCACAGAAGCACACTTGGGCACCCGGGATGATTCAAAAACCTCTCCCCAACCATTGAAGGACTTGAGCGCCTTGGTTCGCATCAGCGGTTATGCGGCGCATTCGTAACGTGCTGTTAACTACGTAAGTAAGCCGGCACTCATAAAAGGCATCTGCCCTTTGGTGAGTGTTTTCTGTTTTATTTAATTTGATCTCAATTGTGTTCTGACCAATGATTCAAAGCTAGAACTCACCAGATATCCAGAGCAGTCGAGTAATCTGTCGATCCCAGCAGGACATCAGGTGGTCGGTACCACAACGTCACCACATCCGAGGAGAAGCTCTGACAGGGGATAGATTTGGAACGAGCCAGACCTGCACGTGGAATCAAAAAGTGGGTCTCTATCATCACAGCAACGTGACATGCAGCAGGGAAAGACCACGTGTGGAAACCAACCAAAATCGGCCAGTTTGAGTTCTCCCAAGTAGCTGATGAGCAGGTTCTGAGGCTTCAGGTCTCGATGGAGGATTCGGCGATCATGGATGAAGGTGAGACCACGCAGCAACTGGAACATGAAGACCTACGAGGAGAAGATCCATTTCCTCTGATCTAGACTCCTGTGGCCAGCCTGAACGTTCTATCGGGACTCATACCCGCACATTGTGAGAGTGTAGACCTCCCGGATGCTGGTTCATGTACTGGGCCAGGTCCGTCTGCTGCAATCACAAGCATGAACAAGTGAACGTCTGCCGGTGCCTGAGGCCCGTGAACCCAGTGCATGCTGCGGGTCGGGCGAGGGCATCTCACCACATATTCGAAGACGAAGGTGAGCGAGTCTCTGGCGTGAATGATGTCGTGCAGGAGGACGATGTTGGCGTGCTTCAGGCCTTTGAGCAGCGAGGCTGCGCACGCACGAGCACACACAAACACACACGTGGACACAGAAGAAGCGTTCTATTGTCACGCTGTCAATGAATCTGAATATTCGACACTGACACCGACACACACTGGATCAGTCAAAGGGGAGCGGGGCAGGGGGTCTTGGATTGACACGTGCATACTCCCTCTAAAAGTACAACGGAGACAATTCTTTTAGTTTTGCTGTGGGCCAAAAACAAGTTGGGTTCGACAATAAAGGACGAAGTTTGTGCTCGAGAGCCACATTTGATTGTTAAAAAGGACACACAGGCCTGGGCGTCTGTTAATGAGGTTTAAAAAATATATATATATAAATATGTGGTACAGTTTATTTTATTGATTATATATTAATTCTCATTGGTGAAGTTAATACTTTATTTATATTTGATTTCAATCGAATTAATTGAACTACAAATTCCAATAAATTAAATTATGAAGTATGTATGTAAAATTATAAACTGTTTTTGAAATACAATGATAACAATTCTATCATTCCTAATTCCTTTTACTGATTTTATTTTATTTTTCTATGTACAGGTACAATCAATAAAGTACAACTAGATAAATGAATTAAAAAAAGAATAAATACATTTTAAATACTGGGGGACTTATGTGCAGGGACCGTTGGTTCAATTCCTGCACGTAGGTGGAGAAGATTTTTTTTACATTCCATTAAATTGTACTGAATGTAAAGTTATTTACTCATAATTTTTTTTTTTTTATTTAGGGCTGTCAAAGTTAAAGTACAAATTCATGATTAATTCCAACAAAATTACTTACAAAATGAATGTATTTACTCAGATCGATCACACAATTTATTTTGACCACACATGCCGCTTTACCTTAAAGGTCCACTGTCACGAAATGCATGATTTTTAGTATGTTATTAATCAAAAAGAGGCAGCCGGAATGGACCCATCCATTTTTCACCACACAGCATGATTTTGACGTGTATGGCTTTCTGTAACTCCCGCCGTGAAAATCCTCTCGAGGGATTTGTTTTCGAGAAGAAGCAGGAAGTGACGCTAAGGGCAGTACTGCACTCAGGCGGGCTCGTGTGTTTCTACTAGTTTTATCTGCTGGAAGGTAGCCCTTTGTTCCATTGTGTTAACAAAAATGCCATCTCATTGCGTTGCTGGATATTGTTCAATTTACACTTCATACTTTTAAAAAAGACCCAGATCATCGTGAAAAATGGATTGCACAGGTGCAAAGGACGAGAGCTTCATGGGTGCCAAATGACAGGTAGGTGTGTATTCAGCTATTGAAAAAAATAATAGCTGGCCCCGGACACCGAAGATAGGCTAAAGGCCTCCGCCCCCACCGAAGCTCGGCTAGAGGCCTCCGCCGCCTGAAAGCTCGGCTCGCGGCCCGCTGCCGGAGCTCGCTCAACAGACTCTGCGCCATTCCCGTCCGAAGAACCAGCCGCGGCTGCCGGCCCGGAGCTTCTGGGGGCTTTTGTTTACGCACTTATGTCGCACGTAGGCCTCCGAGTAGGCAGACTCCGCATCATTCCCCCCGAAGAACCATCCGAATATTCATCATTTTTTGCAGCCACAGGTTCAAATCTGTATGGAAGTATTCCTCCGTCTTCCCGATCAGCCGATACTGCTATTTCTTCATCAGATGAGAATAAAGCCGAGAAATCAGCAGTGGGCATAATGGTGTCTCATGTAATCGAGTGCTTGGAACGGCACAGTACACGTCACATACGCCGACGTAGATAATGTGACTCGCGAAAATGGCAGCGCCCCTGAAAATTTGGAATTGTCAACAAAAATCTTCTGAAAACACTATAAAATGAGACAGGATTTAACATCACATTGTCAAAATAGGGTACATATTACATGACCTATTGGATACACTGTTCATGCAAAGCACTGGATTTCTCCTTTAAATAAAAATACCATCTCAAAGCAAAATGTGGTAGAATGTGTGGTATATTTGCCACCTGTTGATAATCACGATTCAAGTGTGATCAATCTGATTAAAAGCAATCAATTAGCAGCCCTAATTTTTGTGCTAAACACCTAAATCAATGTGAAACACACAAGTAGTGGCATGTCAAAGGGCGAGTACTGTACAATTTGTTTATCCTACGTGGAGGGTGTGTGCGTGTGTGTGTTGCTTATTACCTTCTCTAATGGCAGTGAACGGAACGCCCTCCTCTGTCTTTGTCTGGATCACCTTCAGCGCCACAAGCTGCCCGTTGATCCTCCACAAGCCAAGAAAGAATCCTCATCATCATCATCCTCATCATCATCATGAGGATCATCATAAGAATATATGCCTGTGTAAATGTACGCTCCAATTGAATGAGCAGCTACTGTTTGTGTTTAGCTTAACATTGATGCTAGTTTCGTTAGCCTGTCGATGACATATCGCATTTGTGTTAGCATCAAGCCAGCAGACGTTCCAAAGATGTTGGTGGTTTTAATTCAATACAAAATTTGTAATTCCTTTTGTCTTTAGAATAGTTTTACTGTAAAGTTCAACTGGGACTTGACATTACTGACAGTAGAAATTCCTCCATCCAATTTTCTTTGTCGCTTATCCTCACAAGGAGCGCAGGGAGTGCTGGAGCCTATCCCAGCTGTCAACGGGCAGGAGGCGGGGTACACCCTAAGCTGGTTGCCAGCCAATTTGCTGTGGGCCAAAACAAGTCGGGTTCGACAATAAAGGACGAAGTTTGTGCTCGAGAGCCACATTTGATTGTTAAAAAGGACACACAGGCCTGGCAACATAGAGACAGACAACAGCTGCACTCACAATCACAACTAGGGGCAATTTAGAGTGTTCAATTAATGTTGCATCTTTTGGGAATGTGGGAGGAAACTGGAGTGCCCGGAGGAAACCCACGCAGGCATGGGGAGAACCTGCAAACTCCACACAAGCAGGTCCGGGATTGAACCCGGCACCTCAGAACCGTGAGGCCAACGCTTTACCAGCTGATCCACCGTGCTGCCCAGTAGAAATTCATTTTTATTTTTTTGACTGTTGTTGAATTTGTACATTTCAAAGTCTCAACCTTTTTATACTTTTACTTAACTGGACGCGTTGAAATAGTGCAAAATTAGGCCTCGTTTTACCTTGTATGTACAGAGTGTGGGTACTTTTGCTACCTTTGCAGTAATCACATCAAGCACCTTAAAATTTGACAGCCAGTCATGTGACCTCTGACCTGCTGATGCCTTTATAAACGGAGGCGTATGAGCCTTCACCAAGTTTCTCCAGGCTCACGTACGAGTTGGCCGTTCCAAACTGAAGACCTGGTTTCTGTTCCCAAACACACACACACACACACACATGCTATTGTAACACAGGCCTCTCGTTCAGTGGTGCCCCTAAACGTCACCTGAGTCGCGAAATTGACGACGGGTGTCAGCTGACCCAGATAAAGGCGTCCTGGCAGTTTTTCTGGCTCCACGGGTCACTGTTACTACGCCCTCGTTGCACCCGAAGCCGTCGCATCTGCAGTGTGTGGAACCAGTGAGGCTGCGGGCCAGAACTGTCCGGATCCAGCTGGGCCATGCAGGCACAAAGTTGAAAAAAACATCTTCAAATTTCTTTTCCTGTGAAGTTAAACAATGGAAATTTGGAAAGTCACTTGCCCAAGTGTTTAGGTGGCGACATTGTAGATGCCACATTATGGTAGCAAAGCGCTACTTTGATCTAAATGAACTTCCCCAATTCTCTTCAACGTAATTTATTGGCATCAAGATGCCACAAGATGGCGACAAAGTTATACTTTTATTGCTTTGACAATTAAAGTGTTTCGGGCACTAACAGAGAATTGGTCAAAAACAAAATCTGCCAATTGGTGAATTCGTGAATACGCGAGTGTTCACTGTATTAAAAATTGGAAACTTTACAGTCTTTGCAGACAAATGCAGAGAACATTAAGCAGCCGAAAGCACATCGGAAGCACTCAACCAGTGTGGTTAGCGGATACCTCAGCCACCGGCAGCGATGAGGAACTCTTGCTCTCCTTGACGCTCCTTTCCTCCATTGTCAACACCTCCACCTGTCCCCCCTCCCATTCCTCTCCTTCTCCTGACCCCGCAACCCCCTCATTCTCCGCTCCCTTGCCACAGCAGCACCTCCTCATCCAGCGGGCCAAGACGTCCATCGCTGCTTGTTCTTCTCCCGCGGCTGCTCATATGACCAACATGCTGTCTGGAGGAGAGCAAAAACAGTCCCATGACTACTGCTTCACCCCCCCCCTCCCCCCACTTCACTTCCCCCCTGGCAGGAGAACAAAAGTGTCATTCAACATGCAGGATTTTGCTGCTCTCCAGTGGACGCAGCCAAGAACTTCCCTCAAATGCACCATTTTCTATCCCACTTGTCCAATGTCCAGTGGTGGAAAGTAATCAAGTAGTACAACTACTTCAGTACTGTCTATTCATCACATTTCCTTTCCGCTTCTCCTCACTAGGGTCAAGCTGAAACCTATCCCAGCTATCTTTGGGTGAGAGGCAGGGTCCAACCTCAAGTGGTCGCCGGCACATAAAAATAAAACAATCAATGACACGTACGATAAATTTAGTCTGGAATTTAAGCTCCCTTGCATGTTTTTGAAATGAGGGAGGAAAACGGAGTATGCGGAGAAAACCCGTGCAGCCACACAGAGTACATGTAAACTCCACACTGCCGACACCGGATTTGAATTTACCTGCAGATTAGCGTCTTCCTATAAACTAACACGTGTTTTGGGTTCGTCAGAGGAAGCAAGAGTACACGTAGAAAATCCTGACAAGAACGTGGAGAACATGCAAACACCACAAAGGAAGCCCTGAGCCAAGATTTGAACCCATATCCTCTCCACTTGTCTGCCTCAATTCCAATATTTGGGAAATTATGTGATGGGACCATGAGAGGACAGTATGACAAAATATAATTTAGAGTTAATACGCAGTTTAAGTTAGTGTGTAGTTGCTGTCACAATCATGAGACTGGATTTGCTGTTAGCCAGTTGTGTGTTTTGTAACATTTCAACGTGATTAAATGTCGTACAAGTAATTGGTGTTAATAGCGATATAAAAAAAAAAAAAACAGCCGTACCATTACAGCGAGCTGCATGGCGACTGATGTGCTGAAAGATGAAACACAGTTGACTTACACTCAGTGCAAAAACCTGTCATTTTCTTTTATTATTTTAATATCACAGTTGACCTTTAGTGATATTGCACAGCTTAGCCAGGACAGATAGAGGGCTCTTGCACCGACATCACCGAAATCACGTGACTAGCCATATTGCCGGTCAAACAGAGCATTGCTCAATGCTAAGTCCGTTAACACGAAACAAAAATACGTCTTGTAGCACAACGTCCAGAGTTTTGTCCGATACCATTAAACATTTAGAACGTGGTAATAAACGAAGGTACGTGGAAAAATGAGAGACACTTGCCATAGAGGATCCGTATATTTAATGCCGAAGTCGATGTTATCGCCGATAAGAAAGTGGACTGCTAACCCGCTTCTGCCTGTCTTGGACAACTGGAAATACACATGGATCTGGTGAGTAAGTATTCGTGATTTACACGGAAAAGTTTGAAAGCGTATAAAAGTCTGGACGCATAGAAATACTTTGCTGGATCTGTTCTCAATCAAGAATAAATCCCACATAGTAATGGAGGCACTCAAATTTTTTTTTTTTTTTTTCAATACAAACACCAATATCTAAATTAATGACCCCTGGTTTTACACCAACACAAATTCATTAACTATGATTGGAAAAAAAGAGGACAGCGAGTCGGCTCCTCTGTACACGGAAGCGTATCGCTGCCACACGTAAACCTCTCCATGACAGGTGGTTTATTTTCTTTTTTAAAGTACACATTGTTCTCAAATGAGTCAATTTGGTATTATACAGTAAATACTCTTTGGTAATTTGAGATTGAGAAGAACATTTCCTACCTGAAAGTGATCGCTACACTGGCGCGTGTATTTGGTTGGGCACCATCCATCACGTAGAATTGCCGAAATCCATCGATCTTTTCTGGTCTTTTCAGCTGGTTTGCTATCGAACGATCTCTTTGAATATCGCTCTCGTCTGGTGTGACACCCAACAGCACAACAAGTCTCGGGTATTGTAAATATTTTCCTCCGGTTCAATGTCTCCCACAATATCGAGCAGCTCTGTTTGACCGGCAATACGGCGCCATGAAAATGGTGATGTCACGTGCACGAGCTCTATAGCACTTTCTAATGTTCCAGAGCCATTCTTGGTTCGATAGTGATCACTGCATTTTCCTCTTTACCGTCATCAGAATCTTTCTGTGTGGGAATCCAAAGAAAAAAGTACTTGTGTTTATCTTTTAAATGGGTGTTACACTTTAGTCATTTCTATGTTGTAGCACTGCAGAGTTGTCCCGCAAATATTTGCGATTCACTCATTGCGGATTCACCTATTTGCAGATTTTTTTTTTTTGGGGGGGGGGGGTGGTGGTGGTGGTGATGAACTTATCGTCCCTTATCTTTGGTTTCTCACATTTTCTGTTTGCACACAAAGCACTAAGGTAAAAATATTTCTTTGGCGCCCTCTGGTGGCACATTGCTGTCGAGGACCTAATGGTGCCTTGAGATACGTGTTGGATTTGTTCCGTCTCCGCGCTCGGAACTCAAAACACTTGTATCTCAAACCCATCCATTATCTGAGCCACTTATCCTCACAAGGGCCACAGGAGTGCTGGAGCCTATCCCAGCACTTTTTGGGGAGGAGGTGGGGTATTCACTGAACTGGTCGCCACCCAATCGCAGGGCACGTATTGAAAAAAAAACAACAAAAATATTCACACTCATAACCATACCTTGGGGCATTAATTTGAGGAGAATTGAGAAAGTTGCACTTTGACAGCACATTTTAATCGGGGAGAATGTCGGCGCTATTGGACTAATGCCACGTGATGGTACGGCCGCAGGGCGCTTGCTGGCTTGTGCCTTAATGGGTAGCATTTTTGCAACTGACATGTTTTTTTTTTTTAAAGCAAAATAATGTCTATCTATCTATCTATCTATCTATCATCTATCTATCTATCTATCTATATCTATCTATCTATCTATCTATCTATCTATCTATCTATCTATCTATCTATCTATCTATCTATCTATCTATCTATCTATCTATCTATCTATCTATCTATCTCTCCTACCACTTGTCCTTGCTTGTGACAGTTTCATATAGTGCTTTAGAGATATCTTGTGATATCTTTATGCAGAGGAACTATGTTGAAGTGAGACGAGGATTTTGATGTACCGTCGTTTGCCAACATTTTCTTGCATGTCTCGGTCATTACAAACTTTTTTTTTTTTTTTCCAAAGGGTAGATTTGAATGATTCACAGATTTTAGCTATTCGTACGTGGGGTTTGGAGCCCAATCACTGTACTACTTCCAACTGCGCAAATGGAAATTAAAATCCACCTCGTTATTGTTTAAATTTCACAATAGAAACACAACAGCTTTCAATAGAAGATGAAAGGGCAATTTTCACGCCATTACCCTTTTAAATGTTTCCTGGAGCCATCTGACCTCTCTCCTGTCAGACAAAAGCTCACGTGTTCGTGTTTCTTTGTGTCCATACGGCACATTTACAGCATTTTCCGTCACCATTTTGTAGCGCACACGGGTTTGCTGAAAGCGACGCAAGGTCGGAAATAGTTGAATGTCCTCAACGGTTCGCTGTGACAGCCCCTGGCAACGGGATGAGAAACGAGGCAGCGACGGGAACTTAATTGGACAACAGGAGGAGGAGGAGGAAGACGGATGAGAGGATGGCGGACAAAGGCGGCGGGCGACAGAGCGAGTAGACGGGTTGGGGGGAGGCGGGGTGTGAAGGAAGGAAAGGCCGAGGGAGATTTCTGCCTGTCTCGTTTTTCCTCCAGCCAATTTTAATAATTGTGTGTGTGCACACACACCAACAAACAGCCAATTAAGGATTTCTGTGCGTGTGTGGGCGCATGGGGTGGTGTTTGTAAAGCCGCTCACACCGGAAATAACAGGAACATTTTGTCACATTTAGCTTGAAAAAAATTTGTAAAAAAAACTGGTGGGTCACTTTACAGCAAATTTAGAACAATATTTGTCAACTTTATAGTTAAATCCAAATATTACATTGAGTTAAAATGCCAGAAGTATATGTAAATGTTAAATACATAGAGTATTTAAACAGATGGAACTGTGGGGACTGGTGAACACATCTGCCTCACTGTTCTGAGGATCAGGGTTCAAATCCCAAGGATATCTGTGGTAGGCTCCAGCCAGCCCGAGACCCTTGAGAGGATTTGTGGTCCATAAAATGGATATAAGGATGAAATATTTCTTCCATTTTCTGTTCTGTTGCCTATTTTCAGGCGAGAGGCGGGGTACACCCTGAACTGGTCACCAGCTAATCACAGGGCACCTATAACCCAACAACTATTTGCACTCACATTCACATCTCTGGCCAATTTAGAGTAACCTACCATGCACATTTTTGGGATATCAGTTTTGCAAGTTCACAAGAATAAAGGGGTGCCCCAAGTCTCTGTACGTTTTAGGGGTGAAACTACAAGGGAGGGGTGCACAGCAGTTGAAATGAAGACAAAGCTGGAGCTCACTTAAAACCAAGGGCTATGAGAACGGACAAGGAAGTACAAACGTGTAAGTAATTAAGCATATGTAATGATTTTCATCCTAATGATCATCGTGATTTTTTAAAATCAGGCAATCAACCCTTTATTACTCATCATAAAAATTAGGCATGTTGGTCAGTGGCTCATTTTAACTTGACTTTCTCCCTCCCGTGAAATTATTCATCCTGCTGCCCTGCATAATGCAATTATTCGTCCCCAGAATTTATACGGACATCTCTGTTGATGCCCACTTCCACCATAACGATCGCCCCAATATTTAGGATTTTATAAAGGAGGGTCCCATCGCCCAAACAGGACCTATGCTCCCCATTCTTGACGCCGAGGGCCCCACGACTGGGTTAGCCTTGGAGCCCCAAAATGACTTATTACACTTCTACTTGGGAATGACCCTTTAACTTAAATGTTGAGCAGATGATTTGGCGAAAGAAAAGCGATTTTAGTCATTGTGGTTGATGAGTGTCACGTCGCACCGCTGTAGGGTCATATGGAGGAAGTGGAGGGAAGAAATGATGAAGGCGGGGGGTTTAATTGATTTCCTAATTTTCCTCATGAAAGAGCGAGCAGGTCAGATAGGAGGAGTTAGTGGGAGAGCGAGCATCTGAGAGAGAGAGAGAGAGAGAGAGAGAGAAACCAGCGTTAAAAGCTTTGCCACTGAAGCGTGAAGACGTGTGTGTGTGTGTGCGTGTGTGTGTGACCTTGTCTTAGTGGGACGTGTGTGAAAATACACGTGTGCTGCAAGTGTGTATTCGTGTGTGCAAGTGAAAATTAAAAATAAAAAAAAGGGAACCTTGAAACCGTCTTTCTGCCCTCCTCATTTGAAAACATCCTTGCTCTCCCTCCCAATTTTCCGCCGAGTGCTTGTTTGGCTGGCTTGTCGTTGTGTTAACATCTAAGATGACCTTTCAGCGCTGGAACAAGCGCTTACGTGACATTCTAGTTAATGCAAGGATTGGTAATGTCTGGGTCAAGATCAACTTGAATATTTTATGGTGTCAAAGACATTGAATACGATGAAACCATGTCATAATGTTTGTAAATAATAGGCACCAGATAACATTTGATTCGTCTGTACGTTCTTCATTAATATTATCTAGCTATCCATCCATCCATTTTAATTTGCCGCTTATCCTTACAAGGGTCACGGGGAGTGCTGGAGCCTATCCCAGCTGTCAACGGGCATGAGACGGGGTTCACCCTGAACTAGTTGTTGAACTAGACAATCGCAGGGCACGTAGAGACAAACAGCCACACTCACAATCACACCTCGGGGCAATTTTGAGTGTCCAATTAATGCCCATCCATCCATCCATCTATCTATCTATCTATCTATCTATCTATCTATCTATCTATCTATCTATCTATCTATCTATCTATCTATCTATCTATCTATCTATCTATCTATCTATCTATCTATCTATCTATCTATCTATCTATCTATCTATCTATCTATCTATCTATCCATCTATCTGCTGATGATACGTTAGAAACTATTTCGATACGCTCGTGTATTTAGTATGGGTGGTACTAAAATACAAATGATTGTCTTACGAGCCCGTTCTAGAGACTTGAGGTCACGTACAAACGATTTCCTCTCCTCCTCCTGCATTTTCATTTAATGGTAGATGATAGTGCTCAAACTCAACAGGAAGTAAAATACAAAAGCGGATATAAATACAGTCTATAGAAACAATAGTCCGCTGCTGGAGGAAGAAAACAAAACAAACAAAAAAAAAAACTTACCACTGAAACGGTATCGACCTGACAACCATCAGCATTTACAGAGAAAGCAAATGATTGGTGACATACCCGTCGATATCAACTGTAAACAATTTTGTCAAACATATTAAATGAATATGAGTATGTTGGATAGTCGGTATGTGATTGGCTGGTCATTGGTCAAGGCTGTTCCCGGCTTCTTGCCCAAAGTCAGCTGGGACTCGGAGGCTATAGAAAACGGAAGCGTGGATGGTTGTTTGACATAGATCATTGGTCCCAAAAAATTGGGGATCCCTCCCCATTGGAATGTTGTTTTAAAAAATGCTTGTTAAAGGTCAGAAGTCACTGGATTTTTGTGTTGTGTCACTTTGGCCTTAGTGATCTTCTCAACTACCTTCCTGTAATCCGACACAGTGCTTTGGCTCTGGCGTCCCGTAAAATCTCGCCTCACATCCCTGATATGAACCTTATTGAACATTTGCCAAGTTGTCATTACCATTGTTGTCGCAACCACACACCCTCTTAAACCCTTCAACTGCATCAACAACACCCTCGTTGTCCTCATTCTGAGAATGGTGACGCCGCATGTTGTCATCTGTGTTGCCAGAGATTTCACCACATGGCAAATTTTTCTTTGTGTCACAGTCTGTGATCCTGGTTGTCCATAAATTCAAGGGAGGGGCCAAGCATGGCGGCGAGTTTGGGGGTTACCTCCACCAACTCCAGCAAGCCCTTGGCATCCGGCCTGAAAGAGCTCTGTTGAGTAGGACGGGTCCAGAGCTCAGGCACGGATGTCTGGCAGTAGAACTCGGCCTCTGGGATGGCATGAAATTTAAAATGCGGGAAGAAGCGACGGAAGGCACGAGGTGTCACTTGAAGACGGGCCAAGACATTGTCGAGGAAGAGCCAGTTTGTAGGGCTGAAAAGAGCACGAAGAAAAACACAAGCGCAGAAAATGAACTTGACACTTTTGACATTTTACAGTCTGCCGCACAACAAGCGACGCGACTGGAACAAACTAAAGTGGACCATCGCAAAAAAAAACAAAAAAAAAAAAGGTGGAGAATATTTGCCTCTCACTAAGGAACTGAGCACTGCGCATCTGTCAAAATGTTGCAAAGGATAAATGTTGTTGTATTTATCCAAAAATGAATAAAATCGCACCCAAAGCTCATGTATGAAATGAACTGACAAAGACAAAAACAAAGGATATTTTTGCTGTAATTATAGTTCTTGTTAGTTTGGTAAATGTGTTATTTCCGTTAAGTATTTTCTTTTGTATTTCAATTTTAGTTTTAGTTATGTTGTTCATTTCTGTTGACAAAAATAATAACTTTGTTCTCTCCCTTTAGAATTGTGTTGAACAATCTCTTGCACAGGTGTTAAAGTCAAGGCCCGGGAGCCAGTTTCGGCCTGCCACGTGATTTTATGTGGTCCGTGAAGGGAAACCATGTGTGTTAACTTCCATGATTCCTGTGAAAATCTTTGCCAAACTTTCAAATTGTCATACTGTATCATAAATGATACCACTGAAATAATAAGCATTTTTGTATTACCAAACATGAACAATGGTTGAAAAAAAACATTACCCTTGACTCCTGATTCCAAAAATAGTTCATAAATTTTATGTGTACATATGATGAGGTAATTGAAGATTTTTAGGGTTTCACAGTCATAACGGCCCTCTGAGGGAAACCGGAACTACAATGTGGCCTGCGACACAAATGAGTTTGACGCCCATGATGGATTAGAACTGCTGCGCTGCGTAGCAACCACAACCTCACAGTCAGTAAACTCCTTCAGATGACATCTGCAGAAGAACCTGCGCGTTTCTACCTCCACTTTGTAGAAATATGCAACTGCGCGAGTGGAGTATAATCAAAATCAAAAAAATTTCTGCATGTTGGCGTGAATAAGGGGAGATTTTCCCTCATTTTAATTTGCGAGTCCCATTTCTGAATAGCTAGTGCTAGTGAGTTGGCGGTTGTTCAAAAGCGCAGCACTACCCCTTTCCGTTCCAATTATAAAGAAGAGCAACATAAGGAAAGGGCTTCAAAAATGACGTTATATATATATATATATATATATATATATATATATATATATATATATATAATAACGGTGTAAAAACTGCACAATTATTATTGAGAATTAGCTGCTCTCGCTTGCGATCCTCGCTCTTGGACTGTCCTTTCATTACTATTCCACTTTGCCAGGAGCCAAAACGCGCATCTAACCTCTGGAGCACAGCTGAAGGTCATCAGACAGCGACAGTTACCACATTGATGGTGACGCCCGCAGGGTCTAACAGGGAAGCAGTGGTCGCTCTGACAGCTCAAATTCAAACTCCTCCCTTCAGACCCGCCGCTTTGTCTCCTCCTCCTCATCCTCCTCCTCATCTTCAGGCCCAGGCGGGTCGGCCAGGATGTCGTAAACTCCGCCTTCGCTGCATGGTTCTGCAAAATCCAACAAAAAAAATCAGCAGCAAAGAAATATAACTCTGTAAATGTGGTATAAATGCTCGGACGGCGTATTGATTCCCAAACTAATGCGAAATAAAATAGGTAATAAAATTTTTTGATTAGCTAGCAATGCCACAGATATTTCATAGAGCTCGTGCACGCGACGTCACAATTTTCACGGTGCCATGTTGCCGTGTCATAAAGACATGTGGGGGGGGGGGCATTGAACCGGAGCAGAATATTTACAATGCCCGAGACTTGTTGTGCAAGTTGGCTCATTTGAGAACCATGAGTTTAAAAAAAAAATACGACAGGGAGTTGTCTCCAACGTAGACGTAAACCTCTCTGTGACTAACGGTTTATTTTCTTTTTTTAAATAAGCATTGGACTCATTTGAGAACAATGCATATTTAAAAAAAAAAAAAAAAAAGTCTGTCACAGAGAGGTTTGCCAAAGTTTAACATGTGGCCGCAACACGCTTTCGTGCACGTCTTATTTTTTTTTAATGCATTGTTCTCAAATGAGCCAACTTGGCATTATAAATACTTCTTGAGAAACGCTACGGGGGAACCGACGCGCTTATCCTCTTCCCCCCCCCCCCCCCAGTCTTAGTTAATGAATGCAAGTTTGAACAAAATCAGGGGTCATTTGTTTAAATATTGGTATTTGTATTGAATACTAGCTGAAAAGATCGATGGATTTCGGCAAAGGTTAACACGTAGCCGAATACACTTCTGCCTTCACGACCCGTCTCCCCGTTGAGAACACAAGACGTATTTTCGTTTTGTCTCAACGGACTTAGCATCGAACAATGCTTTGCTTGACCGGCAATATGGCCAGTCACGTGATTTCAGTGACGTAGGTGCACGAGCTCTATAACAGGTAGAACAATTAAATGATCTTCCACCAGATGGAAGAAGGTTGAATTAACTTATGTAGTTTACGAAGCCTTTCCTCTTCAGAATACACTGGCGCCTACACTTGGGAATTTTCGAGTTAGGGACCATTGCTTGGGTTTTTTCTGCTTTGAGCTTTGGGGAAAAAAATATGTATTATGTATTATTTTTATTTTACAATATGATGCAGATTTTCTTGATTCCAAAATCACCATCAACTGATATTTTTCTTCCCCTGCAAGGAAACCAATGTGAATTAATGGTGGTCGGATGTTGAGAGGTTCTCTGGCCCCACCTCGCCGAGAAGGTCTGAAGTGAAGCCGTATACATTTTTACTTGTGTCTCCAGACAAAAACTCAGACAGCACTGTATACAAAACATTTATAAAGTCAATTTTCCATAATATGGCTCTTTTAAGTTGACTTGGTCCCATGAGCTCGTGTACACCTGATTCCTTCAACCCGGTTGATTGTTTTAGCATTCCATCATGCACTTTTGCGCGATTGTGTCCTACTAACCGCACACGGAACTGCCATAAAAATCCCAGAAGATTCCGGAATGACCTTCTGGCCTTCCCTGGAGATCAGCGAGATATTCTGTAGAGAGAGCGAAAAAGGCGGGTCATCAGCGACCCGAGACCACGGCGCCAGAAAGACAACAAGAGAAACTGCACGAGCTGAGTTGCCGGCAGGTGTGTGTGTGTGTGTGTGTGTGTGTGTGTGTGTGTGTTTGTGTGTGTTTACGCGGTGCTAAGCTGCTCTGAGATTCAGCAGCCAAGCCTCATTAAAACCCTCTGGAGGGAGAGAACAAACACAAGCGGTGAATCGTAATAAGGTTGGTGGACGCACGCACGCTGCGGCACTTTTCTCTTGTTGTCTCCAGCTCGTCGGAACGGCGCTTGTTTTGTGTGCTGTCTTCTATAATATTTGGCATTTCGGTATGCCGTTTACTAATTGAACTAGTTGTCATTTCATTGTCTCTCTGTATGGCTCACACAGTTGGCATTACTTTGAATTCACACGGCTACTATGTTAAAAGTGGATTGGGATTGTTTAACCTGGGCTCAACATTCTATGTACTATATTTGTAATGATCAAGTATCATGTCAACTTGTTTCACGATAATCACCCACTTTGGCACCTAATATGCAACTAATATTTCACCCTGCATCACCACTTGGATTTTACCCTGTTTTACTGCCATTTCTCCACTAACCATAGGTCCACTAACACACAGGCACTGCTGTGGTATATTCCACTTCTGCTACGACATCGACTGACTGTAACAGGTCCGAAGGAGAACGTCACCGCATGGTGGCACAGCTGTAAAGCGTTGGCCTCACGGTTCTGGGGACCGGGGTTCACTCCCAGCCCTCCCTGAGTGGAGTTTGCATGTTCTCCTCGTGCCTACGTGGGTTTTCTCCGGGGACTCCGGTTTCCTCCCACATCCCAAAAACATACAACATTAACTGGACACACTAAATTGCCCCTAGGTGTGATTGTGAGTGCGACTGTTGTCTGTCTCCATGTGCCCTGCGATTGATTGGCAACCAGTTCAGGGTGACCGTTGACAGCTGGGATTGGACGGCACTCCCGCACCCCTTGTGAGGAAAAGCGGCACAGATAATGGATGGATGGATATCCTGATTCATTTTTCCAGCATCCATTGTATCCCTTCATCTGTTAGACCTAATCAAACAGGGTGATCAGTAGAATAATTGATTTGAAAATATTTGATAGTCTATATTTAGATAGAGTATGGAGAAGGTTAATAAGAGAGTGAGTAGGGTCAAAATGCCTCAAAATGAATGTACATAAAGTAAATGTTTGGTCGCTACTTTGTGTATTTTGTTCATGACTAGGGCTTCTGGAACATAAACTCACGACCTACCACAATCTATGATCCCAGAGCACTTTGATCTAAAACTCAGAGAAAACCTTGAGATTTGTCATAACCACTCCGCACAGAAAAGTCTTCATAACGTCTGCTAACGACCCTGTACGACATGACAAAGGTGTTCTCTCGCTGACCCCTTCTTCAAGTGGTCTCCTTCCATTTGTTTTGCGCCAGGATTTGGATGACAGCGTTCATATTTCAAGGGACCATTCTAACAGAATCAGGGCTTTGACGTGATTGCAGTTATACTGTTCGAGTTGTCTGGAAGGACGTTTCTCTCCTCTCATTCAACCGGGCTTCGTCAGTTCACGCAACAAGGTTTAGCTATGATAGCGCTAACCTCCGTTGGTGTGGGGTGGGGGAAATCAACTATTTATGCTCCAAATTAGAGGCACGCCCAAACCATGAATGGAATGCAAAAAAGGATAGCAATTAGGATGTCTGGCAGAGAGGCCACTCTTCGTCAGCAAGCGTCATTAGGTGGAAACGTCCTCGATAATATTCCAAGGAGTTGTAAAATAGTAATGGGGCTGCCTCATGGAGGAGGAGGAGGAGGAGGCTGTGTTTTGGGGTTATTTTCAAGCAGAATTACTGTGTTTCTTTGGAATAGATGAAAGGACAGCATTATACGTGGGGGATACAATGAAGAAAACAAGTATTTGAACACCCTGCTATATAGCAAGTTCTCCCACTTAGAAATCATGGAGGGGTCTGAAATTTTCATCGTAGGTGCATGTCCAGTGTGAGAGAGATAATCTCAAAAGAAAAAAAATCCAGTAATCACAAAGTATGATTTTTTTTTAATTATTTACTTGTGTGATAGAGCTGTAAATAAGTATTTGAACACCTGAAAAAAAACAACATTAATATTTGGTACAGTAGCCTTTGTTTGCAATTACACATGTCAAACGTTTCCTGTAGTTGTTCACCAGGTTTGCACACACTGCAGGAGGGATTGCGGACTACTCCACCCAGATCTTCTCTAGATCAGACAGGTTTCTGGGCTGTCGCTGAGAAACAAGGGGTTTCAGCTCCCTCCAAAGACTTTCTATTGGGTTTAGGTCTGGAGACTACCTAGGCCACACCAGAACCTTGATATGCCTCTCACGTAGCCACCCATTGGTTTTCCTGGCTGTGTGCTTCGGGTCATTGCCATGTTGAAAGACCCAGCCACGCCCCATTTTCAATGCTCTGAGGGAAAGAGGTTGTTCCCGAAAATATCACAATATATGGACGCAGTCATCCTCTCTATAATAGAGTGCTGTTGTCCTGTCCCATGTGCAGAAAAACAACCCCAAAGCATGATACTACCACCCCCATGCTTCACAATAGGGATGATGTTCTTGGGCTGGAACTCATCATTCGTCTTCCTCCAAACACGGTTAGTGGAATTATGACCAAAAAGTTCCATTTTGGTCTCCTGTGACCACAAAACTTTCTCCCATAACTCCTTTGTATCATCCAAATGGTCATTGGCAAACTTAAGATGGGCCTTGACATGTGCTGGCTTAAGCAGGGGAACCTTCCGTGCCATGCATGTTTTCAAACCATGACGTCTTAGTGTATTACCAACAGTCACCTTGGAAACAGTGGTCCCAGCTCTTTTCAGGTCAATGACCAAGTCCTGCTGTGTAGTCCTGGGCTGATTCCTCACCTTTCTAAGGATCATTGAGACCCCACGAAGTAATATCTTGCATGGGGCTTCACTCCGATTGAGATTGACCGTCATGTTTAGCGTCTTTTATTTTCTAATGATTGCTCCAACAGTGGACCTTTTTTTCACTAATTGGCAATTTCTCTGTAGCACTTTCCAGCCTTTCTTTGGACAGCTCTTTGGTCTTGGCCATGTAACAAGTTTGAATCTCACTGATTGTATGGGGTGGACAGGTGTTTAACAACCTCACACAGGTGCATCCGATTCAGGATAATACATGGAGTGGTGGTGGACTTTTAGAGGCAGACTAACAGGTCTTTGAGAGTCAGAATTCTCGCTGATAGCCAGGTGTTCAAATACTTATTTGCAGCTGTATCACACAAATAAAAAAAATAATAAATAATCATACATTGTAATTTCTAGATTTTTCTTTTTAGATGATCTCTCTCACAGTGGACATGCATCTACGATGAACATTTCAGACCCCTCCATGATTTCCAAGTGGGAGAACTTGCAATATAGCAGCGTGTTCAAATACTCATTTTCTTCACTGTACTGTAGGTGGTGTCCTCAGACCCCCTCCTTTCTTAAGGGGTGGTCTTTCCATCTTAACGGAAACGTTCTCTTACTCAATCTATGCCAGTACGTGAAGGTGGAAAGACAAGAGAAAACTAAGACGAGCAGAACCATCTAGTTGTGATCGAGTCAGTCGCCTAACAATAAAATGACCTGGTTGAATGAGAATACTTAATGCCACACAATAAAACCACAAACATTAAATTGGTTTACCCGCACAAAACCCAACAAATGTAAACCCTGCCTTAGACCCCAAATTAGTCAACAGAGCCCGGGTAATCTCACTCAGTCAAATTATCAACACTCAATTATTTATCAGTTAGTACACCCATCTAATAATCAGCATATGAACTGGTAGCAAAAATACAAAAGTGCCTTGTGCTGTGCAATAAACTCTGGTTTGTCATATTTTAGTATGGATTTGGGAATAGTCATGGCTAAATAAATAAATAAGAGTCAAATAAATGAATAAACATTCTCCTCCTACCCTCTAAGAATGTTTCCATGGAAACGCTGTTGGTCATGTTTCTTGGTCTTTGTCCGGAGTTTGAGGTCAGGTTTGGGTCGGCGCCGCAGGCCAGCAGGAAACGCACCACTTCCAAGTGGTCGTTCTCTACAGCGTCATGAAGTGGCCTGAAGACACACACAAAAAAATCAGCTCACCTGGGTTCAAACATACGGGACAAGCGCCTCGGACCCAAAACGAAAAATGAATAAACTACTTTGGTGGCAGAAGGTGCGATTTCAAATGGCTCATCGATTTTTTCTTTTTAATCAATTTATTATGTGTGGGCGGCACGGTGGCGCAGCTGTAAAGTGTTGGTCTCACAGTTCTGAGGACCCGGGTTCAATCCTGGCCCTCCCTGTGTTGAGTTTGCATGTTCGCCCCGTGTCTGCGTGGGTTTTTTTCCCCAGGCACTGCGTGTTCCTCCCCACATCCCAAAAACATGCAACATTAACTGAACACTCTAAATTGGTGTGATTGTGAGTGCGATTGGCTGGCAACCAGTTCAAGGTGTACCCGGCCTCCTGCCCGTTGACAGCTGGGATAGGCTCCAGCACTCCCCGTGACCCTAGTGAGGATAAGCGGCTCAGATAAGGTTGTTTTTATGTGCTGATCTGACTCAAAATGATCACAAATCCATACACCAGTTCACTGAACGAATCACTCAGTCCACTTGAGTCCTTCTTCTGCCTGCACAGCGCTGCCTAATGTTGGCTACTCATTGGTCATTCGCTGAAGTGAGTGACATTGCTGGCGAGTCGCTAATCAGTCGCGTCCCCATCTGCACGCTGGCTGCTAATTGGTCATTTGCCAGAAGCGGGCGACAGACGGCTTCTATTTTCACTCCCGGGGGACTGGCTCGCATCGCGGCGACAGGCGGCAGCCAAGACAAAAAAACAGCAAATCATTTGAAAAACGGATTTTCTTCATTCCGTTCACTAAAAAGATTTCGTCTTCTGAATGAACTGTTCACGAATGTAATGAGACTGTGTGAATCCGATAATAATCTACCTAATACATCTGCTCCTCATTCACACCCATCAGAAAACTTGGGCAATTATGTGAGAGGCAAAAATAGCTAATTAGGGATCCTTTGGACATGTTCACTAAGGGGTATGCTCACTTTTGTTGCCAGCAGTTATGGCATCACCAGTTGTGTGTTGAGTTATTTTGAGGGGACCGTAATTTGACACTTATTTCCAAGTGGGGGTATACTGCCAACATTGTGTTGTCCCACTACTCCTCTTCTTCTTCTTTTCCTTTCGGCTTGTCCTGTTAGGCGTCGCCACAGCGTGTCATCTTTTTCCATCTAAGCCTATTTCGTGCATCCTCCTCTCTAACACCCACTGTCCTCATGTCTTCCCTCGCAACATCCATCAACCTTAAGTCTGCTCTCTCTAACCTTGTCTCCAAAAGATCTGATAAAGCGCAAAGATATGAAGGGTGCAGTCCCTTTTGTGTGTTTGCAACCTGGATCCCAAGTAAGTATCATACCTGGTTCCATCCCGAGCGCTACAGTTGACGTCTGCTCCATGCTCCACCAGGTGGCGGACGATATCGAGCCAGCCCCGACTGCAGGCCTCACGCAGGGCGCAGTAGCCTGCTTTGTTTCTGTGGTTGACGTTGCAAAGATTCAGCTCCAGACAGCAGAGCACGGCCTCCTGGTGGCATGCAACACCAACAGCCAGTGGGAAGAGAGCATCTTCAGCATTTCAGCTTCAAATTTAAAGAACCGAAAGAAGTCATTGTTTTCTTCTTAACGCATTGAAATCGATCGCAACTAGACTGTTAAGTTTCTCTCCAGCTTCGATCGATTCTACGCCCTGAGAGTGAAATGAACTGAATGATTGAGAACATTCACAGTCATGTTTGACGGTAAGTGAAGAAAATTTAGTAGTGACTTGTCGAAAGAGATCTAGCGCAAAATTCAATTGCTGAACATCTGGGGCGGGCTAAAAAGTAGCCACGTGTCGAAAGAAGACTTGAGGCCACTACATAAACGAAAAGCACCATAATTCCGTGCAGTGGCCATTCAACAGAATCACCACTCCCTTATTCGTGCTAGGGTGGCGCAGTTCTACCACTACAACATCTAATCAGCTATCAAACTATGCCTACAACTCCCAAAGGCTTATCTGGGCTACAGTTTATCTGCGGGGTGTAGTGAGACAGTGACGAAGATACACGACATACTGGCAGTCGCTTGATAGTGGCCAGAGTAGAGGACAGAGCTTCAGGGCAAGTGGGTCAAGAGCGTCGCTGGGCAAGGAGGAGAAGCAGAAAAAAATAAAATGAAATTAACCCAGCGGACTGCTGTGCCCAGATTTGGTGCACCTTTCGGAGGTCACAGCAGGAGGAATAATGGCCGACTCAATTTCAATGGATGCAAATGAGGGAAAATTTTCCTCGCGGCGTGGCAGCAGCTCATTACGGTGAGGCTCAGAGGCTGCCTGAATGCCACAGATTGCCTCTCTGCCGCGCGTGAGAACGTGTGCAATGTGCATTGTTGGGAATTCTCTGGAAGAGGAGGCACAAATTTGATTGACAGATGAAATTTCCAAGGGGCAGAGTTTTCAGAGCATTCAGCGATGTCCCCAAAGCGTTCGCAAGCTGAAAGAACATCTCAATCCCTTTCTAAGCCTGATTTCTAATTTTTGGGGAAATCATTCAATTTTGTTCAATTTCTAAAATTTACAAGGCATTTTTTGGGATGGTTTACTCGTCTATGTCATGACCAGAACGCGGGATTGAACCCAAATGCACAAGTCACGAGACTGAGGAGCAGTTCAGGAAGCATCTTTATTCAGTCCGACGTCAAAATACTAGCAGGCAGTCCACGGGGGCAACAGTAGTAGAATCGGGAGGCGTAAGAGACAGGTCAGGAGCAAGGCGGGGTGGTCGGTGCACGGGAGAGCAGGAGCATGAACAGGAAGTTACGGGAACGTGACATAAGACAACGATCTGGCGGAGGCCAGACCGCACGCGTGGCCATATATGTATGAGCCCTAATTACTGTGACCTCTGCTGATTGCGGCAGGTGCGTGCCGCATCTGGGCCCGGCACAGCAAAGACAGGGACTACTTGAATATATTTCCTCAAAAAAAAAAAAAAAAATCAAGGTGACCACAATCTACTCAATAAATGTGCCTGTCAGTAGAAATCTGCTTTGCTGATTTTTAAGCAACTCAAAAAATAATACAAACCCTATTGGAGAGGAAGTTACCTCGTCCCCCAGGCGGGCGGCCCGCTGCAGCAGCGTCTCTCCTCCGTGTTTATTCACAATTAGATGATGCAATTCTGTGGAGGTGGGCCTGATGGCCAGGTTCGGCTGCGGCGGTGGCGAGCATGTGTCCGGTGAAACCTGAATGAGGTCAAAACAAAAACATCTAGAAATAAGATGCAGCCATCCATTTTTTGGATGACATGTCATGGTTAGGCTAGCTTAGCAGACTTTGGGCTAGAGTTGGGATGCACCCGGTCAAAAAAAAAAGCACAAAAATACAAAACATACACATGCACGTGTCTCAAATCTTTTTCCGATGAAAATAATGGAAATGCCATTGCTTCGTTTCAGTCCCCCCAAGTTTTGGCAGTACTGTTGCTAGTATCTTTGTCTTCTTTTTCTTTTGGCTTGTACCGTTAGGGGTCACCATCGCGTGTCATCTTTTTCCACCGAAGTCTATCTCGTGCATCTTCCTGTCTAACACCCACTGTCCTCATGTCCTCCCTCACAACATCCATCAACCTTTTCTTTGGGCTTCCTCTCGCTCTTTTGCCTGGCAGCTCCATCCTCAGCACGCTTCTACCAACATACTCACTCTCTCGCCTCTGAACATGTCCAAACAATCGACGTCTGCTCTCTCTCCAACCTTGTCTCCAATGAGCTCATTTCTAATCCTATCCGACCTGTTCACAACAAGCGAGAACCTCAGCATCTTCATTTCTGCTACCTCCAATTCTGCTTCCTGTTGTTTCTTCAGAGCCACCGTCTCTCATCCGTATTGTTGCCAGTATATTATTGTTAAAAAAAAAAAAAGTGTCTACAGTGTACTACAGTGTAATTATTTTTGTCTCATTTGAGACTGAGAGTAAACGGAGTGACATTAAACAGCTTCAATCTCTTTTTTTTTTTTTTTTTTTTTTTTGGGAAGAAGAAGAATTGTTTACCAAAACTGCTACTAATTGTGAAATGAGTTGAGATCACTACCACCAGACAATGTTCACATCTCAATTTTTGGCTAGCAAGTCAAAGCAAAAAATCTGGAATCTGGCTTGATTTGTGAATAATGTGCACATCTGGTCGCTCACCGCTGGAATGATCTTTGGTGACGTACATATCATATTGCAAACTTGTGAACATGCGACGTTGGGCTCAGCCACGCTGTGAAAAATCATTTTATCTGTATGCTCTGCATGTTCTGTTGATGAAAATCGCAGCGCTGCTGACACCGGCAATTCTCTGCGTTTGTGTCAGAGCGTGCGCGCGACGCACGTGTGCAGGCGCCGCTTGCCGCCACGCGTCAGCAGGCGGGATGGAAGCTTTGCCCCGGAGGTGTGCATGTCTGTGTACGTGTACGCGCTACCCGGCAACCGTGGAGGCCTGAGGAACTGAAAAGCGTGACTGTGAGCGCTCGGCTGCTATCACGTCCTCAAAGCTGATGGTGGAACACACACACACACACACACACATACAACAATGATAAACAACAGGAAAAAGACAAAGGGATTGATTGTTCAATCTTTGGTACGCTTATCCTCAGTAAGGTTGCGGGTGTACTGGTACCTGTATAAGCGGACTTTGAGTGAGATGGGGGTTGCACCTTGAAGTGAACACCAGCCAATCACAGGGCACACAATCTAATTATTAATACTAATGGTTTATGTTATTGTATGCAGTACAATACTGTATGTAGTGTGCTATTGTTAAGTAGTGAAAAACACATTACAAAAATGCGTTGCTGTTTTTTGGGTTTTGTTTTTGTTTTTGTGGAGGGGCCACCAAGGGATTAATAGCATTTCTATCCATTTCAACGGGGCAAGTTTCATTTAAGACGAGAAATTTGACTAACGAGCGTGGACTTGGAAAAATGTAGTCTTGCAAGTCAAGGTATGCCTCTATGACCGAGTGGAGACTTCCCTTGAAGTGTTAAAATTATTGTTTTATATATAAGTGTGACTGGGCGTCACGGAGTTTGCATGTTCTCCCGTGTCTGCGTGGGTTTTCTCCGGGCACTCCGGTTTCCTCCCACATTCCAAAAACACGCAACAATAATTGGACACTCTAAATTGTCCTTAGGTGTGATTGTGAGTGCGGATGTTTGTCTCGATGTGCCCTGGGATTGGCTGGCAACCAGTTCAGGGTCTACCCCACCTCCTGCCCGTTGACAGCTGGGATAGGCTCCAGAACTCCCCGTGACCCTCGTGAGGATAAGCGGCAAAAGAAAATGGATGGATGGATAAGTGGCACTGTTGTCTGTCTCTGTGTCCTCCGGTTGGTTGGCAACCAGATAAGAGCATACCTCGCATTCTGCTCGATGACAACTGGGATTGGCTCCAGTACTCCTGCAACCCTTGTGAGGATAAGCGGCTCAGATGATGAATGGATGGACATTCATAATTGTATAAAAACCAAGAACATCAAAAAAACTGTCACTGTCAAAATATTACCTTGATTTTCAGATGAACCGTCCTATTCATACAATCTAAAATAATTGTACACGTAACCATCATTGGTAATCTTTCCATGACTAAACCACAATGAAGATGCTGTTTTTTTTTTGTTTTTTTTTTGCGGTTCTCGATGGCGTCACTTTTGTTCTCATGATCAGTCTGTCTGTCGTTGTCATATAATGCTCCATTTCTTTGCAGTTTTTGAGGTGCTTTTTGCACTATGTTTTGGGTCTTTATCGATCGGCAACTGCGGTGAAATGATTCTTTCACCACTGTAACTAAAATGCTTGCTAGGTTGAGGATTCTCTTGGCTTTGTTATGTGACAGGAGATGACACTGAATCATTTTGTCCAGCTGAGATTTCTCGAGAATTTGAAACTTTCACAACTCACTCGCAAATTCATGGCCTCCTCATCCTCTCCTTCCTCGGCTGCCTCATTTGTGTTCTTGGTCTTGCATGGATGTTTCCCAGTGGGTTTGTCCAGGTGGTCGTCAGATGAGAACGGGAGGCGTGACGAGACGCTCGTCTTCTCCCTCTGCTTCTGATGCCCTTCCTGGAGGCGGGAGGAGGCAAAGTGGGAGGGCTGACAGAGGCCAAGACTGCCCACCTGCCTTGGCGAAGGAGGCAACCCCAGGGACGGTGCCGTCTGGACTAATGGGGAAAAAAATACATGCAGGTTCATATTTATCAGGGACATAATAATAAGACTGAATCAATGAAAAGCCGAGAATGTCCTAATTTTTTTCCCGGTGATTTTTTGATGCTCTACATGCTAAATTGCTCAATGCAACTTCAAATTGACCTCATCTACCTCATTTGCAACAACCAGAATGGTAGCTGCAGATCATCAACTTTAGCCGCATTTATTTATTCCACAGCTAACAGGTGTAACGTAGTCCCTTGAGTTCACATTCAAATTTGATCCCTGACCAAACTCGGATTTCTGAGCCGCTTATCCTCACAATGGTCGCGGGAGTGCTGGAGCCTATCCCAGCTGTCAACGGGCAGGAGGCAGGGTACACCCTGCACTGGTTGCCAGCCAATCCCAGGGCACATCGAGACAAACAGCCGCACTCACAATTACACCTAGGGGCAATTTAGAGTGTCCAATTAATGCTGCATATTTTTGGGATGTGGGAGGAAAGCTTAGTGCCCTGAGAAAACCCACGCAGGCACGGGGAGAACATGCAATCTCCACACAGGTGGGTCCTGGATCGAACCCAGGACCTCAGAACTGTGAGGCCAACGGTCTAACCAGTTGCATCACTTTGCCACCGTAAACTCATAATTTTGTTAAAATCAGTTTTCCCCATTGAAATGAAACACCATTAATCCATGCCAGTCTCCCAAAAAAAAAAATTGTCACATCTTTAATATAGAAAAATCGTACTGTATTACAGAATACATGTGAAAATATCATAAAAAAAGACTGTAAGGAATGAAAACGGGTTTATGAGATGTAATTAAAAAGTCACACACAGATGCTCGAGTATTCATGATGATGTGTGCCTTTAAGGGGCGTGGCCTACTGAGTACCAAAAGGTGCTCTAATTTCCATTCAGTAAATTGCAATAAGCGCATCAGTGCCTGTCAATCTTTTTTTTACTTTACTGGAGTGGCAGCCCATCTAAAGCGCTCTCATAAAATTCCAGTTTTGCTTTGCAACCGCTCGTGACTTAAGAAGAAACCGAAGCTGGAAATCTTGTACATTGTAAGGGAAGCCCTGGAATCCAGCCCCCTCCCAGCGCCACCAACTACTTAACTATTCTCCTGACATCACATGAGATTTTCTAATCGTAAATTGAAGTCAGTCTCCTTTTGCTCCAGTACAAGCACGACATGCATCCTCAGCGACTTCACACAAGCCATCGACACGGACGGAGTGTGAACATGACAGCATGAAAAAAAGAAAACAATCATGTAAATGTAATCTGAGGATGGATGAATTATTTATCAGGCATTATTGCTGTCAGGGCTGAACCTTTTTTAAACATTGACCCAGCAGATTTGTGCGTGAATTTCAACATTTTATAAACATTTGTCGCTTCAACATTTTACTTTCTGCTGTTATTTTAAAACATTCATTCTTGATTGCAAGTAAGAAAGCATTGATCTGAAAGGGAATCATCCATCCATCCATCCATCCATTTTCTTTGCCGCTTATCCTCGCAAGGATCGCCTATCCCAGCTGTCAACAGGCAGGAGGCGGGATACACCCTGAACTGGTCGCCAGCCAATCGCAGGGCACATAGAGACATACAACAGCCGCACTCAAATTCACACCTATGGGCAATTAATGTTGCATGTTTTTTGGAATGTGGGAGGAAACCGGAGTGCCCGGAGAAAACCCGCACAGGCAAGGGGAGAACATGCTAACTCAACACAGGCAGGGCCGGGATCGAACCCGGGACCTCAGAACTGTGAGGCCAACGCTTTCCAGCTGCTTCACCGTGCCGCCGAAAGGGAATTAAAAAAAACAACGACAAAAATGCGTGTCTATGTGAGGTGTGGAATTCATTTGATGAAAGAGATTAATAGTGGAATGCCAATTTTGAAGTGGGGTGGGGTTGATGTGTATTACCTTCAGCAGGTAGGCGGGGCCTTTTAAAGCAGGGGCCATTCAGCTCGATGCACCTCTTTGGTTTATCCTCCAGATTCACATCTATTGTGTCGAGCAGTAGGAATTAGGGTGCATGTGTGAAGTATAATAATATCAGAAATGTACCTTGACTTCAGAGTTTTATTCAATGACCACCCGCGTAACTCTAATCAACTTTCCCCATTGAAATGAATGGAAACGTCATTAATCTGTTCCAGACCGCCTTAAGCACCCCAAAATTTGGGAGCATGTTTTTAAAAGGAAAATAATACACTAAAGTATTACACTCTGGAATAGAACTACAGTAATAACTTGATTAAAAAGAATTAAAAAATAAAAGGGTTTTCGACGCACCCTTTATCGTGTTGCTTCTTGTGTGGGCACTTCGGCCACCCGGCGGACGTATGATTCTAACGGTGTAATACGCGAGATTTTAATGCTGAACCACAAAAACATTGGGAGTACTCATAAGTCAAGGTACCACTGTATATCATGAAGAACACAGAGGTGGTGACAACAAACCAGTACCATTCTTGTATGGGTTTTTGATCCCGTTGTCCTCCGTCCTTCTTCGCTTCCTCCAGCAACCGCTGAAAGTGCTCTGGTGAAACGGCTTCAGGCTGAACATGTGCTCCCTGTTTGCCACCAAGTTGGGTTCCAAACCTCTGAGTCCTATCACAGAGGATGGATTGTTCCGGTGAAACAGATCCCAGGGTGCAACAGGGTCCCCTTGCCTTTCCCCTTTGTGTCTTTCTTCATTTTCATTCTGTTCTGTCAGACAGCAATCCTTTAGTCTGACAAGGGCATTGACAAAAATATTTTATTTGATGATTCTGCACCTGCATCACGATCAGGGGCGAGTCTAGGATGACTTTATTGGCCAAGTAGGCAAACAACACAAGGAATTTGTCTACTTGGAGTTGCCTTAGTACGACATACGTGTTGAGTACGAAAAACTGTAGACAGGCAGTCAATTCACAGGGATCTTCTTTTTTTTTTTTTTTGGGGAAACTCACAGTTGTGCAAAGGATGCAGAGTTTTCGAGCATTCAGAGCAGTTCGAATGCTGAATAGACCAATAGTCCAGTCCGATGCGAAGGGCGCCAAGACTCATCTGCAAACCTATTTGCTCAGTAAGAAAATTGTAGTGGGTCCAGCCGGGGACCTTCGACACTGTTGAGATGGTCCAGCGCGAGGCATTCAAAGGACCTCGTGAGGAGATGTGGGGTACACCCTGAACTGGTTGCCATTCAATTGCAGGGCACATAGAGACAGACAACAGCCACACTCACAATCACACCTAGGGGCAATTTAAAGTCTTCAATTAATGTTGCACGTTTTGGGGATGTGGGAGGAAACCGGAGTGCCTGGAGAAACCCTTGCAGGCACGGGGAGAACATGCAAAGTCCACACAGGGAGGGCTGGGCTTTAGCACGGGTCCTCAGAACTTTACAAGCTGACCCACTACGCTGCCAATAATAATTTATCTACTCAGGACATTATAAAAGTCTGGTTCATTGTCAGAAAAGCGCTTTTGTAATTATGAAATACGAGCATTTCAGGGGAAGGGAAGGGCTGGCTTTTTTTTTTTAAAATAGCATTTTGTAAGTCTCAAAAGCAGTTTCTCTAGTCCACATTTATTGTATTGTAAACTTTCTTTTCTCAAGCAATAAATGCTTATTATTGTATAAGCCTGAGCAGCCTTTTTCTCGTCTCGAAGCCCAGAAATGAAGCGACGCTTGAAGCGTGGCCCGTTGCTACGAGCAAGTCAAATGAGATCAAGAGGAAAAGTGTGCATGCATGTGAGAATTGAACCATCCTCCTACGCAGCTTGGAGGAATTCCTCTTACCTGTCGGTGTTTCGATGTGGACCGCAGGAGGGGAGCCTCCAATCCCCCCCCCACTCTGCTGGCAACGCTCCAACCCTCCTCCTTCCCCCTCTCCTGCGTCGCCCCTTTGGCCGTCTGCCAGGTCAGCCTCCCCTGCTGCCGCCATCTCGTCTTCCTGGTTTTTCTTGAGCTGAGGAGAAGGCCGCATCTTAAGCTTGCGTAATATTGAAGCACACAAACACTCTTGTTGCAACTTTGGCCGCTGAAAACGATTTTCACCGTGGTCAAACGTCACAACCGCAGCAGACCACCCTCTTTACAGAGGTGGGCGACTCCAGTGAAATGACATGACTCAAGCCCAAACAAGTTTATATTGTGAACATGACGTCTAAGTAAAATTGTGTGACATCTGATTGAAAGTCCAAACATTAACATTCATCAGTATGACTTTTTTTCCTACAAAGCTCCAACTTTTTAATGCTAATGGGAAAATCCGTTGTTTGTAAAAAATATAAATAAAAATACATCAAGATGGCTCATACCTTATGCTGCTCTTGACTGGTACAGCTGGACTGGGAAGCACAAGGCTCTTTGGTCTCTCTACAAAAGTGTTCAGTAACGGTGCTGGTGCCCCAATTCTTACCCTCACCAAGCGGAAGGTCCTTGATGTCCCTGGTGCTCTTCTCTCCATCGCTAAATATGGCGACTCTTGAAAGATTTTCCCGCATGTGATCCTTAGCTAAGCAACCACTGACTTCAACGCTTCGGCCATCATCTGGCGTTTTTGGTTCTCTCTGGTCAACTGAGACACACAAGAGAGATTTGGTATTCCCTCCACGAGCTAGGACTTGCAAACAGGCATCGCCACATGTTGGTGTCTTATTGGTACTAACAGAAAAATCTGAATGAGTGCTGCATTCAATAGCTGGGCTCTCTAGGAATCGGATGGTACTGTCGCAAATACAAGAACTTTCTTTGCTTGCACAGATATTTTTGGAGAGGTTCTGATTGACATGGTCCTCTTCATCATTTTCATCAAGTCCATCAGGACCATGTTGACCTCTTTCCAAGCTGTTAGAAGCAACTAGAACTCTCCTTGGCCTCTTTTTAAAAAATTGTTCAGGAGACGTTCTTGCACAATGCATCGTTTGCTGGTCTGGGAGGTCTTGGGATGAACTAAGAGAATCTTCCATTGATATCGCCTTGTTGGGAGGAGGAGGAGAAGAAGACGAACACTTGTGATAAAGAGACTGTGGCTGGGATGTGGAGGTTTTTGTGCCTTGGTCGCCTGTAGTCTGGCTGGCAAGGAAAACTTTTTGCTTTTTGGGGGAGAAATCATCCTCACCTTCTTTAAACGGCACATCAACACAGCTTGTGTTCTCTTTGACCTCAATGAATCTTTTGCGAAAAGATTTTAAGGTTTGGCTTGAAGTGTGTTTGCTACCAGTAACACCTTGTTCCGGATCTGGTTTCTTGGCCCGGCTCGGCTTTTCTAGCCTTTCCTTGTTTATGCATTGGTCTACATCCCGTGTTTTTGACGGAAAGTTGTTTGAGAGTTCGTTGAAGTCTGTCTTAGCTGGGAAAGGAGACAAAGTACCCTGTGAATCCACTATGTGTGGAAGACCCTCTTTTGCGGAAATGCGAGTTGGGCCACTGCTGGGGCCAAAGAGGATGGGATGGTCTTGGTCAGGTCCTTTGCCAGTTACAGATTTGTGGTGCAGAGACACCGTGTCTGTAACCGAGTATGGAAAGTATCCATTGCTGTAGCCTAACTCAAGTGGCACATATGACTCAGTCTGGATTAGTCTGGAACTGGATCTAAGTTCCACGTGTGGCTGTTGTTGCTTTGGTAGATTTGGTTGGTTGTCTTGACCTTCAACCTTGGAAAATATTTGTTTTTCGCATAATGTGTGTGTGTTTTTACTGTTTAGACCCTTTTCAGTTTGCTGGCCCAACTTTGTGGAAGGGAATGGTTCTAGAGATCTTTGTGAGGGTGGGTTGCCAAACTGAACTGATCTTGAGCCGGGTATGCTTTCATTCTGTAAAAGACGTTCAGGCTTATCTGAACGCAAAGTGGAGGGCAAAAAGTGAGTAATTTGGGGAGGTTCTGGGCTCTTTGCTGATATAGTTGCAGGACAATGAACACCCTCTTTTAGGGATTGCTCCTCACCAGCCAATATCCCATATTGCAACTGGGCTAGAACATCTAATTTGGGCTTGAACCCGTTTGATGAACCTTTAATCTCCTTGGCAGAAAGATTCAAAGGTATTTGATGCGCTTTTTTGTCTACTGATGTCCTTGCACGTGATAAAGACTTCTCAGCAGTGCGCTGCTTTGGGCTAGAGTGGATGTGTCGTCTGCTGCTGGTTTGTCTCATGGAGTGTAGTTTGAGACTAAGGCTGCCAGTATTGATGCGAGACAACTCAGAAAGCTCAGTTGACAATGCTGTGCTGTTCTTGGAAGTCTTCCTAGGGTTGACTGTGGTCGATACAGGGAGCAACATTGAGACAGAAGCTGGAACAGAATTTTTGACTCGATCACAAGCAGAACTACTGCCAGAACTAGTCTTGGTGGATACGGAGAGGCAAGACTTTGCGCTACTTTTGTTAAGATGACACTCATCAAAGTGAAAAGTAGATGGTGGGGGCTCCTGGTGGAAAGAGGTGCTGAAGGAAGATGGTTCTTGATGGACCAGAGGTTCCTGCAATGTGTGCAACGGTGTGAGGGGAGCTGCGGTGGATACATGCATTCTGAAGTGAGATTCCAATTGGGAAGAAACACATGCAGGAAAGTATGGGGGTATGTAGAGGAGTCTCTCTTCAGCTGAGCTGCTTTCTGCTCCAGATAAGCACAGAGACTGGTATGCTAGCTGCTGGTATATGAATGGGGAGGGCTGGGAAAGGAATGAGGCCTTATACGCCATGTCCAGGAAGGGGTACATGGTTGCATCAGTGTTAGGACTGATCCAACAGAGTTTCAGGTAGCGGTTGAGGTCTGAATCAAGATTCTTGTCGTTGGATGTGACGAAGCTTCCAGCTGCAAGCACAACAACTACTTTCTGCAGCTCTGGTAATGAATTCTTGGAAAATCCAGAAGGAGGTGGGAGAGATGTGCCGACTCTGGCCTGGTCTGTTGAGATAAAATGTATACCTGGAGGGAAAACACTGTCGCTATGGAGGTATTTTTTCGCACCAGCGACTTGGATTCTAAACTGAGGGAGGCTTGCGGATCCATCCAGAAACCAGTGCTGGCATCCACCTGCAACATGCATGAGATTCTAGTTAAGATGTGAAGAAACAGTACAAATCCAATTCAAATGAAGTTGTTAAATTTAGGTTGAAGATGATTTGGAAATGATTGTATTGTGTTTTATTTACATTTCACATAATGTCCCAACTTCGTTGCAATTGTGTTTGTAGATTGCACGGCAATCACTCAAGCAGCAGTAAATAAACATGGATTAGCTTACACATCACAAAAATGAAATCATTTTGGTTGTCATAATGTTAGATTTATTGTTTGTTTCAAGTTTTGTCATGCTTTTCCTGTCTATTTCCATCTCAACTCACTAGATTTTTGTCCCTTCGTGCTCTCGTGAGTTCTGCTTCTTGTATCTACCAATCAGATTTGAGTTTGAGTTCGAACAGATGTCTTTCAGTCTGTCTGTTCATGGTTGTTGTTCCGGGTCATGTTCCCTGAGTCACGTCACCTTCTGGTTGATGTTAGTCTATTCTTTGTATTTGTTTTTGTTACTGTGAATTCAGGTTTGTATGTTTTTTCTGTTTTTTTGGGGCGCTTAATTAGTTTTTGTTTTTAGTAGTTTGAATTTTCCATAACTTTTTTTGCCCCTTCAAAATAAATACCTCTTGTTTGGGGGGTGGGGGGGGCAGTTCCTCTTGCTTCCCTGTCTTGTCTCACTGCTTTTTAAAAAGCTCCTCAGCAGCAGGGACTCTGGGGTGGATGGGATCCTCCTGGAATTCCTGAAGGGTCTGGATGTTGTGGGAGTGCCGTGTTTGACACACCTCGGCGATATTGTGTGGCTATCGGGGATAGGGCCTCTGGATTGGCAGACTGGGGTGGTGGTCCCCTTTCTGAAAAAGGGGTACCAAAGGGTGTGTTCCAACTACAGAGGGAACACAGTGCTCAGCCTCCTCGCTAAGGTCTATTCAGGGCAGCTGGATAGGAGGGTCAATTCCGAATGAAATCTCAGATTCAGGAAGGAGCAGTGCGGTTTTCATCTTAGCCGTGGAACAGTTGACCAGCTCTACACCCTTGTCAGGGTGGTCAAGGGTGCTTGACGGATCCCCCACCCAGTGATGTTGGAGAAGGTATGATGGTGTCACTCGAGGGTACCTTGGGGGGGTGGTCCTTCGAGAGTATGGGGGGCTGGACACTCATGGACTCTTTGGTCCTTGTATGACTAATATCAGAGTTTGGTCCGCATTTCTGCCAGTAAGTCGGACTCGTTTCATCGATTCTGCACAAAACTTTTATGAGCAGAAATTCATGCATAGAGGGGGTCCAATTTGGTGACCTCAGTATTGGATAGCTATTCTTTGGAGATGATGTGGTTCTGTTGGCTTCCTCAAACTGTGATCTACAACTCTAACAGGAGTGATTCATAACAGCAGCTGAAATGAGAGCCATGACCTCAAAATCTAAGAATGTGGTCCTCAGTTGGAAAAGATGGCATGCACTCTCCAGGTCGGGGATAAGACCCTCCCCCAAGTAGAGGTGTTTAAGTATCCTGGGGTATTGTTCATGAGTGAGGGAAGAATGGAATATGAGATCGACAGGAGATTTAGTGTACCGTCTGCAGTGATGCGGACTTTGTATCGGTCCGTTGTGGTGAAGAAGGGACTAAGACGAAAGGTGAAACTCTCAATTTAGTAGTTGAACTACATTCCGACCCACACCGATGGTCACTCGCTGTGGATTGTGACTGAAAGAACAAGATCCCAGATACAACCAAAATGGGTTTCCTCCGCAAGGTGTCCAGGCTCTCGCTTAGTGATAGGGTGAGAACTTTGGTCATACGGGAGAGAATCAGATGCTGCTTCTCCGAAATGAGACAAGCCAGATAGGGTGACTGATGCATCTGTTTAGGAGACCTCATGGACCCCTCCCTGATGGGGTGTTCTGGGCACGTCCCAACAGTAGCATAGCCCAGGGATGATCGAGGATGTGCTGGAGAGACTATGTCTCTCGGCTTGGCTGGGAACGCCTCTGGATCCCCTCAGACGGTTTGGAGGAACTCGTTGGGGAGATGGAACTCTGGACGTGCCCGCTAAAGCTAGTGTACCTGTGACCCAACCTTGGATAAGTGGCAGAAAATGAATGGCTGAATGGATAAGATCTTCCGCATTTTATTGTCATCATATTCTTAGATAGTAAAATTCCAAGTTACACAGAGCTGTCAAAACAGAAACCTCCAAAGTGTTTCTCAGTGCTTCGGTCAAAGTACTGAGTCTTTAAGTCGATGGGTTCACGTCTAAGTGAGTGAGTTGCAAGTCTTTTAATGTATTGTTGAATCAAATTCGGGACTTGAGTCCAAGTCATGTGACTACTCCACACCTCCACAGCCAGGTGAGAGAATTTCTGTTGCCCTGAAAAATATTTGGCCAAACCAAGAATTCTAAACTTGCCGTGAAAGGAAACCTGATGAATGGAGTGCAGTAGATCTGTACATGCTTTTTGTGAAATTTTTGTTTGGCATTGGGCTTTGAGATTTTTTTTTTTTAATTAAATAACGTTACGGCTGAGATAGGCTCCAGCACTCCCGCGACCCTCATGAGGATAAGCTGCACAGAAAATGGATGGCTGGACAGATAAAGATGGAGAAAAATTAGCACTCTTAGACAAATTTGTCTCCACGTGCAGTGGTGTTATCCGTGACATCTGCTATGTTGACAAACAAACAATCCCAATCGACTGAATGAAATTGAAATTTAGGTAGAAAAGCCGTCAGAAAGATTGGAATAAAATCCCAGCAGCAGGAATGTTGCACACGCTAGAAAAAAAGTCAAATGTTCTTATTGACAAGTTGCTGTATTTTTTTTTTTTTTTTTTTACTTTTTACTTTATCCATGTAATTTAAAGTCCCACCCTTTGCCTCAACCCGTGCCCCTGGCGAGCCACTCCATCTTCAAACGATTCTCGACCGCCCCTGTAGACCGACTAAACCCAAGTTCGACGAACCCAGCCACAATGAAAAGTTCCGGGTCAACCTGACACAAATATAGTGAAATGTTCGACTCACCGTTTTAGTTTTTCTTTCCACGTGCCAAAGTGACCACATATGTCGTCATCCCTTTTGCACGCGCACCTGCACGCGCTCGTGAGTCCAACGAGGAAGCGTCCATCCAGTCCAAACACGTCCGCTTGCGCGAGTATCCCGCCGCATAACAAAAATTCCAACCTGATAATAGAAATTATAAATACAGAGGTTGTAAAGTCAAATCAAGGACTGAAGAGTCGTGTTGAGACTGTCGAAGAAAAGAATGTCATGTTATGTCTGCAAGTGCAGGTGCGCGCGTGCACGCGCCGAGCCGCGCTTGCTCCTCCGGCCTCGGTAGACTTTCGAGCATCCAAGTGTCCGTGCTGCGCTACGCTTCCGGTCTTTCTTTCAAAATAAACAATGCGGTAACCGGAGGTGGCAAAGTTACTCGCATTTTGCAGCAAGAAGCATGTGCCGGGGAAACAAGACGGACTGATGTAACGCATGAAAGCGCAAAATACCGAATCCGAAGCGCACTTGAGTACAAAACTGAAAATGAAATTCTATTGTCAATTTTGTACAGAGCCAAATACTCAAACTTACATAAAAGCACACGTGTAAAAAGGGAAAAAAAGAAACATAGTAGTCATTAAATTCTTGTACATTGTACAAATAAAAGTGTATTTTAAGTACACACTAAAATATTCCCGAATACAATGTAAAAAAAAAATGAATTTGTTGTCAATTTCACATAGAGAGATGTCAAAAGTACCCAAAGTCTGTACTTAGAGAAGTACTAAATTCTGGGTATCGAATAAGAAGGTGAAATATCGAAGCATAATTGTATCTCTTTCACTGAAGTAAAAAACAAACAAACGAAAAATACTATAAAACCGACTTCCACTCAAGCAAAAATGAAATTTTTACCAGAAGTGGTAAAATATACATTGAGTACTTCGACACTTGTGATAAGTACTCCTGATTCAACTATACCATCAACAATGAAGTTGGTGTTCAAATGAAAGTTTTTTCAAAATTCTGAATGAGATGCCTGTACCCGTGCGTGTGTGCGTGCGTTTGTGTGAGTGTGTTTGTGTGTGCGGGCGTGTGTGTGTGTGTTTGTGTGTGTGTGCGCGCGCCCTGTGATTGGCTTGCGACCATTTCAGGGGATAGCCGGGGTAGGCTCCAACACTTTTTGCGGTCCTTGTGAGGATAAGCGGCTAAAAAAAATGAATGGATGGATGGATGGATACTTCCTGAGTATGTATCTGTAACAAGGCTGTGCCAAAGGCAGCAAAATATACGATGGGTTCTTCCTTTTTTTTTTCCTGAAAACTACAAAATGTGAGTGTTATTCAAAAATAAACGAAATGCCTACACACACGCGGTTCTATACAATATGTATATGATTTTATTACGAGACGCTAACCCCCTCCTGTGGATTTATGGAGAATCACAGCAAGTGGCTGTGACGTTGACTTTTTTTTTTTAAAGATGTTTTCGTTTTTCCTTTTTTTTTTGCATTAATTAATTTACTTCAGTCTCAGAACATTCATCCTAACCCATCCGAGTTTGGGTAAACCTGGACTGTTCTTCCTAACACTTCAAATAATCCAGGCAATACCCCCCCCCCAAAAAAAAAAAATAAATAAATAAAAATAAACAGTTGTGCAAATGTAGGATGTCCTGAGATAAAATTTCACTGCTGTGGTAAAAACGATTCCGAAATTTGATTTAAAATACCAAATAGCTCTTCAGCAGCCCCCTTATGGAATTTCTCTCTCTTGATGACCAATCTATAAATCAAATATAACCGATAAAATACACTTTACATCTGCGTTGCGGTATGATCTCATTGATAGGCTTTCCTTGTAATTTCTAAAAAATATTTTCTTTATTTTAATGAGGATTAAGCTTCAAGGTTGTGACCCTCGAGATATAGATAAACCCGTAAGTAAAATATTTTCACCATCTATAGAGTAAAACAAAAATGGTACTCATACTCTTATATTAATATCAAAAGTTTTCTATTTTTATATGGCTAAGTAACGCGTATTAGTATAGTAACAAACACAGTAAAATGTACTGTTGAAAAATTGGTCGGCAGGTTGCAAGTAAATTTTGTTCGACAATCTCATTACAATATCAAAAACAGATTTTGTCACTTCCTCAACATAATCCTAATCTAAAGGGTTTATTCTGCAATAGTTTTCAAGTGGCTGGGTACGTGTAACAAGGTTGCATCAAACAGAAAAATATCACAAATAAAATATCTCCAAAAAATGTACGGTTGATGGTTGAGCTGGCCAAATCAAATGATACAATTGTTTACTTTCTAAAAATGAAATGTCCCATGATAGAGTAGAAGCCACCTGAATTTGTGACAGAAGATGTTTGTTTCGCTTGTTTTTCTGATAATTGTTTATGAATGTCGTGAGAGTCAAACGTTTTAAACACTAACACTTTGCAGAGTCAGCATTTTTTCCCTTTTTTATGACTGCGATTATGTTGCTGCGGGGGAAAAAAGAAACAACCATTCAAGTCTATTCAAATGGCTTGACTTGAGCCACTGTGTGAGTTTGATGGTTTATTGGGGGGCTTAATCCCAACACTCCCTCACATCTACTCAAGATTGGGAGTCACGAGAAGCAGGAAATGCTTAACAGGAAAGAAAGAGTGAAAATAAGTTCATTTTGTGTGTGTGTGTTGCATGCCTGTTTTGCTAAATTTCAGTAGCTCAAATGCAGGGCTCACCAAACTTTTTGAGGCTGAGGGCTACTTCGTGACCACCGATCTTATGAAGGGTAACGTGACCACTTTCCGTTAGAGTTCATTAAACATACATAAAATATCCATCCATCCATTTTCTTTGCTGCTTATCCTCACAAGGGTCACAGGGAGTGCTGGAGCCTATCCCAGCTGTCGACGGGCAGGAGGCGGGGTACACCCTGAACTGGTTGCCAGCCTATCGCAGGGCACATCGGGACAAACAGCCACACTCAGAACCACACCTAGGGGCAATTTAGAGCATTCAATTCATGTTGCGTGTTTTTGGAATGTGGGAGGAAACCCGAGTGCCCGGAGAAAACCCACGCAGAAACGGGGAGAACATGCAAACTCCACACAGGCGGGGCCGGGATTGAACCCAGGACCCTGCTAATGCCTCAAAGTCAGAAGGAAGTGATAACCGTTATAACCAATGACAGGATCGCTTAATTAGCGACAACAGTATACTGTATGATTGCCATAAGCGTATGACACAAACTTTAAGAATACACATATATATTTGGTCATTCAAACGAGATGGCATTGTTGCGATTTCCTGTAATAATTAAGAATGATTTTGGAGATGCAAGGATTCTGCTACAGAGTGACGTTTTGCCGTTTGATTCTTTCACTCTTTCGAGATTCCGTCATGAGTCTTCCAAGTCGGTGCAGGTGCTGAGGAAATGTGGTTGAAAGACGCTGTCAAGCTCCCTTTTTAAACACTGTTACCTCTGTTCTGTCCCACGAAAAAAAAATCTGCCCATCATGTACCATTTTCAACTTTCAAGATTCCCACCATCACCACCATTTCCTCGATTTAACACCATCCATGCATCAATTTTTTGAGCTTTTTGGCTGAAACGGGCTGCAGATGAACACGTGATACGAGAGAAGAAACTCGTGGCCATCTATTTGGAAGGTACATAAATGCTGGAAATGTTTGTTGTTTCTGCTGAGACAGTCGGTCTGCCTGCAGGGAGGTCCTAGCGAGGTGTAGACTGATACATTGAGGGGAGGGCGCCATGGGGGTCGGCTGGGCTGGGCCGACATACCGGTACAAGTTCTGAGGGGGTGGCGTTCTCCGGGGTCGGAAATTAGTTTGCTGACTGGAAACAGATGTTGAGGTTGGTGACATCATGACATCTTTTGGGTTTTATGGGTTTTTCCTCCTCTGCTCATGCACTTGAAATGTTTTAATTGTGTGAGCATGTGTGGGTGCGCGTATAAATAAAACGTGGCTGCTTCTGTGACGTCACCTGGAGGAACCTCAAACGGGCAACCACGACTACCCTAAAAATATCCAAATCAAGGTGACCTTAACTGGACTTCAAGGGGATAATTCTTTTTTTCGCTTCGCTCGTCCCATTGGGGGTCACCCCACCGTGTCAGCCTTTTCCAGGTAGGCCTGAGCTGCATATATGTCTTCCCTCACCACATCCATCGACCTCCTCTTTGCTCTTCCAAGAGAGTGTTTGCACTTCCCAGCCACCGTACCGCACTGATGAACTCATTTCTTAATCCAATTGCATCCAACAAGGTACAAGGTACTTTTATTATCTTTTCTTCAATTCGGCTAGCACATACAGACGATTGGAATTATGGTACTCAAGGGCCTGTGGTCCTACAAAAGATGTTATAAATTAAAACATCCATCCATTTCCTTTGGCGCTTATCCTCACGAGGGTCATGGGGAGTGCTGGAGCCTATCCCAGCTGTCAACGGGCAGCAGGCGGCGTACACCCTGAACTGGTTGCCAGCCAGTCGCAGGGCACATGGAGACAAACGGCCGCACTCACAATCACACCCAGGGGCAATTTAGAGTGTCCAATTAATGTCGCATGTTTTGGGGATGTGGGAGGAAACCGGAGTGACCGGAGAGAACCCACGCAGGCACGGGGGAGAACATGCAAACTCGGGATTTGAACCCTGGTCCTCAGAACTGTGACTCTAGCCAGTTGCTCCACCGTGTTGCCAGTATTGCAACAGGCATGATTAAATGAACTGAAATGGAATAATATTTCATATATGGTGGCATAGCACTGACTTGCAATAACTGCGTCAAGCCTGTGATCCGTTTGACTCTACCAAGCTTCCTTTGAAATGCCTTTAACGCAGGTTCTCTTAGTTCTGGGGGGGGGGGGGGGGTTCTCACTTCAAAGAGTCTCCTCTTCAGGAGGTAAAATGCATCCTCTACTGAGTAAAGGTCTGGTGATCGACTTGTCCAGGATTAGACCTTCCACCTTTCCTCCCCAACTGAAGTCCTTTGTTGTCTTTGCTGTGTGTTTTGTGTTTTGATGAAGCTTCTCAGGGTAGTTTCGATGCATTCTTCCAGACAAAATAGTTTGCCGACCTCCTTGTTTTGTTTTGTTTTTTTCCTTTTTGCGTTGTCCACTTATGGCAGTTCACGCAGCGCCTTCAAGGACTTTTAGTTACATAACCAAGCGCAGCTGCGGCCAGTTAACTGGCCAATAAATGTAACAGCAGTGACACACGTGAGGCCTCGTCAGCACAAAACTGCAACGGCCATTTCTTGGTCCCATAAAAAGTTCAATGTGCTGTCCATTTTTCCAGCTGGATAAACTGAGATGTTAACAACCTCGCGTCAGCAGACCTGCACCTTCGCTCATCTCAGTCTTCTGGGGGTGGGGCGCCAACCCCCCCCCCCAAACGGCGACTGAGACGGAAATTAGGAACACAACAATCAGTCAAACATGTCTGTGCGGGGCCCTCGCCAGACAATTCCCCTGACCAAGGTGCTGACACGAGCTCTGGATATGATCCCCGGGGGCGGTGTACACCCTCTACTGCTCCTCAGGAATGAGTTAAAAACAGGGAACAGATTCTTTGACCACCCCCACCCCCCCTCAATCCCCCATGACAGCACCACTTACATACACGCCATGACTCAATATGCTGCAATAAAAATATTAAGGGTTTTTGTACAGTGGATGAAGAATATATGCATGTGAGTATTGTGAGATTGTTTTTCTGCATGTGTTACGCCATCCTTTTTTTTTTTTTTTTTAATATCTGTTGCTTGTAGGAGTGCGGCACAGTGGCTCATCTGGTAGAGCGTCGGCCTCACAGTTCTGAGGACCCGGGTTCAATCCCGGCCCCGCCTGTGTGGAGTTTGCATGTTCTCCCCGTGCCTGCGTGGGTTTTCTCCGGGCATTCTGGTTTCCTCCCACGTCCCAAAAAACATGCAACATTAATTGGACACACTAAATTGCCCCGAGGTGTGATTTTGAGTGCGACTGTTGTCTATCTCCATGTGCCCTGTGATTGGCTGGCAACCAGTTCAGGGTGTACCCCCGCCTCCTGCCCGTTGACAGCTGGGATAAGCTCCAGCACTCCCCGCGACCGTCGAGAGGATAAGCGGCAAAGAAAATGGATGAATGGATGGATGTTGCTTGTAGGGTTCTAACATCACTGCTATTGATGCTAATTGTTAGCCTTCTAAGGGCATTTTCAATTGTATGATAGCGCTAAGCTAACAGGGGCATTGTGGTTTGGTTGTTTTCGACACAATGTGTAATTATCTGTTTTGTTTAGTTTATTTTGACAGTAAACTGTAATCAATAGCTGCATTAGATAACTCAAAGCCTTTTTTTTCTGAGAAATTGTTGCTAATTGTAGGTGCTAATCTGCTGCTTGCTGTGAAGTGAGTGGAGTTCACTTCCACGATGCAGCGTGCTTATCTCGAGCTTGCGCTTGCAAATCAAAGCAAAACAAACCATCCAAACGTCATTCGTATATCAAGGCAGCACTGTACTTTAATTGAGTACGTATATCTTTTTCTGATTAATTTTTGGGTTTTCTCCCTTTCTTTCACAATAAATATCAGTACTCGTTTATTTTCCGTACCGCTTATCCTAAATAGGGTCGCGGGCGTGCTGGAGCCGATCTCAGCTGCTATTCCTCCTTTTGTCAAAAACAGATTATTTTTTTGTTGTTGTTGAAAATTGCTAACTTCGCCCTCGAGTAAGGTAGTCGAAGTGGTAGTTCTCCTTCTACCACTCTTTTTTCTTTTTTTTGTGAAAAGCAAATCCCTTTAGTACTACTTAATCGAGAGCGTGTGCTTAATTTTTGCCACAGCCTGCAGTGGTCATCTGCAGAGAGGTCGCCATTGCCAATCACGGCAAAGGTAACGACGACGGCGCCGTGATTGGTCTGACGTGCCGCGGGGTCGTCAGCAATGCTGCGTGCTGCGCCCGTGGCCAACAAATTTAGACAAGCATGAAGGAAGATGGCAGATTACATAACTGCGTTTGATGGGAAACAGCTTGCCAGCTCAAGGCTGCACGTCCTTTAAATGCCGCCCCAAGGTACGGTGCAGTGAAAGAATTACCACATGTCCACAAAAGCACCATCCAAGGACGTCAATAACACAACAAGGAGCAGAAACTGTCTTCAATAGCTTTGGGATTAGATGAATTTTTTTTTTGTTCTTTTGTGACGCAAACGTTCACTTAAAGCTGAAAATCGTACGATGCGAGGGACTTTTTCACCATTCATCCATTGCCGTACCACTAATCTGCATGAGGATCGCGGGAGTGCTGGAGCCTGTCCCAGCTGACTCAGGGCACCCTGAACTTATCTCCAGTCATTTGCAGAGCACATACAAATTAGCAAGAATTCATACTCGCATTCACTCTTGCGGGAAATTTAATGTTTTCAATAACAGTACATTTTTTTCGGGATGCGGGAAGAAACCGGAGCACCCAGAGGAAACGCACGCAGGCACGGATGGGAGCAGTGTTGTCACAGTTACCTTGAAAAAGTAACTTACTTACTTAACAGATTATGCAATCTTAAAGGTCCACTGTCATGAAATGCATGATTTTTAGTGTGTTATTAATGAAGAAACGGCAGCCGGTATGGACCCATGCGTTTTTTCACCACAAAACATGATTTATACATATATGGCCTTTTCCCCGCCATGAAAACCTTCTCGAGGGGTTTGTTTTCGAGAAGAAGCTGGAAGTGACGTACAGGGCAGTAGCGCACTCAAGAGGTCCTGTATGTTTATACGACTTTTACTTGCTGGACGGTAGCTCGTTGTTCCTTTGTTTCCATTGGCCAAAATGCCGGCTCGTTGCATTGGTGGATATTGTTCAAACACTCGGGAGGATGGATTCGCTCTTTATATTTTTTCAAAAGACCCGGTTTGTCGTGAAAAATGGATTGCACGGGCGTAAAGGATGAGAGCTTCGTGGGTTCCAAATGACAGGTAGGCGTGTATACAGGAACTAAACAAAAACAATAGTTGGCCGAGGACGTAATCTGTGAAGCATGGGTGCTAAATGTGTCAATGTGCCACCCTGGCCGAAGCCGTGATCGGTGGACACGGCGCCGCCGGGGTGGCTCGTCGTGGCACCGGGCCGTGGTGGCTCATCTCCATCGCAGAGGTGGATATCCAGTTATCGATATTGGACGGGGGAAGCGAGTTTGGCCCCGATATCGTCGTCGCTCGCGGGCGGCATTGTTTATCACCGCCGCGGAAGTGGATCGGACGGGGAGGCGGTTTGGCCGCACCTTAGTCGTCGCTCGTGGCCGTGGGCGCCGTTGTTTATTGCCACCGTGGAGGTGGATCGGGCAGGGCCGTGGTTTGGCTGCATACAGTTTGGCCGTGATCCACATATCTTCTAAAAATGGCTCGAAACGATAGGGTAATATTTCCCCGGTCACTTCACTAGGTTGTAAGATGTTCTCTTCTTCGAAAAGAGCTTCCATGTGTGAAAGGGCGTGTTCGTCTCCCACAGTAGGGGCCACAGCGTGTTTTCAATGGCGAATGTCCGGAGTGACGTCACGGGCAGTAGATGCAGCCAATATGGCCACCACTTGAATGTCGAATGTCACTTCCGCAATTTTGCACATGGATGACGGGCTCTCCGCTCATATGTATTTTTCATTACAATATCTATTTTAAAATGTTTATAGGCATGACACTTGAGAGCAACTTATTTACTTTGATGATTAATTGATTTCAAACGCTCCCAAGGAGCAGGAAAAATCACTTAACCATAGTACAAACAAAAGCACAAACTTAGCAGACCCTTTATTTGATAACACACAAGTTGCGGAATGATGTCATCTACATGAAGCAATAACTTGAAGATGAATGTAGTTGAAGGCACGTTAAATAAGCAACTTCGTGCAGACTTGACATGACACCACAGAACATGTAGCAGCTAAATGTAAACAAGAAAATCCACTTCTCGCTTAACTGAGATCACGATTGTGGTCCTTGTGTGTACGTGTATTTATGTGTGCGTGTAAGTTAACGTGAAAGTGAGTGGCTGTTGGATATTGAGCCAAATAAACACACGCACATTGCTCTCACAATTTTGATGCGGAGAGAGAGGAAAGGTTTCAAGATTACACAACGGTTTGTGAGGGTGATTGACGGCGGGGGGAAGCACTCACTAACGTGACGTCAGCCGTGCAGCACGTTGAAGCAGCTCACGGGCAAGGAGTACAGACGAACTTGAAACTTGAAAGCTCACTTTTCATTGCAAATATATCAGAGACGGTGTCGATATCTACCCTGCGACTGACTGGTGACCAGTTCAGGGTGTAGTACGCCTTTCGCCCAAAAGTCAGCTGGGATAGGCTCCGGCTCTCCTGTGACCCTTGTGTGGATAATGAATGGATATTGTAAGTTATTCAGTGAGTCAGTCCTTATTTAATGACAAAAATGTTCAGACACTTCAGTATGAATAATGCATTATAAACAGAAAAGTAATAATCAAATATACTCTTACTTTGGAAAATAACAAAAATAGTGTGGCAATAGAGAACTCATGAGTTTCTTTTTACTTTTATGGTAATCTACTGTCACTGTGCGTGTGTGTAGAATAAACAAACTTCTCCCCAAACTCTTTCTTGAGTTTGGTGAGAAAAAAAAAGCTGTCAAATACAACCGAATAAAACTGTACTGTATTATGTTCAGTTTACTATTCATAAATGATTGCTTGATGAGCTACATCAATGACTCAAACGTAAGTATGGCTTGTCTAGAAGTACCGCAATTTCCGGCCTACATGCCGCGACTTATGTCACACGATTTCAACCCTGCGGTTGATGCGGTGATGCGGCTAACTTCTGGAATTTTTCTAAAGGCCGCAAGGGGGCACTAGAGCGGAAAAGGTAAGAATGAGACTTCATCAGTGCAAAGCCACTGTTCACAGGCCTACTATCCATGTCGTGAATGCCCTCGCAGTCGACAATGTGGCGCTCGAAACTGGCCCCGAGCCCCGTTCCACACACTGCCTGTCATGTACGACCCGCTTTCTTCCTATTCTACCTTTCTCCGCATGACGTGCGCACACTCATGGCCAACAACAAGGCGCTCTGAACGAGCCACGGAATCTGAAAGGAATCTAGCTAGCGAAGTGCATAACTCAATCACCACTCACGCGAACAAAGGTACCGCTACCCAAGTTTTTATATGGGGAAGGGACACTTATGCTGCACTAAAAAAAAATTGTCACGCAACACTGTTCCCCGTGCCCCCCCCCCCCCCCAAAAAAAAAAAAAATCTCAACCAATTAAAAGTGAAAAACACTTTGCAGTATCTCCCGAATATGTCACCAGTGGTGTTGTGGTACACTTTCCTGACTTTTGTGCAGGCAGCGTGGGTTCAGTTCCGACAGTGACAGAGTCCATATGTACTCCGTGACGGACTGGCGACCAGTTCAGGGTGTAGTCCGCCTTTCGCCCAAAGTCAGGTAGAAAAGGTTCCAGCATCCCGCAACCCTGATGAAGAAAATATAGAAAGCAGTTTTTTTTCATTTAACATAATAATATTCCACCAGAGGAAAATGTGACTTTTTTAAGTGTAAAACGTTCACATTTTTGGCATCTCTTAGAAAAACTTCACATAAAACCAATGTAATAGCAGTCAGGGTCCGTGCGGGTGTCGCAACCAGGCCACTTTTTCGTCAGCCACACTTTTGTTGCACTACGCAGTAAGGGAAGTGTCACAGAATGGCGGGCGTTCAAAACAGGCGCCACTAATTGGTCAGATCAGCCAGTGCCATGCCACAGTGGCTCAAATGACTCGTGATCATATCCAGTCTAGACCATTTCCATGTTTTTTATGCCGTCAGAAATGGATGGCGGCCCAGAGTTATGTAACGATGGCAGACTCAAGGCTACGTTCTTATTCTGACACAATTTCCGGCTGATGTTTTCTTTGCCTCTCCTCCTGAATTCCCCCATATCCTGGTAGATTTTCGGGATTATTCTTGTTTTCAATTAAAAATGCCCCCGATAGATTCAAATATACATGCTTATACTTATACTACAGTCATTGGTTTCTATGTGCACTAAGATGTCAGTCAGAGGCTTATGGCCTTACTGATGCGATCATAATAGATGGATTGTATTACTTAATAGCGGTATTACGTAGTTCTGTTTTAGCATTTTAGTGTTTGCTTTATTTCAGTACTTCTGTCAAAAAAAAATACGAAACTTCTCAATGTTCATTGATATTTTCAGAATGAGACTCAAGAATATTCTCAAAGATTCTTAAAAATGAAAATGTCTTTATTTGTTCAAACATAAAAACAACCACATTTTTTACACTGTAGAAAAAAAAGAACAAAACTTCCTGTTTTCGCGCCAACTAAATGCCTGTGATCATGTCAGTTACTGGCGCTAAATACATACAATACGTACATTTCAGACATTCCAAAGTAAAAAGCATTACCATAACAACAACATTATTTTCCTTGATGTTGAAAAAACAGACAAAACACCGTTGTTCTGCTTTTTCACCCTATACAATGTTAATGTACACCGCCCACGAAGCACTACCCAAAAAGAGGAGATGACCAAATGCAGCTTATTCAACATCCACGTGCATCTTGCCCAGTTGCAGCTTTGGTATTGCGCTCAAACATCGAAAGACCAATTTTGTCTGCATTTTTGTTTTTTTAGGTTTGACTCCTGCTTGAGCAAACATCAAACAAACATTTTCAGTCCAGTAAATTCTCTGCGTATCCAGAGGAAGACATTTGTGTTGTGCAAATTGCAAATATAGAAGTCTCATATCCACACTGATGAGGTAACGTCCAACTGAGTTTTTGTTATTTGTGACAGTCCCACTCCTGGAAGCCAGCTCGACCCGTCTCCATGGCAAAGTGAAAACAATGTTCCTTTCCCACGTTACGCCGTGGCACAGAGTCGAGGTTTACCACTTTCCTGGGATGGGAGTTCCACACTCGTACCAAGACACGTAGCTGACGTGGGAATGTCCACCCATTGGGCCAAATTGAACAGGCTCCTGTCTCACTGCTCGCTGAAAGCCTGAATGGTGATCAAGCAGGCACTTAGAGCTCCTAATCACATCTGAGACGTGGTATCAAACAGGTCTTACCGGATCTAGGTGGCAGCTGGGCTGCATTGACTTGTCGTCCCGTTCTTCCGTCCAGGAAGGAATCGACAAACTGGCAGTGATCCTCCCCAAAGCCGCTTTGATCTCCGATGTTGTAGAATTTACCTGTGATGCAAACGGATGCAGTGCACATCTATAGTGTGAGGCGTCATGTCGTTCCGGTGGCGGTAAACGAGACTCACCGTTTAGTGAGTCGCTCAGGTATATCTTGTACCTGAGCGAGTTGCATAGCTGGACCCCCACAAATTTACGGTACCAGGTTCTCTTGACGTATTGTTTCCCGTTACAGTCGGAATAGGAGTCTGCCTTGAAGGGGAACTGAGTCCAGATGGCATCTTTCCCTGCCAAGAGAGCCTCTCTTAGTTAAAATGGGCCTACACTGGTCCATGATCATCAACTACCGTCATTTACTGCTGTGGACCTTTATATCCGTCAACTGGAATGCAAACCTTTAGTGCCACAGCCAGATATATCCGTCAAATAAATTTAGACTTGACTGTGAAATAAGCTTTGGAAAGAACTGTAAAGACTAACAGATCCCTGTAGGTGGCGGTGTTACATCACTTTGGATTCGAAATCAGCACAGGTTTGGAATTGACTTTAGAGATTAAGGGGCAATTCTCACATTGTCTCATCACTTATGTGGGAGAGAAATGCCAACGAGTTGAAAGTTGAACAAGTTTAGGCACCTTCAGTATTTGTATATGAATGGTATAAAAAGAGTATTTTTCGCAGTAATTAGAAAGTGTGTGAATGTGATCATGAGAAACGGTGATGTATTTTATGGAGCGACACCATGTAAAAAAAAAAAAAAAAAAAAAAAGTCACTCTGGCCATGTGGTAAGTCGGTGCAATCACGCTGTGCTTCTTACTTTGTATAGCTGAAAAAAAAAAAATAATCAGCCATCAAAAGCCCTTTCTGTTAGCCTGTGTGGGTTTTCTCTGGGCACTCCGGTTTCCTTCCATATTCCAAAAACATGCATGAATTGGAGACTCTAAACTCCCCCTAGGTGTGAATGTGACAGTTCTGCTTGGTGTTTCTTTTCACAAAAAGGCCATTCCCTCTGTTATTTTTGTTCAGAAACTGCTGCATTTCGTGAAATGAACCCATCTTTTACTGATGGTGACCAATGAAGAGAAAACATTTTCTCTCGTGAAAGAAAATTGGAAGGTTTGTTGCTAAAAGAAAATATTCTTGGAAAATGTGTCAAAATCCTCTCAAAGGGCTGGGAATATGGTGAACTCTGAATGAGTTAAAGATACAGACAAAGTCTGAGCTCACCTGAAACGTTCTCGCTAACTCGAGGGTCCGCTGGTGAATAAAATGAAGACAAAACGAATCACTAGAACTTCCACAGTGGTTCTGAACAAGAAAAGATGCATACGCAAGTCTCAAGTGTCTCGTACCTGACTCGGTGTTGAAGGACACGGGTTCACTGGACGGACCTGCGCCCAAGTCATTCTTTGGCGTCACCTTAAACTCATAACTACCATTAAACACAACACACGTTCAATTCCACCTTAGTTCCACACAATCCAAGTTTCAAAAATTTCCATGCAGAATTGGTTCTGATGGAACCTTAACTTACCTGCTTTCAGGTTTCAGGTTTTCCACCGCTGTATGTGTCTGGTTGGTGGTCAAAATGGAAACTTTTTCACCGTCAGGTCCTTTTGTGGTTGAGATGACTTCGTACTCTGTGGAAACACCAGGAGAGATTGGTACCTAATACATGACTAAGGAATGGCCTAAATACTATTTTGTTTTCTGCTAATGGACAGACCAAGTGTGACATTATTGACGGCTAACCAAGAATTTCTGGCTCCCTACATGTTAAAATATTACCAGCGGAACTGGAGTTCTGAGATCTGACATCTGAGATGAGGTTTTGTACCTGTAGTGTCATTGTTAGTCTTCTCCCAGTCCAGAATGATAAAAGAAGGACATCCCTCCACCGTTACAATGGTGAGGTTCGAGGGCGGCGACTTGGGCGCCTCCGTCACATTGGCGTTGCTGCGCTCATGCTCGGGAAAAAAGTTCAAGGAGGATGTAATCGAACACGGCTCGTCTGCTTTCTTGCCCGTTTGGTAGATGACGTGAGGTGCTGCGGTTTAGGAAGGGTACGGGATTCAGTCTGGATTGTTGCTAATTCTTGGCGAGACGAGACACTTACCAACGTAACGCTTTTTGCCCATGGCATCAAAGTCTGAGGCCGGTTGCGACTGAAACAAATCCGAGTTTTCCCATGATTCTTGTTGAGTGGCTGCAAGAGGAAGTTTGGGGTCATGACCTGTCTAAGTAAGGGATCCATCATGCTCCTGGTATGTCATTTCTTACAACTACGTACATGTGCTTGCGGGTGACGTCGTGGTGATGTATTTCCGCTGCTGCTTGGTTGGCCTTGCCGTCGTTGGCTTGGTTGTGGTCACTGGGACTTTGAGTTTGAGGACTGCCAGTTTGTCTGTGCGTTTCCAGTCGCTGGTCTTCTCTGCTGGTGAAAGTAAACTTCACAAATGGATGTCGATCATATGCTTGGTTCATCTGTTCAGTGTTCCACTCACCTGATTGGTTTGGTTTTCCAAGCAGATTTGTTTTCTTGTTGAGAGAACCTAAAACAACATAAGTCATTACTTGTCAAAACGAGAATAGGACTCAAACCTTCTGTGTTACATGCTGACACGGAAAATTATGTTAAAAGAATGGAGAATCTCTAAGGTGTGGAGCACTCCTTAAATGTATTCTCAAAATGTTCCCAATCAAGGAGATGGTACTTTTTCATAAAAAGAAAGAAAACAAGTCAAGGCAGAAAGCTGAAAGAAGATGAGGCCTGCACTGAAACAGCCACATTCCTTCCAATCATCTTTGTGTAAACACGAATGACGACCACACAGCTACCAGGTAACATTTGCATCTTGGCTTCAATTCGTTTGCGGTTTGGAGGAGGATCTTATGAGTGAAAAGTAAGAAGGCCCGAAGCCCAGGAACCATCTGTCCCCCATCATTAGAGAACAAGAGGGATTCATTCCTGCTACTAATTAGCAGCCCCCCTGTGACTACCAACCCTCCAGGAGACATTTGGGAGGAGCAATCTACCAGTAGACGCCTCGAGTCAAGGAGGTGGCTTTACCTGTACGAGGACGTGTCCACAAGGCGGGCTTGATGGAGGGAAAATCACGGTTTCTATTCACTGTTGGGAGGAAAAAAAGCAGCACCACACGATTATTTCAACAGCGTTTGTCGATTTCTACAAGAGATCATGTAAGCTTGCGATCAGGAAACCAGTTTTAGGTTTGCCATGTCTTGACATAGATAATTACCGAAGGAAGAGTGCCGCTTGCCTGGCAGGGCAGCCCTGTGCAGCAACGAAGGAAGTCGAGCTTGTGTCCGGTTGTGCAGTGCTGCAAAATGAGTCAAACATTACATTAGCATTTTTTTCTGCAATAATGACAAGAAGTTGGTATCATTGACTGGATGTAAATTAGGACTGAGCTATACGGCCTTCAATGTTTTCCCCAAAAGTCGGATTTCCAATTATCTTTGAAACTCCCCTTTGAACATAATTCCTAATGTATCCATCCATGCATCCATCCATTTTCTGGAGGCAGGGTACACCCTGAACTGCTTGCCAGCCAATCGGAGGGCACATAGAGACAATCAGCCGCACTCACAATCACACCTAGAGGCAATTTAGAGTCTCCAATTAATGTTGCATGTTTTTGGGATGTGGGAGCAAATCAGAGTCCCCGGATAAAACCCACTCAGGCACGGGGAGAGCATGCAAACTCGGGTCCTCACAACTGTGAGGCCAAAACTTTATCAGCTGCTCCACCGTGTTGCCTCCCTAATGTATTTTAATTAAAAAACATGGAAATGTTTGACAAGAAAGAATTACCAAAATAATAAGAATGTGATAATAGTAAGTTTCTTTCGGCTTGTCCCTTTTTGGGGTCGCCACAGCGTGTCATCTCAGATGAACGCACATATGTATGGCACAATTTTTACGCCGGATGCCCTTCCTGACGCAACCCTTCTCGGGGAGTGGAGGCCCCAGTGGGATACGAACCCACAACCCCTGGTTTACCAAACCAGTGCTCTAACCACTGAGCTACAGGGCCTCTCCTTTGGGGATAATATGGAACAAAAATACTATACTGTCCGGACAACATGAATAAAAGGTTCTGCTTCTATACCAAATGAACATTTGTCCCTGAGATATAAACCTGGATATAGTATGAACTCAATCAGGTAGTCAGATACATGCAAAGAGAGATGGCAGCACTTTAAAATCAGTCCATCACATGAGCTTCTACCGTCAAGATTTAAAATGCATCTTCTCCCTACCCACCAATCCACCACAGTAAGAACGAATTTTATTCTATTCTATATATTTCTCAGTGTATAGAATAAATTGCCGACAGAAGTGATGTCGGCCAAGTGTAAATGTTTTCAAGTCCATGTAAAAAGTCCATTTTTTTTTTTTAAATGATCTTTCTCATATGGTACGCTGTTTTTATTTTTAAATTTTTCTCTTTGTCTCTATTTTCTACCTTTCTTTGAATGATTTCATTATGTAAAGCACATTGCGTTAGCTTGTGTATGAAATGCGCTATATAATAAATTTGCTTTGCTAATTGTATTCTTCCCTGTTAAATACCGCATTAGACCCAACATTGAAAATTCTCTCTGAAGGGACACTTAGGGATAGAGAGGTACTGTACTTCTCGGCTATATTGTTTCGGTTTGGGAAGTCTATTTCGCACTCCTACCCACACTGCAGTGGATTAGTATGCTGCTAAATTGTTTTTCCAACCTGTAAACTGGCAAAAATAAAGAGCCTGAGCCAAAAATTCAAAGCTTCCTTGTTTAGCCAGTCGAGTAATCGTCCAGCCCCAAGGTAAACAATGTTTTCAGAGGGTAAAAGTCAATCATTCAGATGGAGGCGCTACCTGGGTGTGGCGCAAAGAGACCGGGAGGCCTGAGAGGGTTCTGAAAAACAAGGAGCAAGTAGGATTGTCCGAATCAATGAAAGGACCAAAGAATGTGCCCGCAAGTGTTCATAAAATGTACATTTTCAAAATCCAAGATTCCAATTGAACTAAAAAGTGCTAACATACTTTTTAGTTCACCCTGCCCACTACAAATTCACCATTAGGCGAGTCTTTTTGTAACACATACAGTAACTATTACTAATCACGGGAAAAACACATTCGCTAACACTGTAAGATGCTGCCAAAACACTCTGCTGCTAGCGAAGGAGTAGCTAGCATCTGCGAGGTTCCTTAAGGGGTTGACGCCGGAGAAAGCAAGGTGGAAAAGTTGCAAAGATGATGCAAAGAAAGGTCCGGATCACTATCGGCAATGTTGGAAGTTAACAGCTGATCGGATGCTAATGATTCGCTGCTCGATTTAAGTACCTTAAGTAAGTGTCCAACTCAGGCTAGAGCAGGGGGCTCACTGCATTTACAAAATTAGTTCATGATCAAATAATGAAATAAAAGGACTAATAGGAAAGAAGTGGTGTGTATTATTATGGGTTGGAAAGCAGTTGCCTCCATGCCAAGTGTCACCACACGTCTGTGGAACATTTTTCTATATCAAACCATCTGCAAGTAATTTGTAATATGCATTTTAAAATTTGGGATCATAGTTTGGGGTATATTTAAGTTTAAACCACTTCATTATCCATCCATCCATTTTCTTTGCTGCTTATCCTCAAAAGGGTCGCAGGGAGTACTGGAGCCTATCCCGGCTGTCAACGGGCAGGAGGTGGGGTACACCCTGAACTGGTTGCCAGCCAATCGGAGGGCACATAGAGACAATCAGCCGCACTCAGAATCACACCTAGAGGCAATTTAGAGTGTCCAATGAATGTTGCATGTTTCGGGGATGCACGAATAAACCGGATTGCCTGGAGAAAACCCACGCAGGCACGGGGGAGAACATGCAAACTCCACACAGGCATGTCAGGGATTGAACCCGGGACCTCAGAACTGCGAGGCCAACGCTTTCCAGCTGTGCCACCGTGCCGCCCCACTATAGTATTATATATTATATTAATAAAAGATGAAAAATAACATTGATCATTTTACACACCAGTGGCTTCACTAATGGAAGATGCAGCTTTGGCGACTTCTGTGTTTTTTTGGCTGAAACATAAAGAAAATGACCATGAACAAAAAAAAAAATGCCAAAACGAACACATTTTATACACATTCTTTAAAAATAACTTGACTAGACGGCAGTTGTAATGCTATGTTTGGCATCACATGCAGTTAGCGCCACTTTACCGGCCACGTTGGTACTGTGGATCATGGCTTTACTCCAGGCACCGCTCCGGTCATCCTTGCTGGAACGAACGGCAAATTCATACGGCGTGTCAGGAGTCAGGTTGTCGATGACGGTGTCGCTTGTCGGGCATGTCAGGTAGATCCACTTCCTATTTTTCTCCCTGTAGCGGATGGTGTAGAAACTAATGGAAAGAAGAAACAAATGTTCCTCAGGGTTCTATTCTCAAACCTTTTTACTTTTCAAGGATTTAGCTAAGTACATAAATTGAAGACTTGAGGGTTTAGGCCTTAGATCCTGCTGCAAATTTAAAAAAAATATATGGAAATAAGTAACTGGTTATAAAAATAGTGAAATATATTCCAAATTCGACTCATGTTATCCCAAAGATAATTACTGTGTTATAATGCTTCTACAAGTCATTTAAAAAAAACTGTTGTTCCTTAATACTTTCTCACGGGTCTTGTTCTGTAAGGAGACATCTGTACAGTAGCTTCAAAACAAAGCTCAAGCTTTCCAACCTCTTTTCCAAGTTGTGTGACAGCAAAGGGAAAATCTATTTTTGAAGGCGGGAGAAGATCGAAAAGATGGGAATTACAGCTAAGTCAAGGGACGACCGGGAGAACTGAGCTAGTAAACACAGAACATTCTTCAACGGAACATCTCTCGGCAGGATCATACAGGTCGCATAACGTGTGGAAGAAAAGCTCTTCTGTCATCATAAACGATGAGCTATTTCATCCCCTCTCGATGAAATCTTATACTCTACGGTGTTCAGTGTGTCACCCTATTCTATATTTGCAATCTGCCACTCGCAGTTTCAGCTATTTCCAAATTGATTAATAATGCCTAAAGAACAAGACGCGAGCATGGCATAATAAAATGGCGACTGTTGTTGGGTTACCGTCTCAATTGTGTTATTATGAATCCCTCTTGCGTTCTTGGTAAGACACAACCTGGTGCAACATGAGTGTCTCCTGCGTTATCGGAAGGGCGTGGTACGCAGAAGAAATGCCAAATAATGTTTTATAAACTCTAGAGGGTTATAGCTTACGGTAGAGGTTTCTATATTGCACTAGCGTATACTGTAGATTGTATTTCCGCACCACACGACAAGGAGATATGTTGAAATCACTTAAGGACTTTGCATTTTAGTGTCTAAACACCTGTAAGAACCTGTTAGTTGGTATGCTAATATAATTTGTGTTGTTCTTAGCGGTCCTAGCACAGGTAATTAAACGGAGCGTCTACACTATGTCACATGCATGTTAGTTCAACTATTGCAAGGAGTTGCTAAGCCGTCACATTGATGAACGGTGGGCCCTCCACCAGCAAGAGGGGGCCAGGCCGGGGAAGCCTGTCCAGCAGACCCAACCAGGGGTACGCAACCTATTCCCCAAGACCTAGGGTGATTCCCAGCCCAACCGAAGTGCCCTGACGAGTCCCAAAGGGAGGGGCAAAGTCACTCTCTCCAGGACCCGACGACTGAAAAGGACGGGGTCCTTAGGCCCCAGGAATCAAGCCAAGATAAATGTGAATACCTACTATGCACCCCATAACAATGGTTACCAGATTATCAGGATAAACCCTCCCTGTTCTGTGAGTGTGTGTGGTGGACTATCTTGCATTAAAATTGGGGAGAGTGGCAGGGGTGAGGTGAGACAGTCACAGGACAACGATGACCGGTAACCATAAAAAATCTGCACGGGAAAGGCACGGTGGGTCAGAGAGCACGCCTGGCCAAGTGTCCTCCCCAGTCCGACCCTGCACTCCCCCCCCACAGGTGGGCGTATGATGCATTAAAACTGGAAGACCGGCAGGGCACATCAGACATAACAAATCTGCGAGTGGACTCTAACTCCAAATGATGTCTTGGATTATTTTGTCCAAGTCATAGAAACCGCAGAACCTACGTTGCACCCACGATATGGATCTCACCCGTCCTCGAGGCAGTCATCCAGGATGTTCCTGTCATAGGAGCTTTTCAGATGGCTCTTCCAGGACAGCATTACCGCAGTTGGGCTCAAGTTGCCGATCACCAGATTAAGTGGATCATCCAGGTTCACTTTTCCTGTGCACATGGTGACGATAGAGTGAGAACTTGCATGCAACTGAAAGAAAAACAGGAGACACCAGTACCTGTGCAGTGTTTGGTCACGTCGTTAGTTAAGATGGGCTGCACGGCCACTAGGTACTTGGGTTCTGCATCTAAAAGAAGGAATGATCTATTATGGAGAAAATCTATGGAAGATGTTGAGATATTTCCCGTATTTGGTTTCACGTTTCATGTTTGCATTTTCCCCTTTTGGCAAGGAAAGGTTAGGTCATTCTTTGCAGAAGACAAAAAATACTGTGTGGTGTGAGCACAGTTTATTATCCATGTATTAATTATAAAACAACAAATGTTAATGGTCATAATTAGGTAGTCTATGACATTTTCGAAGTAGTAGTGATAAATGAAAGGGTGAGGCCGTATACACAATCTCGCTCACTCTTTTGTCCTCCAACTTTTCCAAACAATTTTAAAACAATGGAAGATTTGTTTTTATGACACCACTGAGAAAGTCCTAGAATGTTCCTGACGAAGCATCGTCAATCGCTGGATGGTTCAGAGCAGGTTTCCTGTTGCTGATCTCGTGGCCAATGAAATTCAACACCGAAAAGACGTAAACGGGACCCTTCGGTCCAGAGGAAAGCAAAGCCGTTGGCTTAGATGCAGAGGGGTGGGGGTGGTGGTTCCGAGGCAAACATCTGTTCGCTGTTTCCACGCGGCTATCGTATTAAGAGCGTCGTGTGTAATTTCACATCAGGTTTATGCATTTGCTGTGATTTTTCTGTGAAAATCCACCAGATGGCCATAGGCCAAAGTTCGCTGATTCCTGCACTATACTGCAGGGCACATTGAGACAAACAGCTGCACTCACAATCACACCTAGGGTCAATTTAGATTGTCCAATTAATGTTACATTTTTTGGGATGTGGGAGGAAAATGGAGTGCCCGGAGGAAACCCACGCAGGCACGGGGTGAACATGCAACTCCACACAGGTGCAGCTGGAATCGAACCCGGGTTCTCAGAACTGTGAGGCCAACGCTTTACCAACTGAACCACCGTGCCACAGTTTTATCTATTTATTTATTTTGTAAAAATATTTCTCATTATTTACCCAACTCAGCCTGATAGGGTATCCCGTTTTCAGGCAAAGGGATGAACTGCTTGGAGGAGCCCCCGCTGCCGTAGCCCAGAATGTAACCTTCCAGCTTCAAGTCGGGATGCGGTCGCACGAACTTCATGATGATCGTGTCTCCGGTGGCGTTGATCTTGACTTTCACGATTGGACGATTGCCTGAATTGAAAAATGGGAACAAATTACGGAAATTCAGAAGTATTATAATCGGGGTTGCTATAAATATGATAGAAAGGTGACAGTGCCCAAATGCATTAATAGCTTGCTACTGTACTGTAAACCTCCACCAATGATTACACGAAATAAATCCATTAAAAAAAAAAAAAAAAAAAAAAAAAAAAAAATCGGTAAATGAGAGCTTGAGTGCAGTCGAGATCTTGATCTCATAAGTTTGTTTCATCTGTTTATATGTTTATTTTCAACTTGGAAACAACAAAAACCAAACAAAAAAGCACTTGACCTTATACAGGTTTTCCATGTTTGAAAAAAAAAAAACGTTAACATCTGAAATGCCACACACCAATTGTCCATATTCTGTTAATTTTTCCAATCTATTCTGCTCCCGCTATAGTTATAGTACTCATGATAGTACTACAGTAGTGCAGTATCTTAACAGTTTAATTTGTTCCATTATCACACTCGTAACTCAAAACACTCATATCGCAAATTAACTTTCTGCATTGAAATGAATGGAAATACCAGCAATTTATTCTTGCAACCCCCCCCCCCCCCCAAAAAAAAAAAACAAAACACCAAATATTTCACTTTATTTTATAAAATAAAAATGGGACTATTCAGTATTGTACCTAAAACATAAAAATAATACAGCAAAAAGATAATGAAATAGAATGTTGAGAATTTAAGAGTTTGTATTTTATGATCATTCAATGGGCATTGTGCTGTAGTGTAATACATAATAAATATAAGAATAAGACTCATAACAACTTAGCTAATTTTCAGTATTTTTTTTCATAAGGAATATGCTAATGAGTATTGGTATATTGTCTGTTTACATTGTGTTCCAATGTCCGTTGCCAAAGAGGTTGTAACTACCACATTATTAATGCTAGTTCCATTAACCCATCTATGGCGTTTTGCATTACGTGTTAGCGTTTAGCAAACTCAATTCTAATGAAATTGGGAGGTTGTGTTGAACATATAAAAACAGAATACAATCATTTGCAAATCATATTCAACTTATATTTAATTGAATGCACTTGAAAGACAAGATATTTAATGTTGAAACTGATAAACTTTATCGTTTTCAGCAATTAATTAATTATTTTATATTTTGTGGCTGCAACATGTTCTAAAAATGCTGGGACAGACAAGGTCATGTTTACCTCTGTGCTACGTCACATTTGCTTTTAAGAGCATTCAATAAACATTTGGGAGCTGAGGACACTAATTGTTGAAGCTTTGTAGGTGGAATTCTTCACTTGTTCAACAGTCTGGGATCTCTGTTTTTGTATTTTACACTTCATAATACGTCACATATTTTGGATGGGAGACAGGTCTGGACTGCAGCCAGGCCAGTCTAGTACCTGTAGTCTTTTACTACGACGCATGTGCACATGCAGAATGGGGTTTGGCAATGTCTTGTTGAAATAAGCAGGGGCGTCCATGAAAAAGACATTCCTTGGATGGCAGCACATGTTTCCCCAAAACCTGTATGTACTTTTCAGTGTTAATGGTGCCTTCACAGATGTGTAAGTTACCCATACAATTGGCACTAAAACAGCCACATACCATCACAGATGCTGGCTTTTGAACTTTGTGTCCATAACAGTCCGGACGCTTCATTTTCCTCTTTGGCCAGACGACATAACATCCACAATTTCTAAAACCAACTTGTCAGACCCCAGTAAACTTTTCCCCTTTACCTCAGTCTATCTTAGATGAGCTCAGGCGGCATTTCTGGGTGTTGTTGATAAATAGCTGTTGTTCTGCCTAGTAGAGTTTTAAATTGTACTTGTTGCTGTAGCGTCGAACTGTAATTACTGACATTGGTTTTCTGAAGTGTTGGTGAGTACATGTGGTGACACCCTTTACACATTGATGTCGGTTTTTGATGCAGTCCTACCTGAATTAAGGGGGGGAAGGGTCAAAGGTCACGGAAATTCAGCGTTGGATTTCGTCCTTGCTGCTTACATGCAGTGGTCTCTATAGATTCTCCGAACGTTTTGATGATATTATGGAGGATAGATGAGGAAATCCCAATATTCCGTACAATTGTATGTTGAGGAACATTATCCTGAAATTGTTCTATTTCGTCACGCACTTGTTCACAAAGAGGTGAACGTAGCCCCATTCTTGCTCATGAATGACTATTCAATTCAGGGAAGCTCATTTTATTAATAAAATAACTAATTAGCTTGTTCACCTGTGGGATGTTCTAAACGGGTGTTTGATGATAATTAATTTTCCCCCATCGTTTTTGGAAGGTATTGCAGCCATAAAATTCCAAGTTAATGATGGGATGCTAAAAACAAAAAGGTTTATCAGTTTGTACATTAACTATCTTGTCTTTGTAGTGTATTAAATTAAATGTTGGATGAACATGATTTTTGACAATCTTATTTTTTCAAAACAAAATTCCGTCAATGGAATCAGGTTGGTACACAATTCTACCTTTTAGTGCTTGCAATTTCAAGTCTTGTTTAAATCACAAGACATAAATTTGGCCACGCTGCAGCTTATATTTCTAAAAACCTGCCAGTCAGGCCAAGTGTAAATTGTATTAGAAATGAAAGTAAAGGAATTGAATTGGGACAAAAAGTCTTTGACACAAAAGAATCTGTCACCACTTCTACTGAAGTACAGAGTATGTTTACTTTGACACCTCTGCCAATGAACCTCCATGTGAAGCAACAGGCCCGACAAGCGTGGTATCCTGTTGTTCTTGGCACCACTTTGGCAGCTTTTGATCACCTTACATAACGTGAAGTGAAGTGCAGTGAGGCGGACGCGTTGCAGGTTTAGTCATGAAGCCCAGGCCACCTAGTGTACCTGAGCATGCCGTTATCAAAAGGATCACGTCGTTTCACCAAATGCTCCATCATAAATAAACAAACAGGCACGGGAGATCATCATATGGAAGAGGTCGTGCCAGGAAATATGATGCATTAGCCCTCAATGTACCTGCTCGACCAACCAAAATTTAGACCAGCATCCAGAAGGCAAGTAATCCGTTTTCAGGATCATAGATACAACCTCAAGTTTTTGGTTAGAATGTTTTTTTTTTTTTTTTTTTTTTTTTTTTTAAAGGAACGGCTGAACATTTACAGCACTTTTTGTGTGCTGTTGCACCTTACACAGGTAGATGATGAAAGAAATAGTTACTCTGGTAATATCTTCTAAAATGTTTCCATGCATTTGGGGGGAAAGCAAAAAATTTTCCTATTTGGCGCTATGAATTTTTCACATCGTTCTAAATCTAAAATCCAAACTAAATTGGTTGTTAAAAGGTTCATCTTGTGACAATTCATCAAAGACAGTTTGTTCGCCTACCTCGGGTCCTCTGGGCAGCGATGCCGTTGGGCACAACGGCGGCCCCGAGCAGCAAGAGTTGGAGGAGGAGGTGAGCGGTGCCTGCCATGACTTCTCGAGGTAGCGCACGAGGAGCTGCAAGAAGAACGACCAGGAGCAAGACAAAAGCTTCAAGACTTGTGCAGACAACCAAGCAGAATCGGCCTTATAGCTGCAGCAAGGGGTGTGGCCTCTCCTCAAACATTAACTTCTCGCTCTCGAATAACACCCCAAATCACCTCCAGGGAAAAAAGAGAAAAGACCCGAAACGTGACAACCGCATTTTTGAAAGCTCTTTTATTTCAGGCCCTTTGGTCCTTACTCACTACTTACTTGTTGTCCCCCGGAGAGCAGAGTTAACGTTTAAATCAGTGTTGATTGCTAGGACACAAGATCATCATCCGTCCAGATCGCCGAGACCACGTGATCGACTGTTTATTTTTTTTACCCGTGGAAACGTGCCTAGCTGGAGGCGGCCTGCCAAGCCTTCAGCCTTGGGTGACAAGGAATGCCAAGAATGCAACGGGCAAATTTGACTCGAAACACTCGACCAACATCTGTCGGCAGGACACGGCGGATAAACATCCTTGGCTGCAGCTGCAGTTCATTGAGGTGTGCACAGGAAATTCACGTTGCTACTCTAAGGGGCTGCAGCACGTGCCGTGCAACATGTTGCATTTTCATTCCTACGGTCCAGATGAAACAGAACCTTTCAACGACGCAAAGTTAAAAGACATGAAATGGAAGTACGTTTTGCACAGCGGACTCGCAATCTCCTTAACATCGTTAAAATACACAAAACCCTAAGATTATACAGTACAGGTTTTATTTACAGATATGAAACCATCAGCATTTGACAGCTTCAGTTTTTGCAGTTTTTGTAAGCGTATAGTTCCCTTGCCAATGTCTCGCCAACTGACATTTGAACAGCCTTGCAAAATTGCCATCTGGCAAAGAGGGGTTCTGAACCTGACTGCATTTCAGGACACGTTTGAGAGGTTTTATTGCTCCAACTAATAGTGCAATTACACTTGAGGTTGTTGAGCAACATCATCTTTGAAAAGAAGCCTCTTAACAAGCTTTATTAACTAAGCATCCGCTGGAAAAAAAAAAAAAAGAAGAAGAAGAAAAAACTCAACTTCTTGCTGGGTGGCAATTTTGCTATACTGTCAATAGGCAAGCCATGAAGAAGGGAATGATATGATTGGAAAATGTTCAAAGCCTAACTAAAGCCTAACTCGGACTAATACCTGAAACAAAACTGAAAAAAATAGGAGACAAAAATTCATTTCTGCATATAAGAAAAAACATTTTGAACACTGAAAAACCAGAACTGGTTAAAGCTTACTTTCAAATAAAAGAGTGAATTCGTCTATTTGAGTCTTGGTGGTATTTATGAAATTGAAGCCAAATGTTATCCAGTTGCAGTTATTGTCCGATTCTTTGTTTTATCAGCATTTTATATGTGGAGCATGCAGTCCGCTGTCAATTTGAATTAGAAAGGCCCATTTCACTTAGCAGTGTAAAATATATACTTTATTTGCAAAATGATAGCCAGCTAAAATAATTATTTTACCTGGTTAATGGAGACTTCTAGAAGTCACCTTCCCCGGCTGTGTGGAGTTTGCATGTTCTCTTCGTGCCCGCGTGGGTTTTCTCCGGGCACGCCGGTTTCCTCCCACATCCCAAAAACATGCAACATTAATTGAAGACTTTAAATTGCCCCATGATGTGATTGTGAGTGCAAGCTTTGTCTGTCTCTGTGTGCCCTGCGATTGGCCGGCAAGCAGTTCAGGGTGTACAGCTGGGATAGGCTCCAGCACTTCCCGCAACCCTTGTGAGGATGAGCAGTGAATAAAATGGATGGATGGATACTATAAGCTGTCTGCGGTGGCATGAGTGTTTTTGATAAACTGGAGTTCACATTGTACATTGCAATTAACCTTCTGTTTTATTTAGAAACTTTTCCTTTCCTTGGATTTTATGCTGCCATGGCAACTGGTTAGGACACCTGCCTCACAGTTCTGAGGACTGGTGTCCAAATCCTGACCCCGCCTAGGTGGAGTTTGCATGTTCTCCCTGTGCCTACGTGAGTTTTCTCCAGGTACTCACTCCTGTCTCCTCCCACATCAAATAAACATGCATGGTAGGTTGATTAAAGACTCTAAATTGCCCGTAGGTGTGAATGTGACTGTGAATGGTCGTCTGTTCATACAGTATGTGCCCTGTGATTTTCTGGCGACCAGTTCAGGGTGTCCCCCTCAATGGATGGATGGAGTTGTGTTGTAACAAAACACTCGCGAATTGAACCCAACAATAAAATTCCACTCGACGGCAACAAAGTAACAATTTTATCCCTTCACCCTGAGCACAAAAGCAGCGAATATACACATTTCATGGAATAATGGAGCATTGGCTGGCTCAAAACCATTCATGATTACATATTGATTATATAACCGGGCTCACTGTAAAGAAAATGGATTGAGGGATGAAGGAATTGAGATGTTTCGTAAGATGTCAGTGTCAATTGTGTGGAAATTTGTGAACGACAGTATGAAAGAGCCTCTGTTTGTTGAGTGAACAATGGGAAGTAAGCGCAGCGCATGAGTCAGAAACAACTTCATGTCAGATGAAATCCGGAATTCATCAGGCGGAGATGTTCTTCATCTGGCTGCTTTGAAAGTGGGCAAGAATTGTTGGCAAGAACATGACTGTCGGCTGCGAGGACAGGTTTCAACTCGCCTCTCGGCAAACTCGAGCTTGACTCCTCGTTGAGCACGACGTCATTTGGGCCGCTTGTTTTTTCTGGCCCGTCACGCAGTGGCTCCATGTTTCATCTTGTAAAACCCAAACGGCTCTCTTCAAACGATCTCACCACATGGTGCCACAAACAGAGCTCACGAGGGCGAGAGAAGAGAGAGGAGAGAGAGAACGCCTCCTGATAACCAATGAAACGTGTACGCCTTAATACCTCAGGAATTAAAAAGATGGCCATCTGTATATATTTAGAGTAATTTAAAGTGTCCAATTAAACATGTTTTTGGGGTGTGGGAGGAAACCCGAGTGCCTGGAGAAAACCCACCGAAAAAATTTGAAGCCTGGCGCTCAGAACTGTGAGGCCAACGCTCTAACCAGTTGCACCACCGTGCTGCCTACAATAAAATAAAATACTAAATAAACCATAAAATAAGCTCTAGAGCGTTGGCTTCACAGTCCTGGAGGACCGGGGTTCAAATCCCGGCCCCACCTGTGTAGTGTTTGCATGTTCTCCCCATGCCTGCGTGGTTTCCTACCGCATCCCCAGAAACATGCAACATTAATTGGACACTCTAAATTGCCCCAAGGTGTCATTGTGAGTGCGGCTGTTTGTCTGTCTCTGTGTGCCCTGCGATTGGCTGGCGACCAGTTGAGGGTGTACCCTTCCTCATGCCCGTTGACAGCTGGGATAGTCCCCAGCACTCCCGCGACCCTCGTGAGGATAAGTGGCAAAAAAAATTGATGGATGGATAAAAAATTACATACTTTTTAGAAATGAGAAAAATAATACTGTTTCCGGCTGCCGGAACCTGAAGATGCCAACCAATCCGAGGAGACCTCCTCAAACGCAGCATGTGCATGACATCACACTCGATCTTACATAACGTGCCGAACAAAGCTGCCTATTGTGCACCGCAGGACTGGTCAGCGTTTGAGCCGTAGACATAAATATTCCACCAGCTCACTCAAGGTTGTCCCTCTGACCACATTAATCATGACAGACGCATACGTTTGTTCCACTTCAAACTTATTTTCTCGCTAATTACATTCAGTGGGGAGAAGGACTGTAATGAAGTAAAAATACTTGACGGCATATGTACTTCACTTGAGTATATATTTTTCCCAACAAGCATAGTTGTGCTCCTTACTTTGTCACAACAGGGTTGTTACATTTTTCAGCTTTTGTGTATGACGACACATCTAATGCTCGAGTGTCGAGGGGAAACGAGAAGCATCATGGGCAAAGATTGATGTCCCTCTTAGCCAATGGGATGCCAGGAAGATGCTACGGCGATAGCCAATGGGAGAGCAACTCTACCATGACACTTTCAAACCTAGATACAGGATGTTTACATTCGGTGGAACTTGGGGGCTGCAAATCCAGTGGCTATTTTTGCCTTTTGTATCCTGAATTTTCCTTCGTAACTAGAGACAATATTTTCTCAAAGAGGCACTTGGTAACTTGAATTTTTCGTTACTGTCGACATTCATAAGTAGTGGTACCACTGTAAAGTATCATATGTCTGATTATAGGAAAGTTGACTGCTTTCAAACTTCGCCCACAGCATACGGAGATTCCCCAACAGCTGCCTCTAAGAGTGCTCACTCTCCACTTTGAGAAATGTGTTTTCAGACCACAGGAACACAATAATCCATAAAATAAAAGACCACACACATGTTGATTCTGTTGGAATTTGAGGGACGTGATGTAACCCAAGCAAGTAGAAAGACATTGCCACCAACCCGTCACAGATAGAAAAAAGGCCCATACGCCAACGCAACTATTTTACGGCTAAGCCATGTCTTAAAATGCTGGAGCCTATCACAGCTGTCAATGGGCAGGAGGCTGGGTACACACTGAACTGGTTGCCGACCAATCGCAGGGCACATAAAGACAAACAGCCGCACTCACAATAACACCTAGGGGCAATTTAGAGTGTCCAATTAATGTTACATGTTTTTGGGATGTGGAAGGAAACTGGAGTGCCCGGAGAAAACCCACGCAGGCACGGGAAGAACATGCAAACTCCACACAGGCGGGGCCATGATCGAACCCGGACCTCAGAACTGTGAGGCCAACGCTTTACAGCTGATCCACCGTGCCGCCATTTCATAGTCTGAATATTGTTTTTTTCCTACATTTACTTAGCACAGTGTGAGTATCTTGGCCACATCTGATTACAATGGAAAGACGCTCGGGACCTATCAGCAAAGCATTTCCTCTGATTTACAGTACATGCTTCCTTTGAGACAAGAGTCTCAAGAGCTGCACATCTACCAAAACATTTCAAAAATGCTATTCATCAATCTGAAGAAAGCAAAAAATCCATCCAACGCTTATTCTCACTTGGGTTATGGGTGAGGTGAAGCCTATTTCAGCTGACTTGGAGCGAGAAGCGGGGTAGCCATGGGACTGGTCGCCATTCATTCGTAGATCATACAAACACTCGCATTCATGGACAATTTAGAAAGACTTCAATGAATCTGGGGCCACATTGGAAAGTCCTGTCTCCTAACTTGTATTGACCACCATTCCTTAACCTCTGGTGGATTGTCATGGGGTCAAGGAGCCAAGAAAAGGTGGCTCCTTCCAAACGTAGATGAGCAGCAGTGTTTCATATCAATTCGACTCCCCTTTTCTGAACTGATGTCATCACACGACAGCAAGTATTGCTGACGTAAGGTCTCCAGATTCCAGATGTTACTTGCAAAATATTTGCTTCGTCATAAATTATATAGAATCTTTAAAAACACACACACACACACACATGTAAAGTGTTCTACAATGATTCATCCATCCATCCATCCATCCATTTTCCACCACTTATCCAAGGTCAGGTTGCGGGGGCAGTCACTTCAGCAGGGATGCCCAGACTTCCCTCTCCCCAGCCATTTAATTCAGCTCATCTGGAGGGATCCCAAGGCATTCCCAGGGCAGCCAAAAGACGTAATCCCTCAGTGTCTCTTTCTGGTGGGACGTGCCCAGAACACCTCACCAGGGAGGCGTCCGGGAGGCATCCAAATCAGATGGCCCAGCCACCTCATCTGGCTCCTCTCAATGGGGAGGAGCAGCGGCTCAACTCTGAGCCCCTGCTGGATGACAGAGCTTCTCAACCTATCTCTAAGGGACAGCCCGGAGACCCTGCGGAGGAAACTTATTTTGGCCACTTGTATCCGGAATCTTGTTCTTTTGGTCACGACCCACAGCTTGTGACCGTAGGTGAGGTTAGGAACATAGATTGACTGGTATAGTGAGAGCTTTATTTTTCGGCTTAGGTCTTTCTTTACCACAAAGGACAGATTCAAAGTCCACATCACTGCAAATGCTGCATCAATTCACCTGTTGAGCTCTCATTCCATTCTTCCGTCACTCCTGAACAAGACCCCAAGATACTTGAACTCCTGCACTTGGGGCAGGACATCATCCCCGACCTGGAGAGGGCTTGCCACCCTTTCCCATCTGAGGAGCATGGTCTCAGATTTTGAGGTGCTGATTCTCATCCCAGACGCTTCACGCTGCTGCAAACCCCTCCAGTAAGAGTTGGAGACCACGGGTTAATGAAGCCAACAGAACCACATCTTCTGCAAAACCAAAGATGCAATACTGAGGCCACCAAACCGAAGCTCCTCTTCACCTCGTCTAGAAACACCATCCATAAAATCTCTAAATAGAATCAATGATAAAGGGCAGCCTGTGGAGTCCAACCCTCACCAGAAACAAGTCAAACTCACTGCCGGCAATGCGGGATAAACTTTGACACCGGTTGTACAGGGACCAAACAGCCCATCTCGGGGAGTTCGGTACACCATGCTCCTGAAGCAACCCCCACAGGACTCCCCGAGGGACACGGTCAAAGGGCTTCTCCAAGTCCACAAAACATATGTAGACTAGTTGGGCAAACTAGTATGCACCCTAGCAGAGCCTATCGAGGATGGTCCATTGTTCCACGGCCAGGACGAAAACCACACTGGCTCTGCCTGAACCTGATATTCAACTTCCCGATGGACACTCCTGTTCGGTGCCCCTGACTAGACCTTACTGGGAAGGCTGAGGAGTCTTATACCCCTGTAGTTGGAACACACCCCAAGGTCCCCTTTCTGAAAAAAGGGAGACCACCACCTCACTCTTGCCAATCCAGCAGCACAGTCACCAATGTCTACACACGTTGCAGAAGTGTGTCAACCAGGACAACCCCACAACATCCACAGCCTTTAGTCAATCAGGACGAATCTCATCCACTCCTGGGGCAGATTTTTAACCACTTTGGTGACCTCAAGCCCAGAGATAGAAGAGTCTCCCTCTTGTCATACCTCATGGGAAGGCATGTCAGTGGAATTGAGGAGGTCTTCAAAGTATTCCCCCCACCGACTCACAACGTCCCGAGTCGAGGTCACCAGCGCCCCATCCTCACTATCCACAGTGTTGACGGTGCACTGCTACCCCCTCCAGTGACACTGGACGGCGGACCAGATTTTCCGTGAACCTGTCTTGTAGTTGTTTTCCAAGGCCTCACCAAACGCCTCAACTCCTTCTGACAGGGGATTCTGCTAGACCTTCCCAGCAGATCCTCACAATATGTTTGAGACCTGCCACATCTGACCGGCATCTTCCCCCACCATCGAAGCCAACTCACCACCAGGTGGTGATCAGCTGACAACTCCGCCCCTCTCTTCACCCGAGTATCCAAGACATGCGGTCGCAAGTCCAACGACACGACCACAAAGTAAATCACTGAACTGTGACTTAGGGTGTCAAGTGCACATGTGGACACACTTACGGATAAACATGGTGTTTGTCATGGACAATCGGTGATGAGCACAGTCCAGTGACAGAATACCACTCAGGTTATGAATAATTGGATAAAGCATGCCAAAAGATACAAATTAGTATTTAAGTATTGAAAAACTTAAATACAACTGAACCACACTGTACTTGGGTAGCGATTGTTTCGTGTACCACACTTTGATAATTACTGTCGGCAGGCAGCCAGCAGCCTCCGCAGCGCTTAAGTGGAGCTATTGAGGTAATTACCTGAGCAACTGTCCTCTTTTTTTGGTTTCCAAATGCCTTGAATGCTTTGCCAGAACTTGAGTACAGAGGTCTAAGGATCCTGCCGCCAGAGACCAAAAGAGGGAAGCCAGAACACAGAATGTTCTTCAGGAGCTGCTGGAAAAGCAGTTTAGTGGTCAATCAAACGCATGTGGAAAATTCAAACAAAAAAAAGTTTAGACATACGACTTCCTCTATTAACAAACATTGGTTGTTGTACTTGTGTTTTGTTTAGTTTCCTCAGTGACTTCCATGCATGTACCACTTGACTTTGTCAGGTTTTCCAAATGAAGCAAACATGTGACGGGTGGCCTGCCATCTTGACATCTACACATTTCATGTCTTGTTTTTTTTTTTATTTTTTTTTTTTAAGAGGATGCGCTCTTTCCTCCCTTCTGCTGCAATTGTGGAAAAGGTTTGCAGAAGTTGCCTGTGTGGCCGCCACAAATATTAGCTCCCCTACTTCGATATTAGATTGTCTCAGGTCTGGAAAGCGAGGGCGGCGAAGACCTCGGCCAATTTTCCACAGCGGCTAAAACATGAGAACCTCTGTGAGCAGAAGCCAAACTCCAAGATGAGTTCTCCACCGCACTTCCGTTGAATTCTACCCTTCAACCTTGTGTTCTTATTCCGACGTTCAGAATTAGCAGTCATATTGTCACAACTTTCAAGAACCAAAACTCCTGTAAATTGAGGTGGGAACAGATGTGACCTTTTTAGCTCTACCATTAAAGCTACATCGTCTTCATGCGCTCCTGAATAATGCCTGTGGAAAGTCTTGCTGTCTTCAATTAGACGAACGCTGAAATGGAAACGAGGAAACATGCTTGAGTGTTTGGTTTTCGGTTATGTAACCAACACAGACGACCTCGTGTCCGACACCGCACGGGCAGGGAATGACCACGTTCACCTTCCATGAGCAGTTATGTCCGACAAAGAAGTCGCGTTCAGGGTCAATTCTTCTTAGTCTCTCAGTCGAGATCAATCACTGAAACATACTTCATTGATATTATTACTTTCTCGTCAGCAGCAATTCTAAAGTTGCGGCACAAATTACAGAAAGACAACTGGTTACCAATTCATCCATCCATCCATTTTCTTTGCCACTTAACCTCACGAGGGTCACAGGAGTGCTGGAGCCTATCCTAGCTGTCAACGAGCAGGAAGCAACCAACCAATCGCAGGGCACATCGAGACAAACACCCGCATCACACCTAGGGGCAATTTAGAGTGTCCAAATAATGTTGTATGTTTTGGGGATGGGAGAGGAAACCGGAGTGCCCGGAGGAAACCCACGCAGGCACAAGGGAGAACTTGCAAACTCCACCCAGGGAGGGCTGGGATTGAACCCAAGTCCTCAGAACTGTGAGGCCAAAGCTTTCCAACTGCTCCACCGTGCTGCCACTTGTTACCAATATCTGAGAGAAATGGGCATTTTGTGTTTATAGAATAAGAGTAAAATGTTTCTGTTCAGCTAATGAAAATGTGAGCAAAAATGAAACTGTTCAATTGTATTTTTTCTTCAATGTAGTTCAGTGCAGAGATATTTAGACAATGAGAAAATGTTGCCTCGGTTCACCACAATAATTTGAACAATTGAAATAAAGACCTTGCTTTACTACAGGACACTTCATGCCTACGTAGTATTGATTGCTTAGGAAATTATTCCCATTATATGAATGTACGATGCCTCGATTTTTCAAGTGCTTGAAATTATTGGTCGGCACAGTGGTTCAGCTGGTAAAGCGTTGGCCTCACATTTCTGAGGACCCAGGTTCGATCCTGACCCCGCCTGTGTGGAGTTTGCATGTTATCCCCGTGACTGTGTGGGTTTTCTCAGGGCACTCCAGTTTCCTCCCACATCCCTAAAAAGATGAAACATTAATTGGGCACTCCAAATTGCCCCTAGGTGCGATTGTGAGTGTGGCTGTTTGTCTCCATGTGCCCTGCGATTGGCTGACTGCTTCCTCCCCGTTGACAGCTGGGATAAGCTCCAGCACCCCATGACCTCCGTGAGGATAAGCGGCAAAGAAAATGGATGGATTTAGGGATGAAATTATTACGGCAAAATGACTAGATTGTAAATCTCATCAGTACTTTACGTCCACCCTCGCTGCATTTTCGTATTGACTGCTTTATTCATTTTTGTCTTGTCACTAAGTGAAAACCGTGCTGTGATGGGTTGAGCTTTGGACACTGATGAAATCAAAACACACAAAATGTTTCTTATTTTGTTACAAATCCATCATAACAGCAAACGCTATTTTGAGTCATGAGGAGATGCAGTAAAAAATACTCTCACTTTATTTTTAGAAAATGGTGCTGCCCGCACAAACACACCAGACAGTCATGTCAGTCTACAATGGGACCGATAGAAAACACACAATACAAAACACGAGACAAACAGCAGCAAAGCAGCTCGTTTGCGTCTTGTCCAACACAAAGACAACTAGACAAACAAGAGTCAACACAAGGAGACAAAATGTAGACATGCATGTTGTTTCAAATGTGCTTTGGTCGGAGTTCCAAGCAGCACGACTTTGATCATAAAGTTGTTTTTTGTGAAGTCAATATCCTGAATAACGTTTATTAAGCCATAACAAAGTTGATCAAGGTCTTTTCAAAGATGTACTTCAGACTACGTAGGAATAAATTCATACACTTTCAATGTCCTATAACATTTCTAAAACAGCATCACATGAAAAAAAAAATAAACATTGAGCACAATTTGCCATCATGAGATCCGCGGATCTGTAGCTTGAGCGTCACTGCTAAATTACAAATGAAAATATGTAAATATATAAAATGTACATGCTCACAATTGTTGCATGTCATTACTAAGAGCGACACCGGGTTATCCTTTAAAAATGCAAATGTGTCGCGAGGCTACGTTTCCTCTACAACTGATGTAAACATGCAGGGTGCATGGTTGCACTGTGCAGGCGGCTGACTGGACCGAGAGACAGGAAGAACAAGTGAACTGATCCAGGTTGAAACACTAAAGTTGTTTGTTTCAAGGGCCCTGAGCTGCGTCACATCCACAAGCTGACAGAGCAATCAAGGCACTGAGGAGGCGTCACGCTGGCCCCAAAGAACAAACCCAGGGAAAACAGAAGGAACGGTTTCGGGAAAAGACGATCGAATCGCCACATTTCCTGCAAGTCACGAGCAGCGTCAGGAAAATCATCGAAAGTGGAAGCAACACGGGTGGGGCATGACAGAAGACAAAAAAAAAATATATATATATATATATATATATACTTGGGCCTGATTTACTAAAGCTCCACAAGAGCAAAAGCAGGTGCAAACCTGAGGTGGAAGGTGATCCAAGAACCTGCTGAACCAGGACGGCGTCTGCCAAACATCCAAAACTGCACCATTGAAAATAAGATTTCACGATGTCATTTATCAAAGCTGAAACAAACTTTAATGGCTGATTTTGCGCCTTCAAATACCACATCTGGAAAGGCAGGTGCAAACGGCACCGGTGTGAGTACAGTGATGAAAATAAGTATTTGAAAACCCTGCTATATTGCAAGTTCTCCCACTTAGAAATCATGGAGGGGTGTGAAATTTTTATCGTAGGTGCATGTCCACTGGGAGAGAGGTCATCTAAAAAGAAAAATCCAGAAATCGCAATGTATGACTTTTTAACTATTTATTTGAGTGATACAGCTGCAAATAAGTATTTGAACACCTGAGAAAACCAATGTTAATATTTGGTACAGTACCCGTTGTTTGGAATTAGAGCGGTCAAACGTTTCCTGTAGTTGTTCACCAGGTTTGCACGCACTGCAGGAGGGATTTTGGCCCACTCTTCCATACAAATCTTCTCTAGATCAGACAGGGTTCTGGACTGTCTCTGAGAAACACGGAGTTTCAGCTCCCTCGAAAGATTTTCTTTTAGGTTTAAGTCTGGAGACTGGTTAGGCCATGCCAGAACCTTGATATGCTTCTTACGGAGCCACTTCTTGGTTTTTCTGGTTGTGTGCTTCGGGTCATTGTCATGTTCAAAGACCCAGCCATGACCCATCTTCAATGGTCTGACTGAGGGAAAGAGGTTGTTCCCCAAAATGTCACAATATATGGCCACGTTCATCCTCTCCTTAATACAGTGTAGTTGTCCTGTCCCATGTGCAGAAAAACACCCCAAAGCTTCACAGTAGGGATAGTGTTCTTCGGATGGAACTCATCATTCATCTTCCTCCAAACACGTGAGTGGAATTATGACCAAAATGTTCCATTTTGGCCTCATCTGACCACAAAACTTTCTCCCATGACTCCTCTGTATCATTCAAATGGTCATTTGCGAACTTGAGACGGGCCTTGACATGTGCTGGCTTAAGCAGGGGAACCTTCCGTGCATGATTTCAAACCATGACGTCTTAGTGTATTACCAAAAGTCACCTTGGAAACGCTGGTCCCAGCTCTTTTCAAGTCATTGACCAAATCCTGTCCTGTAGTCTTGGGCTGATTCCTCACCTTTCTAAGGATCATTGAGACCCCACGAGGTGATATCTTGCATGGGACTCCATTTCGATTGAGAATGATCGTCATGTTTAGCTTCTTCCATTTTCTAATGATTGCTCCAACAGTGGACCTTTTTTCACCAAGCTGCTTGGCAAATTCTCCGTAGCCCTTTCCAGCCGTGTGGAGTTGTACAATTTTGTCTCTGGTGTCTTTGGACAGCTCTTTGGTCTTGGCCATGTTACAAATTTGAGTTTTACTGATTGTATGGGGTGGACAGGTGTCTCTATGATGCAGCTAACGACCTCACACAGGTGCATCTGATTCCGGATAACAGATGGAGTGGAGGTGGACTTTTAAAGGCGGACTAACAGGTCTTTGAGGGTCAGAATTCTAGCTGATGGACAGGTGTTCAAATGCTTATTTGCAGCTGTATCACACAAATAAATCGTTTCAAAAAATCATACATTGTGATTTCTGGATTTTTCTTTTTAGATGATCTCTCTCACAGTGGATATGCACCTACAATAAAAATTTCAGACCCCTCCATGATTTCTAAGTGGGAGTACTTGCAATACAGAAGGGTGTTCAAATGCTTATTTTCTTCACTGGACTACAACGAGAAGGCGCTGGCAAAATGAGCGATGACAGGGAGAAGAGATCTTTTCCGGTCATGTAAACATTTTTGAAATCCCAGAAACAAAAATGATCAGGTGACACTTTATCGTTTATTTATCAATGTCAAGTTGGAGATTCTGACTGATCTAAAGGCCCCTGGCGTCAGTCGCAAAAAGGAGTCTTACCATATTACCAATGACAAAACTATTCAACGCTGCATTACCTTGTAGCTGGGTCTTTCCAGCGCTCTGCGGCACTCTGGCGCTGGCCTCTCCCAAAGCAGTTTTCTTGGTGTACTTTCCTATTTTCTAAGTACAATGTTACGCAGGATGGGCACATGCATCCAGTGGTCAAGTAGTTGGAGAGAATTAAATCAAACAAAACAAGGCCTTCGTGCAGCTCCTGGCTTTCCCACAATGCTCGGAGTTTTCTGTTTGTTTGTCTTCCGCTATCACTTCCAATTCCATCACTTCCAACTTGATTTTGTGTGTGTGGCGCTCTCCCAAATTTTTCATGGTGAAAACCATCAGAGCTACGTAAAGTGCAAAACCATCTTCACTACTTCCTCTTTTACTCTTGTTTCCAATTCGGTGCAATCTGTTTCAGTAAATGAAGATGAAATTTTGCACCTCCGACGTGTGATTTAAAAAAAAAATAAAAATGAATTAGGCCTTTAAAGTGAGAGAAGAACTGGAAGGAAAGATTTTAACAGATGATAATGACAGCCAAAAGTCAGACACGACTGTCAAAAGGGTCAATGGTCAAAAAGATGTTTTGTGAAAATAAAACTCATCACTTTCCTGTCCAATCAGGAGTTGCGACCGCCCAAGTCAGCACTTTCACAGTCGCAGGCAAAGGCAGCTGTCTGTGTAGAATGATGCTTGCTAACCTAACGTTAACATCAGCCTACTTCATCAAGCGATGCAAACATTCTAGAATGCAAAAATAAAAGGAATCAGGTTCATGGCGACTGGTAGGAAGCAGTATTGGGGCCACCCTGTAAAGAACAAAACATTTTTTAGGAGAAAAGAGTGATGGATTTAGAAGAATACAGTGGTGTAAAGTAATGGACGGGGAAATTTAATGAGAATAAAGGTGTGGTATTAGAAGAAGAAAAAAATGGAATACACAAGGACAGGGGAAGGAAAAGTATGGCCTACAGGCCACATACGGCCCACTTCATTCTCTAATCTGGCCCACCAAGTGTTATCTCATTCAGAGCCCTGTAATCATATTAGATTAGCGATTATTTTGGGGTGCTCTTGTTTTGACGTGACAGTACAACAGTATACATCTGTATGAGGTAGAAAAGAAAGATCAAAAAGGGGAATTCCCAGGGCAATTAGTTATTTACCAATTGTAGCTAAATGGATTGATATTGGAAATGCTCATTTTCTTGTGCCCAAAATTTTTTACAGAACTTGTTTGTGTAATATAGGCCATCTGGACTCGGTCCTTGTACTAAAGGTATATATTCATTATTTACATTTCATTCATTATATCTTTGATTCCTTAAAGAGTACATTTGCATGTGAACAAATGTATTTTTTGTCATTTCATTTTAATAAATAAAATATAATAATAAATTACAAGTACAAAAATAGAAATAGAGAATCAATTATTTTATGACTAAACTAATCAATGGCAAATATCGTCTGTTTTAAAAACCGAATGTGACCCCTTCAGAAAAATTTGCCCAGCCCCGGGGTTAGAATAGAAACTAAAAAAAAAATAGATGAGGAAATTCCAATTTTACAGCACCAAAATGGACACTCGCGACACACAAGATTACATTATGTACATATTTAAAACAGCTGGAAATGAGAACGTGTATAATGAGTAGTAGCGCTATACACTGGGGACTGCCGGGAAAAAAAGTCACAGGATTTGTAAAATCACTTTTGCAGTACCGGCATATGTATACAGTACCAGCATTATGAAGAGATTTTTTTTTTTCTTGTAAAGTTTAACAGAAAACAGTTTGGCACAATATGATGATACTTTAATGTTAGAAAGAACCACATGGACAGAAATCTCCTTTGTTTGTTAATCTAACCAGAAATATTTTGAACAAATATTTATCAATAGTAGACAATCAATATACTGATAGGCCTCTAGAGAGACTCAGGCTGCTGTATCTATATTTGAAGAAGAATTTTGACGTTCCGCTAATGATGAGACTATGATGAAATGCATCAGCAAACTAAAAAGATGAACTTCAGTACCTTTTAAGCTTGCAGGTCATTATGTGGTGGAGCTGCCCCGTCGTTCCAGGAATCTGCTCCGCCAAAAAAAAAAAAAAAAAAAAACTTTTCACTAGTCTACTTTTGACAAAAGAATGAAAACTCACGTGAAAGTTCCAAAACCAAAGCGCAGCAAAGCTCATTTGCAAATGAGGATTCCACACTTGAGTGCGTGAATGCCGACGTTACATTAGCAGCGTTTTTTTTCTAATGGAGGGACTTACACTTGCGTCTGTCGCACAAAGTCCGCAAAATGTTGATCCCTGGCGCACAGCTCGATGATCCTTAGACGCTCCTGGATCTCCTGTCAGAGGTCAAGCATCAATTATTCAAGTCAGAGTCATGAAGGCTACTCCACTGATGTCTAAATGTAAGAACGCTAAGACTGAATTTTCACTGCAAGGTTCAAATGTCACAGTTCAGATTTTTTTGCTCTCAAGTGATACAGTTGTGCCTTGGTAGTGTAAATGGAAAAAAAAAATCATGCAATTAGAGAAAGCCTATGACAGAGAACCAAGAGAGGAACTGTGGTACTGCATTCGCAAGTCTGGTGTGGCGGAGAAATATGCTAGAATAGTACAGGGCATTTATGAGGGCAGCAGAACAGCTGCGAGATGTGCCATAGGTGTGACAGAAGAACTTAAGGTGGAGGTGGGACTGCATCAGGGATCCGTGCTGAGCCCCTTCCTGTTTGCTGTGGTAATGGATGGGCTGACAGGCGAAGTCAGACTGGAATCCACTTGGACCATGACCTTCACAGATGATATTGGGATCTACAGTGAAACCAGGGACCAGGCAGAGAAACAATTAGAAAGATGGAGGCGTGCACTGGAAAGGAGAGGAATGAAGATTAGCTGAAGTAAAACAGAATATATGTGCGTGAATGAGAGGGGCAGAGGAGGAAGAGTGAAGCTACCGGGAGAAGAGATGGCGAAGGTGGACAACTTCAGATACTTGGGGTCAACAATCCAGAGCAATGGAGAGTGAGGGAAGGAAGTGAATAAACGGGTCCAAGCGGGTTGGAACAGTTGGCGGAAGGTGCCTGGTATTCTATGTGACAGAAGAGTATCTGCCAGGATATATGGCAAAGTTTATAAAACAGTGGTGAGGCCGGCCATGATGTACGGATCAGAGACGGTGGCACTGAAGAAACAACAGGAAGCAGAACTGGAGGTGGCAGAAGTGAAGATGTTGACGTTCTCGCTTGATGTGAACAGGTTGGATAGGGTTAGAAATGAGCTCATTAGAGGGACAGCCAAAGTTGGATTTTTCGGAGACAAGGTGAGAGAGAGCAGACTTCGATGGTTTGGACATGTTCAGAGGCGAGAGAGTGAGTATGTTGGTAGAAGGATGCTGAGGATGGAGCTCCCAGGCAAAAGAGCGAGAGGAAGACCAAAGAAAAGCTTGATGGATGTTGTGAGGGCAGACATGAGGGCAGTTGGGGTTAGAGAGGAGGATGCACGAGAGAGGCTTAGATGGAAAAAGATGACACGCTGTGGCAATCCCTAACGGGACAAGCCGAAAGAAAAAGAAGAAGATGCAATTAGATCACACAGTCTTATCGGATCACATAGAACATACATTTAATTAGATTTCGATCCAAGGATTAAAATGGAATTGGGCACTTGGACCTACAGTGTAAATTCAGTCTTTCAGTCAACCAAGGTGACTGTAAAGTCATCGAAAACGTTAGCTGCAGCACACAAAATGCAAACCATCTGAAGACAAGAAGATCAAACAACAAATGCGTCGCACTTCTTTGGTGAGCGCCATGTTCTGGTAGATGTGTCGGACCTCCTCGCTACTGAGTTCATTCGTCGTGGCAGTGGGGCTGCTGTACTGGGGACGCTCATCGTCATAGCGCCGGTAATACTGGGTCGTGACTGGGTCACTTTCAAACATTGGATTGAATTTAGTGGCCCGTTCCAGAGATGGGATGCTGTCACCTTGTCTGCAACACCGAGGACAAATAAAGCACAAAGTTTGGTGTGACAAAATCGAGGGTACACCGGCGTTAAGCGACCTTCATTGAACAAAGTCACATTGTACATTACATTATATTTTCCTGGCATAGATGGATTAAATCACATTAGAATACATTATTTGTCATCAATTAATAATTATTTTGGCACACACGAGACAGTGGTTAGTAATCAGCGGTGAAGAATACACAAACCACGGCCCGACCAGGGTGCTAACCTCAGAGGATCTTCTAGGTCCTCGGTGTCATACTGCTCGCGCAGGGTCCTGGCCAGGAAGAAGATGATCCCGGCGGCCACCGCAAGGAAACCCGCTACTGAGGCAATGGCAATGCCGACCACCAGTGGCTCGGAGACGTACTCTTCACAGTGTTCGCCGCGGTACCACCAGTTCTCTCCCACGCGACACCTGCAAAACATATTTGCAGCAGCCATCCAGCATACCTTTTCCTTCGTAATTTCTCAACTTAACTTGACGCTTGTACAACAGAGAATATTAAAGTCACTCTAAATTCGACACATGACCACATATACGAGTGCTGGTGATAACCCTAACCAAATTGTTAGTATATAAAATGAGGCTTTAAAATGTTGAAAAAAAATCATGCCATTGTCTCTGCTCCCCAATGTTGTGAATGTATCAGGTGAATGTAAGAAACCACACCCCAATGAAAAATGGACGATACATCGTCTAGCAACTATTCTATATCTACGCATCTCTGCATGTTTGAGCCGGGGAAATATATCTGCTTAAATCCTTCTTTATCTGGAACGCAGCACATCCCACCAATTCGTGGAAGAGCTTTTCCCAGAAAAAATAAAAAAAAAGAGCGAGGCCCCAGCCAATTTGCAAGTGAACAGGCATCTCGTGCTACTTAAGACTGGATGCAATAGCAGGGTACAGGCATAGCTAGCTAGCTAACGGCACACTCTGGTGGTAGAAATGGGCCAAAAACAGTTTAGTAACTAGTAATGGCACCGGAGGGGACAAGCCGAAAGAAACTTTATACCCATTGATGCAAACAAAACTGGGCACCGTTTTAATGGTATTCATCCACTATTGAGTACGACATGCAAATTATCTTCATTCAGCAAAGCATCCATTTTCAATACTGCTAATCCTGTTCAGGGTTAAAGGGTGCGGGAGCCTATGTCAGCAGACTTGAGGCAAAAGGCAGACTACACCCCGAACTGGTTTCCAGTCTGCCGCAGGTCACATATAGAGATGGACAACCATTCACGCCATCAGTGAGTGGGAACTGAATCCATGCTGCTTGTACCAAAGTCAGGAAAATGCGCTGCTACAGCATTAGTGACCATCTTCAAACATGCATCATGTAATTAAAAAATAAATACATGGTTTCGCTTTACAGGGTCTTTAAATATATACCGTCTTGTCACAGCATTGAAGTCAATTGAACAATATAATGTAACAATGCTCAATACAAGACCCAGTCTTCATGAAAGTAATGATGTTCACTTTTGGCTGGATTATTCTAACAATATACGTATTAATCTGTAGTTTTGTCAGTAAGATTAAACATGTATATAAAAAAGTGAAAAGATTCATACTCAATACTTTTTATGGCACATCGCTCCACAAAAAAACGGTTTGTATGTTTGTTTTTTTGGATCAAATACTTTGGTTTACTCTACTACTTCAGAAAATAAGTTTATGACATTATATCATTAAACAGCATCTACATGCAGATGACAAGTAGTGGAGAAGTGTGGTTGTTTCCTGAACTTTTAAACTTAAATATGTTCATAATCAAACTGCTCTAAAGGAAACTATCTGAATGTAAATAAAAACACAACGCTCTAAGTGAGGTGGATCAGCTGGTAAAGCGTTGGGCTCACAGTTCTGAGGTCCCGGGTTCAATCCCGGACCCGCCTATGTGGAATTTGCATGTTCTCCCCCCCTCTGGGTACTTCGGTTTCCTCCCACATCCCGAAAACATGCAACATTAATTGGACACTCTAAATTGTCCCTGGGTGTGATCGTGAGTGCGACTGTTTGTCTCTATGTGCCCTGCGATTGTGCCCCGCCTCCTGCCCGTTGACAGCTGGGATAGGCTCCGGCACTCCTCGTGACCCTTGTGGGGATAACCGGCTAAGAAAATGGCTGGATGGACGCTCTAAGTGTCTTTAGTGTTTGCAAAAAAAAAAAAATGGAAAAAAAAGTCTGACCTGCAGATGGCGCCCTTGCCCGCAATGATGTCACATTTGCCATCGTTGAGGCAAAAGTCTTCCTGCACATCACAGATGCTCTGACACGGCAGGCCATCCACACTCAGGTATCCGGCGTCACACACACACTCAGCTTCACCCGACCAGCGATTGACCATACACTGCGAGAAGGCGTTACATGCCTGGAACTTGCAGGGGTCTGCTTTGTCACCTGCACACAGTCACAAAAATCATTCTAACTTTTCTTCGTCAAGCTGTGTTACCTGTAATTATCATGTTGTACTCTTGTCACCCCTTCTTGTTATATATAAGGAGGTGTTGAATAAAAGTGTTTGCCCCCTTCCTGGCAGCTTGAGCTCAAAAACTCTCCAATGTGACTGAATTACAACAATTCTGCAAAGATGAGTAAGCCAAAATTTCTTCACAATGTTGGAAGAGACTCGTTGCAAGTTAACGTAAAAGCGTGATGGCAATTGTTGCTGCTAACGGATATCACTTCTTTACACAAGGCCAATAGGTTTCGATTTTTTTTTTCCTCCCTTAACAATACAAATGGACGCTCTAAATTGTCCCAAGGTGTGATTGTGAGTGCGGCTGTTTGTCTCAATGTGCCCTGCGATTGGCTGGCAACCAGTTCATGGTCTACCCTGCCTCCCTCCCATTGACAGCTGGGATAGGCTCCAGCACTCCCGCGGCCCTCGTTAGGATAAGCGGCTAAGAAAATGGATGGATGGAACAATACAAACCTTCATTTAAAACTGGATTTTGAGCTTACTTGTGTTTTGCTTGACTAATATTTAAATTAGTTTGAAAATAGGAAACATTTAAACGTGACAAAAATGCAAAAAATTATAGAAATCAGAAAGGGGCAAACACTTTCAGATGCGTGTGTGTGTTTGTGCACGTGTACAGTGCATTAAAAATCTTGTAATTATTTATAATTATATTCTTTGTAATGTTGTCAAAACAGTTTTCTATTTCCATTCCAAAGTGGATCATTGATTTAACTCCTGCGATTAAGTAAAACCAATCAAATTATATAAAATATTTTTTCCCAAAACTAAAACAATTTTCACCCATTGTATTAATTTACACATTGCTCATACTAATAAACAAAAAAAATGAGCATAATCAATTATTGTTCCTATAACTTTGCTTTCGTTGCAAGCTGACACTGAATTAAGTAACGAGAACAACTAAAGAAAATATTAATTAAAAAAACGGTATGAAATAATAATAATAATTATGGATTTTTTTAAATCCTAGATTTTGGTGGTTTTCAGGCTGTCACAAGACAAAATGCATTTGCCTCAAATCGTTCTTGAAGCCAAAACCATCAAATAATTATTTTAAATTGTAGTTCCTGTAATCGTCATAAATGCTTCCTAGTTCACGGTGCTGCTGTATTTGTACTTTCCAACTTTTAGATCCCCAATATCTCAGTCAATCAAAATTTCAGTGGCTTAAACTTTCTTTCCCACACATCTGCGGTCGTTAAAAACTTAACAAGCCGAGTTTGACAAGGTACTGTAGGTAAGTAGAAGATGTGTTTCAAAATCAGGGTGTAAAAGTAAAAAGAAAGTTGAGAAAAAGAAAATATTCAAATAAGGTGCAGGTAATGTAGAGTTATATAGTACATGCTAAAATATTTCCAAGTGGTTGGAAGAAGAAATAATGACGCTCCAACGATAGGCGGTGACAGAGTGAACTGTCCAGACAGAGGTCAACAAGATGGCGGCTGACCAGTTAGACTTGGTGCTGCTCACGTTCCTCCCAGACAGATTAAGTCGGCGAATGCTTCCTGACTACTTCGATTGTGTGTGAAGAGTCTTTGGTCACAGTGACACAAGGAAGACCTGACCGATCCTTGATGTTAAAGTTTTCCAGCGTGGAAGTAAAAGCAATATGACAATACAAATAAAGTACATGATCAAGTTTACATTTTTTATTTCTTTGTTTTTAAATGCTTTGAATCATGGAAAGCACGTTGAGTTAATTTGTGTAAGGAATGGACTATATAGATACATTTGCTTTGCTTTACAATGTATCTCAGTTATGGTATCTAAAAGAACAGTACACAAGTGAATTTGAACCTTCCATGGACAGCAAAGCTCATTTTGGGAGGACTAATTGGTTTGAGTGTGGTGGGGAAGACAAAAACACACTGGTACTGTACTTCTATAAACGGAAAAGTGGTCCGATTTAGTCAGAAAATGTATGATAATAGCATGCAAGTGTGCATTTGTAATCCTTTTCTATATGAAATCAAATTGGGATTTATTCCTCAGCACCACTTAATTTCTCATAAAAGACATTATTGAAAACTGACTTTTTAAATATATGTACAATGTATTTATACAAGCGGTTGGGTTTCTGGACTGCATGCCCATCCATCGAGTGGTGAATTAAAATGGACTTTAATCTGCCCGCTCCTAATAACGCGTCTCTGTTAGAGCCATTCCACACTTCCCTCTCATTGTTACGTAACAGTGGGGCTAATTTAAATGATAAATTTATACAAAGTTTCTCAAGGCATGACTCGGCTGCTTTGGCAGCTCGGTTGGCCAAAAATTCAGGGCCATTTTCAGCCAGGGGTTAATTGCTAGACGGCCCAACTCAGAAGCACTATTGTGTCACAGCCAAAATGTAAGCAGAACCGCATATAGATAAGTGCGAGATTCTGATAACCGGCGCATATTTGGTGGTGGGGTGAAGTTGTCAACAATATGGGGATCGTAGCGTGATTGCTTTGGGCAACGTATGAACTGGTCCTCTTTCACAGTTTCACACAGTAATTGCCAAGTGCTATTCAGTGGATTGGTGCTGCCTCTTGAGGGAAAAACAGAATTTGCGCCATCTCAGAGGGCTCGAGTGTGATTTGGTTAAACCCATGAAAAGGTTGGGCTGGGGAGCAAATCCAGCCAATTGTCCAGGCACGCTGGCCTGCTCTTTGGGCCGCCATGCTTTTCGCCCGTGGATTTTTCATGCACCACATACATTTGCAAATCCTTTGGGGAGCTGGTTGGCCTGTTTTGGGGATGATGGTTGATGGTCATCATTGTCTAGTGACCGTCTGACCTCACCCCCACCAGTCTTACCAATTTGAAATCGCCACACACCACCACACACGATCACGACACAGGGAAAAGTCATAGGATGGGTGGCAGGTATTCACATATCTCTTGGCTTGACTGCTGGGGCCTCGCAGTACATGTGCCAAAAATGAGGGCTGGCTCACTTCAATTTAAACAAGGCGAGTCTTCTCAAGCAGGATGAACAATTTAATTGTAATTGCAGCAAGACAGTAAAATAAGGTATGTCAAGTGTACTATTATTATGATTCTTGGGGAATTTTGACAAATTCTGACATTATCTAGACAACTGAGAACTCTTTTAAATTGGGGAAAAATGCATAATGTCTCCTTTAAGTATGCACTGCTGATCATAAATAATCCAATGTTTTACACATTCGTTATCCTAAATTAACAGTCTAAAACTACAGTTTTCGATTGCCATCAGCAAAATTATTACTTGCTTCCTTAGCTAAAAATCTGGGCAAGTACAAAAAAAAGTCAACCATCGAAGTTCGCCATCTTACCTGATTCAACATCCAGTGAGTACTTATCAATGGCAAGGTTCATGGTCTGGTAGGCAGTGTTAGCAAAGTCCTCAAGGATGAGGAAAACAACATTGGCAACACCTCTAGAAACTGGTTTGCCAAATCTCATCCGGCTATTAACCACAATACTGCCATTTCTGAAGTTAAGGATCTCCAAGTTCTGGAAGTTGTTTAGGTTGGACTGCAAATATGGAACTAGCTGAAACATAAACAAAGCCAAACATAAAAAGTTATTCTCGTGTTATGTTTTCACTCTACAATTGCACAGTTCTTACCAGTTGTAGAAACCGTTGCTCAAGTGCTTTGTACTCAGGGGAGCTCTTGTTGAAAAGGTCCATGGAGAATGCCATGTTGGTCACCCGTAGTCTGAAGAACACCGTCAGGGCTTGCATTGGCCTAGTCGGCAATGCGATCGCATCCAGCTCTGAGCCCTGCGCTCCACTGGAGTAGCCACTGCTGTCACCTTCTGTTACTATGCTGCCGTACCGGGACATGTCAAGGCTGACATCAACGTCTGGCGCATGCTTTATCGTCTTTATTTCAGCTGTTTCTGTACTTTTAGTGATTTCTGGAAGCGTAGAAGTTGTTGTTTTAAGGACCTCCAAGTTTGTGCCAAAATCTTCATCTGTTGAAGCATTTTTTTCCCCACTGACTTCTGAAGACAGTGTGCTGAACAGACCATGATCTTCGTGATCGGAGTGCTCAGGATTAAGTGAGTCCTCGTCTTCGGGCGCTGAATCTGATACTCGAGTGAATGGTGATTCTTTCTCTGGAGAGAGTGCAATGGGGATTGGATCTGAACTAACAGGAGAGAAAGTACTAACAGGAGCAGTAGCAGCAGTTGTTTCAATAACTAAGATTTCATCCACCAGCAGGTCTTCTTCGAGGGTCACAACCATTGCCGTTGTTGGTTGAGAGAAGAGAAGTTGGTCCTCTAACACTTCAACCTCATCATGGTGAGTTTCAGGAAGCGGCAAACTGGGTTCTTCAGCCGAGACTTCCTCAGGAGGCGATTGAGGACGGACAACCTGAAAGTGCGATTCTTCGACTGCAACTGTCTGAACTTCTTCAAATGTTGGTCGTTGTGTGGTTTTGTCAGGTTTTTGAGTGGCAATGACTTCTTTTATTTCTGAATCTGCAGCAGCATCAGTGTTTTCCTGCACATGAAAAGTTTTTGCGGTCTTGCTTGTCATTTCCACATCTTGTGAGACCCCTGGATGCTCATTAGTCCAGGTCTGCAGCAGAGGAGTGCCCGTTAATGCCACCAAATTGTGTTGATCTTGTGTCACATGAGACTCTTCATAGAGGCCAGATGCTTCCACTGTCTGCACAGACAACTCTACAGTCAAGGTGCCTTTGGGTGAAAAGACAGGTGGATCAATGGTAGAGAACCGAGGGTCTGTGCTGATGTGTGGTGTAAATAAAACCTGATCCAAGAATGGGGTCTCCGTTTCTCCATCTGGCTTAGAGTCATTTAACGTAGGACGTGTAGGTACAGGTGTAGCAGGGGTGGACCTGAAATCCATCACTTCACCCTCTGTGCTGGTTAGTGACTGAACAAAAATCCCCCCTACTTTTTGGATTCCATCATCTTCATCTGTCTCTTCCAGATCTGGTGGAGGCAGGACCTCCAAATGGCTGTCACCATAAAAGCTTGCTTTTGCGTCCCAGGACTGAAGAAGCCCTTCCTGCCCGTCTCCCGAGAAACCAGAGCCAGAGCCATAATACACTGCAAGCTCAGGGCCTTTCTGTTTTTTAGGTGAAAGGGGAGAGGTGGAGGCTTCATGGTCCCCTTGGAAGGTCTTGTTTTTAGCACCAGGAGCATTGTTTACTAGAAAACCCTCCTTTTCAATATTTTCATCCGCTGTCAAACACAGAACCACAAAGAGGGAACAATAGTAGATGTGTAATACAGATCAGATGCAGTTCTGATATTAGTGATTGTGTTGGAAATAACCCAAGAAGACAACATGGATCATAAGCATAAATATGTCAGTAAAAATATAACATTTTGTTTGGACCATTTACTTTAACTCACAGTCTTGTGTGCTTGGCAACAAACTTGGCCTCCTCTCGGGGGTCAGTGGAAATGTTGTACTGTCATCAACCATGAAGACGTCATTTTCGCCCACGGCTTCAGTCTTTGTGTCTTTCCATGAGTCGAAAGAATCAAAAAGAAAGTCATCTTTCTTTGGAAAATCATCCCGGTTTTCCTGCTCTGGATTTGGTGTGTCGGGTGGTCTCTCTGCAGCAAGGACGTTATCCTGTCCAAGATGATTATCACAAATTCATCAGTGTGAGGGAAGATGGATGACGACACATTTTGCGCATTTGGCAGTAACTCACCATATTGTCGAAGATGTCAGCTGGACGACTTGTCGGGTTCCCTAGAGGTAGCAAATTCTCATCTGTCGGAATATGACAAGTTTCAACAATCTGTGATTGGTCCGCGTGATTGGAAACTCCTCAATTTGATTAATAAAATGACTAAAGAAAATGGTGGTGAGTTATGCATCTCGTCACCATTCTCCAGCGGGTCAGAGTGAGTACCCAGGCTGCTGTTGGTCAGAAAGTTGTCTTTGCGAAGAGCTTCCGTAATGTAGTTGCGGAAGTCGGTGATGGTATAAACTACGGTTGGTTCCTCAGCAGCAGCAGGATAGCTCTTCTCCACCAGGTTGTTCTGCAGGGTAATGAATTCCATTGTGGCATTGGAGATGCCGTCATTGTCCACCGACAAAGTGATGGCATAGTGGACATGAACGACCAGACCCCTAAAAAGGCAGAAATGAAACAAAAACTAATAAAATACCCACTATAATAGCTCTTTTCTTCTTCCATATGAACTATTAAAGGATGCAGACATACCGTTCTAGGTCCTTCTGAGGTCTGACAACAGAAACAAAACACAGCAAACTGGAAAAAAAAGTTTCCTAAATCTGGTGACAACGATTTTCATAACAAATCTGCACCTGAATTCGATGACAAAGACATTCTTGAAGCCTGGTAGTTTCTCAAAGGCGTCTTTAATCTGGATGTGGAAACACAAGAAACATAGTTTCCTTTCACTGTTCATCTACAACTTTTCAAAGAAAACCTATGGCAAACCACTGAACCTGAGCACCGAGAGATTCAAGACTCAAAATCTCAACTCAAGGCTAACCTTAGAGGCGCAATCATACCCTGCGGGTGAAGTGTCGAGCTAGTTGCTGGTAGTGGACACTACTTGGGTCTCTCAGAGCACCGTTGTAGGATTCCTCTCTCAGTGTAATGCTGAGTTCCACAATTTGGTCCTTCAGAGGCCTCAGGAAATTGTTGTCGATTTCATTATGACGCTAAACGTGCAAGAACAGGTAAAAAGTTTAGTGTCGTTGATGAAATGCGGGATCTTGGATGTGGATAACTCACTGAGTTCTCCTGTTCATCAAAGGGAAAACTCAGTAAGTTGCCGTCGGCCTTCAGAGGGATCTCTGTGGAATCTGGAAAGTTGCCATTGTTGTACTCCACAACATGTGTTGTGGTGGCTTGCACGGAGCTGCTCGGTGTGGCCTCAAATGCAGCATCGCTTCCCACGGTGGCTTTAACGACTGTTTCAATGAGCCGTCCCTCTGAACGCATTCCATCTCCTGCAGCTGCATCTGTTAAGATAAATTGGACTTTGTCAGAGGGAACCTCTGCAGGATGTGTCTGGACACTATCTGGGGGCTAATCACCTTCAGAGGAGACCATTGGGCCAAGCTCTTCACCTGGAAGATCTTTCTCAACTTCAGGAAATGCTTCAATTTTACCTGCATTATCAACTTCAGTGGTAGAACTCTGCGTGATCATTGCTGATGGATGTCCCACGTCAGAGTCTTCCTGAAGTACCTCCATTTCCTCTGGCAGTAATTTCTCTGAATTCTCCAGTGAAATAACTAGGCTTGCACCATCATCAGATTCAGGATGTAATTCCTCAGTGTTCCCTTGAATACTTTTTATTGGAGCTTCATGTTCAGAACGTTTTGATGAGGATTCTGCTGTTAAGTGTGTCATGTCATCGCTTCCCTCCAACGTCTCAACCCCAACTTCAGGCGTCTTCTCTGCAGATGTTAAGTCAAGATGGGCACTGTGTAAGTCAGGTACTTCAGATCCAGGTTCCGTTCCCATAGATTTTATTCCTACAGAGTCAACTCCCTCCCTGAGTGTCACATCATGCGGCAATTGTGTTTCTCCCGCAGTTTCTATGACAATATCTGCCTCTGCAGGTATAATCGGTGCTTCAACTGGACTTTCATCTGGTCCTTCCGAAGCTTCAGCAGGTCCTTCCTCCTGTGCCTCATCAACTGATTCGACAGACCCTTTTCGAGGGTCTTCTTTGTTTGTGGCATCATCGACAATTTCAAGTAGCTCTTTCATAGATTCTGTTTCCTCGTTTTCCAATTTTGTTTCTTCACTCACCACGTCCTGTTGAAATACATCTGGCATACCGTCCACAGTTAAAGGGGTGAGCCCTGCACGAATATCTTCCTGTGGGACCAGGGCAGTCGGCTTAGAGATAAGCTTTACATTATCATCAGGTGGAACTTTCGTGATCTTGTCAGAGTGACTTGCTACGTTAGAGCCGCAGCCTGCCGACCCGTCTGGCACAACAGCGAGAACGGTGTCATGGGTGAACTCCACAGGAGTCTCTGTTAATTCTCCTTCAAGGACTTTCTCAGGTGCAGAGGGCGAGAGTGTCTCAACAGGAGGCTCTTGACTAGAAGATGGGATTTCTTCATCTGTAGAAGTCCAGAGGGGTGGGGGGACAAAATATAAATATTTTTTAAAAAATGATAAATCTTATGGAATTTAATTAGGATAGATCTGGTTCTTCTTATACAAACATAACATACAGTTGCTCGCATTTCACAATGTACAGAGTATCTGAATTTAAGACTGCGCCAAGAAATTTTTTTACCAAACCCAGACTCCAAAGCCTGTGGTTGTGACGACCTTAAGACTCGTCCAGGAGTAACCTCGGGAACGCCTTAGCTGCTGGTCCGCCATTGACCAGGTTGTGGCCTGTAAATAGGCTTAATGAGCTATTCTGGGCACGGGGTGGATGTGTTCTGGCAGCCATTGCTTGTGCCTGCTTGTGGTTCTAAGATGATTGACAATAGCTGCTCACAACCCATCTCAAACCAGCGTGAACATTTCTATGCCACACTGTCTTTACATCTCGTTATGTATGGACTTTCACTTTGCTACCACAGGATCAGATGACCATCACCAATGACCTTTGTCAACCTCCCTTTTTCAGCTTTGGCAATCAAGTTTTAATGTTGGGATTTAATGCAAATTAAGACATTGTGAGACAGCTGTTTAAATTTGACTCCTTTCTGTGACTTCCAGCTGATCAAGTATTTTAAATCTCCATTCTTCTTCTCTGCAATTTTTTTTTTATTTTATTTAAAATCAATTTATAGTAACATCTTCCTTTTTGACTGCCTATCCCCAACTTTCTCGAACAGTAACAAAAATATTTCGTATTGGATTCGTGGCCGGGCAGATAGGACCGTTTTTACAATTGACATCCAGATTCCTCCCACACCCAAAGTTCATAATCTTGCTCCAGATGTTTTAAATCAATTATAAGACAATATACATTCTTCCTTTTCTGTCCAAGATTCTCATTTAAAAAAAAAAAAAAAAAGTTACCCAATAGCTATTGTGTTGGGTATCGTCTATTGTAGGACTTCTCACTGAGGATTTAGAATGTGTCATGGCACTGAGTAAGCGCTGTTGAGTGTTACTAATGACTGCACGACTATTTCAGAAAGCGTTTGAGCTCTGTACCTATTTCCATAGATCTTGGCATTAAAATCCTACTTGTAAGATTGCTTATGGTTTGAAAATATTGTGTCAGTAACAAGGACTGTGCATATAAAATTGAGCCATGACATGCTGCAGAGATCCATGCTTGGACCTGTACAGCTCAGTTTGTACATGCTTCCCTTCATCAGTGTTAATGAAAACACAGTTAACTTCCACTGTTGGTCAAACAATTACTTATCCAAAGTTAAGGTGTGCCTTAAAGAAATGATCTAGGATGAGCGAAAACTTCTTACTATTGAGTTTAGATCTAACTGAAATTGTATGCTCTAGTCTTTGACTTAGAGGACTTTGGATGGAAGGTCTCCAGTGACATACAGTACCCACTCTAGATTACTTTGTCCTCACTTTTTATGGTACAGTCAGAAACTCTGGATGAGGATTTATCATTCAGTTCTGACACAAAGTACAACAACTTTTCAAGAACAGCCTTTGTAACTTGTACAAAATTAAAGCATTTTTTAAATTCTTGCCTCTAGCTGATGTTAAAAAAACTACTTCATGCTTGCGACCTCTGGCCTGGATTACTGTAACTCTCTCTTAGCAGGCTGCTCCATCAACTCATTAAAGACTCTCCAGCTGCTCCTAAATGTTCTGGCACGAGTACTGGTTCGCACAAGGGGAAGCGGCCCTATTTCCACAATGTTAGCTTTATTACACTGGCTTCCTGTAAAATGTAGAATTTCTTTCATTTCAAATTCACCTGACTGTTAAGCATGAACTGGTCAATTGTTAAGCTGTACCTTTAAGAGCTTCTAGTGGCTTGTGAACCAAAAAAAACTGAGGTTCTTAAACTTTGTGGCTCCCAGGACCATCAAGAAGGGAGACATTTTCTTACATACTAACGCTAATTGAATAAATACTAAAATACTACTACTACTTTACACCCCTAAATACCATAGGAATTATTTATTTTTTGAATGCTTCAATGTAATTATTCATGACCTGTTTAAAACAAAGGAACCTAATGTCATTAAATTTGACTTAACCAAATACTGCACACATACAGGGATGTCAGATTTACTGTATGTATACGTCACAATCACATCAGAGCTTTTTATAGTAATCCTAAAGCTAAGGTAGGGATGAGTAATTGGTTTAGTATGTTTTATAGGTGTGCCGATCCCCATATGTTCATAAAATGATACAATAACTTATTCACAAATTATTTGGAGTAGCGTAAGGTGTGGCCCACGAACCCGAGTGGGGTGGGGAGGTGGGGCGCAGCTCCCATTGTTCACATTTCTGTATGTATGCGAGAGCAGAACTGGAGACAGATTCTGAATTTATCGGGCTCCTCCCTTGAGAAAAATCTTACAGATTTTGTCTGGAAGGACGACTCTCTCGCCATTTTAAGAGTGGACTAAACCATTCCTCTTCCATCTCAGGGCTGACTCAGGTTTGTCCTGGCTCAACCCGTAGATAAGCTGCCATAGGCCCAGAGACCTTGAGAACCGGGGTGGGGTGGGGTGGGGTGGGGGGATCTTCTATGATGCACAGTCTATTTCTTATCTCAACGTAGGTACATTGAAAGGTCTAAATTGCCCGTAGGTGTGAATATGAGTGTGACTGGTTGTCTGGTTCTATGTGCCTTGCAGCTGGCTTGCAACCAGTTCAGAGTGTACCCCGTCTCACGCCCGAATATAACGGGGAGAGGCTCCAGGGTGATCATGACGCTACTAGTAAGGACAGGCGGTACGGATAATGTATGGATGAATTATAAAAATGATAATAATAATGATCATTGTCATAAGGGCTCCCATTTTCTTTTGCCCTTTTATCCTTTTTTTAAACTCCTACTCCTCTTCCTATTACATACTAAAAACAATGTTAGTAATAATAATAATAAAAATTCACTTTCAAGGTCACTTTACCTGGCTGCGCACTGGTCAAAAGTCCTCCAACCGGCAAACTTTCAGAACTGCATGAAGCAAACACAAAGTAATATAAGAGAAGACCAATGTTTTTTTTTTGCGTTTGTTTTTTTTAACATCATTTTACACGTCAATCTCTGCCATGTGACAGAACAGAACTGAAGCTTAACACAAATGTACAGAAATTCATAAGGCAACCATATGAAGCTGAAACCTTTTTTTTTTTTTTTTTAATAGCAACCAGACATTTCTAATGTGAATACCTACAATAGCGTATACTTTTGCAGCGAAATTCACTTTCCATATTACAGGTTAATAAATCAATTTAATATGGTAAGTTTGCTTCCTCTCCTTCCTTGCTACTCCAGATGTAGCACCATAGCTTGTATTTGATTTCGTGCTTCACTGGATGCTTACAAAACAAGAATTTTGAAAACTAAAATCAAGAAAGGCTACAGCCTGCCATCTCTTATTGATATACACATGGAGGCCTACCTGCACAGAGGCGGGCCTGAGCTGATGGGAACGCTGCAGCAGGTGAGGAAACATAACACACGTTTTGTCAACAAGACATGGTTTGTGACTTGTGTGAAGCTTGCATCCATTTTTTCATCCCAGTTAGCGCATATAATAAAGCTCAATTATCAGCCATGGGTGATTCTTGGCTCTTCACGTTTGGGAGTCTTAACTTCCCAATCAAAACGTTTAATGGGGTTCAAATACCCCCCACCCCCGTGGAGTTTGCATGTCCACCCCGTGCCTGCGTGGGTTTTCTCCTGGCACTCCAGTTTCTTGCCACATCCCAAAAACATCCAACAATAATTGGATACTCTAAATTGCCCTTCAGTGTGATTGTGAGTGTGAATGGCTGTTCGTTTTGATGCAACCTGCGATTGGCTTAAACTCAATTAAATACATGATAAAGTCATTTTAAGGACAACAATTATCAGCTGGGGGGGCGGCACGGTGGAGCAGCTGGTAAAGCGTTGCCCTCACAGTTCTGAGGACCCGGGTTCAATCCCGGCCCCGCCTGTGTGGAGATTGTATGTTCTCCCCGTGCCTGCGTGGGTTTTCTCCGGGCATTCCGGTTTCCTCCCACATCCCAAAAACAATTAATTGGACACTCTAGAATTGCCCCTAGGTGAGTGCGACTGTTTGTGTCTATGTGCCCTGTGATTGGCAGGCAACCAGTTCAGGGTGTATCCCGGCTCCTGCCCGTTGACAGCTGGGATAGGCTCCAGCACTCCTTGCGACTCTCACGAGGATAAGCGGCAAAGAAAATGGGTGGATGGAATTATCAGCTGGTCGATTGTAGTGTCTAATTCAATTCGAATATACACATGTGGGTAAAATTGTTGGTCCACTAATGTTAGTGGAAGAAAAAAAACTGTGGTCACAGAAAAAACTTCAATCTGACAAACGTAATAGTTGCGGTTCTGCAACATAAAAAAAAAAAAAACATGAAACCAGACTGGATAAAAAGGATGGTACCCCTAGAAAAGATAGATAAGTTCACCATAGGGAAATGCTCAAACAAGGTGAGTTTGTCCTCTAACTAGCATCACAAGTGTCTTCAAACTTGTAATCATTTCGTCGGACTATTTAAAGGCAGAGAGAGATGTATCGGGAGGTTAGAAAGAAAATTACAAACACATTTTAAGATAAACCGTCTCCAAGCAGCTTATGTTCCTTTCACGGCAGTTCCCTTTTTTTTTCAGAATTTTAAGATTGACAGGACCTCCCTGGATGTGGCAGCATGAGGAAACTTTATGAGAAATCGAAGAGATGGATAATACTAATGGTAACAACAGGACAAAGAACCGCTCAAGAAATTAAAGGTAGACTCCAAGTTCAAGGCATATCAGTGGCACACATCACACCAACTGCAATTGTTTGAGCACTTCACATGAGACGGCCAAGAGGGACAACACTGCTGAAAATAAACAAATCAGCATGACTGGAATTTGACAAAATGCATGCTGACAAGCCACAAAGCTTGTAGGACAATGTCTTATGGAAAGACCAGACTAAACAGGAACCTTTTGCCAAGGCACCTCGGCTCCGTGTTGACCAACATAAAAATAATAAAATAATACCAAGAAAAGAACCTCTGTCCCTATTGTGAAACATGGAAGAGGATGTTATGTTGTAGACCCCCTTTGCTACATTTGGCACAGCGTCTTAAACCTGCGCAGGGTACAATGAAATCACAAGAATATCAAGCATTCTAGAGAGAAATGCGCTGGCCAGCCTCAGATTGTTTCGTTTCAGCCGCACGTCACAAGTCTGACAAAAGAATGATGACTCAAAACACTGCTAAAAACACCCAAGAACGACTAAGAGCGAAAAAATGGACTCTTCTGAAGTGGCCTTCGATGAGCCCTGATCTAAATTCTATTGGACATCTGTGGAAGGAGCTGAAACATGCAATCCTGAGAAAGCAACTTTCAAACCTGACATAACTGGACCAGTTTGCTCATGAAGAGTGGCCCAAAACACCTGGCGCGAGGTGCAAGTCTCGGTGGAAAAAAAAAAAAAAATACAAAAATCATTTGATTGGAATGATTGCCTCAAAGGTTTGTCCAACTTAATACTCAGCTCAGCGTACCATCATTTTTGTCCAAGCCTGTTTCAAGAGTTTGTGTCTTAAAATAATTCCGTTGACTCACAATTCAAAAGCAATGTCTGATTTTCATTCGGTTACTCTTTATAAAATGTCCATATTACTACTTTTGATAGTTTAAAGTTATTTTTGTGACCACTGGGTTTTTCTTTTTTAAGTAAATAAACAGAAGACCGCTGGACCGTTCATGAAAACCAAGCCGAACAGTCACTGAGGTCATCGTACTGTTTTTGCCGACATTGCTAATTGTGTGATTGCTGAAATATACGTTGGATCACCAGCAACTCAAAAGTCAAACTTTTGGAATGGAGTTCTTTGGAAAACACACTTTTTGACCCAACGGCATCTCAATAAATTCGAATGTGGTAGATTTGTTTCATTTTTTATTGTAGTCAGTCAATCCAAAAATGAAACGCGTTATACAGATTCCAGTGGATTTTTAGAAGAGCAATCGGTACCTAATAACTGCATTAAGAATATCTTATATGTAGGTTTTTTATGTCATATTTAAATTTCATTTAAGGTCAATTTGCCCTTTTGGTTAAATAAAAATGCGACACACCTTTCTGGATGAAATATTTCACTCTGTGGGCGGAGTAAATCTGTGAGCATACAACTTTCACTTTTGGAATTTATTTCTCAAATAAATTATGTTTTCCACAATATTAAAATGCATCAAGATGGACCTCTTATAGTTATGTGTGTTTTTCTTTTGAAATAATTCCTTGCTAAGCTGTTTTTCATTGTTTCTGAAACAACAAAGTCCATTGTAATCTATATTTCTATTAAAGGCCATCTTACTCCTTGGTCAAGATTCTAACAGAGGCTCTAAACCATGACCAAGCTGTGACCATGGCCATGCTAGATCACCAAACTGCATCCTTGACAAAAACAACCAACAGAAAACATGCTACCTGAAATCTGTATTAGCTCCACTGACTATACTACTACTACGTGAGCACTAATGAGTGCCAATGCCAACACCAAAGCAAGGGCCAGTAATGCATTGTACAAATTTTAGTAGTATCGGAAGCTAAAATATCTATACTCCACAGTAATCACAAGAGTGAGTACAATCCTCACATTTTTCTCAATACTTAATGAAGAAATGACAAGTTGCTACTATTTAAAGGTGTCAGTTGTGAAAACACAATTTGGATATTTTCACATAGGGGCGTTGTCACTTTTGTCACCATAAGTGAAGGAAATAATGTATTGAGACATTTTGAGGGGACAGCAAATTGACACTGTTAAACGAGATGTGCACCGACTATTTCATACTGCAACAAAGTTTCATTTCTTCACTAAAAGATAAGAAAATATTTACGATAATGTGATGGGTGTATTTCAATTTGTCAGCTACTGGATCTAGCTGTCCAAGTAAAATTATATCAAGCTTTGTCTCTTGTAATTTAGAATATAGTTTTAGAGATAAGACTAAGTATTGCGATGTAATTACTACTGTACAAAGCATCGAAATCGGCAACGGCTCAACTATAACATAGCAATGTGTTGGCAAGGAAAGAGTCACTGACCTGCTCATGGGTGCCGCCATGCCAACTCTCTGAAAAAGAAATTCAAAGAAGCTTATTAATGTGTACAACTGACGTATTATTTGGATCAAATCTATTACGATACTCACGCTTCGAATGAGGCTGAGGTGCTCCTCTGATTGACTGAAGAACTTGCCAATCTCCTTGATGCTAATGGAGCCATTCATGCAGCGGCCCACCCAGTCCTGGTACTGGTAACGTTCTGGCAGTTGGTCCCAGAATATCTTGAAGGCCTCCCAGACGGTCTCCTGACACACTGGAACACAGGAGAAGCTCAAGACCAGGGTTCACCAACATGGCGCCCATGGACACCAAGTCACCCCCCGCCCCCAAGAAACCACGAGTCACCCACGGATCTGTTTGGGGAGGGAAAGCTAGCGCCCCGATAAAAGGAAATTGCGATTTCACACGAATTGAATGATAGAAGGAAGGGACCATTTCAAAACGTAAATAGAACGCTTTTAACAAATTGTTGTACTTAGATGTTCATCTGATCCTACTTTGTAAATCATTATTTGTGAAAAAAAAAATATTTATAGGTACTGTGACTTCATATATCGTCGATGCAATTAAAGGAAATTTGAGCAATTTTGTTATTTTAAAAGTCTGTATGAAACTGGCAGGCCTTTGCACTCATCGGTACCTAAGAAGTCGCTCTCAGTTTCTCAAAAAGGTTGGTAACCCCTGTGACCACTCGACATGGTTGTGCAGGTTGCCTGCTTCAGGAAGTCCAAATTCTGTGACCCATATGTTGGAGACTTAAGCATTTGGCTCTGTCTGACATCTGACCTCCTGCCATCGGTTGCCTTTAACGATGTCAAACGTAGTTTTAAAGCCTGCAAGTGCCTTAAGACAAGCGCTTCATCCATTTTAAGCGCAAAATATAAAATGCAGATAGACATTACAGTACAGTATGGTGACAAACCTCTGAGGTGAAAGTAGTTGAGGTGGTTGGAGACAGCTTGGTCTAATGTCTCCTGACTGCAAAGTTTCACCCCACTGGGAAACAGCAGATTCCTTTTCCTGCGAGGCATGGTTCCATGATGCCTGAACAGAAGCTGCAGGTCTCCAGAAGAATCCTCCATCTCGTCACCTGAGAGTGGGAAGGAGATGGAGGAGTGAGGTGACCACAACAGGTGAGAGAAACATTCCAATGCACGAAACTGACCTATGTCCGTGGTGACCCAGCCAGCCAGGAGCAGCAGGCCTAACATCCACAGCCACAACCCGCGATGCTTTCCCGCCATATCGAACCCAACGCCGCAGCTCACGCCCTCAGCTCATGTGTAATGTCCCCCGCACTTGTCCAGACGCCGCTTGGTTACGAGGTGGAGGGACGAAGTCTCAGGTGAGCAGATGGAAGCTTTAATCCTATTTGTTAAGCTGTTGGGGTGGATGAGTGTTAGCGGGTAGACGTTATTTACTTGACCCGGCTTCCCCATTTTGTTTCTCGTGTCAAACAACCCAGTAGTCAAATGACTCCTGAGCCCATATTATCTTTATTTTATTAATTAGTTGCACTCCAAACATTAGCAACTTTTTTTTGCTTAAAAATAGATCAAAAGTTGAAACAACCCTTTTAAAATTCAACATTTGGTGATTTTAAAAAAGTACTAGATAAACCATTTCAAAACGTTTTCCACCCTGGATGTGACAAATAACCTGTACGACTCAATAGAAAAAAAAATGGATCTTTTCCTGAGAGTAATTATGGTTTCTCAAGTGTGCATTCTAAGAACCGGGATCACATTCCAAGTGACAAATAACCTGTACGACTCAATACAAAAAAAAATGGATCTTTTCCTGAGAGTAATTATGGTTTCTCAAGTGTGCATTCTAAAAACCGGGATCACATTCCAACTTATATGAAATGAGAATCAGCACACATCGGCCACCATATTTTAACCACAACTCAATTTAGATGTTCGAGTAGGCCTTTCCTGACTTTTGTGTGTAAGTGGAAGCTTGACGATTTTGTGCAAGAACTATTTCAAACTATTCATAAAGCAACCCAACTTGACTAAGGCTCCAGTTTGAGCTGAATAAAACGGGCTCCAAAGCACGGTGCTGTCACCACTCTAAATAAGCTTCATTGATTTTTTTTGGGGGGGAGGTAGCAGCATCATGATTTGGTGCAGTTTGACCTGAATTTCTTAAAAGCTCCAAACATCAGTTGAGTTTTCAGTGTTCCCATAACATACATGAGAACACGAAAACACACAGGAAGGTCAGAACTCAGAATTGTCAGGCAGAAGTCGCAGCAATACTCCACCGCATTAATCCACATAATAAATTGCCACGAATTTTAAAATGGTATACAGTATCGTGTATTTCTGAATGAAACAGCGTGATGATTGCTCTAATAATAGATACGTAAGTGTACACTCAAGAACATGAGTCTCTTCGAATCAAGAGTACCGTGTAAGTATATTTTTCTATTGCGTTAAAAAGAACTATAACAATGTTGTAAATGCTGACATTTACAATCATCAACATTTTCACAGTATCACCTTCCTGTCAAATTAGCATTACGTTAAGCTCAGAGATGAATGTACGCGTTTCCAGTTTCCCCCAGCTCCTCCTCCAACCCCCACGTCAACATAAGCGGACATCTTTTATTGGATAATCAGCTTACTAGACGTCAGGGGACAAACTCAAGTCCTTCCAGTACGCTTGTCTAAAGATCACAGCACAATATACTCAACATCACCCCCGCGAGGTTTGTTTTACTTTAAAGTCGAATGGATGCGGCCGATCAGGATCAGTATCTTAAGGACAAAGATTATTTTTGGAGTCTGGGATACAAATCCGCTAATCCTTCCCTCCCAATGGGCAGATTAGCCAAGGCTACGGCGGCGTGAGTACCAGACAGGATCCAGTTTGGACCAGGACGGAAGAGGAAAAAAGGAACAATCAATTCAATGGAAATCAGGCATCATGTTGAACAGCAGAGGTGGACTGATCAGTTTCAGCCCCTAGATCTCGCAATGGCTGCAATTTACAAAAATAGATGATTTGTTTTGAAAGTTTGCACAGCAAACAAATTTGAAATAAAACAAGTTGACCTAGTGCTGTGTGAGCCTGCTAACGAGCTGTCAGCTGATCGTCTGCAGGCGCGCTCTCGTACCTGACCTTTAACACTATCCGGCATGCTGTACCAAAAACATTGGAGCTTCACGGACAGAAAATAACTCTTCAACAATACTTTTGTGAAAGATTTTTCACCTGATTTCAGACAATTTTGAAATATCACATTGGTTTTGCTCTATCAGGTCAACTTTTTGAATTGCATAGCCACATTTTTGTTCATATGAATACAGACTTTTGCTTGAGAGGTTCAAATAAATGAAACTTCATGCCCTGAATTTTGAACAATGTCACAACGTAGCATTCAATTTACAGGTGCTTACTACCAATGTGCTACTATTCAATTTATCGTAACCATAGTTTATAACATTTCATTAATAAACTTAACTTGGCATGAAAACCTGACCTGAACAAGAAAAACTCATCTAATTTTAAGATTCAGAGATGTAAAATTGTCCCAAATCAGTTGAAAAAGCACAACTTACAAAAGAATTCTGTAATTCAGTGTTGTCACAGTCGAATATTATCCCAGTCAAAACAAAATAAAAAATCATGAAAGCCTTCCAAATAATTGGATCATGTTTTATTGTCTAGCTGAAGGAAATTAATAAATACATATTTAAAGAAAAATACTGTACAATCATCAAATAATTTCAGCCTGTGACTGACTCCTGTGAAGCCTCTTAATCAAGTCTCGAATCTCTTGACGTTTCTGCCGGACCCGTTGTCGTGGAAACCAACGGTCCAAATGTAGAGGTTGGTCAAAGTGCACCACAGGGTTCTAGGAAGCCAAAGATATAAATGTCTTAATTGTGTGACAGAGACTTGTATTTGTTTCTGACAAAAATTTAATATTTCTTGTTGTGAAGGCGCGCTAGCAGTTGCAGCTTGAGCGACCAGTACATCAGTATGACTTCATTTTACTCCTCACATTTGAAAGCAGATGTGTACTTTCTACCCCTTATTGTGGAAATAAATAAAACGGGCAACTTTTTTTTAAACCCCCACTGACACTTTGTACACAAATCCTAAATAGAAAGCTAAAGTACCGAGGGTGACCTCTTGACTGAGATCCAAAGCGGAAAGAGGACGTGAATTTCTGAGAAAGAAGATACAGTATTCCCAACTCGTGGCTTTATTTACACGTCACCTTCGATCACTGTTTTTATTTGATATCGATAATCTTTTATGTTGTTATATTGGGTTTGCAGGATAATTTTTGTTATAAATGAACAAAATGTACTTTTTCAAGCTATTCTAGTTGGGTCGTTGGAGTCTGGCATGGGAGCCGGTTGGATTTCTCCTTACTATATGACACGTAAATGAGCTTCACTCTTGATTGGATCACTCATCGTCCCCACTTGAATTATGGAAAAGGCCTTGGCTCTTAATGACCACATCAGAGCCTCTGCTTCGATACACCATTAGGGAGCGTGTCCCCAGAAGGTTTGATTGCCAAAGGTATTTATAGAAACTGAAGCTGCATTTGCTTCAGTTGCACAACTTTCCCACCTCAAAATGAAGCCCAAATCACTCAACAACAAAATCGGACATATGAGTACTATAGAAGTTTATGAGAGATTTTTTTTCTTCATCGTGGCAATTTTTGAAAGGGGATATTGTATGCAATTGACAGTAAAAATACATTTTTACTTTCTAATTGGGTACTTTTCGGTCTAGTATTGTCAAAACTATCTGATAATATCCATCATTAATTTAATCGACAACTATTTTGATCATTGATAAATTGTATAAAGCAATTGTTTAACTTAAAATAATGGGTTTTATATAGCAATTTTCATAAAACTCATGTAGGCTTTATAAAACATGCAGGTAGTTGATGGGATAGCAGAGGTTAAATGGTAATTGAAGGAGTAAGTTTTTAACTATTGTGTGAACGATTGTGTTTATTCAGAGGCATGAGGGTGTGGGATGACAGAGCTCGAGAGGTGGGAGTGATCATGGAGAAGGCCCTGTCCAAAATTTGTCCAAACCCTCACATTCCAGGCTCTGAACGGTTATTGTTGAGACTTTTTTTTTAATTTCTGCACAAAAGCAGACAATAAACGTGTGCGCAATCAAAATAAGTTGTTGAAAATAATATTTTCCAACATGTTGGGACCAAACCAGTAACTGAATCATCATCATGGGGGAAAAAAAGTTTCCTCTATTACAAAGATCAGTTATTTGTAACCATAGTATGACGAACCTGTAAATTACCTGTAGTTTAACTTGAAGGAGCCTTAGAAGTGCTTACCGTACGAGTAGTTTTCCACATTAATAAGAACCAAAGGAGTAGATCTCAGTCACCCAAATGTGGGTGAGTACATTACTCCCTCTTGTATGATATTTTGTTTAATCAATAAACAATAACAAGTAATAATAGTTGATCAACAGAAATTGGAAATTTTCCATCTTTAATGCAAAACCAATTTTAGTCTGATTAATTAAGGGACTAATTGATAAAACAATGGATTATGAAACTATTCAAAAGTGACAGCCCTTTTTCAGTATGCACTTGTTCTTTGACTTATTTACAGGTTACTTTTACCCTGACCATTCTTCTACACATAAGTATCCATACTTCTACATAACAGTATGAGTACTTTTGCCACCTGTGCAGCACAGACTCTCACACAAATTGGTGCCTTGAGATTTGAGTGACCTGACTTGAGTTTTTTGAGATAGGAGCCATTGTCCGGCCGATTAACTTGCAGCCCCAAAGTTTAAATATGAGCTCTGTATAGTGACAGTGAACTTAACTCACTCCACAAGTTAAGTTTGGAAGAGTCAACAATTCTTCAAAAGAGGTTTCAAACTGTTTAATGCCACTCCCAGGTAAAGTTTACTGTCAAACTGATCAAGACTAAGGTATTTAAAAACCAAAGAAGTTTGCTATTTCAAAACCAACATATAACGGGATACACGGGGCAGTGCTATTACGCTTTTGGGAATGGATAAACACAAACATCATCAACCCAAATAGACAAAAAAATGCTCAGAGCCATATAATATTCATCCTCTGTGTACAGACGCTAAAATAACTCCCAGTTTGCAGTCACTACCAGGAATTACAGAAACTCTGAATTGCTCCACAGTGGCCAAGTCACACACGAGCAGGAGCCGCAATGAATTAGTCATCCACAAATAACTTATTGACATTCTTTTTAAGTCTTTTTCTGCATTTTTTAAGTTAATTATTATAGTGTTATAAAAAACACTTTTGGGGGGTAGGTAGAAACTGTTTAATGGTTATTTCCATTAATTTTAAGATGATTTGAGCGACAAGTGTTTTGAATCACAAGCGTGGTCAATCGGTAAATTATCTCAAGGCACCGTTGTACTGGCAATTGCAAAAATGAAGTGAATGAATGTTACGGCACACTCGAGGTTGAGTGTGGCAATAAGGTATCACCTGAAAGAAGCTCTCCACATACTGCAGCAGGTACAAACCGCAGTCGCTGCTGTTGTCCTGCTGTGGGACACTGCAGGTGTAGCTGTGCATGCTGTCTGAAGTGAAGACGCGATGTAGCCCTCTACGTTCCTTCCACTCCACCTGCAGGTAGCTGTACACACAGTCCTTAGGTGAGTCTTGCAATGTGACCGCCGCAGACTGTGTATTCTCTTGCATAAATGTATACTGTTGTCATGAAGTTCCTTCTTCCATAGAATAAAATATATCCGGAAAGTGTCAAGAGCTCTTCACTTTTTTCCCAAATGTTTCTAACTCTAAAATAAAATCAATTCTTTAAAACAAAACATGTTGTACATAAGCGGTCTTGGAATAAGGCTGTGACATAAAATCTGAAAAAAGTGAAGCACTGTAAATATTCTTGAATATTTTCAGTGTGGACTGAAAATCTGTGAATATACAGTCAATGCTCACTCTCGCAGTAGCTTGCAAACATTTTCATGCTGCTGTACTTTCAGAGAGTCCATTACCAGGATGCATGGCCTGCAGGCAAACAAGAAATGCAGTCAAATACAAATGATGGTACATAGAGCTATACGTTGCGTAATTTGGCAGAACACTCACCGAGTTAGTGTGAGTGTCCTTGTGCAACCTTGCTCTGTACATGGCTGCAAAAAGACATTGGATTTTATTCGTCGATCAGACACTGACACACCTAACTGCATGGGTATACTGATTACTTTTTATGAGACTTCAGTCACTATCCTTTTTAATATGATAGGATTGAATTCAATTTTTTATGGCGGGACGATGGTACAACTGGTTAGAGCATCTGCCTCACAGTTCTGGCAACCGGAGTTTAAATCCTGGCCCCACCGGTGTCAAGTTTACAGTAGTGTTCAAAATGATAGGAGTCCAATGTGACTAACCAGATTAATCCACATTTTCAGTGTATTTTTTTATCGCTACATGTCAAAGACATTACCAGTAGGTGGAGTAGATTCAGACCCAGCATTCATGATATAGACACTCTTAAGGCTGCGAAATTGGGCAATTTGTCAAAATGGGTGTTGAAAAAAATAGTAAGGTCGATTTTGTGAAAAACAGGTGTGAATCAGGTGGCCCCCATTAAAGGATGAAGCAGCACCTGTACAACATGCATGTCTTCTTGAAAGCCTGAGGAAAATGGCTTGTTCAACACAAAAACAGTGTACAGTATTTTAATTAAAATGTTTGATTGGAGGGGGGAAACCTTGTAAAGATGTGCAAAGAATTATAGCTAATGCATTAAAATGGAAAACAACACCAGAGACACGTGGCAGAAAACAGAAGGCAACCATCAAAATGGATTGCAGAATAACCGGAATGGCAAAGGCTCAGCCAATGATCAGCTTCAGGATGATCAAAGACAGTCTGGAGTTACCTGTAAGTACTGTCACAGTGAGAAGACGTCTGTGTGACACTAATCTATTTACAAGAATCCCCCTTGAAGTCCCTGTGTTTAAAAAAAGGCATCCGCAGAAGAGGTTCTAATTTGACAAAGACCACATAGAAGAGAAATGGAGGAACATTTTGTGGACTGATGAGAGTAAAATTGTTCTTTTTGGATCCAGTGGCCGCAGAATTTGTGAGATGACCCCGAAACTCTGAATTCAGGCCACAATACATAATGAAAACAGTGAAGCATGTTGATGCAAGCATCATGATATGGGCATGTTTATACTGTTGGGCTTATTTATCACATACCAGGGATCATGGATCAGTTGGGAGATATCAAAATACTTGAGGGTTGAAGAGGACATCCCCTTGAAATGTGTGGTTCAACAAGACAATGACCCCAAACACACAAGTAAACATGCAAAGTCTTGGTTCCAAACCAACAAAGTTAATGTCATGGATCCTAATCCTCAGACCTTAATTCATTTGAGAACTTGTGGGGTGCATCAAAAATGCTGTTTCTGAAGCAAAACCAAGAAATCTACATGAATTGTGGAATGTCGTTAAGGAATCTTGGAGTGGAATAACAGCTGAATGCTGCCACAAGTTGATTGACTCCATAACACACAGATGTGAAGCACTTATCTAAACAATGTGGTTATACAACTAATTAGTTTAGTGATTGAAATGATGGGTAATCCTGGGAACTAAAATATTGTACAAACTAGTTTGCAAAGTCAACGGCACATCCCTGTCAACAAATTGCCCAACTGCATAGCCTTAAGAGTGTGTATATCATGAATGCTGCTGGGTCTTGTTGGTTTTCTGAAAATCTACTGCACCTACTGGTAACTTGTTTGACATGTAGCAGTAGAAAAAAATAAATAAAAAATTCTGAACGCGTGGGCTAATCTGATTAGTCTAAGGGACAAAAGAATCTTCAATCAATTTACCCTGCATGTTAATGGGATGTGGGAGTAAACTAGATTACAGTACTTCGAGAAAATCCAAGCAGGTACGGGGAGAACTCCACACACCCGAGGCCAGGATTTGAACCCCCAGTCCTCAGAACTGTGAAACAGTTATGCTAACCGGCTGTCCACCGTGCTGCCTGGCAACTCAAGCATAAGAAAGATATTCGGCAAAAATCACCAGTCATCCATCACAGTTGCAAGGCAAAAACCACAGCTGAAAAAAGACCACAAAGCCTTGTCACGTTTTCAGAAAAACATGATGATCCCAAAAGGATTTGGAGAACTATTCTGTGGACTCACATAAGGAAATTAAAAACTTTATCAAGATTTGTGTGTGGCGTACGTCTGACATTAAATTAAGGCAGCATTTGATAAAAAGAGCATCAAGCCTACAATGAAACGTGAATGCTGCAGTGTGATGGTCCAGGCCAGTTTTGCTACTTCAGGACCTGGTCGACTTGCAATGATCTGATGCTATGATGAACAATGAATTCTGCTGTAAATTAAAAAAAAAAAAAAAAAAAAAAAAAAACCACTATCAATGGAAAAACCTGTAAAGAAAAAAAACATGCAATGTGAATGGAAAAAAACAAAATTAAAAAAACCAAAATATATGGTGAACAAAAATAACCTTTTACAACATGGATTTGACTTAATGTGGGTATTTTTGGGAATGTAACCCTGGCATTAAATGAGGAAACACTGGATATTTAATTCACATGCTCTGACCAAAGAACACATCCATATATCTTTAAGGCTAAACAGTGTGTAACCTACTTTTTGTTTCACAAAGTGTATCCCTACAGTGAGAGTAACAGAGTAAGTTGGGGTACCTGGTGATTAGTTAGATTTCCGTCTAAATATTGATATACAACTGATAATTGACATGCAATTGAAATAAATCAAATATTGCCCCCGTCCCAAAAACAATGGACAATTAGCTGAGGTTCATGCATGCAGTTGGATTGTAAGAACATAAATTGATATGTAAATATCAGCTAATTAGAGAATCCTTGCACCTCGTCTCTGTTGTCTGTTATATTTACCGGTAGCTGCTTTGATCCCATACTGAGGAGCTTGGTCGCACCTAAGACAAGAGATCACGTTAATGTGCCACTGTGTTGTTATGTCATGCATTCAGCAGCTGAAGGGCATATACCAGCCCATTGAAACATGAAGAGCAAATGCGCTTAGTGCTTACTTGTACGCTGTTCATAATGAGTGCCATCCTGACCGGGGAAACAAACCACCGCCAGGAACCAGTGAGCTCTGTAGGAAGCAATCAGTCAGGCATGGTCTAAACGTGAAGGGATAAACGTTTCAAGGATTTCTTTCCAACATTACTTACTCCTTATTGATGGGCACAAACAGGAAGTCTTTTGTGAAAATGTCAACATGGCGAGTCCATGTCTTTACCCTCTGGTGCCTCATGTACTGATCGCTGACAACAAAAAAAATAATAATCATTGAATTCTATTCACATTTGTGGTTACATTTTCATTTCCTTATTCAACATGACAGATTTTTCTTACTGGACGACAACAGCACCCTCACTGGAGGTTTGCCGACTGCTGAGGTGCTTAAAGAAGAAACTACTGAAGATGTGACTTCGCTCAGCCACGGCACGGCCACCACCCTCCAGGAGGAGGAATCTAGGTGAAGGCACCACTCACTAGAGGCAGGCAATACCTGTTTTGTTTGAGTTAATGCTTTCTCTTAACTCACTTGAGGTAGAAGTCTATGATAACATCATTAAGGAACTGGCCACTGTCCAGACAGGCTAAGTCCTCCTTTGTCACTGTGATCCGGCCTTTGGAGGGTGCCGCCGGATACTGAATCAACCTGCATGCAAAACGTTGCAGAGTCATAAAACAAATCATGGCTGTACACAAGAGTTGTCAAATTTATAGAGCTTGTGCACCGAAGTCACCGAAATCACGTGACTGGCCATATTGCCGGTCAAACAAGGCATTGTTCAATGCTAAGTCCATTGAGACAAAACGAAATATTATTCTTATAGCACGACGACCAGAGTTTTGTCCGATACCGTTAAACATTTAGAAGGTGATAATAAACGAAGGTACGTGGAAAAATTAGAGACAATTGGCATAGAGGACCCATATTTAATCCCGAAGTCAATATTTTCGCCGATAAGAAAGTGGACTGGTAACCCGCATCCGCTTGTCTTGGACAACTGGAAATACACATGGATCTGGTGAGTAAATCGTTGAGATTTACACGGAAAAGTTTGAAAGCGTAGAAAAGTCTGGACGTACAGAAATACTTCATTGCTGGATCTGTTCTCAATCAAGAATAAATCCCACGTAGTGATGGAGCCACTCCATTTTTTTTCAATACAAATACCAATATTTAAATGAATGACCCCTGGTTTTACACAAACCCGCATTCATTAACTATGATTGGAAAGAAAAAAAAGAAGAGGACAGCGAGTTGGCTCCTCTGTACACGAAAGCGTATCGCTGCCACACATAAACCTGTCCGTGACAGATGGTTTATTTTTCTTTTTTAAATATGGATTGTTCTCAAATGACTCAATTTTGCCTGATAAATACTTCTTGGTAATTTGAGATTGAGAAGAATAATTCCTACCTGAAATGAAATGATCACTACACAGGCGTGTGTATTTGGTTGGGCACCATCCATCACGTTTAATTGCCGAAATCCATCGATCTTTTCAGCTGGTATGCTATAGAATGATCTCTTTGTCTTGTCTGTTGTGACAACCAACAGCACAATAGGTCTCTGGTATTGTACATATGAAGAGTTTGTTTTCAAAACGCGACATAGGCATTTTTTCAGATTTACGAAACTCGCGGCAAAATTATCCAGCTCCGAATGGTAGTTATCGGGATACTCTGATTTTTGTTGAAAGTGCGACATATCGTTCTATATCAGCCAAGGAAGATCGCGTTTTATTTCAAAATGCGACATATCGAGATCTTCTTTAGAGCAAAATGCGACATAATTTCGTTCAATCAGCGTGCGCTGCTGAAGCAAGCAGCATCCAATCAGAATTCGTCTAGAGGGAAGTTCCGGTATCTTCCACATCATCATCCAAAATGGCTGCGCCCACGTTTGAGAGAGATGCTAATGCCAAGTTTGATTTTATGTACGAGACACCGGAGAGAATGAAGCTGGGAAAAAAAAAGAAACCCAGCGGAAACGGGGTCAGAAAAGAAGAAGCGCTTGCTATGATAGTAGACCCTATTTTTTCCTCTTTGTGAAGTTGACCTATTGTTTCCTTTTTTAATCACATTTGGATTTTCTTTTACATGAATTCTATTTTTAATAGAATCTACTGATGTGTGAATCAGTAATGTTTCTTTTCTACTTATCAATTGAAAGAAAATAAAGACTTTTGATCTTTGTAGATTGTTTTTGTTTACACTGAAAAATATCCAGTACAGTCAGTAGCAAACCTTTTCATTGTTTTGCCATGTGATACATTTTACCATGTTTTTTTATTTGGATCCTTGGCATGCATATTTGTCGATTTTATCTTTACAGTGTTTCTTGCTTTCAAGCTGAACTAAGTCTTGTATTTTGTTTATCAATGTTTAATAATATCGAATAAATGAATCAGTGATTGTGCTGGTTTACTTGCAGGCTGTCCCATTCTGAGGGTGCTTTTCCTATTTAATTTTAATTCTTTATGAAATTATTGCAATTTAATACTTCAGTTCTCATCCAAGTACCATTGTATCTGAATGTAATAAACACTGTTTTGTTTATGATTGTGTAATGCTTGAATAGTAATTTTGTTGTTCAAAATATTTCACCAACGATCATTAATGAATGAATAATTTTTTTATAATTCTATGCAATCTTTTTTTTTGCCATTTTTTATAAGGAAAATTATCGGCTATGACTTAAGAAAAGTTGACATTAAAAGGAAATCAACACCCTTGGAGTAGACTCAATTTCTGTCTATGAGCATTATGAATACTGTTATTGTTACTACAGACTTATATCCTATTCTGCAGTGTTCTTTCCCCCGACAGCAACAGCTATAAATAAAATGAAAAGAAAGCAGACTGAATGAGTCAGATTTCAAACAGTGAATTTGTGAGTTTGAAACTGATTTCATTTTGGAGATGTGTGTATGAGATCAACTACCTATTTTTTTTCTGCTGGTATCCCTCGCAACCCATATTAACCTTGGTAGACTGGTTTGAGGCAGTTTACTTTCTCAATGATCTCCCGTCAACTTAGAAACAAAATTAATCAACTGAGTGACACAATGCCTGCAGATGTCGGATTGCAGAATCGCATACAGATACACAAAATTACAATGATGTAAACTCAGCCTTTCCAAGACCTCATACTGAACAAAGTTTCTAAATAACTGAAAAACACCTTTTTAAAAGAAATTCCCATTTTTTTCATCTCCTTTTTCAACATCTGACATTAGTGAGCTAATTGTGAAAATTGTGACTGGTTACTGACCCTTATTTCTGATACCTAACTCTCTAAATGTGGTGGTCATGGTCTTAAATATTAGTTTAAAATGCTTGAAATGTTGAAAGGCAAATAGTTTTCATGATTGCCTATCAAAAGCAACTGATTTAAAAAAAAATACTGCTGCTCCTGAAGGTTTAAGTCGAAATTTGGATATGTCTCACTTTGCCAAGAATAGAATGTTTGGATATGTCTCATTTTGGAGAAAAAATGAAATTTGTCATCAAAAAAACTCGGTGAATATTAAAGCCAATATTTTTTTGTAGTATGGTGTTTAGTTACTTTTTAGCATCTCTTTCCATCCCCCAATAGTTAGAAACATAAATTGAGTTTATTGTTTTCACTTCAATACCAAGGCCTTTTCTTAAAATGAAAAAAACGGATACGTCTCATTTTGAAAACAAACTCTTCATATTCTCCTTCGGTTCAATGTCTCCCACAATGTCGAGCAGCTCTGTTTAACCGGCAATATGGCGTCGTGAAAGTGATGACGTCATCTGCACGAGCTCGAGAGCCAGTAGGCAAAAACCAGCTCACTAGTTGGCGCATTCTGGCCTGCCAGATGAATTTGAAAGTGAAAACGATGTGGCAACCCTGCACTGATGTGTTAAGAGTTCTATAATTAGTGTCTGTGAAGATATGAATGTGCATGAACTGAGTCATTACTTGTGAACGGATGAGATCACCAAATACACCAGAAGAGAACCGAAGATTGGACAGAAAGCCAAGCCATGGTTATAGTTGTCAGTGTCTCATACAAATTTAAAAAGGTCATTTTTACTTTCATTTGTATGGTTTTGAATGCAATGCAGTTTTTTTAAAGTATTATGCACTCATAGAAAATGGAGACGAAATAATTTTTGTAATAATAATATAAAAATATATATAAATATAATAATAATAATTGACATTCCATATTTTTCAGTTCCAAATACCTGGCGTTAACATTTTGTTCATTTATTTACAGTCACTGCGATCAAATTTAGCACACAGAAAAACACGGCAACGTGAAATAAATTACATGTTTTCCCCAAGACATTTTAGGTTGTTGTTATTGTTTTGTCAAAAGAAGTTTCATGAAACATTTTCTTAATACAGTTGTATGGCTTTGCAAAGAACAAAAGGGAAAAACTGCAACTAGTTATGCAATGATTTTAGGGATCCAGCCCACTTCAAGTTATCAAGTTAGTGTGTATGTGAGCCCTGAACTACAATGAGTTTGACACTCCTGTTAAACCAGATGCTGGTAAAGTGCAGTGAGTGTTTGACCTGCTGGCCACCTCCAAAGCAGATGCCCGTTTTCTGCAGCTTCGTCTCAGCGGATTGGACATCTCCTAGTACACAATCAATCACACGTGAGAGGTGGACCAACCCCTGCACACCAGTGACGGGAACAAGATGACAAGACAAGAGATTATAATCTTACTGGCAACTGGCCCAGCAGACGAAGGAGGTGTTCGTCCAGTGGAGCGGGGCAACTGTGGATGAGCAGCAGCCCATCAGTCCAGTCCAGAGGGGAGCTCAGGCCCCCTCCTGTAGGGGAGCGGCCTTCCTTGAACTCCGTCATCTCCAACATAGATACTAACAGAGCAGCCTGGGACTCTTGAAGCTGCTCTGTCATCACCAGTAGAAGGATGGAGCATGGTGGGCCTTTGACCCCAGGAAGAAACATTTTATTATTCATTCTTCATAAGGGCCTCAGAACTATTAGATTTCATGTGGAAAATGTATTTCTCTGTTTACATTGGATACAGAAGATGGAACATCTCATTGATTCACCAAGCAGTTGGCAAACAGTCAATAGTAACGGTCTTCAGTACACTCAGCTGTTTTACACACAACTGTAGTTTTAAATGGAATGCAGCCCTATGGGGGGTGACAAGCCAGTGCAATCTGTAAGGCCGTTCCAAGCCCGGATAAATGAAGAGGGTTGCGTCAGGAAGGGAATCTGGTTTAAAACTTTGCCAAACAAACATGACCGTGCATCTAAAGAATCCCAAACCGGATTGGCCGTGGCCTAGGTTAACAACATCCGCCCCGTCAAACTATAAACAATTTTTTTCAGTACACTATGAATGAACTGCGATTGGCTGACAACCAGTTCAAGGTGTACCCCGCCTCCTGCCCGTTGACAGCTGGGATAGGCTCCAGCACTCCCCGCGACCCTTGTGAAGATAAGCAGCAAAAGAAAATGGATGGATGGACTATGAATGTACAGTGGATATAAAAAGTCTACACACCCCTGTTCATACCAGGTTTTGGAACAATATGAGAAAGGCAATCATTTCAAACTTTTTTTCTTTTTCTTTTGTGACCTACAACCTGTAAAATGTCCATGCCCAATGTCCAAGCCTCTTATCCCCACAAGGGTCATGGCAGAGCCGGTGACTATCCCAGCTAACATTGGGTGAAAGGCAGAAAACATCCTGAATTTGTCTCCAGTCAGTCGCAGGGCATATATTGGCATCACTGAGCGGGAATCGATCCCACGCTACCAGCATCAAAATCGGGCATGATCTCTAATCTGTAAAATGCATTTTTCTAATCTTTTCAAGAATGGACGTTAAAACAAACAGCTCAAATAATGTGGCTGCACAAGTGTGCACATTTAATAACCATAATCACAATCAAACTTATTCTCAGCGTGAGTCTACAAACACCTGCCTTTGATTAAACCCAAATAAAAGTCAGCTGTTCCAGGAGCCTTTTCCACACTTTCTTGCTTGCTAGCAGATGCCTGAACACTGACCACTATTTCAAACTGTTGGTAATTCCCTCCACCTTAACTAAGGCCCCAGTTTTAGCATGATGCTCCCATCCCATGGTCATGGTTTTCTTTTGGTGATGAGTCGTGCTGTGTTTTCACCAAATGTACCTTTCGGAATCATTGACAAAACGTACAACATTAGTTTCTTAGGACCCCAACAGTTTCATATTTTCTCAATAGTTTATCTTTTTTCCAGTTGTACATGTTATAGTATAGGTTAGGAATCACATTAATGAGGTGAACGTTCTGAAATCATCTTGGTTTAATTTTTTTTTTTTTTCACAAAAACCTGGCATTTGTACTGTGCTGTTAAATTTATGCATGCATCCGAATGGGGCTGAGTAATTATTAGCCACAAAACACAGACCCTGTAAGTCACAGTACCACTGGTCTAAATAAAACCTTATTAAGCACCCCTAAAATATTTGTTCTCCAAATCAAGAACACAGAGAATCCAATATTAATAATCTGTTACATGCCAGTCCCTAAATTCATCATTCAGGTCATAAAGAATTTCCCAAAAGCTTAAATATAAATGACGACATACAATTCGTGAGTACAACTGTCACAAATAGGGTGAGCAGGGGAGGTGACAACTGAATATTCTGACGAATCATCCTAATTGTACCTGTGGTACTGGTACTCTGGATGAGGCCAATCTCCCTGTGCAGCACATTGGCCTGAGCATCCGTCACCCACAGGAAGAGGAGTGATGGCGCGGGTCCTACCAGATCATCTAGCAGAGTCCCATCCAGAGCTACGCCGCCATCCCATAAACCGTAGCCTAGCAGTTGTGACGCAACCACAGTCACTTCGCTTTCTTCCACTCCTGCTGGACAGAGGCACCAGCACATCAGCCATTCGGACACACAAATTCTCAATTGTGAGGATATGTTGGGTACCTTTAAGTGGGAGAACAATTCCGCTAGATGTAATCTGGACACAAAAACAGCAATGTCTCATTAGCTCTTTATTTATTCTCACTAATTCAAGCAACAAATGTTGCCCAGGTTGCACACTATTTGGCAACTTCACAACTCACCTTCATTTTCCCGCTGGCGTCAGACTGCATCAAGCCAAAGTAAAGCGACAAAAAGTCCAGCTCCAGAAACAACGGCAGCTGCAGGTCTCCTCGTGTCTGATGACGTATTTGATTGCAAAGAGGGGTCTGGTCCATCGGGCCGCCCTCGTCACGGTCATCCGGCTCGTCTTCGCTGGATAAAACAACTGGAAGTACAGAATCATTGAGACATGAGATGGTTCTATCAACAAAAGTGGTGGCAGAGAGTGCTCAGAACTCACTGGGCTCCGATCGAGTTGGTTTCCTGCTCCGGGGATAAAGGCCAGCCACCCTGCTGGTTTTCTTCTTCCGGCAAAAGGCCATCCATATCTCTCTCTCTTCCTCTCCCGGCTCCTCATTTGACTTGCTCCTGTTGGACTTCCTGTTGAGCATGCGATCAGCGTGAGCTATTGTCTCTAGTGACGAAGACGCTTCCTTTGTAGTAGAAGTAGACTTAAAAGATGGGGAAACAACAAAAAAGATCCATTTCAGAAAACATTTCCACTGACTATGCTACAGCAACCGATTACATCATTTTGATCATGACCTCCTGCATAATATCAGCTTTTTGTAGTGTTTTATATGCCTGCAAAGAGGAACTTAAACTCCCATCATGCAGGTGTCCTCTCAGCTCATTCAGCAAGTCATACGCCACCACAAAAACACGTTTATCAGGTGAAGAAACACCTGTAGGAGAAAAGCACCATATTTTAAGCCATCCAAAGTTTTAACTGTATTGTTACATAATCAGACAAGCATACTTTTGCCTATATATTCACACTTCTGTGGAAGAAGACACTCTGAAACAGGCTGTAGATAATGGTCTGAGGCGCGCTTTGGGCGCCATCTGATGGACGAAATGGATAATGGTAGCTTGGTGAAAGTTCTTTGTTCCAGTGTTTTTAGTCAGATATGTGTATTTGATTACGAAAACTAATCAAAAAAGAATTTCTTGCATGTAAAATATTGATCAAGAAAGCCATGTGCATTTAAAAATTAAAGAAAAGCATACGGTATTTTACTTTCTACTTTACATAAAGAGGATTTCTTAATGCAAAACATAGATGTGGCATAACATTGGCATTCCAAAATTAGGATTTAAAAGAATGTACATTAGTTAAAAGGGGTGAACATGAGCAATTGTTAATTAAATTTACGGTAAAATAATGCTTGAAATAAAGTAAAAGCATCCAAAAATTGACACGATATTTTACGTTTGAAGATATAGACTTCAAGTTGGCGTTGGTGTGGAGGGCTGACTTGTCTGTGATGATCTTGTGAGGGAAGGTTAACCACAATGAGATTTCCCTTCAGCAAACGCCTTTCTTGGCAGAAATCTGCTGAATAATTTCAAATTCAAAGTTTGTATTCAGCGCAGCACGGTGAACGACTGGCCCGCACATCTGCGTCACAGTTCTGTGGGCCGTGGTTCAAAGCCCGGCATACCTGTGTGGGTTTTCTGCCGGTGCCTCTGGTTTTACGCCCGCATCCCCAAAACATAAATGGTAAACCGAATGAATTGAAGACTCTAAAATGCCCCCAGGTGTGAACGTGAATGGTTGTTCCTTTAAATGCGCCGTGGTAGGCTGGCAACCAGTTCTAGGTGTCCCCAAAGTCAGAAGGAATAGGCTGGGGCACGCCCGTGACCCAAGTGAGGAGAAGCAGGACGGAAGATGAATGAATGAATAAATTAGTATTCATTACTTAAGATTTCTTGTGACTTAATATATTTTTTCAGCTTGTATGACTGGACATTCATAGGTATGTATTCATTCAAGTCTCCTCAACCAATTACAGTACAACATGCACAACGTCCCCACTGTGGTACTAATACCATATGAAATTAATCTGTTCCGGACGTCATTTCACTATTTCAGTAAAATTAATCTTAAAATTTCGTGGCGCAACAGCATGAGGCCACATGCACACATCCCTTTTTCATATTTCTTGACAATTTCTTGTTTTGTTTCGATGGACAAAACAACTCTCTTCTTCTCACTGGCACCGGCCATCCATTTCTTGGCGCCCACGGTGAAAAACGATGAATAAATCCCCAAAGAAGTTGTGCAGTACGAGTTGTGCGTGAGTGTATGACAATGAATTTGGTGAGGAAGATCCATGACGTTCATCACCGGTAAAGATTGATGTCCCTCTTATCCAATGGCGGGATATGATGCTAAGAAGATGCTATGTGATAGCCAATGGTAGAGCAGCTCTATCGCACCACACAAACCAAGCTACAGGATGTGCATCATGGGTAAAGACTGTCGTCATTCCTAGCCAATGTGATGCCAGGAAGATGCTCCGGTGATAGCTAACGGGAGAGCAGCTCCATCGCATCGCTTTCAAACCAAGATACAGTACGGGATGTTTATGTTCGTGGTGGAATCCAGCGCTTTTTTTTTTTCTTTCGTTTCCTGAATTTCCTTTGTAAATAGAGGCAAAATTTATCCAGGGAGGCTTTTCGTAGCTTGAATTTTTCGTAAGTAGAGGTATGACTGTAAAGGTTCTTTTTTCTTTTACCAATGCTATTTGTTGAGGAAGGGACCTTATAATTTCTGAAAATGTAATATATACCAAAATTCTGATTGAAATACTATTGTATCATTGCAAAAATAACCTTACCCCTAAAAATAAAGGGCTTAAAGATGGAACGCATTGCAAATGTGTGTGCACTATCACTTACCAACCCATTAAAAAAAATGATAAAACAACAATTATGAGACCTCCAAATGTTAACATGAGCTTTTTGATAGCCATTGAGCGGAGAATAAACATACACTTAAAACAAAGACTGTCTCTTACTTTCGCTAACAACCCAGGCTTCAAAGATCTTATAACAGTCATTATGGATCAATTCAACATACTTCCTTGATACAAACTATTATTTTCATATCAGTGGAGGTTTTGGTGCCAGCTTGTGGTATTTTAGGACGCTTTGGAAGGAGGACAAGAACCACAAATAGCTGACTTGTGAAGCAAATAGCTGAGGAAAGGTTTTGCAACAAAAAAAAAGCAAAATTAATAAATTTGTGAATAACGAACGCATACATGGTTTACTGTATTACTACAACTACTATACACAAACCTACCTGTGTAACATGGGCGATGCAGTTTCCGTTGACCCCTGTGATTGGCTGTTACTCCCCCCTGCTGCTGTGGGAGTGGTCGACGTTTCACTGAGCGGTCCCTCCAGTCCCATCAGCATCCTGACAACGTCTTTAAAATACAGTTTACCATTGGGCCTGTCACAAACACAAACGAAACAAAACGCTCAAGTACATTTCGCCCGTTTATCATTAATTGTTAGAAATGCAGGAGACGCTCTCCTGACCTCTGGCGTTGGAGGTGGCCATGACTCCACCCGCGCACAGATTTCAGATCTTAAACACACATTTTAAAAAACTAATAAAAAAAAAAGAAAGAAAAAAAACTCTCGGGTGCAATAAAGGCAACGAATGCTATCTTTAAAAAAAAAAGAAGAAACAATTGAAGGAGATTACCTTGACGTTAGGCACGGAGCTCTGCAGTGAGTGTTAGTGGTTGAAGTCTGATGCTGCGTTCGACGTCTTCTTGGGGATTCTAAAAGACGTCATTTAGTGACAAATATTGAAAGACAATTTTAAGAACGCACGCTCCTTCTTTTAATCACTATTTAATGTTGTGCTATGTTGTGTCCGAACATTAGTCCAAAATATATATATATATATCAGAACATTAAAAAAAAATAAAATAAATAAAGGGCAAATCTACCCAAAGAAGTAACTACACGAACTAGATAAATCAGGGCATACGCGGCGACCATTTTGCACTACAGTCTGCTAAAACGTTGCCAAAACAGGCAGCCGAGTGACAATTGTACATACTTTCCCATTTTGAAAAATTCCGTTCGTCCATAAGCGTTTTGCAGAGGGGAACACTATGAACGGCCTCAACGGCGAACTTTTCGTGAGAACCAAGCAACCGACTGTCTGCAGTTGGTATCCCCAAGCTAGCTCCCTGGCTCTATGGAGCCATGTCGGTTGGTTAGCTTGGTTAGCTTGCTTAGCCTGTTCAGCCGGCCGGCGAGTAGACCCGGCAAGCGAGCTGCTCGCGTTCGACGTTCTCAAACCAGTAAAGTCGAAGGACGTACCGCGAACTTAAGACGTTTGCGGCTCGTGAAAGGTTACAAGTCGAGTCCCCCCCAGAAAACAGCTTTATTGTGTTCCACAAATTTCGCTGCATGTTACGTAAACGCCGTGCGCTATTTACGTAGATTCATTACGTCAATGATGTCGAAACGTTTTGGACCATTTTAGCGTCAAACTCATTTGAGGTCGGGGGCCACATTCGACTCAATTATAAGCATTACCACGACAATCTCAGGACAATAAATCCATTTTCAATCAACGAGTCATTTTACATTTACACACGTTTTACATTCTGCGGTTTGAAAAGGGTTTTGCTCTTGTCCCCAAAAACTTTTTCATAGCAACTTGGGAAGAAAAAAAAACACGTGCATCGAACAACTGTGTGTGCAAAGTAAAACTAAGACCTGTGGGTAATAATTCATGAACAGCAATTTGTGGTGTCAACATATGCCCTTTCCAAAGAAAAATAAACTATCAATCACGTAAAAGTTTGTTTCCCTAATTCCACTTTGAAGAATTTTGAGTATTTATTTGTTTATTTTTACATAATTTAGGCTTCCAGATCATAAAACAAACAAAATCTGGAATTGAAAAAAAAATTACAAAACTGTACTGTGATTACTTTTACTTGTCAGTTACTGTAGAAAAAAAGGAAAGTAGGGTCATATTAAAATCAATGAAGATATGGTACTTTCAAAATTACAAGTACACCTTCAAAACTTGGATAGGAATCCATCCATCCACTTTCTGAGCCGCTTATCCTCACAAGGATTCCAGGGAGTGCCGGAGCCTATCCCAGCTGTCATTGGGCAGGCGGTGGGGTACACCCTGGACCAGTTGTCAGCCAATGGCAAGGCACATCGAGACAGACAGCAGTCACGCTCACAATCACACATAAGGGCAATTTAGAGTCTCCAATTAATGGATGTTTTTGGGATGTGGGAGGAAACCGGAGAGCCCTGAGAAAACCCACGCAGGCACGGGGAGAACATGCCAACTCCACACAGGCATTCGACATCCCCTCAGCTGGGAACCCGAAGCGATTGGCCGCTTTCCTTACCCTGTTGCCACACCATCCCTCCGTGCATTCCCAATACCACTTCCCCTGTTCAGAGTCACGGGGCGCCAAAGCCTATTCAAGTGAATTTTCGAGCAAAAGGTGGATTACACTCAAATTCACAGAGTCACCGAGGGGGAATTAAACCTCCACCGCCTCCCACCAAAGTCAGTCGACACATGCACACACATATTCATCCTTTCCTGTATTAATACACAGAAGTTGAAAGGATTGCTGTCTTCTTATTTCAAAGAGATTTAGTTTATGTTCAACCGAAGGGGCTGACATGACCTTTGACCTCCCACAAATGATTTATTTTTTTTTTTCTCTGTTTGCAGATTTCAGTTTTTAAAAAGAGACATGAGAGCCTGAGCTTTGCATCTTGGTTCCTGTGGAAGAATGACATTGTTTCCGATCTTTTCAGTCATGAAGTGAAGTTAGTCAAGTTGAAGTTACTTATTGTGAGCAGTTGAATGAACTTTGATCAGACAGTTTACCGATTGATTGAACATTTAGCACTGCCTGGTTGCAGTGCATCTACTCGCTTGCAGGCGCACGCTCTGCTGTGTATACAACATTTGCAATGACCCACTGTTAATGATTCAGCTGAGCGTGTGTGTTATGTGTGTTTCAGGAGAGAGAACACGGGTATCCGTCCAGTTGTGGACAGAGGTCAGTGTGAAGACATGGCGGCTCAGTTGGTGGAATGTGTCCCCAATTTCTCAGAGGGCAAAAACCAAGAGGTTAGTGCTTTCCTGTCATTCTGCAATTCTCTGTCGCTTTGGCGGCTTCCTTCCATTCTGCCCACACAGAGTGACTTCACGTTTATGTCTCTCCACTTTCCACTTTGGCTCTGCTGATCTGTAGATCTTCATTCTTATTATACAGCCTTCTACATTGGAGCTCGACAATGGCGCACAAAAAAAAAAAAAAAAAACACTACTTGGCAACCCACAACTAAGCAGCTCATCGACACTCAATCACACATAAACAACTCACTGTAAAAACTACATTTCCAGGAAACAGTATTTTGAGATATCTTATTAATAACTGTATTATTATTATTATCATTGTTATTTTTATTGTAGCATAAACAGCATGGTGTGTTTGTCAAAGCAAAAGTGGATTGCTCATGGCTGCTGTAACTATCACCGTGCAAAGAGAAACAAACGAGCATTGCAGGACATCTATCCATCCATTTTCTTTGCCGCTTATCCTCACGACGGTCGCGGGGAGCGCTGGAGCCTATCTCAGCTGTCAACAGGCAGGAGGCGGGGTAAACCCTAAACTGGTTGCCAGCCAATCGCAGGGCACAAAGAGACAAACAGTCGCACACCTAGGGGCAATTTAGAGTGTCCGATTATTGTTGCGTGTTTTTGGGATATGGGAGGAAACCGGAGTGCCCGGAGAAAACCCACGCAGGCACGGGTAGAACATGGAAACCCCACACAGGCGGGGCCGGGATTGAACCCGGGTCCTCAGAACTGTGAGGCCAACATTTTACCAGCTGATCCACTGTGCCGCCCAATGCAGGAAAAGTGTCTGGTGATTTAGGAGGCTCTTCGCAATAATTCAACTCCACTTGTGTTTTAAACAACAAAGACTTTCCATGTTTTGTTTTTTACCTACAGGTACATATGAAATGATTAACTATTATTGTAAAATACGAACAGTTCATACTGAAGTACATAGGTGTCAATCCCAAGGACCGGGGGCCAGTTCTGGCCCGGCAGATAATTTTACGTGGCCCGTGAAGGCAAATCATGTGTGCTAACTTCCCTGATTCTTGCAAAAAATCCGTACCAAAATGTCAAATATCGTGTATAAATATGATGAAGTGATTCAAGATTTTTATGGTTTCACAGTTATAACGTCCCTCTGAGAGTAACCATAACTGCAAGGTCGCCCGTGACAAAAATTACTTTTGACACCCTTGCTGTAGTGGTACGGGTGGATCTTGGTTTGAACCCAAAAATGTTCAATATTGTGAAAGCTGATGTGATACAAAGTGGCATTTTTGATTGGCTGCTACTTCTGTGACAGTGTTCACCTACTATTAAAATTTTAAATCACATCAAAACCAGTGGTTGACTGCCGGCCGCTCTTGGAAACCAGTGGCACAACACCACATGCGGCGCGAAAGTTCGGTTTTTATGACTGGTATGCGGTGGGCCTTGCTTACAAGTTATCGACTTATCTCGTAGGCATCAGGCATTATCTTTCAACAATATTCCATATTCTCCCTGCTCTATCAAATCAGCAATTAAAACATCTGGAGTTTAATTTGCTTACTACTCTACTCCTCCTTGTCTACTTCTTCTGTCACCCTAATGAGTGTTAAAATTATTTTGGGGGTTGTGTGGTCTTTTAAAAAAAAAAAAATTCTCCCTTGTAAGTGATCCGTTGGTCCAAAAAGTTTGACTACCTCTGGCTTAAGCGATATAGAAAACTGATGGCTGGAATTTGACCCCATTGTCACCTGTCAGGTTATTGATGCCATCTCAGCAGCCATTAGAAGCACACCCGGGTGTACCCTGCTGGACGTGGACCCAGGAGCGTCCACCAACCGCACCGTGTACACATTTGTGGGCCCTCCTGAAGCTGTGGTGGAAGGAGCGCTGAATGCCGCCCGTCAGGCATTCAGTCTCATTGACATGAGCCGCCACTCGGGTAAGTCCACAATGCGGCTGGATACTATCTGCAAAAACAACAACGCTGCATTCTTCTTGTCCCGTTAGAGGTCGCCACAGCGTGTCATCTTTTTCAATCTAAGCCTATCTCGTGCGTCTTCCTCTCTCACACCGACTGTCCTCATGTCCTCCCTCACAACATCCATCAACCTTTTCTTTGGTCTTCCTCTGGCTCTTTTGCCCGGCAGCTCCATCCTCAGCACCCTTCTACCAATATACTCACTCTCTCGCCTCTGGACATGTCTAAACCATCGAAGTCTGCTCTCTCGAATCTTGTCTCCAAAACATCCAACTTTGGCTCTCCCTGTAATGAGCTCATTACTAATCCTATCCAACCCGCTCACTACGAGCGAAAACCTCAACATCTTCATTTCTGCTACCTCCAGTTCTGCTTCCTGTTGTTTCTTTCGTGCCACCATCTCTAATCCGTACATCATGGCTGGCTTTGCCCTTCATCCTAGCAGAGACTCTTGTGTCACATAACACACCAGACACCTTTCGCCAGCTGTTCCAACCTGCTTGGACCCGTTTCTTCACTTCCTGACCACACTCTCCATTGCTCTGTATTGTTGACCCCAAGTATTCGAAGTCATCCACCCTCGCTATCTCTTCTCCCTTGGAGCCTCACACTTCCCCCTCCTCCCCTCTCACTCCAGCACATATATTCTGTTTTACTTTGGCTAATCTTCATTCATCTCCTTTCCAGTGCATGCCTCCATCTTTCTAGTTGTTCCTCCACCTGCTCCCTGCTTTCACTGCATATCACAATATCATCTGCAAACATCATGGTCCAAGGGGATTCCAGTCTAACCTCATCTGGCAGCCTATCCGTTACCACAGCAAACAGGAAGGGGCTAAGCTTGACTTTGAAACAACCAGAGGGCCCAAACCCAAGGAATTGAATTGAAAAAAAAAAATATGCACATACTGTATGTGCAGGTGAGCACCCTCGTATGGGGGCGCTGGATGTCTGTCCTTTCATTCCTGTCCAGAACGTCAGTATGGAGGACTGTGTCCGCTGCGCCAATGTCTTTGGACAGAGACTGGCGGATATGCTGCATGTGCCAGGTTGGATGCCAATTTATTTTCCAAAAGAAAACCCAAAAATTCAAAGTCTTAAAGAAAAAAAATTGACAAGCTCTGTCTCGTTAGTGTTCCTTTACGGCGAAGCAGCGCGGAGCGAGGCACGGAGGAGTCTTCCATCAGTGCGAACCGGCGAGTACGAAGCTTTAGTTGACAAGGTACGATCTTGCAACCAGGTTAGGCATCTTCTTTTCACCACGGACAGTGTTCTGCTCCTCTGTACGCCGTTTCTTCTGCTGCGTGTCTATTTTGTGGAACAATTGTGCCATTTGTCACCTCTTGATGACGTATAGGTGGGATAAGCACGACGAGTGTCTGTACAGCACTCGCATCTGATAAATATCCAATTTAGACAGTATCAAAGCGGCCTTGGTCAATAAGAAAACAAATGTATTGCTCACATTGACATGAAAATCTCTGATATATCTGAGAATCTAATTGTCCTGAAAACAATATTTTCCCATACCATCTAGCTGAAACAGAAGGAGTGGGCTCCAGACTTCGGCCCCGGCACTTTTGTCCCATCATGGGGTGCCACGGTGACAGGAGCTCGTAAGTTCCTCATCGCCTACAACGTCAACTTGATTGGCACCAAGGAGCAGGCACATCGCATTGCGCTGAATATAAGGGAGCAGGGCCGAGGAAAAGACCAGGTGTTAATAATATTTAACTGTCGTCACGTGTCAGATGTCATTTTTCACGAATTCTCAGTGACTGGACGTGTGTGTTTGGCTACATCTCAGCCGGGGTTGTTGAAAAAGGTGCAAGCCATCGGCTGGTACTTAGACGAGGCCAGTATCGCTCAGGTCTCCACCAACATCCTGGATTATGAGCAGACGCCCCTCCACCGTGTCTATGAGGAGATCTGCAAGGATGCAGAGGTCAGAAGTCACTCATAGAGTTGAGGTCAGAAGTTTCCATTCTCAAAATGGATATAAGGTCTTCTTTATTTGGAGCTTTTACTTAACTTTACTTACAATTTGTTTTCCATGGCAGAAAGATAACAAGTAATTCTTGTAGTAAGAATTGGGTGCAGATTTTTATTTGGGTCTACTTATTTTTTGTTGCAAAATATCGTGTTATACCGTAACTTGGCTTTTTTGAATGGCCATCACATCTGCAATGTTACGACACTGTTCACCTGGGATATATTTTTGGAACCGCAGCAAAACCTTTTGCTGACAGTCGCCCAATCATGAACATTAGTTACAGAACCGTGACCAGTCCCCCACAGTTTAGTCATGTTTTATGGCGTCACTCTATGTGTGGCAAGCCTTGCGATAGGAATTTAATCCGAAGATCACTGTCTGGGTCTTCTTCCAGACCATGGCCACGTAATGACACAACCAAACAACTACTAGTTGTTTTTGGAATCTGCAGCCATTTAGAAATGCCTCGAAAAGACTTACTTACCTAATTTATTGCATATGAATCTGCCATTCCTCCTAAATCCTCCAATTGTTCTGGTTATCGGTCAACAAACCTCATTATGTCATCATGTCTACGTCAGATACTCAAACTTTGCCTATATAAATACGGTCTACTGTGCACGTTATATGAGGTATGTGAGCTTGAGTGACTTCTGCTGACAATGTGCATTAAAATTTCAGGACCTGAAGCTGCCCATCGTTGGCTCTCAGATTGTCGGTTTGATCCCTCTAAAAGCTCTCCTGGATGCTGCAGACTTCTACATTGCCAAAGAAGAACTCTTCATCGTGGAAGAGGAACATAAATTGCGACTGGTGATGAGAGATTGACTTCAAGAGTTCTGTCATATGGCCCCTGTAGGACTCTAACCTTTTAAGCCTCATCTGTGTGGTCAGGTGATCAGCAAGCTGGGCCTCGACTCATTGGGTCCATTCAAAGCAAAGGAGCGAATAATTGAGTGAGTTCGATTCAAATGTCTGAGGTTTGTGAGACTGGTAAAAGATGTACAGATGCAACTCCTTTATTTAAAAACAAAAGTATTGACTAAAATGTACCTGGGTTGTTGTTGCAACTTTCGCTTTGAGTCATCAGAGGATGACACAGGTAGTCACTCGCACGATTTGTTTGGCACAGTCTGTACAGAATTCAAAAGTAAAAAATATGTTTTTGCGTCAACTGGACACAATCCCTGTTTTGATAACACGGTAATGCAACAAATAATTTCTGTACAAACAAAATAGTTTTCGTGACTTTGCAGTGTGCTCACAAAAAAAATGTTAAATTAGCAGATAATAAAAATGGAAAAACATGTAAAAATAAAACACTGTACCTGTATGTTTCTTCAGATGAAATGGATTTTTATCATCAGAAGATGGTCATTTTTACACTTGCGCAAGACACACATACAATCATGCTCATCATTAATGCCACTGCTTCCTTTTTTAAAAAAATACATAATCTGTATAATATATCAGAAATAAATGCAAATGGGCGGCACAGTAGCCAACTGCTTAACACTTCTGCCTCACAGTTCTGAGGACCAAAGTTCAAATCCCAGCACCACAAATGTAGTTTGCATGTTCTACCCGTGCCTGTGTGGGTCCTGGCACTGCATTTTCCTCTCACATCCAAAAACATGCATTAATTCAAAATTATAAATTGCCCATAGGTTTGAATGTGCGTGTGAATGGTCATTTGTTTCTATGTGCCCTGTGATTGGCTGGCAACTAGATCAGGGTGTACCCTGCCTCCTGCCCGTTGACAGCGAGATAGGCTCCAGAACTCCCACGACCCTTGTGAGGATAAGCAGCCGAGAAAATACTTCTAGCCTCGCTCTTCCACCTTCTCTCTGAGATGTGTGTGCATTCACAGGAAACAACAAGGCGTTCTCATGTGCCAATGCCTATCAAAGGCAAGATTTATTTTCAAAGTGTCCAGTAGTAAAGTATTTGCACTTTGTTCTGTTCCACCACCAACAGATACATGGTGAGGTCGCAGGACGATGGCCGCCTGGTGTCTCTCCTCTGCAGCAGTTCATTCGTAGCGTCGGCGCTCGGACGGCTGCCCCTGGTGGAGGCTCGGTCTCTGCCGCCGTAGCTGCTCTGGTAGCATTTGCAAATGACAAGAAATTGCCGCCATGCTAGTTTTTGTCATGGCGGTGAAACTGTTTGTGCGTCAGGGAGCGGCTCTGGGCGCCATGGTGGGCCAGATGACGTACGGCAAGAGGCAGTTTGAGGCTGTGGACGGCATTATGAGGAGACTGATTCCTCCGTTTCATCACGCCATGAACGAGCTGCTAGACATGGTGGACAGTGACTCATCTGCCTTCAACAGCTACATGGTGTCACTTTTTCAGTCTGATTTCTTGTTGCAGTGGTGTCTTGAAATAAAGGACAAGTGACCCAACTTATTATTGCTTTGACATGCGTGCAAAAATTCGCAATAGTGTATGGCGGCAGTGAACGAAACTCAACTCACTTCATAACAATCGGTAGTTTGGCAAACAGTAGACAGTTTTCTAAAGAACACCCTTCAAGCTGTGTAACCCCCTCCAGCTAAAGTTGACAAACTAATCATGTTAAGTCCAATATGATACAGGGTATTTTCCTTCTTGAAAAACATACGGCCAAATGCTTTTACTGTTTTTTAGGGCGGCTGGAACAGATTAAAGCAATTTCCATTAATTTCAAAGGGGAAAGTTGATCTGAGACCCAGTTGTTTTGAGTTACAAGCATGGTCGTGGAAAAAAATTAAGCTCATATCTCAAAACACCACTGTATTTCTTCAGTTTGCTGTTTTTACAATCCAGTGATCTGTCGGAGCACCTCTCGTTTTGTTCATCATATCAACTCTGTTTTGACTCTAGGCAGCGCTGAAGATGCCCAAAACTACTAAGGAGGAAGTAAAACGGTACAAACACTTCACAGACCATGTTTGTGTGACAGCAGAATGGAAAGTTTGAATTTGGATTTGTTTGTTACGTCCCGGTAGGCGTGAGGCAGCCTTGCAGGAGGGGCTGAAGCGAGCGGTGGGTGTCCCGTTGGCTTTGGCCGAGAGGGTCAGCGCCCTCTGGCCACCACTTAAAGAACTGGTCTTATACGGGAACGTCGGCTGTAAATCAGATATTCAGGTGTGGACCAATCGGCAGAACATTTTGTCTTGTTTTATCGTGATATGTTTGTGGTGGAAGCACCTTGCCGTGGTTATTGTCTGTGTGGCTTGCAGGTTGCAGTGAAAGCGTTGGAGACGGCAGTTTTCGGGGCCTACTACAACGTGATCATCAACCTTCAAGACATCACAGATGATAGTTACAAGATGGCGGTACGTATCTTTGTCATTTCAATAAATGTCAATAGACCTGTTCACAATTACACTACACGTACTTCCAGGTGGCAAAAGAGAGAGCGTTCGCCGATGGCACTACTAGTAAACATTGCATTAAATCTTGTACAGTATCTCCAAACTATCCCCACAAAGTTGCGATGTCCAAAATTATACCTGCTGAGTTCCAGTGTAAGGAACTCTGAATACTTTAGCTTTCCAAGAGATTTGGAACTCTCTTCTTCTAGTGTGGTTGTCTTTAAAAATAATAATAATAACTCAATGTTGCAATTTATGTCTAACTGATTTTCATTGTTCCCGTGACAACAAAGTTTGACCATATTACAATTGGTTAGCTCTGTATATTTTTCAAAAACAATATAGAGTGCTGATTGGCTGGCAACCAGTTGAGAGTGTACCCCACCTCCTGCCCGTTGACAGCCAGAATAGGCTCCAGCACTCCCCGCGATCCTTGTGAGAATAAGCGGCTAAGGAAATGGATAGATTGTAGAGTGCTATTTTTTCTTATTAAAAAAAAAATACCTTTTTTTGGGGGGGATCCGAAACAAATAATTGGTGGTTCTTTTCATTTTATTGGGAAAAGATGATTTTCAGTTTTGATTTATGAATGTGGTCCGCAAATGAGCCCTGCGATTGGCTGGCAACCAGCCCAGGCTGTACCCTCCCTCTTGTCTGATGATAGCTGTGACCCTCGTGAGGATAGGCGGCTCAGAAAATGGATGGATGGATGGATGGATGGATGGATGGACGGATGGATGCGGTCAACAAATTAAACTAAAATTAAACTTGAAGCACATCAACTTCATTTTAAGGAAATGTTTTTGGTTATATCTGGCCTCACAATCCCACAAAAAAACCCATCACATTTCTGCCATCTGGAAATACCTTGGCTCCTCTTGTTTATAAATATTATGAGCTCGTATGAAATTTTTGCCAAAGGTTTTGTCACATGGTTGCCTGATTCCCGATCCCCGCAGACGCAGTCCAGAGTGTCAGCATTGTTACAGGAAGCGAAAAGCTGCGCGACCACCATCCTTGACGCTGCCGACAAGCGAACCTAAGCCTATTTGCCTGATTCACATGAAAAAATGTATTGAGGAAATCCAATAAAACCTTGTGCGGGCAGATAGTGGCTGAGAAGTTTGATCAGCAGTCATTAAAAAAATCTTTGCTTTAGGTCACTTTGTCTAAAAGCCATTACCTCGTTTGCTTCCCACATGTTTTATTTTTATCCGAGATGTTCAAGGCTGTGGCAACTTTTAATGGTGGTTTTTTGGAAAAATAGACGCATGGTCTTTAAAAGAACCAAGAAAGTTTCTCAATGGTTGAAATGCATGTTACATACAGTTCAGGTCCATCAAGCATTCACTCTCGTTTGGACACTGACAGTTTTTGATCTTGCTGTGATATCGAAGAAAGCATCTTGTTTCACACAATCAGAACCTAATGACTGAACTTGTTAAACTAGTTGAGGATAGATTTCCAATACAACAATAAAGATTATCTTAATTAAGATTTAATTTAAAAGGTTTCATAAAATTATGTAATATATTTTGGGAATTTAAGTCACCTTTCAATTGGCTAAGCTCCAGCACATCCATACCCAAGTGAGGATAAGCAGTGTAGAATATGGATAGATCGATCAAATTCAAGTAATTGTATTCCACACTTACTTTTATATATTCATCCAGCCATTTTCTTTGCCGCTTATCCTCACGAGGGGCGCGGGAGTGCTGGAGCCTATCCCAACGGCCGGCCTTACAATCACACCTAGGGGCAATTTAGAGTGTCCAATTTATGTTGCATGTTTTTGGGACGTGGGAGGAAACCAGAGTCCCCGGAGGAGAACATGCAAACTCCACAGCAGCGGGGCTGGAATCGAACTCGGGACCTCAGAACTGTGAGGCCAACGCTTTCCAGCTGACACTCTTGACAAACAGATAAGAGTAAAAAGTTAGTGACTAACTTGGCATGTGACAGCTGCTTGACTGGAAGCATGGAAGAGCACAGAAGATGACAAAAATGGATGCTCAAAGAAACCATTCCTTCTGGAGAAAGTGCGATTGTTATTGTTAATATTCACAACAAGGTGCAAACCGCTGATAACATTTCAACGCCTGTGAAATGAATTCAGGGATTTGCTTATGGTTTGCATTATGAGTGTATGGATTTTGTGTCAACAACAGTATCAAAATCATCTTTACAGTTCTATTTAATGCTGACCTGGGGTGGCTAATTGTCAACAGGGTGGAGTGGGTGGAAGGTGGGATGGTAGCCATCGATGAGGACTGAACCAGCTGATATTAATTTGGAATGTCAAGGGGTTGGATTTCGGTTTTAATTATTGAAAGATTTTAGCTGCTGTTTTGGCTTGCCGTGCATTTTTGCACCACTCATTCTTCATATGTTCAATACTTTTCTCCAGCGTATGGGTCACTCTGGTTGTCCCCAATCATCTGTTGAAATCTTCACGTTAATAACACCTTTGGAAATACATACAGTATAGTGAAGACAAATGTGTTAAATAAATGTTTCAGCCAACGGAGGACACATCAATAATAACTGAATATGGCGGCAAAAGCACATCCTGGACGATATTTACCATAGAAAGACCGAACTATAAGTTGGCAGCATTTGGGAAGAACTCGATATGTGTCATGAAAACCTCATTATAAGGTAAATTATGGTTGAAAACCTGCTGGAAGTGACATGGATGTATTTCATAACATAAGCAATCCAAATCTGATTTTCAACTGACCCCATAACATCTTTGTCATCTGACCTTTAAGGAGCAGACAAGCCCAAGCGTGTCATCTCGGCCCCCCCTTACCCACACAGCAGATGTCGGACAAAATGTGCAAAGCTCTTTCCGGTATAGGAAGGATCCAGCAGCAGGACTACAGGTGGGCAGAGAGGGAAAATGGCAAAACATTACACCGAGCAGACCAGGCATTTGTTGGGCAAGTGATTTGGGAAACGAAACTGAAATACTTTTCTCCTTATGTATTGCAAGGACCATTGTTGCTCCCTGTCACAAAATGATCAGCTCTCTGTATTGTGACATTTACACTCTTTACGGTGGAACTGACTTGAAAACAGGATTGTGGTTGTGTGTGTGTGTGTGTGTGTCTTGACGTCTGCTGAAACCCTGAGACTGACTCACTGAATCTTTGAGGTTCGAACCCAGGTTAAGAATCATCAGCCTAGCATCATTTTTTTTCTACCTTATGCCTCTACAATTGAATACTACATAGATCTCAGTCTTTGCTTACTTTTTCAGCGTTTACAGTGCCTCGTGAAAGTATTCGGCCCCTTTGAACTTTTCAACCTTTCGCCACATTTCAGGCTTCAAACATAAAGTTATAAAATAAAAATGTTTTGTCAAGAATCAACAAGTCGGACACAATCATGAAGTGGAAATAAATGTATTTGATATTGCAAGCTTTTTTTTAACAAATAAAAACCTGAAAAGTGGGGTGTGCAATATTATTCGGCCCCATTGCATTAATACTTTGTAGTGTCACCTTTTGCTGCAATTACAGCTGCAAGTCGCTTGGGGTATGTTTCTAGCAGTTTTGAACATCGAGAGACTGAAATTTTTGCCCATTACTTCCATGCAAAACAGCTCGAGCTCAATCAGCTTGGATGGAGAGCGTTTGTGAACGGCAGTCTTCAGCTCTGCCCACAGATTCTCGATTGGATTCAGGTCTGGCTTTGACTTTGCCATTCTAACACCTGGCTACGGTCATTTGTCAACCATTCCATTGTAGATTTGTCTTTATGTTTTGGATCATTGTCCTGTTGGAAGATAAATCTCCGTCCCAGTCTCAGGTCTTTTGCGGACTCCAACAGGTTTTCTTTCAGAATGGTCCTGTATTTGGCTCCATTCATCTTCCCATCAATTTGAACCATCTTCCCTGTCCCTGCTGAAGAAAAGCAGGCCCAAACCATGAAGCTGCCACCACCATGTTTGACAGTGGGGATGGTGTGTTCAGGGTGATGAGCTCTGTTGCTTTTACGTCGTTTTGCATCGTGTCCAAAAAGTTCCATTTTGGTTTCCTCTGACCAGAGGACCTTCTTCCACATGTTTGGTGTATCTCCCAGGTGGGTTGTGGCAAACTTTAAACGAGACTTTTTAATGGCTATCTTTGGGAAATGGCTTTCTTCTTGCCACTCTTCCATAAAAGCCAGATTCGTGGAGTGTACGACTGATTGTTGTCCTATGGACAGAGTCTCCCACCTCAGCTGCGGATCTCTGCAGTTCATCCAGAGTGATCACGGGCCTCTTGGCTGCATCTCAGATCAGTCTTCTCCTTGTTCGAGGTGAAAGTTCAGAGGGACGACCGGGTCTTTTTAGATTTGCAGTGGTCGGATACTCTTTGCGTTTCAATATGATTGCTTGCACAGTGCTCTCTGAGATGTTTAAAGCTTGCATCCAGATCCGGCTTTAAACTTCTCCACAACAGTATATATGTCTCACTTGTTGTTGATTCTGGGAAAAAAAAAAAAAAAAAGATTTTATATCTTTATGTTTGAAGCCTGAAATGTGGCGAAAGGTTGAAGGGGGCCGAATACTTTCACAAGGCACTGTATCTTTAAAGATATATAATGTATTTGAAAGAAATCTCCAACTGTTTTAATGTTCAAAATAAATACTCAAACAAACCAGCCAAAGGTCAAAGCTCATTTTAAGAGGTTAAAAAAAAAGAAGGAAAAAAGAGGTTTTGAGAGAAATGCGTGCGACTTGTAAAATGCACTTCTCGGATGTCGAGAACATTTGGGTTTGAAAGGGAGTTTTAAAATGTCAGTATCAAAATATAGCACAGTCCCAGGTTATGGAGAAGCCTACAGAGCCGTAGAGAATCTTATTGAACGACGCTGAGCCTGCAGACAAAAGGACGCCTGTGCAGCAGGTGTGCAGGCGTGAAACCGTACACCTCGGTTTGCAGGTTAGAATCCCACTGACGACATACCAGCCTGGTGTTAATCTACAGAACCCCGTGTTTGGCATTTGCCACACAACAGAGACTTGTTTTTGTTTTTCCGTAACGTTTTTCCATAAGTTCCGTGATGCAGTGTCACCCATGACTGACGCTTTTGTCACATGGTCAATTAATCAGAAGATATTTTTCAAAGAAAGGCTGGGAGAGAAAAGGTATGAATGCCTGGAGATGATGTCATTCAAATGTGTGTGTGTGTGTGTGCGCGCGCGTATGGCCCTGCCAGGCAGTATAAAAAGTGGGTTGATCCAAGACGATACAAGAACTCAGCGATCATCAGAGAATGAAGATAAAGACAGTTGAGAGGTAAGATTTCCTTTTGATCAATCGCTTTTTATTTTTGTGATAATTTGAGGGCAGCAGTTGTACTGTATTTTAAAAAAATCTCACACAATAACAGATATAAAACAGAGATATGTTTCCGGGCAGCAAGGTGTCTCAGTTGGAAAGCGTTGGCCTTACAGTTCTGAGATCCTGGGTTCAATCCCAGACTCCCCTCTGTGGAGTTTGCATGTTCTCCCCATGCCTGTGTGGGTTTTCTCCGGGCACTGAAAATGGATGAATGAAAGTGTTTCCATTTTAGGAGTTAACTGTGTGCAAGGATTTTGAAAAAGAACTGATAATGTGTAGCTCTCTTACTTTTTTTTTAAATGTATTAAATAATATCCATCCATCCATTTTCTTTGCTGCTTATCCTCACAAGGGTCACAGGGAGTGCTGGAGCCTATCCCAGCTGTCAATGGGCAGGAGGCGGGGTACACCTTGAACTGATTGCCAGCCAATCGCAGGGCACATTGAGACAAACATCCAGATTCACAATCACACTTAGGTGCAATGCAGAGTGTCCAATTAATGTCGCATGTTTTTTGGGATGTGGGAGGAAACCGGAATACCCGGAGAAAACCCACGCCGCCACGGGGAGAACATGCAAACTCCACACAGGCGGGTCTGGGATTGAGCCCGAGACCTCAGAACTGTGAGGCCAACGCTTTACCAGCTTATCCCCCGTGCCGCCTATTAAATAATAGTGATATATCAACATACAAATCCGGTATAACCAATAAATGAATAAATAAAACTGATGAGGACAAAGCAATTGGTTGTGTTAGTTTGAATATTGTGAATATCAGAATCAAATATATTCTCAAATCTGTATTCAGAATTAGGGGTAGGACCTGGTAAGTTTTTTTTTTTTACTTCTTCTTACTCCGATTGAACGATCACTGTTTTTTTCCCCTTTCATCTTGAGTATAGTCATTGTTGTACATGTTCAAACAAGACAATTTAAAAAATGACACATCACTGCTGAGTTGTTATCATGTTTCCTTCGTTTTTGTGTGCTTTTACTTGATTAGCAGGACGATGTGTCCTGTGTGGCTGTTGGTGATCGCGGTTTTCGTGGGCATGGCCAGAGGAGCCGCCAGTCAGTGTTGGGAACATGCGGCCTGTCAGGAGCTGGACTCCACGAGCATGATGGTATAAGAGGACTGAGGCCTCCCCATAGATCATCATGCCTCTGTGCGAGCTAACATATTTGTATTAATGTTACTTCACTTCAGGAGTGTCTGCAGCTCTGTCACACCGACCTCAGTGACCTGAACCCTGACACCGCCCCACTCCATCCTCCCCTTCTGCCCGACTCAGACGCCTCTGCCCCTGCCAAGCGGTCTTACTCCATGGAGCATTTCCGCTGGGGGAAACCCGTAGGCCGAAAACGCCGTCCCATTAAAGTGTACATGTCCAACGATATGGAGGAGGAGTCGAGTGAAGTTTTCCCAGGAGAGCTGAGGCGCGATTTAACCAATGAACTGCCAGCAGGAGGGGAGGAGGATGTGATGGAGGAGGATGGTGTCCAGAAAAAAGGCGATTCCTACAAGATGAAGCACTTTCGCTGGAGCAGCCCCCCTGCCAGTAAACGCTACGGTGGCTTCATGAAGGGGTGGGATGAGACCAAGCAGAGATCCCTGGTCACGCTTCTCAAGAACGTCATCAACAAAGATGGACAGATGCATAAGTAGTGACGTGTGGGTAAAGAGTTCAGTCTTTGACCAGACCATGAAAGTGTGCTTGAACCACTTCTGACTGTAAATACTGATGACATGAAAACAACGCTCTTGCAAACAAAATTGTTTCCGTTTGATCCTTTCCATTTCGTATCGATCCCAAAACTGTGTGAAACACTAAAATGCTCTCACATACACTACTGAAAGACATATACACAAGTACAGTGAAGAAAATGAGCATTTGAACACCCTGCTACATTGCAAGTTCTCCCACTTAGAAATCAAGGGTGGGTCTGAAATTTTCATCGTAGGTGCATATCCACTGTGAGAGAGATCATCTAAAAAGAAACTCAGTGGGTACAATTTTGGACATCGCAACTTTATCGGAATAGTTTGGAGATACAAGATTTAATGCAAGGTTTGTTCACTAGTAGTGCCATCGGCGAACGCTCTCTCTTTTGCCACCTGGAAGTACGTGTAGTGTAATTGTGAACAGGTCTATTGATATTCATTGAAATGACATAAAGATACGTACCGCCATCTTGTAACTATCATCTGTGATGTCTTGAAGGTTGATGATCACGTTGTAGTAGGCCCCGAAAACTGCCGTCTCCAACGCTTTCACTGCAACCTGGAAGCCAGACAGACAATAACCACGGCAAGGTGCTTCCACCACAAACATATCACGATAAAACAAGACAAAATGTTCTGCCGATTGGTCCACACCTGAATATCTGATTTACAGCCGACGTTCCCGTATAAGACCGGTTCTTTAAGTGGTGGCCAGAGGGCGCTGACCCTCTCGGCCAAAGCCAACGGGACACCCACCGCTCGCTTCAGCCCCTCCTGCAAGGCTGCCTCACGCCTACCGGGACGCAACAAACAAATCCAAATTCAAACTTTCCATTCTGCTGTCACACAAACATGGTCTGTGAAGTGTTTGTACCGTTTTACTTCCTCCTTAGTAGTTTTGGGCATCTTCAGCGCTGCCTAGAGTCAAAACAGAGTTGATATGATGAACAAAACGAGAGGTGCTTCGACTGATCACTGGATTGTAAAAACAGCAAACTGAAGAAATGCAGTGGTGTTTTGAGATAGGGTTAGCTTAATTTGTTCCACGACCATGCTCGTAACTCAAAACAACCATATAGTGAAGAAAATAAGTATTTGAAGACCCTACAATGAAAATTTCAGAGCCCTCCATGACTTCTAAGTGGGAGAACTTGCAATATAGCGGGGTGTTCACAGACACTGAGGGGGGTAGGGGGGGTTACAGAATACTGTATTTTTTCCCTTAATTGAAACCTAATTTGAAGTTCACTTGGGTTATATTTTTCTATTTGTGTTTTCATGATCTAGAAAATATGCAAAAATGTATGAATTTGAGAAGGGGGGCAATACTTTTACACAGCACTGCATAATGCAATCTTCCCACATCATACTGAAATGCTGTCACACATGACTAAATGTTATTCTCTCCCACAACTGAAACACCCTTACATGGAGAAATGTTTTCTCAACCTACAAAGCGCTTCATTTAGTTTGGATATTCGTGCAAGGACAATACACTCAAAATGCAAAAAAATAGTACATTTTCTATTTATCAAAGCAACAAAACAATTTAATATGACAAAGTCAATTTAGAGGTACAGTACACAGTAACCACAGCGAAGGTTCAATTTGACAGTTCATCAGCTGCTGGCGTCCCCACCAAGCTCAATTTCCTCTTTTGGTTTGAGTACTGAAGCAGTCTCCCCCAAAGTTCGCCACCAGGGCAGCCTGTGGGCCCGTAGCCTGCCATTGTGGGCGTCACGGGCCCGAGTGGCAATGGTACCAGAAGGGCTCAGGAAGGAGCTGATATCTGTCGCCGTGACAGCCGACAGGGGTGGAGCATCTGCAAGGGAAGAGTGACAAAATCCTGTGATGGCTCAAAGAGAGACTTTCCTATCCAGCCATCCTGTTCATTCCGATTTATGGTTTATGACGATGAAAATGTACTTCTGATTTTAATTCGGTTGGGGCTTCTAAAGCGGTTTTAATCGGAGTAAGAGGCTCCAGGCAAACCCGCCTATGGATGAATCCGTGAGAATGATTGACAGCTCCCTTTTGACCAATCAGTGAGCGTCATTTTCTGAACTTCGCCCATGCTATCCACATCCGTGATCTTGTACCCACAAACAAAGAGAGCACGTGTTTACTTTAAGCCTCTGAATTGCGGGAGTATAGTCCTGCTTATATCCCATTCGGAAATATGGTCCTCTGACGTGGCTGGGGAACTTGTAATGGAGACGAGCACTATCCAGAGAGATTACAGGGAGGATACCTGGTGCGCTTTCGCACCCCAAAGCGTAATTCAGATAAATGCAAACGGTGGATTAAGGCTTGCTCACGACCAGCTGAACATATCGAAGGTAAATCAGCACAAAGCCATCTGTTCCAAGGTAAGTTACTCAATTAGTCAGTGTAACAGCTATAAAGTACAATGATGATGAACATCTGGAATGTGACAAGGGGCTTGCACTACAAATTGACAAAGACCATCCCACTATTCATTATTTTAACCTGTAGTTCATATCTGTCTTACAAAGAATCGGTTTCCTTTTCCTCCTTTCTGTTGGTCGAGCTACTACTATTTCACTCATCCGCACTGGTTTGATTTTGGACCCTCTGGGTTTATTCCACTGCTGCTCCAGAGACATGCAGCTTTGCTCACACGGCACATGAGAAAAGTTATGAAGTTTGAGCCCTTGTAGAGTTTTAATCAAAGAAATAATACAGGAGCACACCAACACACACCAACCGGCCAACACATTGCAGAAACTTTACCAGGCGTTCCCGTTTGGGAAACCTTGACATTATGAATAAATCCCTGTTGAATGTTATTAAGACCTTTCTGTACACGCTTTGTCAATATTTCTGATACCATGGGAACAAAGGAAACAGAAATACTATCGGGAATTTGCTGTAACGAATCGCTCATAACATGCTTCGGCCTCACTGCGTCCACCATTTTGATCAGTAGCTAGGGGTGCCTAACAAGAGTATCTAAATAGGCGTGGTTTAGGCGCCCTGCGCGGATCCATCCACTGACGTTGTCATCAAGTGGAAATTGAACCCATCCTGGCTGAATGGAAGTCAGACAAGTGAAAAAATACACTTGTGAAACATTTAACACTGACGTGATAAAATGTTGAAGTCAAACAGATGCCAAGATGGATATGTCCTGACATCAGCACACTCAATTCAAACAATGAGACAATCACAAAATAGGAAAATAAACCTTTGAGACGATCCAGCTGAGTGTGCGTGTGAGCCAACAGGGACTCGATTTTCTGCTCCTGCCTCTTCTGTCGCACTGCCTGTTGCAGAAGCGCCTGCAACCGCCACTGCACGTCATTATGGAGTTGTTCACACTGTTGACGACTCACCCCACTTGACTTTGTGCACGCGCACACACACACACACACACGCACACACGGAGAAGTGTTCGTAATCAGATTCTTTAGGCATTTGCATTTTAAGTGATTATTTTTCTGACAACTTCTTACTTCTACGCCCTATAACAGAAAACATATCTGTACAGTAAACCTGCGTGTAAGTGATTCAAGCTTAAGGGCCTTACAGGATGTAAACTGATGTATTCCTCAACCTGTCTTTTCAACACTGCCCTCCTGCTATCCGTCAACCCCTTATGGCCAATCCAACAAGGTCCAGAGGCTAAGACTTTTGCTGCTTGTCGTTTCTGGAGAAAGCGACGGACCTGAAAGACGAACGAGCCAGTCAGACAGGAGCAAGCATTCAATTTTGGTTAAAATGGAGTTCGACGGGAGTTGAAGATATACAATACGTACGGCTCGCTGCAGGGTCCTGGCTGCATGCTGTTGAGCGTGTGCAAGTCTCAATGCTTCTCGCTGCGAGTCAATCCACCGTCTGACAAGAAACCCTCTCCAGGCGCTCTGGATCAACACTGCAGCCCGGATCTGGCATTCTAGAAGGTATGGCTGCACCTGGTCTGGACACGAAAAGGTGTTACTGTGTGAGTGTGTGTCAGAGTTAGGGGTCTCTTGTCACATGACTTGAATTGAGGCGTCACTCGCCTCATGAAGTCAGTATCATCAAGGGAACTCCAAACACTATTACATGAAGATTCAAAGATTATGTCATTGATCAAATCGCAAAAGAATGACAACATGCAATTATAGGAAATATAATTACGAGATATGACGTTATCCAGCATTATAAATCCCACAGACAGGTTACACATGTTAACTTCATATTAGCTCACCGTTGGAAGGATAAACATCAACTAAGTTTCATGACATTTATTGAAAAGACAAAATAATACACAATGTTAAGACTGGGACGGCACGGTGGGGTCAGCTGTAAAGCGTTGGCCTCTCAGTTCTGAGGACCAGGGTTCAAATCCCGGCTCTGCCCTGCCTGTGTGAAGTTTGCATGTCATCCCCATGCCTGCGTGGGTTTTCTCTGGGCACTCTGGTTTCCTCCCACATCCCAAAAAAAATGTGACATTAATTGGACACTCTAAATTGCCCCTAGGTGTGATTGTGAGTCTAGCTGTCTCCATGTGCCCTGTGATTGGCTGGCTACAAGTTCAGGGTGTACCCTGCCTCCTGCCCGTTGACAGCTGGGATTGACTCCAGCATTCCCGCGACCCTTGTGAGGATAAGCAGCTAAGAAAATGGACGGATGGAAGACTGGCTATTGAATCATTTAAAAAAAACGAGAGACCTTAAGTTCAGCTAACTAATATTAAGTATAGATACTGAGTTCAAAATGGGTTATGTAAAGGTTATGACAGAAAGCCTTTTTTTTTTTGGGGGGGGGGGGGGGGACACACACACTACTGGGTATTTCAAACTAATCCTAAATCCCTTCATCTTATCTACGGCCCCAATTCAAGCTGATGTAAAGCAGCCCTAAACCATGACGCTGTATCATGCTTTTCTGTAAATATAGTGTACTTTTGTTGGTGAGCACTGTTGTGTTTGCATGAAATTTACCTTGTGGAATCATGGCAAAAAAGGTCAACCTTGATTTTACCAGACCAGAAGAAAATCTCCTACACACAAATGTGAAAGTGCCTTTTGGTCCGAAACTTTTAAACTTTTGTGTCTTATTTTTTTAAAAGCTGTGTTGGTGCCAGCATCATGCTTTGAGGCTGTTTACGAACAATTTGAAATAGCAGTCAGTGTTAGCACAAAACTTTCAGGCTTCTGCTACAAAGACAAAAAAATGTCAGGAAAAGCCTACAAGAAGAACTGGTTAATCAGAGGCACTTTAAACAGTGTCTATTATGTACTGAGTCCCACTTAAGTTTGAATGTGATTGAGTAATCCTGATCAAAGCCAGATCCCAGTTTTCAGAGCACACTTGGGCAACCACATTACTTCATTTGTTTATTATTACTTCCACTCTCCAAAACGTATATATATATTTTTTTTTGCATCACTCCACTTCTGGTATGTGTGTGCGTGTGTGTCAGTATACCAGGAGGTAGAAGCTGCAGCAATTTTCTCTGTTTCTGGTGGAACTTCGTCCTTGCCTGCTGACGCTGCAAACACACCTGAACCAATATACAACACAAACGCATGTTTACACGCAAATCTTGGATGGTGGGTTAGTGTCGATGTATGCCAAGCGAATGCAAAGTTTTAACCTGAAAATTCAACTCCTCTTGCAAACGCTGCGCATCCCTCTGCTGTTGCTGCTGTCTTCTGTGAGCTCTGACACACGCACGCACGTACACACACACGCGCGCAAGCTTAGTCAGTGTCCCCAACTCAGTGATTTGGTTGCTAAATATTGCGATTTTTTTCCAACCCTTCAAGCGACTTTTTTTTTTTTAAATAAAAAAGCTATATTAATTCCGTATACATGAGTAGAACCTGTTTCAAATTGTTGTGTGTATGACTGTGGAAGGCAATCACAGTTGAATGAAATGAAAATTCAAAGCCGTGACTCCCATTCAAACGTTGTAAAAAATGATCCACGTTGGAAACTTTTAACCAGATGTGTACCCTTCAAATATTTTCCGGTGATTGCCCCATCTCACCTATACAACCCTACATGCAAAAACACAGGGACCAGCAGTTTGATGGCTCTTTTTATTACCCAATTTATTTTATTTATGCTTTTTATTGACTTTTTTTTATGATAACATATTGTGTTGACATGTTTTGTCAAAAGGGACATTTTTCCAAGAGGAAGTCTTTATTTTCATACGACCTGCTCAGACATTTGGTGATCTGCAGCGGGAAAACGAAAACTGCCCCAAATTTTGTTTGGCATCAGCAGAAATGAACAAAAAGCAAAAACACATTTTCAATAATGTCATTGTTAGGCCCTTTTTAAGAAGTAAAAGGTCAAAGAAAAGTTTCAAGTTGGATTTTTGGGCAATATTTTGGGGCCATATCGTTCCACCCTACTTTTAATTATGTAACGTACCTGAAGCGACGCTGCAGCATGGAAACTACTCCGCCAAGACACTTCAGTCTACGTCTGGTCAGATAGGATTTCCAGGCTGCCTGAATCACACATGCTGCTCTCACACGATCGACAGAAGACTATATGAGGGAAGGGCGTTAGTAATGACGGGCAGTAGGTAGACAGACAGGGTGACTCCCGTGACTTACAGGGATTTCCCGAGAATGTGTGAGTGCAATCAGCTTATTTACTTCTTGGTCAAAGCCCCGTCCTCGCCAGTCTTTGTCTAATAGGCTGTCCAAACCTGCAAAGACAAACAGCCAAGTTTTCCTTTTTCACCTCCTCTAACCTTGCAGTTCAGTATGAGGTTAGAGGAGGTGAAAAATTAGAATTCGAGCATTTGTCTGCAGTATCCAAGCAATCTTTGCCAAAGTCCTTTTGGCCTGTTGACAGTGACACATAAAAAGATTTAAACAAAGAAAGGACTTGGTTTTGTCATTCCCTGACTATTTTAGTCTAAACATGGGTACTTTACTGGGTTATTTGTACCACTATTTAAAACTGCATGACTTCTTTACACTGGCTCATGGTTACTACAAAATAGGAGTCTATGACAATACGCATGTCATTTTGTCAAATGGATTTGCTCACATCAAGAAAAAGTTTACATGCATTTCACATAACACTTGAGGATATTTGAGTTATAATTCATCCCTCTTGAAACAAAGCATAAATTAAACGTGGCATTGTAACAACAGAACTACAAAGGTGAGGTCAAATTGTCTTCATGATGTCGTAACTTCAATGGGTCACACATTCTCTGGTGGGAGGTGTATCAACATAAACGGAGGAATGAGGATTGAACAGATCAATAAATGAGATTTCCTAATAGAACATCAGCTAACCTTTAAAGTTGAGGAGAAAGGGCTGAAGCGGCAGTTGATCTGCCATGTGGAGGATGAGTCTAACCGATGCTTCGCCCACTGTGGCATCAGAGGTCACAGCTAACTGACCAACAGCCTCATTGAGCAGCAGCAGGATGGCATCATCATTTAAACTGGTAAGAAAGTCACTGTACACGCCAGGAAAGTGTATTAGCTGACAATTTTGGACAAGACAAAGTTGTTACTACAATCAACGCCTTGCTATATTGCCAGTTTGATAAAATGTAGCTCCAATATGGTGAAAAATAAGGCCAGCCCTCGATCCTGCAAAACTGTGTGGCCATGTTCGCTTAAGGTGCTGGACAAAACCCTTCACCTCAATCAATGAAATACCTTCACTTGTATGCTATGTGCACAAGTGTCTGCACTCAGCTGCTAACTGAATAATCTGCACAGCTCTGGTTACTGGTTGTAGTTAATAAAGAGTTAACATTCCCGTGTCTCTGAACATAGCAGGGAGAGAGAGCGAGAGAGAGGAGGAAGAGAGAGAGAGAGACACACACACACACACAAGAACTCCAAAAGAGGCGCAGACGCTTCAAAGGTCAAGTGTCATCCCTATAAACATTCTAAAATATATATTTTAGTTTGATAGTAACTAAATAGTTTAGATAGTTACATATATTGCTAACTGAAGAATGTAGTTGCACTAGAAAATGGCCATGCTGACATAATTATGAAGTAACTCTGTTCTGGCAAATAGCAGTAGCGAGCATTCATTATGTCCCTGTGATGAACAGAGTTCAATGTACGATATACAGTGTGTGTGTTACCTGCTAGCTGTACATAGATTAATCCACATCTGAACAAAGAGCAGTGACACGGTGACCTCGTCACAGCCCTGAATGAGCGCATAGTGGGAAGAGCTGAGAACTGAGAACATAAAAGTGTTTCAAGTTGTAACGACAGTTCTCACAACCAAATTATCATTTTGAACAGCTATAAACGAATGGTTTGGATCTGCATTTCATTTATGGCAGTTGCCACAAAATCAGGAGCGCACCGACCTTGCGTAGCCAGCTGCGCATGTGCTTGCAGAAGCCAGCTGACCGAGTCCATCGCCTTCCTAAAGAGAGAGACACACTGAAAGCACACACGCCAGTTAGATGCACAGTTGGTGAGGAAGCATGGAGGCTCGCCATCTCACCTCAGCTCGCATTGCGAGACGACTGGCCAATGACAGAAGGCCATCCATGACTGATGGGAGGAACAACCCATGAAACGTCTCTGACAGTTCACCAGGCTCCACGCCCACACAACAGGAACTTAAGTGACAATACAGAAACTTCAATCAGGCCAACAATCTCGTACGGTGTTGGATATTTAAGCACAGCAGATGTAACATTTAAGATCAGAGAAAGCTTGTTGGCCTCTTGCCTGGCACTTGCCTTGTGAGTGACGCCAATGTGACGGCGGCTTTGCAGTTGCTCTGCGTTCGTCCGGGATCCAGAGTGAGAAGGGTGACACAGTGGCTCAGGATGCCGCTCTGATATAAGAGAGACTTGAATCTCGTCATCTTACCCCTGTCCTCCGGGGCCGCTCCCATGCTCAGAAACCCTGGGTTTGATGAAAGATTTCATTTACTTTTTCCTTCCTGGACTATTCTAACTTCATGAAAATACTTTTTTTTTTTTTATTTCAAAAGATTGTAAATGGAGGCGCAAACAATAGCGGATTCTCCATCCTCACCTAGCATAACAGTAGGTAGAAGGTTTATTTCAAATTGAAGATGTAAGAGTGTTAAGGTCGTTCTGACACTGAAGTTGGTATTTTTCATTTGGACTTTTTAAATTGTTACTATCCTTGCGCTGTATGTTTTGATAATTTTATCTACAGTGCATTTTTATTGTAGATTTAGAAGTGGAAGTATGTTTGTTGTGTACACAAATGTGGAGGTCAAATATTATTATTATTTTTTTAAATTTGTTATATTTTATGTTCTGGGTTACAGATGGAAATCAGCTTTCTGCTATATGTGGTGCAGGTGTCCCTTCATGTCTTTTGATATTGGTTAATGCACATTTTCAATAAAATAAATTAAAATGTGATTAAATCAAATTTGATCCCAGTAACAGTCAGAGTGATTTAGTGATTTAACACCAAATGCTACTTTTACTTAACAGTGAGCTACATTCAGCCTGCAACACTTATTTTGACCCATTACTCTTCTTCTTCTTCTTCTTTTCCTTTCAGCTTGTCCCGTTAGGGGTTCCCACAGCGTGTCATCTTTTTCCATCTAAGCCTCATCTTTAAAACCCACCAATCTCATGTCCTCCCTCACCACATCCATCAACCTTTTCTTTGGTCTTCCTCTCACTCTTTTGCCTGGCAGCTCCATCCACAGCTCTGGACATGTCCAAACCATCCAAGTCTGGTCTCTCTAACCTTGTGTACAAAACATCCAACTTTGGCTGTCCCTCTAATGAGCTCATTTCTAATCCTATACAACCTACTCCATTATTGCCTGTACTATTTGTTTTTGTTTGTCAGTGACACTCTTGCTTCAGGTGCTCTATTTAACGTATTCACCATAACCTCTAACAACATTTGACTCCCATTTCATTAATCAAACAGAGCCAGGCGGTCACAATCACAGTATCTGTGGCCCCACACAGAAGTGACCAATTCACCGTGAAGCATGGCAGAAGCATTGCAGCCAGAAGCGGCAGAACGACACCCCAGGCCTCACATTAATTTTACCTTGACCTTACAGGCTACAAAAAAAGAAGAGCTGTGCTGTGCATGGTTAACAACGAAAGTTAATTTCCGGTAACTTTGATAGCAGAATTAGCTTGAATTTGTTGCTTTACAAAGACTAATTGATTCAATTTTAAAGTGACGTCACTGAGCACTATCTGAATTTGCTCATTCCTATCCGAAATATAATATCAGCCCGACGCATTAATCAGTACAGAAGAACTAGCTTTGAGTTTCAAAAAGGTTTGTGATCGCTGTATTGTCGCAATTATTTTGAAGTCAGTTTTTTTTTTTTTTTTTTTACTTGTGACACATTATTCTCATGTAACATCACTCTTGAGGAAAATAAAAACTGGTTACTTTGCCCACTTCTGGTTAGATGTAAATACAAAAAAAAAATATCAGTGAAGAGAAACAAAAAAGAGCTCACGCTTTAAAGTATCATTCAGGAGGTTGATTCTGTCAATGGGAATCAGACTTGTGTCCTCCACTTGTTGCTTCAAGCACATTACAGCCTCCTCATCCTGCTCCATCAGAAATAGACTTTACGCTGAACGCACAAGAGACATTGACCTGGCCGCGGACAAAGGGAGTTTACGTCCTCACGAATAAGCACCCTTTTAACACGCCATTTGCGACCACAAATGCCATACTATTTGCAGGTAAACGCTCTTTACTTGAGTTGAATTGTTTGAGGAGTTTTCGTTACACCATTTGCTGGTCATTTTAGCTAATGCGCAACATCATCATCCTGCGACTAGAGTTTATAATGAATGACTATTCTGTCGCATCGTGATGACGTAAGAATCACTGCGACAAAAGGCGAAAAGCTGTAATCTGTGACTTGACTGCGCTCAATATTGATAATTATTTTAAGTTATATTGGAGGGATGTGCTGTTTCCGCTCACTGATTGTAAGTGAAATAAAGGGGCATCAAACAAAACATTTAGAAATAATCTCATTATATTGATGACACGCTGTGGCGACACCTAACGGGACAAACCGAAAGAAATACAAACATATTGATGGGAAAATGTTACATTCATAAACGCTAATTTTCTCGCAACAAACATCTTTCGCTGCTTTGCACAGTGAGCTTAAGATGTAGATCCTTTCTATTAAATCCTCCGAAAATCCGAAATGTTAATCATAGACGATCTTCCATGTGTAAAAGTTGATGTGACCTGTGTTTCTGAAATAGGTATTTTAAATGTTTTTAAGTTAAAAAGGGCAAAAAAAAATGTTCTGAATGATTTCAGCTGGCCATCTACTATCTACTAAGATTTTGAGAGCGGTACGATGAAATATCATTGACAGATTAAATACTTTATTCAGAAAACAAAGCAAATAATTCTTGATCCGTAGTCACCAGGAGACTCATTTCGATAAAGAAAATAACGTCACCGCCCTTTAAATACTTGGAAGTCTGCATTTGAAATAAGAAGTGACATGCACACAGAACGTATCTGTTCAAAAATAGGCCAGAGGAACCACTTTTTAAGAAGACTGGGATAAAGTAGACTATCATGGTGACTTATCATTGTTTATTTCTTTTTCCCAAACAAGTATAGAATCAATACCTAGATGCGCAATTGCCACCCGGATCAGTAATGTTATAGTTTAAAACAAATTCTAACCTTTTGAATAATAAATAAATAAGCAGGAAAGATCACGGATATTCTTGATCAGTGAACTTATTATTTTTCTGCTTTGTGCCATGTTAGGACACTCACTCACACATGCTGGTCCCATCAGTATTGCTTTGAGTAATCCATCCATCCATCCATTTTCTTCGCCACTTATCCTCACGAGGGTCGCGGGGAGTGCTGCAGCCTATCCCAGCTGTCAACGGGCAGGAGGCAGGGTACACCCTGAACTGGTTGCCAGCCAATGGCAGGCCACACAGAGACAAACAGCCGCACTCACAAACACACCTAGGGGCAAGAATATCCAATTAATGTTGCATATTTTTGGAATGTGGGAGGAAACCGGAGTGCCCGGAGGAAACCTACGAAGGCACGGGGAGAACATGCAAACTCCACATAGGCGGGTCCAGGATTGAACCCGGGACCTCAAAACTGTGAGGCCAACAATGATTGTCTAGCAACTGATATTTTTTCCACAACTACCTTCCACTACTGTGTAAGATTTCTGTGCACTATAGAATGAGTAGGGCACACAAGTAGAATGATTAGGGCATACTACTCGAGTAAAGCACCTACCCTACCAGTATGTCGAAACAGCGCTGTGTACTACTAGTGCAGAGCTAGATGTTAACCAGTAAAATGTTCCTGTATGTTACTCTCATTGAATTGTCTACTTGCATGCTCTTTGTCCTCATTAGCAAGACAATTCAGCGCGCTAAAAAATGACTACGGGACAACAGGGCACTTGTTGACATCCACTCACAACTAGTACTACGAGTGAAAGACGACACGTTCCTTAGTAGAATGTTTTGTCAAAAGTAGTACTTATAGCTTGCGACTGTCAACTTGTGGAATTTTGCCTGACTTGAACACATAGGTGGTCTACGACTGCGCCATAGTCACTCTACTAGCGCATTGAATTGCTCACATACTGTGTTAGTAAGCTCTTTACCCTCACTAGTAAGAGTTATTGTAGTAGTATGAATGTGTTATTATTAATATTTTTTATACTGCTGTATTAGTAGAAGGACTATGGTGCAACCACGCAGTGCATTGTTTAACCTCACTAGTAACATGGAATTGCTGTGGTAATGGATAGGCTGACAGATGAGGTTAGACTGGAGTCCCCTTGGACCGTGATGTTCGCAGATGATATCGTGATGTGCAGTGAAAGCAGGGAGCAGGTGGAGGAACAACTAGAAAGATGGTGGCACGCACTGGAAAGGAGAGGAATGAAGATTAGCCAAAGCAAAACAGAATATATGTGGGTGAATGAGAGGTGTGGAGGGGGAAGAGTGAGGCTCCAGGGAGAAGAGATAGCAAGGGTGGACAACTTCAAATACTTGGGGTCAACAATACAGAGCAATGGAGAGTGTGGAGTGTGTGTGTGTGTGTGTGTGTGTGTGTGTGTGTGTGTGTGTGTGTGTGTGTGTGTGTGTTCACAAAAATCTTCAACGGATCACTGCAACAATCAACCATTCCCTCCTGCTTGAAATCTGCAACAATCATCCCCATCCCAAAGAAAGCAGCCATTGACAGTCTAAATGATTCCAGGCCTAATGCACTCCCATCTGTGATCATGAAGGGCTTTGCGAGGCTCGTTGCACGCCACATAAGGGGCTCACTTCCTCCCTTACTCGATCCCCACCAGTTTGCCTACAGAGGAAACCGGTCCACCGAGGATGCTATCACAATAGCTCTCCACGCTGCACTGAGCCACCTGGAACGCCAAGGGAACTACGTCAGGATGCTTTTCATAGACTTTAGTTCAGCATTTAATACTGTCATCCCAGGTATTTTGGTTGAAAAACTCTCCCTCCTTGGACTATCTCCTTCCATCTCCTGCTGGATTAAAGACTTCCTGACAAACCATTCACAGTCTGTCAGACTTGGCCCACACCTCTCTTCCTCAATCACCCTCAGTACCGGGTCCTCCCAAGGCTGTGTACTGAGCCCTCTGGTATACTCTCTGTACACATATAACTGCATACCAGCCCATCCCAGCAACGCCATTATCAATTTGCTGATGACACCACCGCGATCGGACTCATCTCAGAAGGAGATGAGTCTGCCCACAAAGACGAGATTGGTAAATTGTCAAAGTGGTGTTCTGCAAACAACCTTACACTGAACACCACAAAGACGAAGGCAATCATCCTGGACTTCCGGAAGTGCGGTGTCGACCCGGTCCCACTGTTCATCAATGGGGAGTGTGTGGAGAGGGTCCACTCTTTCAAATTTCTGGGAGTCAACATCACGGACAAACTCACTTAGACTGTAAATACCGCTGCGATGATGAAAAAGGCCCAGCAGCGACTCCACTTCCTGAGAGTGCTCAGGAAGAACAACTTTATTTATTTATTTTCGCAACAACTGTGCCTTGATGTGTCATCTATTGCTTTTTTTTTTTTTTTTTAACCTAAGATGTTCTTTGATTTTTATTCTATTTTATTGACCCTTGTGGAGAATCACTCATCATTTCGTTGTATGCACAGCATATGATGACAATAAAGGCTTTTGATTAGATTTTTTTTTTTTTTTGAGGGGGGTGACTAAGTCAAGAAATGGGTCCAAGCGGAATAGTTGGCGGAAGGTGTCTGGTGTTCTATGTGACAGAAGAGTCTCCGCTAGGATGAAGGGGAAAGTTCGAATGAAACGAATGATGTACGGATTGGAGATGGAGGCACTGAAGAGACAACAGGAAGCAGAACTGGAGGTGGCAGAAATGAAGATGCTTAGGTTCTCTCTTGGAGTTAGAAGGTTGGATAGGATTAGAAATGAGCTCATTAGAGGGAGAGCTAAAGTTGGATGTTTTGGAGACAAGGTTCAAGAGTACAGACTTCGATGGATTGGACATGTCCAGAGGCGAGAGAGTGAGTACGTTGCTGGAAGGGTGCTGAGGATGGAGCTGCCAGGCAAAAGAGCCAGAGGAAGACCAAAGAAAAGGTTGATGGATCTTGTGAGGGAAGAGATGAGGACAGTAGGTGTTAGAGAGGAAGATGCCCGAGATAGGCTTGGATGGAAAAAGACGACCCGCTGTGGCGACCGCTAACGGGACAAGTCAAAAGGAAAAGAAGAAGAAGAGTAACATGTAATTGTGCTACTAGTCCGCCTTAGGGTTTCTACTAGTGTTTTGAACTGTTCGGTTACTTGTACACACTTTATCCTCACTCGTAAGACATTTAGCACACTAGTCAACCCTCTTATTACTGACATTTTTACCACTATACTGTATTAGTAGAATTACTAGGGAGCACTAGTAGTTGTCAAATAGTGCATGGTTTTCCCTCACAAGTCACATGCAGCTCTCGTCATTATAGCCCGAGTCATTCTAAAAGAGCACTGAATATTACGTGTACTAGTGCATTTTTTGTCCTCATTTGAGTGCACTTATGAGTGCCCCCCCCCCACTATGCCGTCTTACAGAATTGTATCAGTAGAACAACTAGGGTGCCATTTTATCACATCAGTGGTTCTAGTTGATCTACTGGTGCGCTGGATTTGTCCTCATTAGTAAAAAAAAATCTGACATGTAGGATGACTAGGGAGCACTAGTAGAACGAATGTCTTGTTAGTGATGGGGTTTTTTTTTGTTTTGTTTGTTTTTTGTTTTGTTTTGGGTACTTTAGTCAGCTCCCTGCTGGCTGCCGATTACCGCTAATGAGCACACGGACAGTTGCGCATATGATATCGAGCAACGCCTCCAACGGCTTCGCCTCACGTCGAAACATTGGCGGCCCGGCGCGCGCACGTGCGGTATAGCTGGTGCAGCGCTCGTTCACGAACCCCGCTCTGGGCGCATGCGCGTGGGTCCCACTCGCGGACGGACTGAGCGAGGCTATCGTCTGAAAAGAGGGAAACGGTGGGGTTGGTTGGGTGGGTGGGGGGAGATGGTACCGGTCCGTGTGATGGTACGTTCATAGGACAAGGGTAACGCGATCATATAGGATGAAGCGTGGGATGCAGTGGCGTGCGGCGTCACCGTAGAGAACATCATCATCATCATCACCATCGGAAAAGAGGAGGAGGAGGAGGAGGACGATCGAGCCTGAACGTGGCCAGCGATCGTTGCCGGGAGGAGGGGAACACATCCGTCCCTTACGGCCAACTCATTAGCTTGGTTCCGGATCCACTTCGGATGTGAAGCCGCGGCTATGGACGGCTAGCCAGAGCAGGAGGAGGCCGGCGACCATCGGTACATAACGGAGGAAAGAGGAGGAGGAGCAGGATGAATCCAGCGGATGGAGCAGGAGAAACGGGCCCGGACGGCCTGGCGACGGCAGGTACAGGGCGTGAGTGTGAGCGTGCTTTCTATCGCCATGATGCCTTCACTCATACGCCCATATTTTGGCTCACGCTCAGACCACTGTACCGTAGACGCCTTCGGCAAGTGGTCACATGTCCATTTAGGACTTTTTGGACTCCGAGGCCAACGGAAATGCCGCTCTCTGATTGGCTACCACCTTTTAATTACCAGTATTGCAACGGACTTCGAGGAGTTATCATCATGGACTCCTTCTTTGATTTTCACACAGGAGTGTCTACATTTGATCACGTTTGGGAGAGAACCGTCCTTCTGTTGTTATTTATAGATCATTCAGAGGGGGCGGGTCTGTAAACCTGTTTGTATATCTGCCTCACATTTGTGGGATTTGGGGTTCAAATCCAAGCTCTGGCTTTGGTGTGTTGGGTTTGCACGTTTGTCCTGTGCGTGGGATTTCTCCGGCTCTCAGTATTCCTCCTGCATTCCAAAAACACCCAAGTTTATTGAAGACTGAAGAGTTTTTCCCAAGGTGTGGATTGTTGTCTGTGTATGTTACGATTGGTTGACCCCTACTACTCGACCACAGTCGCCTGGGATGGACTCCAGCTCACTCGTGACACTAATGAGAATTAGACAATCGGATGGATGATAATTCCAGCAGCTATTGGCCACAGAATCCAAGTCATCTTCGTGATGGTTGTTATGTAATCGGGCTAATGAGTCCTGACAGTTAGAGCAACTTTCTCTGAAGGCCTCCACAACACAGTTATTTTGGGCTTAGTACTGACTCAGTGTGTGTGTGTGTGTGTGTGTATTTGTGCATCCTTTACTGATGGAATGTCTGCAGCTGAAACTGACAGATGATGGATTTATCAGGTCGCTAATTGAGTCCTTTAATGATTGCTCCTCTAAGATGCTAACATGCTGCAAACCTCATTCATGATGACTCACTTAGCTAAACCTCCACACTTACAAGCAAGTCAGACTGCTCTAATATTAGCCACAGAGCCCACCAAAGACTAGCGCAAAGCCACATGTGGCGCACAAATGTTGGTTGGACAGCTAATGATCTTTTTCGGAATTCCAGGGTCCAGTAAAACAGAGTGTGTCCGGGCAGGTGACGTCCTGACAGTGCTCAGAGAGAAAGTGGCCTTTGTGTCAGGTAAAGGCTCACGACATGGCGACATTTTTGTTTGGCCTGCTCTCGACCCACTTTAATGTTCAGGTGGACGAGACAAACGAGGAGGACCAATCCTGACATTCCCAGCCAGGACCAACCATGAGCGAATAAAACAGGAAGATCTGAGCCGACTGGTAACGTACCTGTCAACAATACCAAGGTGATCTTATCTTCGCATCTCTCTGCATGTCTGCCTTTCGCCACTGACATGTGTCTCCCTCTCCATCTCAGCGAGGATGTGCGTGCACGAGGGTTCACGGTGGTGGTGGACATGCGTGGTAGTAAGTGGGACAGCGTGAAGCCGGTGTTACGTACTTTGCAGGAGTCCTTTTCCTCCAATATCCACATAGCACTGCTCATCAAACCAGACACCTTTTGGCAGAAACACAAGACCAACCTTGGAAGTGCCAAGCTCAGTTTTGAGGTATTACTATTTCATTCTAAAATATTGGAGTACAAATGCCCAAAAATTCTATGAGCGATACCAACATTTTTATTGCTGACAACTTCTACATAAATTTCCACTAAGGCTAGTTCTGAGTCCAATATTTTGTCTTCAGACCAGTCTAGTGTCCGTAGAAGGTCTGTCCCGGTTGGTTGACCCTTCGCAATTAACCTCTGACCTTGGCGGCTCATTGGAGTATGATCATGTGGAGTGGACCGAGTTGCGTCTAGGTCTGGAGGAGTTCTCGGGGGCTGCCACACAACTTTTGAGCCAGTTGGATCAGCTGGAGGTTGGGCTGTCCAGCATACCAGAACCGCAGGATGTGGATGACTCGCGCAAGTGAGGATCTCACTTTTTGATAAACCACCTCGGCATGCCAGTGTGTGTCAAAAGGATAAAGACAGGGTTGAGGGAATGTTTCCGCGAGAGCATCAGAGGGCACTGTACTTTATTGATTGCTGATGGTAACAGTCTCTTATCGTCAGAATCCTTGAGGAACACAATCGTCTAAGGAACACCATCGTCACAGCCCCAGTTGACGGCCTTGACCGAGAAGGGAGGAGTTTGCTCCAACGCATGCGCCTGGGCCCCTCCCATGGGGAAAATTCAAACGAAAGCAGTGGTGGGAGCCATGGCAGCTGGCTGTCCGGTGGGGCTGACTTCCAAAGCGTGGCGCCAAAGGTCTCCTCTCTACTAGACCGTCTCCAGGTTGCTCGTAGTCACCTGCTGCAAAGTTGGAGTGATAGGAAGCTCCACCTAGACCAGGCACTGCAATTGCACCTTTTTGAGCAAGACGCCACCAAGGTGACCAGGAGCAGGCGGGTGGCGTGTCGTCTGCAATTTACGCTCCATTAAATTATGGAACATCTTGCCCTCCCCCCCATAGATGTCTGAGTGGATCGCCCACAGTAAGGAGTTGTTCATGCAGACTCTGGTGGAGGTCGGTCAGAACCACCAGCACGCCGTTGACTTGCAAACACAACATCAGCACTTCACCTCAAATGTGATGGTGAGTATGGAAAGTTACTCGGCATTGTGTTTAACTGTTCCACCCTTTGCTGATGTCACTGTCTGGATGTGTGGATAGAACGGTAGTGTGAATGTGGACAGTGTCGTCACCGTGGCAGCCAGGCTCGCCGAGGCTGGTCACTTTGGTGCAGAAAGGATTGCCACGGTGTCCTCACAGCTACAAGAAGACTGGAAGCAACTGACAGCAGCGCTAGAAGAGCGTAGCAACACGATAGCCATGGCAACTGGTTTCCACCAAGGGGCAGAGCAGGTGATTAATCAGTACTCAAACCAATGATCAATACGGAATATATTCAATATTTGTAGGGGATAGGGACCAAGCCTGATGTAAATGGCGAAAAACTTTGAGGAATTGACCCCCACCAAAATGTTCATTATCGCTTCTTTTGCTAATTTGTCATTTAAATCGAATGCAGTATACCACAAATTATGACCCCGAAACATTTGAATACAATTTCAAACTTTTCTTACACCATTCATTCTTTTATTCATTATTATTATTCAAAGTTCAAGATGGGGCCTACCTGTGTGACAGCTTCTGGCACGTTCTCTCTGATTTTGATTCAGTCAAGATGTCTCATTTCAAAATACTTCCTTAAGATCAATTACTACTTTCCTATTAGACGGGGCGTTGACGTCATTTTGTAGCATCTTGGGGTATTATAGCAGGCACAGAAACACAAATGGCTGAGGTTTTAGAAAATAGCTGAGTATAGGTGCCACAGAAGTAATTCAAATAGGTGATTTTGTAAATGGTGAATCACTAATAGGGGATGGAATACTGTACACCTGCATACTTTACTGTTTTGTCCTCCTATTTGGTTGTGTGGTCAGTTCCTTCACAAAACAGAGGCGTGGCTTCAGACCTACACCGAGGCATCGCTGCCATTAGCAACGGCAGAGCTAGAGGAAGCTGTGAAAAAACACCAGGAACTGAATGAGGAGATCTCTGCCTGCTACACTCAGGTGACTATTTTTGTGTTACGGTGTCAATCTGGGCACGTGTTCGATTTTCTGCTCACCTGTCTGTGTGCAGGTCAGTGAGAGTGGTAAAGCATTGCTGGATGTGCTAAACCGCTGCACGGTGACGGACAACAACGACACGGCACCCAAGCCGGACTTCACTGTCAGCACACATGGCATCATGGGAGTTCTGCACCAGGTCATGCAGGTAGAGCCCACGTCTTCTCTCACTATTACTGGTGAGATAGACAAGTGTAGGTGAACTGAGCTCTTTTGCAGGGTCACCATGACCTGGAGAATGCATGGCAACACCGCAAGCTTCGCCTCCACCAGCGCCTTCAGCTGTGCGTGTTTCAACAGGACGTCCGACAGGTGCGATGCGCAGATTTACTGAAACGATGGGACTTGCCTACTTCCTAGCTGCACCACATTCTTGTCACAATCATGTCTCTGTTCATCTATTGGTCCCTCCCTCCATCTGGGTCAGGTGTTGGACTGGGTGGAGCAGCACGGGGAAGTGTTCCTCAACAAGCACAGCGGTGTTGGGAAGTCTCTGCACCGAGCACGAGCTCTTCAGAAACGCCACGACGACTTTCAGCAAGTGGCTCAGGTGTGTGCAGCTCTCCCTATTTTCTTGGTTAATTTTACATACTGTATGTGTAATGCCATGTTCACCGTGCACATGTTGGATGGGTGTGTTTGTGTGTGTGTTTCAGAACACTTACACTAATGCAGAGAAGCTTCTGGAAGCAGCTGACCAACTGGCTCAGTCCGGCGAATGCGAAGAGGAAGAAATCTACCAAGCAGCCCGAGAATTGGAGCTCCGCATGCAGGTGACCTTTCTGGACATGACAATGTCCGGCCACTAAATGGGCATACGGCACAATGCTTATTTGAGTATCTGCCTTTCATCCAAAAAAAAAGGGTACAATGATTTATATCAGCGGAACGGTGGAACAGCTGTAGCGTGTTGGCCTTACAGTTTTGAGGATCAAATCCCGGCCCCAACTGTGTGGCGTTTGCATGTTCCCCCGTGCCTGCGTCGGTTTTCTCCGGACACTCCGGTTTCCTCCCACATCCCCAAAAACATGCATTCATTGGAAACTCTAAATTGCCCTGAGGTGTGATTGTGAGAGCGACTGTTGACTGTCTCCGTGTACCCTGCTATTGGCTGGCAGCCAGTTCAGGGTTTACTCTGGCTCCTCCCTGATACCATAGATAAATTTCTTGTGTGTTGTTACATACGTGGGCATTAAAGCTGATTCAAATGAGAGCTGGGATATGCTCCACCACGCCCTCGACCCTCGTGCGGATAAGCGGCTCAGAAAATGCATGAATGGACGATTTTTAACAGTGTTCCTCAACCACATTTTTTTTTGATGGAGCGCGAGATGGCACACCCTCCACTCTACTCTGTCAACGATTACGCCCCTCAGAACCCAACGACAAGTCCAGACCAGCACTGTCAGCAAACACCCACCCTCCTACCAACACTCACCCCCATTGACAAATGTATGTCTGTCCATAAAATGCATATACATACATGGATGAACTGATCCGTGATAGAAAAATGGTTATGGACCACTACTTAAGATCATTAGATTGACATGTAGAGAAACGCAGATGTGTGTTTCTGCAGGCGTTCATTCAGAAAGTGGAACAAAGGAAGATGCTGCTCGACTTGGCTGTATCCTTCTACACACACACCAAAGAGGTAACATGTCTGTAGGATGTGTCTGACAAAATCTGAACCAAATCTCTAATACAGTTTCCGTCCCCCACACAGCTGTCGTCGTGGATGGAAGGGCTCCAGAAGCAGCTTTCAACTGATCTCTGCATTGGTTCCGAGTCGGTGGAAGCTCTGCAGACGCTCATGAACCAGCAACAACAGCAGCAGACCAACACGCAGGTGACTGCTGATGTTTGTCCTCCGACCGGAACACTAACCCTCTCACAAAAGCCCGACGTCCCTTCCACCTCTGACCCCGACTTCTAACGGTCACATTAACCCGGCCTCTAACCCCGCCCCGCAGGAGGCTGCAATGAGTGTCATCAGAGAAGGGGAAGACCTCATCCTGCAACTCAGGTAGATTCAAGAGCCTAGATATGTTACATTCAAGGCTCATTGGTGCATGGTCTGCCAGGTTTCAGGCGCCTACTTCCCTCATTAGGCTGTCTTAGGGTCTATATACAGTAGTATTATTGGTCATATGTTTGTCTGGTAAGAGCATGCACGTGATGAATTACAAAGTTAATGGATTGTGCATTTGTTTTAGGCCCCAGGGCAGCTCAGTGGCCCATGTGGAGATGGTGCTGCAGCAACTGGAGGAGTTCCACGTTCAGCTGGAGGATGTTTTCCATCAGAGGAAGATCCGACTGGACGTTCACCTGCAACTGCGTATTCTACAACAGTGCATATTGGAGGTACATTTTGTGGCATTCCAAAATGAAATTCAATTCTTAAACCTTCCAGTTGTTCAATGATGACTATGCACTGTTTCCCAGGTAACCGGTGAGATGGATGCCTGGAAACAGGAGCTCCAAAAACAATCCCAGGACCTTTCTGCTGAGAAGCGGCTGTCTGAAACAAACCAAGACAAGCAAGCACTCGGGCCATCGCTGCTAGCTGAAGCTAGCCCAGAGGCACTAACGTTAGCACAGCAACGCATTCACAGGTGTACCCTTCGGTCTTATGTCAGAAGGGAAAAAGTGTCCACTTGAGACTGATATTTATGATTTTGATTAATTCATCTACAGGCACATGGAACGGAGGCTCGCAGTGAACAACATGACATATGAGGTTGTACAGCAAGGTCACGACCTTCAGCAATACATCACCGAGGTTCAGGCAACAGGTGAGTCCCTCGGATGCTTGCATTCTTCCTTCGAAAGGTCGCTGGACCAAATGTGTCATGAAGTGCAAGCAGTTGTGCTTGGAAATGGCGAACCTAACAAAATGCCCCAATCAGAATCATCTTTATTTGCCAATTATGTCAGAAAGAGACAAGGAATTTTTCCAGGGCGGCAACTGATTTGAGTGTTGGCCTCACAGTCCTGAGGATCGAGGTTCAGATCCCGGCCCTGCCTGTGTGGAGTTTGCATGTTCTCCCCGCGCCTGCATGGGTTTTCTCCAGGCGCTCCGGTAGTGACCAGGATGGGGAAGGTCCATGAGGATTTTAAATGCTCTTGTCTTGGTTCTGTCATAAGAGTGGGTAGGGGATTAACCAATGATTTTTTTCAGTAGTATTGATTTTTTGTTGCACTCGCAGTTTGTCATTTTTTGTGAGGGCACAAAACCAGACTATGATGGATGAACATCGGACTAATTCAATGACTGCTGCGTAGAACTGTCTCAGCAGTTCCCGTTGCGAGCCGAGTCAGCCGTCAGTGTCAGTCCAGTGGGCGTCTCTCACAGTTAGCCAAAGTGAGGCGCTTGGCTGCGTAGTTCAGGAGGTCAGGCAGGACGCCAAGCACCGAGGTCTTTATGGGGTCGGGCGAGCACCGCCGGGTCAGGAGCCTGCTGGAGCTGCCGGTGAGCAGGGACGGGAGCCCACAGGCTTGGTGAACGAGGAGTAGAATTCTTGTGCTGTTCTGGTGAGGCTTAATACACTTTTGGGAGCGCTGTTCTTGAATGAACTGTCATGTTTGACATGTTTCTTCAATTTCTCATGGATGTTTCATTTATTCTCAATTGGAAAACCAGTGTCAGTCCCGCTGAAAACTGGAGTGACATTAAACACTCATCGGGGGGAAGACACTTTGTCTAATACACGCGACACGTACTTTAAGGATATGTTATTTTCTTCCTCGTGGTTTTCGTGAAGGGTTACATCAAGGGTATATGTGCTACTCCTGGTGCTGCAGACTTTGCAAGGGGTACTTTTCCTCCTACATCTACACAGTACTCCACGTAATATCTGAACAAAACATGTCAAGTCAAACTTTGGTTGATTAATTTAACAAAGGAAATTTAAAGCAAAGCAAAAAAGACATTAATAAATGTCTTCGTTCAGCAGTTTACATGTTCAAAGGGAGTACGAACGAGTAATCATCTTGTCTAGAATAGTGGACTCGTACTGCGCATGTAAAGAAGGGTGAGTACTTTTTACTTGGAAAGATCATGAGTAATATCATTGTAGTCTTTATAAGTGAGTTAGGTTCGATTTTCTACAAGTCCATTTAAACAATGGTGATTAACTCAGTCAGTACTGTAGTCACCAGATGAAAAAGTTTGACTTGGCTCGTAATGGAACCCAGTGCTCTGTCTTAAAAGTCACTTAAAAGTGATGTAAATAGGCAAATAGACATTTCTCTTGCATGACATGGCACATTTACGTATCACTAACCCGACTCTTCGGCATAAAACATTACACACTTCATTCAGCCGGTCGGCGATACACTAACAAAGTGAAAGTTGTTCTCTTGCAATGTATAAAGCACTGATAATAATTCAATCAAACTCAGAGAAGATATTTCTCCCTCACTTACCTTCAAACATACAGCCTTGTGTTTAGTTGTACGTGTGGTCTTCCGCAAGCCTTAATCCGTCGTAGCAACTTGGTCAACTGTGTTTTAGGCTTTGGAAAATGAATCAACCAGGGTCCTTGTAACTTAGCAGGATATCTTCCTCAAGCACATTTGAGAACCATTTTCTTCGTAACATTAACTTTTCCAAGCGCACACTACTGACAACCAGTATTGCTTGTGGGACAACATGGCAGCAGGGGCGCGTCAAGCCAGGGGTTAAAACAATGCGGCTATCTGATTGGCTATTATTGAGCGAGTGATTGACAGGTTGGAAAGGTCCATTGATCTGTAGTTTAATGCCATGAACCAAGACTGACCATTGCTTTATGTTTGAAGACGTACAGAATTGAATGCATGAAATCTGAGTACCTGGAGAACTCTTCATCATTTCTAGATTCAGCCAAGGCCTTGAGGGTTGGTGGATTAAAGATGCCCTCTCTGCAATTGCTAGATAATTTGGTCCACATGACATCATCACCCAGTAATCTTCAGTGTTAGAAAGGTTCTTAATTTAGTCTGGAGTCATGGGGATTAAAAGCAACACCTGCAAATCGGAGTCCTTGGTTTTCAGTTTGAAAAGTGATCTTGTACCAAGTGGGACACTGCCTTGGGGCAGATCTATGACTGAGGGACACTATGTCTCACTGCTGGGAATGCCTCAGGGTGCCCTGGGGACATCCCTGCCTCAATATCTGCTCCTTCTTTTTTTTTACCTGGAAGAGCAGAAGAAAACGGATGGATGTTTTCTATTTACTGCTATGTTCTTGGGTTTCCTTCATACTTCCTCAAGTGACCGTTTTCTCATTTCAGTCTGAACTATATGGTCTACATCCCTCCATATTTAAGGGGAATTAGCAGGCTTTGTGTTTCTTGTATTGGGTTCTTCATTGTGTTTATTTGTCAGAATAGCAGGCGCCTTGTGATTGCTGTCACTTTGAGGTTGGCAAAGGTTTGTTCCTGAGGTGTGGGTAATGAAGCACCTTTACAGCATGTCACTTTGGTGCTGAAGACAAAACATTTTTTCAACACCGTTAACAATACCATTATGGAAGAGAATACAACCATATGGAACAAAATGTGATTGAGCGGAATATGATACAGTCATACAGTATAGAGTGGCTGATGTAAGTCTGCTTGCTTGAGTAACATACAGATGATTTAAGGGTGTGTGGGGGGCAGAGAAGGATAATGGGGGCGGGAGAAAGGAGGATGGGGTAGCCATGGAAACTGCACTCAGCTGGTCCCCATGGAAACCATCTCATTGAATTTGCCATTGGTACGCACGCGCACACACACATGCACCAAACAGTAAGCACATGATTGGAGATTTCAGGTGTATTAATGCATATGAATTTCATTGAGGTGTTCTATTTTTCCTTTTTTTTGACATGCATATGTTTTTTTTGGGGTGTATATGTGCAATGTGTATGCGCGTGTGTGACTCACTGTCTGTGTGTGCGCGTGTCCGTCTGTGTGTCAGGAATTGAGCTGTCAGAGGTGGAGGGCGATCTCTCTTCTCAGGTGGAGGAGCTGCAACGCCTCATGCTGGACAAACAGAAGGAGCTCCAGCAGATTGCAGATCACACTCACACACACCTGGAACAAAACCTGCAGCTTCGACACCTGCAGAACCAGGTCAAACAGGTGAGACGTAATGACACACACACCCACACATACAGTTCAAAGAGCTAACACACACATGCAGATCAATTGGGTCACCCCTTTGCTTCCTATCCACGTGTGATGGTCAGGTGCTCGGTTGGATCACAGAGGGTGAGGTCATGTTGTCATCCTGCATGCTGAACTCCAGCTGTTTGTCGGAAGCTGAACAGCTGCAGAGAGAACATGAGCGCCTCCAGCAGGCCATAGAGGTTACTACACACACACACACACACACACACACACACAAAACCAAGGGTATAGTAGCTGCATTGGGGAACCTTCTCACTGAAATCATCTCCAGGCTCTACTACATGCTGACTCCCTACAGAGGACCCACCAGGTGGCGCTGGCTCTGCAGCAGAGAGCAGAACTGCTAGTCAGGTTTGTCTGTAGACAACCTTTTTTGCACAACGGACTGGTTTCACTTGAAGACGCTTTTGGATAGACCAGCATAGAAACAAAGTTGTTGTCTCTGCATTATAACTCTTAACATTTGGTGACAGAGATCGACGAGTCAGTTAATTGATTTGAACCGTACTCTTTTTACAGACATTTCCAGTATCCATACACACACTAATGCAAGTAAATGGATTGAACTCCGTAAAGCAGTAATCTACAAAGTGAATACGATAATTCGTATAATACTATACTATACTACTATAGCTTGAGGAAACTTACATAGTATGAGAACATTTAGCTAAACAGCTAAAAGCAATCACAATTCATATTGAAATGGGAAGCAGCTCTTCTTTTTGGAGGCTAGTTTTATCGCAGTAATTGAAAGTATTCATACACAGGTATTCGTTTTACCCACAAGGTCAGTAAATTGTAATTCTAGAATGAAGTTATGATAGCCAAATACAATCAAAATTCATTGCTCAACACAACAGCACACAAGCTCCCCCTTGCTACATTCAAAATGGCAACAAAGTAGACACGGGATTCAAAGCTCGAGTGTCTTTATGCAGTATCGATGTCATTGGATTTGTACCTGTTTTAACCGAAACACTGACCCCCTTCACTAGGTCAGGCCACTATGATCCAGATGCAGTGAGGTCCTGTGCACAGACGGTGGCGCTGCATTGGCAGACTCTCATGCTGCGGATCGAAGACCGACTCAAACTGGTCAACGCATCTGCTGCCTTCTACAGAACATCGCAACAGGTAGGCAGACGTTTGGGGTGCTGTCAACTGATCAGTGGTACTATCTATCTATCCATTTTCTTTGCCGCTTATCCTCACGAGGGTCGCGGGGAGTGCTGGAGCCAATCCCTGCTGTCAACGGCCAGGAGGCGGGGTACACCCTGAACTGGTTGCCAGCCAATCGCAGGGCACATAGAGACAAACAGCCGCAGTCAGAATCACACCTAGGGGCAATTTAAGAGTGTCCATTTAATGTTGCATGTTTTGGGCATGTGGGACGAAACCGGAGTGCCTGGAGGAAATCCACGCAGGCACGGGGAGAACATGCAAACTCCACACAGGCGTGTCCGGGATTGAACCTGGGACCTGAGAACTGTGAGGCCAATGCTTTACCAGTTTATCCACCGTGCCACCCCAGTGGTACAATATATGGGGAAAAAAATGTCAGTAGTGTACATCGAGAGCATTTCAGTAGTGAGCTGGATAGCATTTAGGTAGTGGGTGCGAGCAAAAAAAAAAAAATGTAATTTTCGAGTGCGAGAGCAATGTGTGTGAAAACATTTCAGTAGAATTTGAGCAAAAAAAAAAAAAAGTCACTAGTGTGTGTGAATATTTCAACAGTGAGAGTGACAGCTTTTCACTCGTGTGCGCAAGCAAAATGGTTCACATGTTTCTGTGAGAGGATATCAGTAATAAGTGAGATCATATCAAGTTTCAAAAACATGTTAGTAGTCGTGAAAACATTTCATCAGGGCGCGTATGAGAGCATTTGTTCTTTGGTCTGAATGTCGTACCAGGGCGGCACTGGAGACAACTGAAGACCAATAAAGCAGATTCTGAGTCTCATTCTGATTCTGATTTTAATTCTGATGCTGATTCTGATATCAATTGTGTGTGTGTGAGCATAAAAAGTGTCACTCGTGTTTTTCTGCGGTAATGCTGAATTACAGTATGTGCTCAACTGGCCCTGACAGTAGACTCTGTGTGCGCTTTTGTCATGCAGGTATGCGGTGTGCTGGAGAGTTTGGAGCAGGAGTACCGCAGGGAGGAAGACTGGTGCGGAGGTGGAGACAGGCAGCCGGAGCATCTCCTGCCTCTCATTAACAAACACATGGAGCAGAAGGAGGCCTTTCTTAAGGTGTTGTATCAAGCAGTGGTTCTGGTGTTCCGTGTGTGCAATAAAATATTATTTCTTAGCGTTTTAATAAAGTTCTCCCAGGAAAGGTTTAAGAGCCCTTGATGTAAAGTGCAATTGTAAAATACTTGCCAGCTGTAATGAGACATCTGTCGCTCAATGGAAACAGGCCTGCACGCTCGCAAGACGGAACGCGGAAGTCTTCCTCAAGTACATCCACCGCAACAGTGTCACCATGGCCAACATCTCTGGCCACAATGTAACCGTGTCAGGGGTGACTGAGGTGACTGGGCACTCGCGGGTACCAGAGCAACAGGTTAAAGGTAACACCCATACGCGCAAAAAAATAACAATAAAAAAATCACTCACCCACAAAACAAACATACACACGTACAAGGGGAGCCCCCCCCCAAAAAAAACACAGAACAGATCACTGGTGTACATGTGTGCTTGTTTTTGTATGCGCATGCATGTGTGTGTTAGTGTGTTGAGGGTGTGTACATTTGTGTATGTCCAGGTATCCTTAGTGAGTTGCTTCAGAGAGAAAATAGAGTTCTCCATTTTTGGACATTAAAGAAGCGCCGACTGGATCAGTGCCAGCAGTACGTCATGTTCCAGAACCATGCCCAGCAGGTATTTAATGCCAGCTACAGGAATTATTTTGATGATACCGGGGCCAGGATTGTTGGGTGTTGTATGGGGGTCGGGTGGGGGGGAGGGGGGGTTGAAGTGTTCTTTCTAAAAAGGATTTGTCAATGGGGGGCTTGATATATCAAAGTAATGGTGGGGATGTTGGACCATTTTTAATGTTTCTGTGGTAACAGTGACTCTATATAATTTCCGTAAGTGTGAATGTGAGTGACAGTCCAAAGAACTGTCTGTATATCCACCATATTTACATGTTCCCATGAATGATAGCGGGGTAATCTAGAAACAGTAAAAGAGCCAGTCATTTACTGTATATATGTATTTATCTGGGACAGTGGAGACTTTGAAACAGTCCAGAGAACTGTTTGAGTCCCCGCCATATTTTCACTGAGCCTCACAGGAACATACAGCTTTTAGTCTTTGAAGCGTGATGGTGGAATCTTGAAATGTTGAACGAGAATTAGCATTAGCATTACAATTATATATACAAACTAAACAGACACACGAGAAATAAATGTCAGTGTGATCAGAGGGTGTCTTGAGTCATCAATAATAATAAAGAAATGATCCGTGCCTGGAACATGTATTTTCTATGCAGGCTCTGGATTGGTTAGCGCAATCAGGGGACCACTACCTAGCCACACACACGTCACCAGGGGCAACGGGGACTGAGACGCAGGAGTTACTGAATCAGCACCGACAGTTTTGTGTTTCAGCCAAGGTAAGACTGTGTACGGAGCTTGCCCATGGCATAACCATATATACAGTACTGTCCATCCATCCATTTTCTTCACCGCTTATCCTCACGAGGGTCGCGGGCAGTGCTGGAGCATATCCCAGCTCTCAACGGGCAGGAGGCGGGGTACACCCCGAACTGGTTGCCAGCCAACCGCAGGACACATAGAGACAAACTGTCGGACTCACAAACACACCTAGGCGCAATTGATATTGTCCAATTAATATCGCATGTTTTTGGGATGTGGGAGGAAACCGGAGTGCCCGGAGAAACCCCACGCGGGCACGGGAAGAACATGCAAACTCCACACAATCGGGGTCGGGATTCGAACCCCGGTCCTCAGAACTGTGAGGCCAGTTTCCAGGCCTAATTTAGTGTGTTGGTGGTATGTGAAAGAATCATTTCCCAAATACACTTCAATTCTATTTATTTTTTATTTTTTTGATCTTTAACGTGTTTTTTGTTTTGTTTTTTGTTTTATTTTGGTACAATTTATGTTTAACTTTTCCATGCTATTCACTTGAATTCAGTCAGTATTTAAGTACCGTTTTTTTAAATTTTCTGGTTTTGAAGCACAATGTTGATGTTCAAACTGTGCATCCTGTTATAGCGGCTTACTATAATATTAAATACTTTCTTGGATAATAAAGAGTATCGCACTTTGTGCTGGATCACCTGGAACGGTGTGCGACTCATCTCTTGAGTGTGCATTCTGACAAAAGATGATGGCATTCAAATCTCTGGCTCCATGTCTGCCGTGTTTTTAGCACACCCAGGAGAAGGTTCACTTGCTCATCCAACTGGCCGAGAGCATGCTATCGAAAGGCCACGCCCACCGCCTGGAACTGCGCCGTTGTGTTTCCGCTGTGGATAAACGGTACCGGGACTTTACTCTCAAGATGGGGCAGTATCGTCAACTGCTGGAGACCGCGCTGGGAGGCTGCTCACAGGTATGATCTGCGTCATAAGCATTTTCAGTTGACCACATCTTCATCATTGTTATTATAGTGAAACGACATCAATTTATAATCACGAGGGCAGCGACTCCAAACCACTATTACGATTTTATCTAATGTTGAAAAATTATTGTCACCGCAAATAATGTATTTTTGTTCATCTATCTCTGCCAGTGATGCATAGTGAGAGGCAGAACATTTAAATTCTCTAACACTAAATGGCACAAAGTACAATCATTGTATCCACCCGTTTCCATTCAAACAACAGATCAATAATAGCTCTCCTTATAAATAAAAAGGCCCAGAAATACATAAACTGAGGCGATACTATATGTCTTCTGTATAGTATATTATACATTTTGTGACATTTTTGCTGGGTGGTGTGAAATATGTCTTGTTTCAGTATATCTTGGGCAATCTGTGTTAGGGGGTACACCAACAATGACAGTTTGGTTCACAGCTGGTGTAGTAAGAGGACAAAAACTGCTTTTCTTTTGCGTAAACAACATGTTTACAATACAATTCGAATAATACATCATCGATCCATTTTCTGAGCCACTTATCCTTACAAGGGTCGCGAAAGCGCTGGAGCCTATCCCAGCTATCTTCGAGCAGGGGGCGCCGTACATCCCAAACTGGTTGCCAGCCAGTAATGCATAGAAACAAACAGCCATTCACACTCACAATCACACCTTGGGCCAATTTAGAGTCTCCAAATGAAACTGGAGCGTCTGAAGCAAACTTCCACAGACATGGGGAGAACATGCAAACTCCACACAGGCGGGTCCGGGATTGAACGCGTGACCTCAGAACTGTGAGGCCAACGCTTTCCAGCTGACCTACCGTGCCGTGGGTTCTATGTATATATATTTTTTTTTTTTTTATGGGACCTGCAATTGGCTGAGCAGCTGGGAGAGGCTCCATATGTCCCCAATGAGGACATTTTATGAACAAAAATGAATGGATGGTTGTTAAAGAACCTAAACATGACACTTTTTCTCCATTAGGACAACAAGGACTTGGAACTCGAGTTGATTCCCAACAGTCTGTCTGACTCAGACCCCGAGGTCAATTTGTCTGACCCCAGCCATCAGGTCAGCGACGAAAAGAGACGCTCAGCCCGCAAGAAAGAGTGAGTATCTAACTGGTAGCAATTTTTTTCCATTAAAAAAATAAATAAAATACAGTTTACATTTTTTATAAATGTTTTTTGTGTGCATACTAGTATTATTACTTTGCGTTAATCCAGTAAAGTGCAGTCGTTCCGTCGAGTTGAGTTAATTTGAAGTGTAATACATTTTCATTTAATGTTTTACAACTGTTTCTTCATTTATCTTTTTGTTAACGTTTGTGCAAAAATTATTATTGAATCATTACATGAATGCAAATTTGATTTTCCAATATTTAAGCACAGTGTTATTTAAACATGAACCCAATGTTATAGTCACATACTTCTTCTTCTTCTTTTCCTTTCGACTTGTCCCGATTAGGGGTCGCCAGAGTGTGTCATCTTTTTCCATCCAAGCCCATTTGGTGCATCCTAAAAAAGAAACAGGACAGAAGCTTTATATATTTAATCGTATTGTATGTGACTATAACATTATATATTTTTTTATATTAATAAAGATGGTCGTACTTGAAGAGCTAAGTATTTTTTGAAGTCGTACTTGAAGTAAAAGGTCAGAGAACCACTGGCTTAGTGTGATCAAAGTTTACTAACAGGTGTGTGCTGCAGGTACATCATGGCGGAGCTGCTGCAGACGGAGAGAGTTTATGTCCGAGACCTTCAAGAATGCATTGAGGTACCACGCAATCAAATTTGCAAGAGCTTTAAACAAAGGTGGCAAAGGTACTCACACTCTGTACTTAAGATGAAGTACAGACACAGTAATTGTGTAAAAAAAAAAAAAAAAAAAAAAAAAAGGAACTTACGTTCCAAAATGTACAGTACTTACATACAAAAACAAATATGGCAGTGCCAATGCTGGTGCCACATGATACTTCCTGACCCCCAACCCCCCACCTACCTGTTGCAGACATACATGTGGGAGATGACGAGCGGCTCTGAGGACGTTCCATCTGGTCTTAGCAACAGGGATGATGTGGTGTTCGGGAACATCCAGGATATCTACGAATTCCATAACAGGTACAACAGCGCCTGGAGAAGAGCACATTTGTGATTGTGTGCCTGTGGTGCGATAAGCGTGGAATGTCTGTTCCAGTATTTTCCTGAAGGAGCTGGAGAATTATGAGCAGCTTCCTGAAGATGTGGGACATTGTTTCGTCACCTGGGTAACCAAATATGCATTGATGATCAAGAAAACAACAGTAAATTCATACACTACGATCTCACCCTTAAGTGTGTTTATGTTCCGCCTCTCAGGCTGACAAGTTCCACATGTACGTGACCTACTGCAGAAACAAGCCAGACTCCAGCTTATTGATCCAGCAACATGGTGGTGGCTTCTTTGAGGTAATGACTTAAAAAAAAAACAAAAACAAACATCCAATAGGTGTCTGGATCCAGCAATTTTGGATTTTGGGTCTGGTTGGTATTGCAGGAGGTCCAGAGGAGACACGGGCTCACCAATTCCATCTCGTCAGCACTCATCAAACCCGTTCAAAGGATCACAAAGTATCAACTTCTGCTCAAGGTGAGTTGTTGACACGGTCTCCCCGACCATTAATCTCCACTGACACGTGTGCAATATTTGCAGGAGTTGTTGGCGTGCTGCGAAGAAGGAAAGGGGGAGATCAAGGAAGGCCTGGATGTGATGCTGAGTGTTCCCAAGAGAGCTAATGATGCTATGCATGTTAGCATGCTAGAAGGTAACCCGGCTCTCTAGCTTATTTGTCTCCCTATCATGTAGAACAGGGGTGTCAAACTTTATTTCAACATTATTATGAATCAGCGGGCGGCACAGTGGGTCAGCTGGTAAAGCGTTGACCTCACAGTTCTGAGGACCCGGGTTCGATCCCGGCCCCGCCTTTGTGGAGTTTGCATGTTCTCCACGTGCCTGCGTGGGTTTTCTCCGGCCACTCCAGTTTCCTCCCACATCCCAAAAAACATGCAACATTAACTGGACACTCTAAATTGACCCTAGGTGTGATTGTGAGTGCGGCTGTTGGTCTCTATGTTCCCTGCGATTGGTTGGGGACCGGTTCAGGGTGTACCCTGCCTCCTGCCCGTTGACAGCTGGGATAGGGTCCAGCACTCTCCGTGACGTTCGTGAGGATAAGCAGCATAGAAAATGGATGGATGGATATGAATCAGCGAGTGTGCACCATAAATGTATACCTAAAAATTTTAGTCGGGGTACTGCATGGAAGGAAAAAAAAGTTCCAACTAAGCAACCTCTTTTGAAGTAAAGGTTTGACTGTAATTTTGTAAATTCTCTGTCTTGAAATATTTTTACAGGAGGTGTTTATTTTCACAGTGTGAATATGGTAGACCATTTTATATTAGTGTGCTCCTGAAACTTGGGATTGTCGGGCCTTCACAAGTACAACAATGTCAACGTCATCGTCATTTATGTTTTGTCAGTGCACTCTACTGTGGACAAAACTAGCAACAAAAGTTACTTGAAAAAAAAAAAAAAGAATAAAAATATATATATTTATTACTATGTTGGAATGAGTTGAGGTGTTTTATCCAGGAAAAATTTGTGTATATTGCTGCCATATTGTGGCATCTGTAAGGTTATAAACATTTTTTGGGGAGTCATTAATTACTTGTGGATTGTCATTTTGTGGCAGGACTAAATCACTGTCATTGTATACCGAAATAAAATGATGACTGTCTGAATTTATTTACAAATGTAGCTATTCAGTGATATATCAGGGCCTTGTTTATTTGAACACAAAGTTGTATATTTTTCTTAATATAAACACCAAAAGGAGGCTCACAGATTGGTTGGGAATAATGATGACATGTCATTGTCAGGTCTTGAAGAGGGCCTTGAGGTGCAAGGTGAACTCCTGCTGCAGGACTCTTTTCTCGTTTGGGAACCAAAGTCTCTCATCAGGAAGGGGCGGGACCGACACCTCTTCCTGTTTGAGCTGTCACTCATCTTCAGCAAGGAATTGAAAGATTCATCAGGACGAACCAAGTACCTTTACAAGAGCCGTTTGAGGGTAACACTCCATTTCCATGACTTGATACAGGGACACGAATGGATTAGGCCTCTTCTAATGACTATTTTGTCCCTCCACGTCAGACATCAGAACTTGGTGTGACTGAACATATAGAAGGGGATCCATGTAAATTTGCGCTTTGGGTTGGCAGGACGCCAACTTCGGACAACAAGACGGTTCTGAAAGTAAACGATTCGCCGGCTGCTTCCATTTGTGAGCCGGAGTGTGACTTGTCCTTCAAACTGTCACGCTCTCCTTTCAGGCATCGTCCTTGGAGCTGAAGCAGGAGTGGGTCCGCAGCATTCGGCAGGTGATCCAGGAAAGGCGAGGTCACCTGCGCGGGGCGCTGAGGGAGCCCATCCCTCTTCCGAAAACCCCCAATCTGACTCTTGGGAGACAACGCAGCATCACACGCAGGTCAGAATGCACAAGACATACCCCATTACCTTGAATCAGCAATAAATGTATCCATCCATTTTCTTTTGCCGCTTATCCTCACGAGGATCGCGGGGAGTGCTGGAGCCTATCCCAGCTGTCAACGGCCAGGAGGCGGGGTACACCCTGAACTGGTTGCCAGCCAATCGCAGGGCACATAGAGACAGACAACAGCCGCACTCACAATCACACTTAGGGGCAATTTAGGGTGTCCAATTAATGTTGCATGTTTTTTTGGGATGTGGGAGGAAACCGGAGTGCCTGGAGAAAACCCACGCAGGCACAGCGAGAACATGCAAGCTCCACACAGGGGGGGCCGGGATCGTACCCAGGTCCTCAGAACTGTCAGGCCAACGCTTTACCAGCTGAGCCACCGTGCTGCCGCAATAAATTTATTTTAAGTTTTTTTTTTTTTTTTTTATAATAACAATAATTGCAAAAGAATGGGAGCTTTGGTCGAGGAGTGGTTTCCACGTCCACCTCACAGTTATGAGGTCTGGGGTTCGAACTTTGAACACCATTGTGCTAAACACAATTGTTAGCTGGGATGCAACCGTAAATTAATCGATTAGTATGACCAATCCTAGGCAAAATACACTGGCAGGACGTCTCCACTAACTTTAGATGTATGGAAACTACTTATACCCAATACCAGTTGGAAAAATACTACCTACTCTACATCCCACCTTAATGACCAACTTTAAAACACAGCAGTATTGTATCTCAAGTCTTTATCAAAAACAAGAGAGGTATTATTATTTTATATCACTACATTAAGCACTGTATTTAAATAATGACTGAAATAAATTCACTGCGCAGAAATAAAGAAATAAAACAGGCGCCTAAATAGAAATTGAAAACAAATATTTATTTCAAAATAAATGCAAATTAATCGTAGTTAGAATGGGCGGCACGGTGGATCAGCTGGTAAAGCGTTGGCCTCGCAGTTCTGAGGTCCCGGGTTCAATCCCGGACCCGCCTGTGTGGAGTTTGCATGTTCTCCCCGTGCCTGCGTGGATTTCCTCCGGGTACTCCGGTTTCCTCCCACATTCCAAAAATATGCAACATTAATTGGATACTCTAAATAGCCCCTAGGTGTCATTGTGAGTGCGGCTGTTTGTCTCGATGTGCCCTGCGATTGGCTGGCAACCAGTTCAGGGCGTAACTTGCCTCCTGCCTGTTGACAGCTGGGATAAGCTCCAGCACTCCCCGCAACCCTCGTGAGGATAATCGGTGAAGAAAATAGATGGATGGATGTAGCTAGTATACAAGTACATTCCACTGTTTGTTTGTCTGGTTTCATACAGGGTAGACTGAATTAGTTTGGCCTAAATTATACTTTAAGACTCATTTGGAGCAATCGGAATAATGCTTGTTAATGATGTCATTGTATCTGCCTCAGTGTGAAAATGGCTTTAATCACATTTGACCACTGACCTGGAGGAGCTGGCGATCACACAGGGTCTGTGTCCAACAGTCACCCATCTAAGCTTCTTTCCTGGCTACTTGTTGCTTGGCTAACTTGCTCCGTGCCAGCTACCAGCTGACGGTAGCTAAGTGGCGCAGCTAAACACTATCCTTCTCCTCTTAAGTCACGTAAAAAGATGAAGTTATGATGTGTATCGTTAAGTCATACAAAGAATAGTTAACCATGCGGCACACTGAGAAAGAAGCAAGGACAGGAGAAGACAGAGAAGCTATGCTAACTGCTAAGCTAAAGTGGAATGTAGACGAGCAAAACACCAGAATTAATGCTTAGGAGGCTAGAGGCACTTTTAGCTGAAACTTGGCTGGGTTTGGAACTAAAAAAAAAAAAAAAAAATCACATTTGGCTGAGCAATATTTCCATCATTATTTGTACTCTCAAAGAATGTTCACATCGCAATCGTCCCGTTTCGTGAAGGGATTCAGTTTGTACCGTGATATGAATTTCAGGCCCTATCACTCAACCCAAGATTTCCCGACAGTGAGTCCGCTTTCCACACTGAGAATCTCAGTTTTACAGCATTTTTTTGCACATCCTGTTTGACAGGGAGACCAGCGAAGATGCCGACAGCCTGGGCGACGCCAGCAGTCAGCCCGATACTGTCTCCATCGCCTCCCGAACATCCCAAAACACTGCTGACAGCGACAAGGTATCGCTCACTGACACTGTGTTGAGAGGCGTGTGTGTAATGATCTCATCACTGCTGCAGCTGGGTGTGTGCCTGTCTGTTTGTGTGTGAGGGGGTTTCCTCCCTTCGTAGTCCCACTCTGAGAAAACTTTGCGTCGTTGCTCAACTGCAGAGGTAGGTTTTGTTTCTTTGTGTGACTTGAGAACTTGAGCGTTTGCAACGTGCGGGGAGCTAGCCAGCTATGCCTACACACCAATCATGCATCTTCCCTTCGGATAGTCTGCTGGCGTGGCCACTTTAGACCACCTCTTCGTCTGTCATGCGTGTGTACCCGGACTTGAGAGAAGGCAGAAGAGTGAGGTCTGAGTAAAAAAAAAAAGTCCAACATGACAGTTAGCGTCTGGACTGGGGCATCAGGTTGGCAGTAGATTGCCTGGTTTTTGGCTGAGTCTTTGCCAACTTGACTGGACCGGGACTTAAGGTGCTTTAGAGCGCCTCATCGTGTGACGCATTTTTAAAGGATGGGTTCTGTACAAGCTGAACATTGCAATAATTGACCTGCGTGTCTGTGTCCCTTCATCCAGCTTTCAGGAGGCTGTGAGCTAGTGGCGGTGCTGCTGGATTTTTCCTCTGGATCACCAGGGGAGCTCAGCGTCCGCTGCGGTCAAACCGTCGAGCTAGTGGAGCGCTCGGCCGAGCGAGCCGGCTGGTGTCTGGTCAGAACCACCGATCAAACTCCGCAACAGGTGAGAGTTTCAGAAGTGCCCACGATTGCGTCGGTGCCGCACCCTCTGTGGTTGCACGTAATGGACATGCCAGAAACAGCTACCGGTCTCAGGTGTTGATTTGGACTGTTTTCCCACCAGGAGGGCTTGTTGCCCACGAGCGCGCTGTGCCTGTCACACTCTCACAGTGCGGCCGACATGGAAGCACTGGTTCCGGCGTCCCCTGCCTCCTCAGGGAATGCCCCGTCCTGCATCACCACTACCTCTTTCAGTGCCTCCAATTCATCCTCGCTGACGAGCTCTGGGAAGGGTGAGTGTGTTCAGGAACCCAGACTCTCCCTCTCACGTACCGGGTACTCATTTCCCCCGTCTGCTGTCCTTTGCTCTTCCTCTTGAGGTATTTTGGTGTATTTGTGTCCTTTCCTGCCTCTGTCAGTGTTCTCTAAATATTTCAGAGAAGCGCAACATAAAAGATTCAGAACACTGGTTACTTTGTCAGGACACGCAACTTTGAAATATTGCACGCGAGTGTTACATGTATGACATTTGCAAAGAGATATTAATGATAAAAAGTGATGATAAAGTCACTTAAGCCCATTCAGTTAGGAGGAATCTGCAGGTCAACATCCTGACTCTGATTCTTGCTTAAAAAAAAAAAAAAATGCATCTGTTCCATTTTTAACTTTCTCTGGGAATCTACATTCATCCATTTTCTATTGCGCTCATCCTCATCAGGGTTGCGGGTTAGCTGGAGCCTATTCGAGCTAACTTTGGGTTAGTGGTCAATCCAGAAATTTTACCATGTTTTTTTAAATTGTAAAATATAAAAAGTTATCATAGTTTAGACAAAAAATAATGTGAAAAGTACAGTAATCCCTCTCTACTTCACAGATCAAACGCCAGCATAAATTAGTACAGTATTGTAGCGGGAAGACGCATTGATAGGGTATAATGTGCCATCCCCAGCAAGACGACAAGGACCTATAGAGCAACAAAAAAAAAAAAAAAAAAAAAAACGCAATTTACCCCTACTTCACGGTTTTTCACTTTTTGCGGGTGGGTCTGGCACCAATTAACCACGAAAAATGACGGATTACTGTAATTGAAATTAATTTAAATAAAAACTTTGATATATTTGAACATAACTTATCACATTACTTAAAAAATTAACGTTTATTGAAAAATTGCCATTTTTTTCATCCATCCACCATGCATCCATTTTCTTAGCCGCTTATCCTCACAAGGGTCACGGGAGTGCTGGAGCCTATCCCAGCTGTAGACGGGCAGGAGGCAGGCTACACCATGAACTGGTTGGCAGCCAATCGCAGGGCACATAGAGACAGACAGCCTCACTCACAATCATTTTTAATCAGACAAGCATCAATCAGATTATTTTTTTCATTAAAAAAAAAAAAGAAATACATCTGAATGTGGCTGCAGGGTGGAGCAACAGGTTAGAGTGTCTGCCTCACAGTTCTGAGCACCGGGGTTCATATCCCAGCTGTGTGGAGTTTGCATGTTCTCCCCGCATCTGCGTGGGTTTTCTCCGGGCATGCCGGTTTCCTCCGACATCCCAAAAACATGCATTCATTAGAGACTCTAAATTGCCCCAAGGTGTGATTGTGAGTGCGACTGTTGCCAGTCTTCATGTGCGCTGCGATCCGCTGGTAACGAGTTCAGGGTGTACCTCGCCTCCTGCCCGATGATAGCTGGGATAGGCATCAGCACTACCGCGACCCTCGTGAGGATAAGTGGCTCAGAAAATTGATGGATGGATGGATGGATATAATCTGCCATACTGCGACCTTTGTGAGGATAAGCAGCCTGGAAAATGAATCAATGGATGGCGCAACCCTATTACAGATACTCCGGCACCTGCAAAACATCTGAAAGATCTTGCTATTCCATCAGAAAATGGATGGATGGATGGAAGAAAAAATGAAATTGTGACTAAACTGCAGTTTTAGGCTTAACTGTCTTTATGAATGATGTACACAATTGGTGTAAGTTGACTTACAGCACATTGAATTTCTTTTTTGTTTTTTAATATCTTTCATAAACACAATATTAAGTCGGGATCCCCTCCCTCTTCCTTCCCTTTTTCTGTATGAACCCCTCGATAGAAAAGGTTTAGACGGGTTAGGGTTTGTCCATAGCTGTGAACGCTTGTTTGCCTATACGTGCCCTGCGATTAGATGGTGACCAAATCAAAGTGTAGCTCACCCCTTGGACAAAGTCAGGTGGGATGGGCTCCAGTTCCTCTTCTAACCTTTTGGGGATGAGCGCTACACGAAATGAACGGATGGATGTTTTCAACATTTTCACCTTTAAAGCACACATATTTCCTTGTCACTAAACAACTCATCGGAATTCATCAAATACCACACACCCCTCCAAATACAGTAGAACCCCGCCTCTTCGAATAAGCCCCACCCCCTGACCGGTCCTTCTCTGGACTTGGGTCTACTTCTTCATAACAACCATGAAGCCCGTCTGAGGGATCTCCCCAACTTCTGCTCTGGCCACATGGACGCCCACTGAAACATGCGGCGTGGCAGAACTGCATGCTGGGATTGCTCTGTCGTTTGGGGTTGGATTACGTGCGAGGACCGACGAGGTGGGTCAGAGAGGCGCGTTGTGTGGGATAGGAGGTTAAACATTGACAGCAAATCTCGAGTCTTGACGCATAGCAGGAATTTTTCAGACATGTTAAACTGGACATGCAGGTTTCTGTGTGCGTGTGAAGCACAGTCACACACAAACTTAATGGATGTGTACTGTATACTAGTATTTCCCTACCTTCATTGAGACAAATGAAACCCTACATAGTTTACTTTTGAAAACTCTCACGGCACGCCAAATGTCACGGATTGTACGCAGTAACTCACACAAGCGTGTATACCCCTTACCTTTTTGTAAATACTGTATTTTATTAAATCTTGGGACAAAAGACCACTACAATTGACAGTAGTAGTCAATTGCTGCACTTTGATGTGAAGTCACATTTCTTCTTGAAATCCTCCCTGAGTTCTTTGCATTAAACTCCCACTGACCAACATCCGACCGCATGAGAACCCTGACGCCAAATTTAACACACCTGCTTCCCCATTCGCACCTGTGACCTTGTGACAGGAACGTGTCACATGACACGAGGGAAGGGAAAGTGGCTGACTGAGCCCAATTTGGACATTTTCATTTACTCATTTTTGTTGCGGCTGAACAACTTGTGCGTCGAGTTCTTATGAGGGGTCAGTAAGTTGTAGACTCTTGTGCAAGCTTGCACAATGACTACTTTAGAGTGTAGCAAAGTGATTTTTCTGCAGTGTACTATAATATTCCCAACAGTGTACTCGCTTCTGTGAGTTACTGTATCTTCAGTCATTAAGTGGAAGAGCATTTTACTGTTCTACCTGTCACTACATGTACCTGGAATTGATCAAATGGACTGTGATGAATTATTTGGAGAAAATAATTACCTTTTGGACCAATTATTGGAAATTGATTATATGCGTCACATGTGATAGTCTCTTGCGTGACTGGTCGAGGTCACGTTCATGAGGCTGCATATCTTACTACTTTACACTTTAGTGTGTGTAACTTTGTGTTTTCCTCAGCAGATTCTGGATCATTAACCCCTGAGACAGTTGGGCTGCACGCTCACCCCACTCAAAGTAAGAAAAATAAAGAGGTGGGCGACGAGAATATGTCGCCTATTTTAGGACTTGAGACCTGCTTGTCTAAAATTAATAAAAGATTCAATTTGATTTTGACTTTGTATTGTCGTTACTTGACTTGACCAGTCATGCTTGTTAACATTAGAAAGTATGAATTTTTCAAGATAGTGGGCTAATTTATTTTAATTTTTTTTTTTAATTTTTGTGGGGTGCATGCACACCTGGCAACCCGCTATCCTATGATGCGGAGGCCACTTGATTAAGCAACTTTCATGGAAGGAGCGCCAAAGCACTTAAGGATTGTGTTTTTGATAAAGGGGACAAAAAAGAACGGCAACGTGCAAGCTTTAACTAAATAATAAGAGACAACTATGACATGTAATTTGGTTGTATAAAGCCAGGAAAATGGGTAAGATGCATTAACTTAAAAGTTAAGCTCATTGATAGCTATACTTTGATATTAAGTACTGTATTAGATATGAATGCTGGTTTTGTGGTTTAAAATATGTTGTGGCAGCAATTTTTATGGCTTGCTTAACCCCAGTTTGACCCGACTCACTTGTAACTTGGCATTTACTGAAAACTTGAAAATGACTTGTCACTTGCGTATATATGACTTAATCCCAACGCTGCTATTTTTTTATCTTTCCTCTCAGCTGGGACATCCACTGTTGTCTCCAATGCGGGAGGGGCTCCAGGGGGTGTTGCCAGTTCCCCAGCACCCAAACGTAGTGGCTCAGGGACAGGAAACACCTTGAAGGTAATTTAAAAATTGAAGTCAGTTCTGCTCATACCAGTAACGCGTTCAATAACTCCAGCATACAAGTCATGATATGGTCGACAAGATTCCTAAAAATAAAAACAGTCCGTTTTCGTCAAACTCCACATTTTCCCCACCCGTTTGCGTTTTTGTTATCGTCCAAAGACGACATCGTCAAAAGAACACCATAGCTGCTGTGACGCTTGGGGATGGCAGCTGGAACTGGTGGAAGGAATTATTAAAGCTTGTAAATAGTAGTCAGTATTGGCACAAACTCTCGAGGTTTCTAATACTGTGATGATAATTTGACAAGTGGCAGGTGTGTGCTGGCTGAGGATGTGACATCTCAGTTGTTTATGTTTACTTAGCTGCTCAAAGATGATTTTTAAAAAATTGAGTACAGGTTATTGGTCACATTAATGGTGGAAAGAGTTTTGAAATGATTATTTATCTTGGTCTCTTCTCACATCATAAAAACCTGGTATTTGAACTGGGGTATGTAGACCTTTTTATATCCCATCTAGCTATCTAATCTATCCATCTAACTAGCTAGCTAGCTGACGTGAGCTTCAAAAGGAATAGCGCAAATCCGCTAGTAATTTACGCCCACCTAAATGTCTTATATTCGCCGACGCTAATTGTTCAGAGCAGGGGGAATTCGCCACGACTGCTGTGGAGAAAACAAAAGAGAGAGCGGAAATAGGTGGCCAGCCTGCTAGAATGCGCCTTTATGTGCATGCAATCGACGTTTTGGCCACGCTTGAATAAAGCAATGAGATGGATGATAGGTTGTCTTTTTTTTTTTTTTTTTTGGATCATGCCATCATGCGATTGGCCAAAACTGGCTGGTCGATCGCGATCGACACATAGAGCACAGCTGGTCTATAGTTTGGAGTAGGCAAAGTCAAAACTTTAGACTAAGGTAAAACTTTAGAATTAGCCTACTCTAATTCGAAAACCCTTTCATATCATTTCAAAATCATCTAATGGCCTGAAAAATAAATCTTGAAAAAATATTTGCTTTCCATATTTAAAGTGATCAGTACCATGGTTTTTCAACTAGAGCAAGTAATCACATCATCATTACCATCATCATCATCACAGTGACTAACTTGAAGGTTCACCACCACAGCGCTGGTTGACCAGTCCCGTCAGGAGGTTGAGTCAAGGAAAAGCAGACGGCCAGAAGAAAGCTCCAATCCGAAATAGGAGGCGAGACAACAGGCCAGAGGTGACGATGCCTCTCACAGGGAACTCAACAATGGTAGGGACACAGACAACAAATCATGAACAATCACACGACACCAGACAAAAATCTGTGCATCATTCATTCTTTACATTTTTGATTGGCAATCAAATAATGAGTCAAAAAGTGACTTATTACAGTGGTGCCTTGGGGTACAGGTGACGTGAATGATTCCACTCCCTTAACAACAAACAGCAATTTGGCAGTTGCAATTAATGAACATTTTTTCCAAAGAGAGGCTTCAAACTTTATCGCTGTTTACATTTGTCAAACAAAATAAATGACATTGTCTCATTAATACAAACGTATAGCTCCGGCTCTGAGTCTGCCATCTTGATTCTAACCCCAAAAAGCATCCACATTGTGGTGCTACAACCCATTTAGCTACAGTGAACACAGACGGTGCAGTAAAACAGCCTATGACAGTACTGTCATATATTCTTTATCCTCTATGAAGAATGACTAGTATTAGTGTTGTAATGATGAACTGAGAAGAGTTGGATGTCTCAATGAACAGTATCTGTATGTTGTATCTGCCACCAGGTGGCTAAGCACACTAGCAGCACAATATTTAATATTGATGCAGTGTGGCAAAAACCCAGTTCTGTCATTGTATGTTTTAATAAAGTGCTACATTATGAAGTGCTATTTCTCCTCATCCTTAAAATACACACAAAGGCTTCTTTATACTCGCATGGGCAGCAAGCGAGTAGCTTGCTTTTATACTCGAGCGTAACCCACACAGGCAGTTTCCTCTGCATTTTTTTTTTTTTTTTTTTGGCCCATTTCCGGTAGCCGTTTTTACTTTCCTTTCTGGAACAAGAAACAAAGCAACAACAACGGTGACCATGAAAAAGTGTCTGCTTGAACCAATGGACCGAGATGACAGGATGATACATTTAATTCTACTGCAAAATCGATCCCGAAGACAGTGGTGTAGATGAAATGTACAACCAAGGGGAACACTGCCCAATCACGAGAGATGATCTCTACAACATTTTATGCATAGCAATCATTTTTGCCGTGTGCACATCAAGTGATGCATACGGGCCGTGCGACATAATGTCTCTGTCACGTGATACGATGTGGATGCTGTCGGCCACCGGTGCGCAGGACTATAAAGACGCCTGACCGGTTCTGTTGTTTTTTGGGGGGAGGTTAGAACAGATTGATAGCATTTCCAATCATTTAAATGGGAAAAGATCATTTCACATAACGTACAAAGTGTTTTGGGTTAGGAACATGGTCAATGAGGTGGTACGGAGGCTCAGCTGGTAGAGCATTGGCCTCACAGTTCTGAGGTTCCGGGTTCAATCCCGGACCCGCCTGTGTGGAGTTTGCATGTTCTCCCCGTGCCTGGGCGGGTTTTCTCCGGGCACTCCGGTTTCCTCCCACATCCTAAAAAAACATGTAACATTAATTGGAGACACTAAATTGCCCCTAGGTGTGATTCTGATGCAGCTGTTGTTTGTCTCTATGCGCCCTGCGATTGGCTGGCAACCAGTTCAGGATGTACCGTGCCCCCTGCCCATTGACAGCTGGGATAGGCTCCAGCACTCCCCGCGACCCTCGTGAGGATAAGCGGCAAAGAAAATGGATGGATGGACGTGGTCAATGAAGGGATCTCATATCTCAAGGCATTTATTATTATTAATCCAACCATCCATTTTCTGTATGAAAACCGTTGTACATCTCAAAGATACAGCAGATGGGTTTGTTGGTTCCTGTGCACAGAAGGGGAAGAAGGAGGATGCTGGACAAAGCGGAGGAGAGGAAGAGCCAGAGGAAGAAAGTCACACCCCCTTGCCACCACCCATGCAGATTATTAAAGATCCCAACAACGCAGCGGTAACATCAATTCCCCCCACCCCCAACTACGTATTTTTTTTTTTTGTTTGTTTTTAATTCTTCTAATTCACACACACACACACACACACACACACGCGCGCGACACTGTCCTTGGTCCACAGGCGCTCGACTCAGACCAGAGTTCCGAGTCGGACAGCGAGCACACCAACAAAGCTATGAGAGGACGCATGTGAGACGAATGCACCCATCAGTCGGGAAAGATAAGTGAAGCTCCCGCTCGAGGCGTGTCCAGCTTAACGTTGGGTGTCTGTGCGTAGGTTTGTAGTGAATGAGATGGTCCAGTCAGAGAAGGACTACGTGAAGGACTTGGGTGTCATCGTTGAGGTCAAATGCCAAATGTGTACACTGCAAATCACAATTTATAGAGGACACAGATGTAGGTACTTGACACCAATGCTGTTGTGTGTGCGCAACAGGGCTTTATGTCAAGGTTGGATGTCAGAGGAATCCCAGAGGACATGAGAGGAAAAGACAAGATCGTTTTTGGCAACATTCAGCAGATCTACGACTGGCATCGCGAGTGAGTGTATATGTGGGGAACACATTAGGCACCGACATATTTGAAAACCAAGCGCTTGTTTTTATTTATTTTTTTTTAATGTTTTTCTAGGCCTGTCACTAAAATGTGCACTTGACAATATATTTTCCCATAAATCTCACAGTATTTTTTTTTGTTTGTTTTTAATTCTTCTAATTCACACACACACACACACACACACACACACACACACGTGCGCGACACTGTCCTTGGTCCACAGGCGCTCGACTCAGACCAGAGTTCCGAGTCGGACAGCGAGCACACCAACAAAGCTATGAGAGGACGCATGTGAGACGAATGCACCCATCAGTCGGGAAAGATAAGTGAAGCTCCCGCTCGAGGCGTGTCCAGCTTAACGTTGGGTGTCTGTGCGTAGGTTTGTAGTGAATGAGATGGTCCAGTCAGAGAAGGACTACGTGAAGGACTTGGGTGTCATCGTTGAGGTCAAATGCCAAATGTGTACACTGCAAATCACAATTTATAGAGGACACAGATGTAGGTACTTGACACCAATGCTGTTGTGTGTGCGCAACAGGGCTTTATGTCAAGGTTGGATGTCAGAGGAATCCCAGAGGACATGAGAGGAAAAGACAAGATCGTTTTTGGCAACATTCAGCAGATCTACGACTGGCATCGCGAGTGAGTGTATATGTGGGGAACACATTAGGCACCGACATATTTGAAAACCAAGCGCTTGTTTTTATTTATTTTTTTTTAATGTTTTTCTAGGCCTGTCACTAAAATGTGCACTTGACAATATATTTTCCCATAAATCTCACAGTATTTTTTTTTGTTTGTTTTATGCCTCTGATGTCATGTAAAAATATTTCCTGACTTCGAGCTGCAGGACTGTGTGGTTGGTTTTTTTGGAGAAGAGCCCTTCACCTGTCAGTCAAATACATTTGCTGTAGTCAACCACTGGCTGAATGGTGTGTGTGCCACTGAGGTTGTGCTTAATAAACGCTTAACTTTACCGCGTTTATGTCCACTGAGACTAATGGGCTCGACAACTCGGAGCAAGGCGCTGACATTTTAAACAACCCCGCCGGGTCACCGTTTAGCTTCTTAGCTTGCTGGTTCATAGCTCGTGGGCTCGCGAACGTCATGAACATAATAAGCTCGGCCTTTTGTGTCTCTGTTGTGTGCTACGCGCTGCACATGGTGCAAGGCCGTGGAGTTTTGACAGAGCCAACACTGGTCTGCCGGTGTTTCACTAGCGGCTATTGGCACAGCCCTCCAACTTGCCGGTGGCTCACCACAAGAATTGATAATGATCTCCATCTTATTTAGCAAACTATAAAGTTGGTGTAATAATAATAATTGTCATAGGCCGAATATTTTGGGGAAATATGGAAATAAATCATTTGATTCATGCAGCTCTACCATTAATTGTACCATTTTTACTTTACTTGTCATATGTATTTTGCAGTGGTACGGTGGCGCAAATGTAGAGTGTCAGCCTCACAGTTCTGAGGACTGGGGTTCAAATCCCGGCCCCGCCTGTGTGAAGGTTGCATGTTCTATCCATGCCTATGTGGGTTTTCTTTGGGCACTCCGATTTCCTCCCACATCCCAAAAACCTGCATCCAATGGAGACTCTAAATTGCCCCTCGGTGCGACAGTTTTCTGTCTCCATGTGCCCTGCAATTGGCTGGCAACCAGTTCAGGGTGTACCCTCCCTTCTGCACGGTGATAGCTGGGATAGTCCCCAGCACTACCGTGACCCTCGTGAGTATAAGCGGCTTAGAAAATTGATGGATTAATATATTTTTCCTTACTGTGACCCTTGAGAGGATAAGCGGCCTGGAAAATAGATCGATGGATGGCGCAAACCCTATTACAGATACTCGGGCACCTGAAAAACATCTGAAAGATATTGCTGGAAGAATCTTTTACTTTGAAATAGTTATTTGAATCTTATTTTTTTAAAATTCTACATGCATTGACAGTAACAGGATTGCAAACCAATGTTTGAATTTTTGTTCAAAATACATGCTAGCTGTGTTAGCTGTTATACTAGCTGGTCAAGAACTAACTTAAAGTTAGGAAAACTTTGATATTAATAGATTCTGATATGAGGAGCAGCGTTTGTGTGACACACCATTTGTATGGAAAACATTGGGGTGGGGGAACTTTCTGTGTTGATCTGAAACAGTAAATGTTCAAATCTGTAATCTCTCACACAGTCAACAAATTCATTTTATGTTGTCCCCAAGTTTCTTCCTGGTCGAGTTGGAGCGTTGCATTCAAAATCACGACTTACTGGCCGACCTCTTCATCAGACATGTGAGTTGTGTTTCTGTAGTGAAACTTTTTTTTTTTTTTTTTGAGTGTTCATGAACAAACTGAGTTGGCGCACTCACAATTCTGAGTTCCCAGCTTCAACTCACAGTCCTGCCTGTGTGGAGTTTGCGTGTTCTCTCTGTGCCTGCATGGGTTTTCTCTGGGTACTACTGTTTTCTCCCACATTCCAAAAACGTCCATGGCAGGTTAATTGAAGACTCAATTGTCCTTAGATGGGAATGTGAGTGTTAGATTGTTTAACGCTACCCAAACTCTCTGCCCTGCAACTGGCGTGTGACCAGTTCATGTACCCCAGCTCTTGCCGAAGCCAGATGAGATAGGTGCCAGCGGACCTGCGACCCTATTGAGGATAATGATTTTAAAAGGGAATGGCTGGATGGATGAACAAATGGAAATAAACGGCAGATGTGATTGAATCTCCTCTTTTTGCTTGTGGGTATGTTTGCACTGCAGGAGCGTCGCCTTCACATGTACGTTGTTTACTGTCAGAACAAGCCGCGATCAGAGTACATCGTCATCGAGTACGAGTCCTTCTTTGAGGTACTGTACATTTCCGTGCTTTTTTTTAAATCACCGCCACTAACCGCTAGCAACGCCACTTCACTTCCTCTGCATGAAACAGTTGGAATTTTATTTTCGATCATACATTTTATTAAAATCAGTAAATGACGAAAAAAAAGTTTTAAGTGCCTTTTGTTTTTGGCTCAAGCATGTAAAACTTTAGTTTGAAAAAAATTAAAGTGTGTGTGTGTGTGTGTGTTTGTAGGAGATCCAGCATGAAATCAGCTGCAGGATGTCCATCAGCGATTACCTAATCAAGCCCATCCAGAGGATCACCAAGTATCAGCTCCTGCTGAAGGTCACAAGACGCGTCGGGTTTGCAGAGCTTTTCGCATGACAGAAAATATTAAAGCTGATTTGTGTGCGTCTCAGGATTTCTTGAAGTACACGGCCAAAGCTGGGATGGACTGCGAGGAGATCGAGGTGGGTTTCCAAAGTGCTGACTCGACCATTCGGTCGGACGCATTTCACCACCTCGTGCAATTTGTTTGTAGAAAGCTCTGGAGCTGATGTCGCTGGTCCCGAAGCGCTGCAATGACATGATGAACCTCGGCCGCCTGCAGGGATATGAGGTATGCTAATAAACCAGAAACTACACAGTTCCAAAATTACCCCCCACCCCTTTCAAAAAAGTGGGAGTAATTCAATTTTAAGTATTACTTCTAGATTTAAACAAATCCCAGGATACTTGTGGCAAAAGATAAGAAAGTAACGACGAGTTCCCACGAGACATGGGTCAGTGTCAGGTTCTGACAGTATAACACTGAGCAAAAATGTTGTTTCATGGTAATGAAATTACAGCACAAAAATAGATCCTTTTGAGATGTTTGGATGAATTTTTTTTTCCCCCCAGTTCATACACTCCACAGGTAGAGTACATCAATAAACAAAATGACTTTTTCAGAATAAAATTAAATGCTACTTCTTCTATGTTGGCCATGATAGTAAATTTTTACATTGAATTAGTTGATGGCTGGGGCGCTCTTGTTAATGTGATATTTATTGCATTGTAAGTCAGGGGCTGATACGAGCAGGGGTGCATTTGTGGGAGCTGGGGGGCACTGAATAAGAGTAGAAGGTAAGCGCAGAAAGTTTTTTTTTTTGTTATTCTTGGTGTGGTTACAGCACACTATTAGTTTTCAGACAGTATTAAAGTATTACAAAGTATTGAACTTTTTAATGATCAATAGAAGTACAGTGGGGTGAAAAATGTATTCGCCCCTTTCCTGATTTCATTTTTTTTTCTCTTTTGCACATCTATCACACACACAGGTTTCAACTCATGAAACCAATTTTAATAATCACTCAGACAACCCCAGGCAATACAGAATCCAGTTTTCAAATGACAATTTAATTTAATTATGAAAAAATCCAATACTTTCCGAAAAAGTAATTACCCCCTGAAGCAAATAGCGGATTGTGCCACCATTGACAGTACCGGTAATAACTAAAATCAAGCATTTGTGATCATTGGTGGAGTCTTTCACATCGTTTTGGAGGAATTTTGTCATATTCTTCTTCAAGTCAGCCATATTGGAGGGTTTTCTACATGCTGGTGTGTTTTCGATCGTTGTCCGGCTGCACGATCCAAGAACGCTTGAGTTTAAGGGCACGAACTGATGGCCAGACATTCTCCCTCAGGATTTTCTAGTACACAACAGAATTCATTGTTCCATCAATCGCCCTAAATTGTCCTGGTCCTGAGGCAGCAATGCAGGCCCAGACCATCACACTCCGACCACCATGTTTCACTGTTGGCCTACTGTTCTGTGCCATATTTATGCCAGATGCAACGGGCCGCAAACCTTCCAAAAAGTTCAATTTTTGACTCGTCAGTCCACATAATCTTTCTCCAAAAGTCTTGAGGATCATCAAGATGTTTTTTGGCAAATGTGAGACGAGCCTTTGTATTCTTTGCTGACAGCAGTGTTTATGCCAGTGAACGCTCCCACGGATGCCATTTTTGGCCAGTGTCTTTCTTATGATAAGTCATGTACACTGACCTTAACTGAGGCCAGCGGGGCCTGTAGGTCTTTACCTGTTGTTCAAGGTTCTTCTGTGACCTCCTGGATGAGTCGTCGTTGCACTCTTGGAGCAATTTTAGTTGGTCATCCGTTCCTGGGAAGCCTTGCCAATGTTCGCAGTTTTCTCCATTTGTGGATAACGGCTCTGAGAGTTGGTCTGCTGGATCCCCAAAGCCTTGGAAATGGCTTTGTAACCTTTTCCAGGTGGTGGCTTTCAATCGCTTTTTTTGCTTGAATTTCTTTGGGTTGTGGCATGATGCATTGGTTCTAGAGCTCTTGTAGCCTACTTCAAGTTCTCTGACAGATTCTAATTAGGTGATTTCTTAATTAGTGGTAAGGTTGGGATGTGGCTTGTGAAATTGAACTCACCTTTCCTAACTTCCATTGATCAGTAGAGATTTTTTGCTCGACAACCTCCTGGGTTGCGTCTCAACACCTGGGCAGAAGCTACAATATATTCGCACATCGTCCACATTAGAGTCAGTCGACCATAGCAGACGACTCACCTGAGAGGAAATACATGGTTAAGACAACAAGGCCTTTGCTGCAATATTACCTTAGCCAAACAGTATCTGGTGTTCTCTTCCATTTTGGGGATGACGGAAAGAACAAGTGTGATCACTATGTGGTGTACCAATTTCTAATGCGTCTTGAGTGGCCTGATGCGTGTCTGTCCTCAGGGGAAGTTGACCTCCCAGGGTAAGCTGCTGCAACAGGAGACCTTCTGTGTGTGGGAGCAAGACGGCGGAGTTTTGTCTCGGAGCAAAGAGCGCCGGGTCTTCCTGTTTGAGCAGATCATTATCTTCAGCGAGCTCCTCCGCAAAGGATCCAACAACCTCGGATACCAGTTCAAGAATAGCATTAAGGTCAGACTGATCCATACTCGTTCAAGTCGAAGTTGATTAAATCCTCGTTTATCACGGGGGATATGCTTCAGACCCACACGCAGTTTGGGAATTATTAAAAAAAACTTAATAGTTTAATCCCTCTCACTCACTTTCAACACAAATTTGTTTTCAAGCATTTATTTTAAATGTTCATTAGTGCTGCTTTTCAAACTCTCCCTTTCAAGCAATGGACGACGATCAAATAAGAGACTTGCTTGAGACGCTCGCAAAGCATCAAGCGGTTTGTCACATCCAGTAGAAGTTCATTGCTAACATGACACATAAAACATTGTTTAAACAGCAAAATTTTCAACCAAACCATAAAATAATAAAAGCCTACCAGCTCAATGCTGACATCCAGCCTGGATAGCATAAAACCCTTAAAAAAAATAATCTGTGACATAGCGGGGATTCACTGTAGTTTTGTCTTCAGGTGAGTTACCTGGCCATGCAGGAGAGCGTGGAGGGAGACCCGTGTAAGTTTATGTTGTGGTCTCGTGGCTCGGCGGAGCGCTTCACGCTCCAGGCATCCTCCACCGACATCAAGACCACATGGGTGGAGAACATCGCCGCCCTGCTAGATGCTCAGAACAACTTCCTCTCTGGTGAGTGAAGGGACAGACGCATTGCATTGTTCCATGAACCTTTTTTTTTATATTTAATGCCACCGTTTAGCTCTCCAGTCTCCTATTGAGTACCAGAAAAAGGAAGGTGGGATATCAGTGACCCGCCCGCTGTCATCAGGACGATCACCTTCAGCCCCACCCACACCAAACGGCCACGCTCCTCAACCGTTGACCGACAGCGATCAGGACGTCCAGGTGGGAGTCAAATCTCAAGTGGGCTACACACATCTAGATTTTTTTTTTTTTTTTTTTTAATTTTTGTTTTTTTTAAGGTTCCTGTTCCATGAACAGTTTTTTTTAAATTTGTATAGTCAGTGATTAACTTTTATTGGGATTGCAAGATTAAGATGTAAATTCTCACTTTGTACCTTCTTGTTGTCATTGTGAAGCAGAATTTAGAAAGTTGGATTGTTCGTCCTTGATAAGGGAACATAAGTATTAACATAACATAAGAATTTAAGGTGGAGGTGGAACTGCATCAGGGTTCCGCGCTGAGCCCCTTCCCGTTTGCGGTAGTAATGGATAGGCTGACAGATGAGGTTAGACTGGATTCAAATTGGACCATGATGTTCGCACATGATATAGTGATCAGCAGGGAACAGGCGGAGGAACAGTTAGAAAGATAGAGGTACACAATGGAAAGGAGAGGAATGAAGATTAGCCGAAGTAAAACAGAATATATGTGAAGGGCGGGGGAGGAAGAGTGAAGCTCCAGGGAGAAGAGATAGCAAAGGTAGATGACTTCAAATATTGGGGTCAACAATACAGACCAATGGAGAGTGTGGTAAGGAAGTGAAGAAGGCACTCGAGCGGTAAAGGAATGAGACCGGTGGAATATATGTGCTGAGGAAGTGACTTTTACTGGCCCTGTTAGAACTGCCCTAGTGTTAAACTCTTTCTGTGTACCGTCTTTCTTTGTAAATAACTTGTTTCAATGTGGGCACTGGCGGCTTTTACAGAGTTGTGGCGTACACTATGTATGTACCAAATGGTATTTCCTTTACAAATGTACTCTGTGAGGCTTATAACCTGGTGCGCTCTGCAGGCCGCGAATTACGGCAAGTTACTTTCTCAAGGTAACAGTGACGGCTCTGATCAGGACCTTTTTCCCTGTAGGAGTTGGTGCTGGTTCTTCAGGACTTTGTGGCCGTACGCGAAGATGAGATCTGCGTGTTCCGAGGCGAGAAAGTTCAAATTCTGGCCTCCAACCAACAGGGTCAGAGTCTCGTGTACCGACCAGCTAACAGCGACTCGCCAGCAGCCGAAGGCTGGGTGGCACGCAGTGCGCTCGACACACAATGACACACACACATGCACATGCACAGAATCCCTGTAGCAGGTAATGTTAGGACCACCCTCCTTCCTGTGGTTTCAGTGTAAAAACACACATCCAGACATTATCCATTCAGGACCGCCATCTGATTGGTCTCCAAACCAATCAGAGATGACAACACAAACTTTGAATCCGGGAACCTGCCGTTGCCTAGCAATTAGACAGTTTTAAAAAATAATAATAAAAATAAAAAAAAGAACCGGATCTTTTGGATGTCTCTGCGTGACTCTGCCCCCGTCGTGACGAGGATGCACATACTGTATATTGTACTGCATACATGCCACTGACTGGATGAAGATTATGAAGATGAACAATATGAAGATTAACTGAATCTGTTTTTCACCTTAATAGAGAAATTGTTTGTCATATGTGTGTGAGAGAGGGAGTGTATGTCAGAGTGTGTCTTAGTGGCGTCTTCTCATGTAGATTTGTGTCCACTGACCGTTTGGTGGTGCCCCACTGTAGCACTGCCATCACAACCAAGTTGTGTTGGCGGTTAAACCTTTTTTTTTTTTTTCCTTGATTTTTGTTTTGTCCTGGCAAACCAGAATAGAACTTTTCACCATGCTGTTCCACTTAGTTCCGGGTGGCAAGAGACAGCTCAATCTGTGACGGCGTCGCTAGTAAACACGCTAACGCTTTAGTCTGCCGCACTCTGAAACTATCTGCTGAAGAAAGTCAGTTTAAGAGGTTAAGTTTAATGTGTGTAATGTTATTTTTGTGACATTTTTGCCTCGTAAGGCACCGTGACAAATATCTGAGGCTTATTTTTCACATTGCTAGGTGAAAAAAAGGTACTCAAGCTACACCCTGAGTGCAAAAATTGAGGCGGTCCATTGAAACACATATTCCCGTCACATGATTCCAAGATGGTGGTTCCCATCCCCCGCTGGAGCAGTTCGCAACTGATTGTGAAATCGCACATCCAATTGTGAGACCCTTGTTCTCATTCAGATGAGGTCTGAGTGCCCTTTTCAGGTGGCAAATGACATTCTGAAGTTGCTGAAAATATCGCTGGGGCCCACCATCTTGAAATCATGTGAACTGAGGATGCATTTTGACTGGCTAGCTAAATTTCTGCCTTCAGGATGTAGCAGTAGTAGCGCTCATAATGGTGAGTTTTTCATTTCCCATGGTGAAAAATATCAAAAATATTAGAGATGCCTTTCAAGGTCTTTTGCGGCTGGAAAGTCCCCAACGCAAGCAGACTGCACAAACGGTCTCAAATGACTCTTTAGTTCAGCAGATTGCTCTAATGTGCACAACACTTAAACTCATTTGACGAAAACAGAGTGAACATTTTTAGAAAATTTTAGCCTTCTCTACCGACCTATAGTTTGAACAGGTGATGTGTACTCAAAAAGATGTTATGAGGCAAAAGATGGAACAGCAATCATAATTTACATTTAAACTGGTAAGGTGAAAGGTAAAAAATAATTCAGATATACAGTAGTTTACATCGTTTCAGGACTGATTTGACTTTTCTGTCCCATGGAATAATGACACAGGTTTGCTCTTTTGAGGGTTAAATTGATAGTATGTTATTTTAGAAGTGGCCACTATGGAGTCTTGCCATTTTCTTTGTACAACAACATCCACTCAATGTACCTACCTGTCCCGCTGAATTTATTTTTTGTTTTTAAGGAGACAAAAATCAGTTTGGGGTATATTTATAGGCACACCCCAAACAAGTTTTTATCATTTTTAGTTCAGGTCTGTGGTAGTAACTTGCATTCTGCCTCCTGGAAGCACCCTGATGCCACTTGTTTACAAACTTTCTGAAAAGGTCTACTGTCTTTGTTGGCCACCACCACCATTATCATCCCAACCTGTGGTGGCGCCACCATGGTGACTTCGTATGTGCAGCTCTGCTCGTTTTGGATATACTGATTATGCATTTATCATTTGTGTTTGTAGATGACACTGTCTGTCCCCGCTGTCCAACTTTCGCCCATCTCGCTTCCTGACCGTCATCACATCCAGCATCCTGCCCATTTCCCTGTCCCAAGTTCTGGTTTCTCTGTCTGATTTCTTTGTTCTCTTTGTATGGCTTCCTGTACAAATTCCTCTCTGGCCAACTTCTCTCTCTCCCAACTTCCTGTTTCCTGTCAACCTCTCTACACGTCAGTGTCTTTCTTCTGGTGCCATTCTCAGACAACACCCTCGCCCTTAAGGAACTATGCAGCCTGAAAAAGTAGTGCTGGGTTTAAGGTAGAATGTAGCACTTGGTTTTTGACAGGTTTACCTTGATGTGTAGTTGCTTTATGTAGGTTTAAAGCTGGAATATAGTGGCCTATTGAAAAGAAGCAAGGTTGGAAATTTTCTCAAACGTTTCCAGTAAAATTCCATGGGAATTTAAATTGGGAAATTTTGGAGATATTTCAAACTGGGAACTTTCCTTGGGAATTAAATGGTACTTGGCATTAAATTGAATGAAACACACACATTGTTATAAACCTCATGTTGGCATCCATGCAAAATAATACAATTAAACGTGACAATTATTTATAGCCATCAATTTTCTTTTGCTTATCTGAGGTCGGGTTATGGGGGATTAGCCTTAGCAGAGAAGCCCAGACCTCCCTCTCCACAGCCATTTCCTAGCAACCCAAGAGACATAGTCTTCTTCAGCGTGTCTTGGCTCGTCCCTGGAGTCTCCTCCCGGTCAGACACGCCTGGAACACCTCACCTGGGAGCTGTCCGGGAGGCATCCGAATCAGATGTCCCAGCCACCTCACCTGGCTTCTCTCAATGTGGAGAAGCAGAGACTCTAATCTGAGCCCCGCCAAATGACCAAGCTTCTTACCGTATCTCTAAGGGAGACCCTGCGGAGAAAACTTAATTTCGTCCGCTTGTATCCGACATCTTGTTTCGATCACGACCACCAGCTTGTGACCATAGGTAAGGGTAGGAACATAGATTGACCAATAAATATGGAGCTTCGCCTTTCGACTTCGCTCCTTCTTCACCACAACAGACTGATTAAAAAGTCTGCATTACTGCAGACGCTGCACCGGTTTGCCTGTCGATCTCTGGTTTCATTCTTCCCTCACTCGTGAGCCAAACCCCAAGATTTTGAATATAGGATCTAATCCCCGACCAAGAGAGTGCAATTCACCCTTTTCTGACTGAGGATCATGGTCTCAGATTTTGAGGTGCTGATTCTCATCCCAGCTGCTTCATACTCACTTGAGGACCACTCCAGTGAGAGTTGGATATTGCGGCTTGATGAAGGGCTCTTGGCATCATCTCCTAAAAGCACAGATGTAATACTGAGGACACCAAACCGGATCCCGCTTATGTCTTGCCTGTGCCTCAAAATTCTGTCCAAAAGTTATGAACAGAATTGGTGACAAAGGACAGCATTTGCAAAGTCCAGTCCTCACCGGAAACAAGCCCAACTTACTACTAGCAATGAAGAACAAACTCTGACACCAGTCTTATGGGACCAAGCAGCCCATATCAGGGCCTTTGGTACCCCATAATCCTGAAGCACCACCACAGTAGTCCCCAAGAACTTCTCTAAGTCCACAAAACAGATGTAGACTGACTGGGCAAATTCCCATGCGCCCTTGAGGATCCTGCTGAGGGTGAAGAGCTGGTCCACTGTTCCACTGCAAGGACCAATACCATATTCCTCCTCCTGAATCTGACAATCAATTTTACCGTGGATCTGGAGGAGTGTGATTCCCTTGTAGTTGGAACACTGTCTCTGATGTTCATAGGATGTTGCAGACTCATCTCAACTAGGCCAACCCTAAAACATCCAGAGCCTTTACCAACTCCATGTCAATTTCATCCACCCCCGGGGCCTTTCCACAGAGGAGCTTTTTTACCACCTCTGTGACCTCAACCCGAGAGATAGGAGAGCCCGCCTCAGAGACCCCAGACTCTGCTTCCTGTTGATAAGGTGTGTCTGTGTAATTGAAATCTTTGAAGTATTCTCCCCACTGACTCAGAACATCCAGAGTCAAAGTCAGCAGCGACCCATCCCCACTGTACACAGTGTTGATGGCGCACTGCTTCCCCCTCCTGTGGACAAGAATTTCCTCTAAGCCATCTGGAAGTCATTCTCCATGCCGTCATCAATTTCTGCCTCAGCAACCACCAAAGCTGTATTCCACTTGGCCAGTCGATATCCATCAGCTGCCTCAGGAGTCCCACATGCCAAAAAGGCCCAATAGGACTTTTTCTTCAGTTTGACGGCATCCTTCACTGCTGGTGTCCACCAACGGGTTCAGGGATCGCTGCCGCTAATTGCAATTGTGGCTATCTTACGGCCACACAGCTCCGGTCTGCCACCTCGGAAATAGAGGCATGGAACATGGTCCACTCGGACTCAATGTCACCCTCCTCCCCAACAACAAGTTTTTTCGGAGATAGGAGTTGGAACTCCTTCAGACGGGGTTCTGACAGAGATTACCAGCAGATTCTCACAATACGTTTGAGCCTGGCCACGTCGGACCGGCATTTTCGAAGACAGTTCATCGCCAGGTGGATTATCAGTGTAAAGCTCCACCCCTTTGAACATGACGTTTGTTATGTACAATCCGTGGTGAGGACAGACGTCCAATAACAAAACACCACTCGTGTTCTGATCGGGGGGGCTTCCTCCCAATCACGCCCTTCGAGGTCTCACTGTCATTGCCCACATTAGCATTGAAGTCCATTAGTAGAACGATGGGATTCCCCAGCAAGAGCGCTCTCCAGCACCCCCTCCATGGACTCCAAAAAGGGTGGGTACTCTGAACTGCTGTTTGGTACATAGGCACAAACAACAATCAGGACCAGTCCCCCTACCTGAAGGTGAAGGGAGGCTTCCCTCTTAAATATTACTCATCACCCCATATCAAAAAAATTTAACTATTAAGCAAGAGGCAAACTTCATTGCTTTTTATTCCCATAGAAAGTTCTCAACTTTTGATTTTTTTTTTTTCAACCCTACTAAGTAGTGGCCCCTTATAAGTCATTTAATATGGAAAATAGTGACCATTGCTGTAGAATGGATACATTACATTCAAAGGCACTGGTGTGCAAAATATGACCCTGGGGCCACATTAGGCTCGCTACAATCTTCAATTTGGTCCATCGAGGATTTAAATGATCAAGAGTACTGTGATTTTTATCTATCCATTTTTTTTCATCAACATTATTTAAAATGTTTTTACATGGATTTCTAAATTGAGTAATCTGTTAAATGGGATTTTGCCATTTTCCTCCAATGTAATGCTTTCTTGTATCGATAACAAATTAAAGGCACAAGATGGGCCCAGAGAGGTGACTTTTGTTTCACAGCTCAAATTTATAATTGATCACAATTGCTCTTTTAACAAATGTGAATAGCAAAAAAAAAAAAATCTTGCAGTCCCTCTTTAATTGATTTATTGTAAACATCAATTACTACAAAAAAATTAAAAATTACATTAGTCTCATAATTAGAAATCAAACATTTAAAATATGCAAACAATTTATCACATATACAGTTAAAAAAAAAGTTAATCTATGAATAACTTGAGCCTGGGTTCATTTTGAAAATTAAATGTGGCCCTTGAGCACAAATGTTCTCCCATCCCTGTTTTAAAGAGTTTTACAGTGAATGGTGTCCACTTTATTAATGCAGAACAGTATAAAAGTTTCAAGCAAAAATGTACTCCAATAACAAAAGTTCTGAAGTAAAACATGCTGCATTATGCTTGATGGCTTGAAAGAGAATGAACCCCTCCTTTTATTTGATTTTGGGACAAGAATCATTTGTGTTATGGCAGTATTTGTCAAAACCGGGTACTCTGATTAAGGCAGACTAAACTGGTCTGCAGCACATTTCAGCTTGCTTCCGTAATGAATAGTATGAGCAATTGCTGTGGTGGCTGGATTAACTTTGAGATCCTGATCTCACTTTATTTTGCCATCATGTACTGCTGACACCAACACAACACAACATCCCTAAATTAAATTGTATCACTAACTACATAATTGCATAATTCCGAGCCAGTTGAAGGTGGCTAGCGGCCATTGTTACTGTGGTCCTGTCACGTCATCCTATTGCCCAATATGGTGCCCGCCTTAGAGTTCTCAAAATGTACTCTGCTTCTTTCTTATTCCACTAACTCAGTATTAATCAGAGTACTGTGTTTTGAAAAGTGCTGACACCACCAAACTCTTCTGCGCCCCCCCCCCCCTTAAAAAAAGGTTTTCTCTTCAGGATGTGGTGTAGTGCACTGTAAAGGTTTTAAGATGGATTTTAATGGACTACTCGGTTTTACGCCTATGTTAGAGCACTAATAAAGGTGATTAAAAGCACACTATGAAGGGTCAAGATGGGAAGTGAGAATTGGTGGTGCTGTTTGAGTGACAGCCCTGTTGACGAGCAGAAGACCGAGTCAACCAATCAAACAGTGTTATTTATACAAATCTAACAGCTGCTAAATGACCACTAACAGCTCTGTGTCAAATGTTTGTAATAAACTCCATTTTTCATCCAAGACCAGTTGTAGCGTCCATTGTCATATGGGAACCCTTTGCATGTCAGCCCTAATTTTGGAGCCCATTTGTGTGTTTTTGTGCTATAATTACCCCTTTGTCATAAAAACCGCAAGCAAACATACACTGGATAAATATCCAAAGTATTCAGATAATTGCCATCCCGTTAAAAACTCAACTTAAAAAGGTCAGAGGCTGTTGCACTCACACGCTGTGTGTGCCTGACAGATAATTTCTTCAACGCTTTCCTCTTGTCAACTCAAAAATGTATGTTTTACTTTTTCAGACTTATTTTTTTATTTATTTATTTTTTTTGAAATCTGACAGTAGCCCTGTTTTCAAGGCTGCTACCTCCCGACACTGAGAAAACTCTTCACCTATCCCCATAGGCTTCCCCTCCAAAACGCTGACCAAATAAATGTACCACTTGCACCCTTCTCCTTGAGAGGCTTTCCCTGGTAAAGGGATGTTTCCACCAACTAGAGATGAGTTTGTAAATTGTAACTGTTAGCATTACCTCCAAGTAGCTAGCTAACCTCGGCAAGCCTGTTCAGACACTTAACAGGATCACTCCTTTAGCTAGAATCTAGCTATCTGCTAGACCCATTCCTCCTCAGCCATTTACTAAAGCCAGAAAAACAGAATTGTTGACATTTATGAAGATTTACTTAAAAAGACAAACTGAAACTTCACACAGCCATAAGTAATCTGACCCTTTGCTATGACACTCATATACAGTATTTAACTTGGGTGCTGTCCATTTCTTCTGATGATTTCCCTTTAAATGGTTCTACACCTTCATTGGACTCCAACTGTGTTTGATTGTACTGATTGGACTTCATTAGGATGGACCGGAACGTTCGAGCAAATGAGAATCATGACCTAAAAAGGAACTCGCTGAAGAGCTTTGTGACAGAATTTGGGCAAGTTACAGATCTGGCCAAGGTTACAAAATAAAAATTCTGTTTGACTTGAGGTTCCTAAGAGCACAGTGGCCTGAATTATCCTGAAATGGAAAGACATTTGGGACGCCTACAACCGTTCCGAGAGATGGCTGTCCGGCCAAACTGAACAATCGGGAGAGAAGAGCCTTGGTGAGACATGTAAAGAAGAACCCAAAGATCACTGTAGCTGAGCTACCGAGATGGAGATTGGAGAAAGTAATAGAAAGTGCACCATCACTCCAGCCCTCCACCAGTCGAGACTTTATGTCAGAGTGACCTGACTGAAGCCTCTCCTCAGTGAAAGACACAAAGTGCATGAAATCCTGTGAGGGTGTTTTTCATCTGCAGCAGATAAATTGTTGCCACGTACAGGGATATCCTGGACAAAAAGATTCTCCAGAGTACTTGGGACCTCAGACTGGGCTGAAGGTTCACCTTGATAAGACCAGCGGCCTCAGAACAACTCTGTGTTGAATGGCCCAGCCAGAGCCCGGACTTCAACCCATTTGAGCATTTCTCGACAGACTTGAAATTGGCTGTCCACCAACAGTCAACATCCAACCTGACAGAACTGGAGAGGACCTGCAAGGAGTAATGGAAAGAGTATCCCTAAATCCAGGTGTGAAAAATGCATTATTCCCAAAAAGACTTGTGGCTGAATGAGTTCAAAATGGAGATTCTATGAAATACTGAGCATAGGGTCTGAATACTTATGGCTGTGTGATATTTCATCTTTTCTGTTTTAATAAATCTGCAAAAATGTCAAGCTTTTAATCTGTTAATATGGGGTGCTATGCGTATATCAATGAGGTGGGGCAAGAATTGAAATGAATTTTAGCAAATGGCTGCAATACAGTATAACAAAGAATGAACAATAAGGGAGTCTAGATACTTTCCGTGCGCGTTGTATATTCTTGGGGCAAGAGAACCTGACATTGAAACTCGGGTCAGGGAGCTGATTCGCTTTAGGCTTAGACACCAGCGTGGGGCCAGCAGTACTAGCTACTCGGATATAGTGATGTCCGCTCCGATGATACAAGGAAGAGGCAACTAGAGATTATAAAGTGGAACATAGCCAGGACTTGTAATCTTGCCAGGAGGGAGTGTCGGCAACAAGTAATTCTCTCGTAAATCTCTGGCCCCTGTGAGAGGCAGTGATGAGAGGTTTAGTAGATCATTCTCGCTCCACTGGTACCTGGCCAGCTTCTGGAGGGCATAGGGACTGCAGTTTGTACAAAAGTGCCCTTTGTTCTGGAGGACTGGGGGCTTCGCCAGTGCAGACGCCCTTCATCCTAATGCGGTTGGTACCATCACTTGTTCTAGAAACAGATTATTGTTTGAGCTTTCCATGACATTTTTCGGGCCCGACGGGTGATTAGCGAGCCTGCTCGAACGGGTGTGGAGTCGGTAAAGTTAAATGTTAATCGGGTAAGAGTAGAATTAGCTCTACTTAAGAGTGTAAGTACGTTTTCCACCTACGTACAAAAATGTCAACATTCACGATATTAAAGAGGCTCAAAGGAAATGTGTTACGTGTGATGTTGATAAGAGCGGCAATAAAGCCATGAACAGATTTAACCAATTAGAGACAAAAGAGTCTCAAGTCCACGTTCTGTGATTCTTTGCTTCCATTTTCACACACAGCACATCTGTGATTGATACGAGCATTTTTTTTTTTTTTAATTTAACATTGTTTTGACACATAGACTCAAGTTTGGTAAGAGTGAGTGATTCTATGATGGGAATGATATAAAAAGATGCATGGTACATAAGTTAACAGGTGACCTAATATTAATGAGCCATGAGTTAAGACTTTTTTTTTTTTTTTTAATATGTTCCTGTAATTTATTTTTCATATTAGATATCTTGCTGTATGGCACAACAATGTTACTGATAATCAAGCACCTTTAAAAACATCCATAAAGCATTTCCCTCTATCCTCACACGAGTCCCGGGTCTGCTGGAACCTAGCCCGGCTGACTTTGGGAGAGGGGCATATTCATATCTATGGAAAATTTAGTCTTCAATTCACCTACTATGTATGTTTTTGGAAGGTGGGAGGGAACTGGAGTATCCAAAGAAACACAAACACAGAACATACATTATCTCATTTACAAGTAAAAGTTAGAATGCATTTTTTTGTTGTTGTATTCCTCCAAGGTTGCATATTAATGCTAAGGTAGAGGTTTTGCTCAAGAGCACATGCTTGTTATGTTAGCGTCAATGCTAGCCGGCCAAGAACAAACTGTACTCCAGTCCAATTCTGTGACGAACCAGCAGCTCTTATGTAACGTTTACAGGACATTCGCAGAACGATAAGTGGAGGCGCGTGTCAGCTGGAGCTGCACGAAATCAAAATGCAGTCGTTATTTATTCACAACGGCAAGGAGACACCTGAGCCTGTGAAAGCGGAAGTGAAAGGTGAGGAAAAAAAAATCTTTTTTATATCAGTGATTGTTCGTGTGTGCTCTCTTTTGGTGGTAGACAATTGTGTCCTGAGTACAGTTCAGTTGTTTAATTTGCAACTTCAATACATTAGCAATTAATTTGTAGCAACAGCAAATATTAAGATATTTTAAATCAAATTTTGCTTTTCAGATTTTGAATTTAATTACAATTTATATGATTTTGCTAAATATAAGCACAGTATTAATGCGGAAACTATGCAAGACGTCACAGTGGTTAACAATATTATTAACCTATTCAATTTATGATGAGGTGGCACGATGAATGAGATGGAAAACGATGGCCTCACAGTTCTGAGGTCCCGGGTTTCGATCCCGGACCCGGCTGTGTGGAGTTTGCATGTTCTCCCCGTGTCTGCGTGGGTTTCCTCCGGGCACTCTGGTTTCCTCCCACATCCCAAAAAACATGTAAATTTAATTGAACATACTAAATTCCCCCTAGGTGTGATTCTGAGTGGGGCTTTTGTTTGTCTCTATGTGCCCTGCAATTGGCTGGCAACCAGTTCAGGATGTACCCTGCCTCCTGCCCATTGACAGCTGGGATAGGTTCCAGCACTCCCCGCGACCCTTGTGAGGATAAGCGGCAAAGAAAATGGATGGATGGATTGATAGTGATGATGAATGTGCCGAGTAGTATATTATGTGGTATTTGGAGGAAAACTGTTGAGAACCACTGTCCTAGTGAATCCAAGCGTGATCGTGACTGGGAAAATTATCGCTCAACTGCGTCTCACGATTCGGTTGATTCTGTAGGCCTCTCGTGGTGAGTGACAGTCCAGCCAAAGACCTTTGACATTTGACCTGTGCTCTTTGCAGGTTGTGTGCCCACATGGCTGCATGGCACGCTGGTGAGGAATGGCCCTGCATTATTTTCTGTGGGTGACTCGGAGTACAACCACTGGTTTGATGGGATGTCGCTCATTCACAGCTTCACTTTCAAAGACGGTGCGTGGGATTGGAGACATTGCATTTGGTACTCGAGCCATCAGTGGGGACTTACTTGCCTTGATCCGCCTATTAATACCGTCACTACCACCATCAATATTGGACAAACAACAACAGCACACAATCAATTATTTAAAAAAAAACAACAACAACAAAAATTAAATGACATCATACTTACCAGAGATGTTGATTAAAAAAAAAAATGTGCCGTCTTACCTTGACTTATGAGTTGATTTTGTCCCATGAGTTGACTCGTAAATGTAATCACTTTTAACTCAAATCAAAGCAACGTTCCCCAATCTAATGACTGGAATTGCCATTACAGAGAGTCCTCGGGTTAAGACGGTCTCGACCTAAGACGTTTCAACTTTATAACCCCCCTTCCGCCATTTTGTCTGGCTAATGCTAGTCCGTGTTTGCGCATTGGGAGTATCTTCGCATTTTTCGCTGTCCTTTTTAGACATTATGGCCCCAAAGAAGAAAGCTGTGTCTTTTAGCAATGCTCCTGCAGCCAAAAGAAAATCCATGACCATGGAAAATAAACACAAGCTCATAAAAAGATTGGAGAAAGGAGAGACAACAACACCACCGACCGTGGTGACAATTATTAAAGACGAAGCCCGTATTTCAGCGCATGTGAAGGGTTACGTTCTTACGTCGGATACAATTATCACAAAACAAGGTTCTTTGATACTTGTGGAGATGGAGAGGATTAAGGACCAGGTTCCTTCGCAATAGCTAAGCACAGCCTTCCCTTCTTCTTCTCCATCCACCTCAGTACATCATCTTGTTTATTTCAATGTATTTCTTTTTTATACAAAGTCTTTTTATGTAAATTCCGACTTTAATGGTGGAATCCGACTAGTGTCGAAATTCGAGTTAAGTCGGTACTGCAGGAACGAATCTCAGTCGTAGAACCGAGGACTCCCTGTAATTGGTTCAAGCCAGGGCAGCACAGCGGCGCAACTGGTGAGAGCATTGGGCTCGCAGATCTGAGGACAGCCCAAAAAATATGCATTACTTGGAGACCCTAAATTGCCTGTAGGTGATATTGTGAATGTGACTGTTGTCTGTCCTGCCATTGGTTGGCAACCAGTTCAGGGTGTACCCCGCCTGCTGCTGATGATAGCTGGGATAAGCGCCAGCACTCCCATGACCCTTGTGAGCATAGGTGGCTCTGAAAATGGATGGATGGAAATGGTTTAAACCAATGGTGGGACTAAGCACAAAAATCTCATTGTCGCATATATGGCCCAAGAGGAATACAACGGATAATCATTATGTCTGCAAACAGAGGAGGTTTTATGTGAAGGAAAATGAAGTAAATATTTTTGTCGCTTGGGGTTTCTTCATTTTAGTTTGAACACTGACAAAACTTGTAGTTGTACAAAGAATATTTGTGTTATGCCTAGTCAGCTAGTCGAAAATCCAAACTGCAGTGTCATGAAGCTAATGTTTTAATATGTTGCAAAATGTTGGAATGTGAGCTGATATGAGTGAAGATGCACAAAATTGGGACGTTCCCACTAAGCTCTTAAAGGCTCCTTTATACTCGGCCGGACAGCGACCGCGATAACTGGTGTGCGGTTTGGCTACTCCAGCGCATTCCATGCACACAGTTGTGGAAAATGTGCTGCAGTTCTTCTCAGAAGTGTCGCTAGTGCTGTTATTGGCTAGGACGCTATAGGGTCAAGTTTTCGCTGCATTTTTAGGCCTTTTCCGGGAGCTTGCAACAATTTTTGCCGTGTGCGTGTCAACCACTGATCGGAAAAAAAAAAAAAAAAAAAAAGACTGGACAGCGCATACACTTCAATCGGTGTGTCGATTGGTTGAAGCCACTTGGCCACCTTCTTGGTACTCCCATAACGAGTGGAGGACATGGTTTACAGGTTTGATTACGGCGGGGTTTTTCCTCAAAGTTTGGCATGTAGAATTAAAACTGGTCGTGTGAGCTCGACATTTTTTCAGTTCTGGTAACATGAAGGATTTTTAATTCGACTTGGTAAGCCAAAAAAGGCGAAGTGGAAAGGAAAGACATAACACCGTGATTACCAAGAAACCTTGCATATTACCTTGGGCCCCGAGTTCCGTGACATGTTAACTTTTCCCAATATACGCTGTGAAGCACGATCATCATAACACAGCAAAAAACAAAGCATTTTTTTGTCATAAAAACATTCAATTTTATGTCAATCAATTCGATATATTTTTGGAAATAGGGACTCGCAATGGGAAAATACACACTAAAGGCATCGTTCATTTGTTGTCTCTGCGACGTCCTGTTTCTGACAGAAAATTTAAACTTGTTGAAAATACAATTTGCAGAGTTCTGTATTTAGAAATTCATCAAAAATTTCACAGAAAACGTGTTTTCTTGCTTATCCACTGATGAACTTTGGGAAAATATTTACATCGCCTTTTCACAAAAAAACATTGGCCTATAAAGGTGAAGAAGAGAGTGAACGGTGAACAATAACAACCGTAAACAAAACTTTGTTCAAGTGAATTAAGCTCATCAAGAAATAAAAAACCCTTTACAAACAAACTTTAACAAAGTAAATCTTTCTAACTTATCTGTGGAATGTTTTCACACAGCCACGAAACTGGCGATTAACACAGTTAACAGGTCGACATGGTTGTTTTGGAAGTATCAAGATGGCTCATGTTTGATTACCAGGCCAGAATTGGTAATGTGTGTCCATATCTTTGTTGTGCTCCGATATCATTGATATCATCATTGACATGACGTCCTAATAGCATGACGTTGAGATTTTTGTTTCTCCAGGTGAGGTGGTTTACAGAAGCAAGTTCCTGAAGAGTCACACTTATAAGAAAAACATTAAGGCTGACCGGATTGTTGTCTCCGAGTTCGGCACCATGGTCTATCCCGACCCCTGCAAAAACATTTTCTCCAGGTACATTACGAGACTACGGATGTACAATGACTCCAAGGTTTTGTTTGTTCTTAACTAAATTTACTCCTATCCAAAGATTTTCCCACCATTGAAATGAATTCAAATGTTCTAATCTGTTCCAGAACCTCGCTAAACCTTTTTTTGGTCATATTCTTAATGACAAAAAATAATGTAATACTAACACATGAAAAGTTGAATTTGTAACCCTCGGGTATTTGCAAGCAACTTAAAAAACAAAACTGAAGCAAACATTTAAAAGGGAAATTGTTTTTTTAAATTTACCAAAGGTGCTTATTTGACCTGGTGTTAAATTTTGGAAAAATACTTGCATAATTATACATCGCAACCTATTATGAGTTCTTTGATGTGAGGAAAGAGTACTGAGCTTTCTTGAGACCAAATGGACATTGTCATTTATTGGCAAGGTGTTTGTGGCGAGTGATGTCTCAAGAAAAAATGCGCACATTTTTCAAATCCAGCGAAGAATTAAAAGTTGATGGATGAAATTATTAATAGAAGCTGATTTCTAAATATGTTCATAATGACCAAGCTCCTGGTTTCCCAACCTTGTTCAGCCATGGTCAATTTTTTGGGGGTATTTCAGCAGGGTTGGACCATAGACTGTTGGATTCCTATCCAAATGACTTGCAGTCACGTCATCAATGGAGACGGCAACAAACAAACAACCCTTTGAACTCACAGTCATAACTACAGACAATTTACAGTCTTTGATGAACGTACTGTGCATGTTTTGGGGATTTGCGGGGGGTGGAGTGGAGTTCCCAGAGAAAACGCACGCAGACGCTGGGAGAACACGCTAACTCCACAGAAGAAAGGCTGGATTCCAACCTAGGTCCTCACAACTGTGAAGCGGATGTGCTAACCAGTCGACCACCGTGCCGGGCCAGTCCAAACAAGTGAATACAATTCAAACCACCAAAGTGGCTCATGGGAGTGGCTCTTTGTGTTACTAGCCACGCTGGAAATAGACCCACCAATGTTGGCTTGGCGAGAGTCAGATTCTAGCCCTGCTCACAACACAGAGCAAAAAAAAAATTGAGAAAGTAACATCTTGCAACTGACCAAACTCAGGTTTTGGCACTCGTAAGTCAAAGTATTGTTGAATTTAATGTCTGTTTCACACCAAACAATCTCTTCCTCACCAGGGCATTCACACATCTCAGCAACATCATTCCTGACTTTACCGACAATAACATGATTAACATCATTCGCTACGGTCAGGACTACTACGCCACCTCTGAAATCAACTACATGAACCAAATCGATCCTGTCACTTTGGACACCATAGGAAGGGTGAGTCTCAACCCAAAACTCCTGCAAATTTCCCATCAATACTGTACAGCAATGTCATTTCAACCCTGAACCCATTTCAGATCAACTACAGGAACCATATTGCAATTAATCTGGCGACAGCTCACCCTCACTATGACGACGAAGGCAACACGTACAACATGGGAACTGCCATCATAGGTCTTGGTCCACCAAAGTATGTCATCTTTAAAGTCCCAGCTGATGTGTCAGGTAGTCGTAATCATATTTGATATCTTATGCCAGGCATGTCCAAACTATACACAGAGGCATTTATGGCCCGGTATCCGTTTACAGCGGTCCGTGGTATAAAAAAAAAAATGGCATTTAACACGGCCCATGTTTTCATTTAAAGAAAAACGTTTTTTGCAACATGTTCTCCTTTGACTCGATGTGTACTGTGCTGCTCCTTTTGTTGTCTAGTTTTGTAAGTAGAAAGTAGTCTTTGGCGTTACAGGTTAGTATTAAAGCTCCACTTTTAATTAAAAAAAAAAAAAAAAAAGGCAGCTGCAATGGACCCGTCCTCTCCCCCCCCCCCCCCCCCCCCCCCAAAATATGATTTTGACGTATATGGCTTTTTGTAACTCCCGCTATGAAAATCCTCAAGAGGGATTTGTTTTGGAGAAGAAGCTGGAAGTGACATTGTCAGCAGGAGCGCACTCAGGCGGTTTGGTGTGTTTTTACGAGTTTTACCTGCTGGAAGGTAGCTCTTTGTTCCTTCGTGTTAGCCAAGATGCCGGCTCGTTGTATTGCTGGATATTGTTCGAACACTAGGGAGGATGGATTTACTCTTCATTTTGCGTCCTTGTCTTCTTCCACGTGGTCCAACACAAGCCTCGCTAGCTGGCGTTAGCTTGTTGCTAGCGTCCTAGCAAAGTTCCATGCATTCACTTAGCCTCTTTATTAGCGACAAATTCCACCACATTACAGCGTGATTTGAGTAGTCCACTCAAATGACACACTATCATCATTAACTGTCAACAGTCGAAGATGTTGAACAATGTTGATAAATGTCCGCCTTTAATTTTTCTTTCCCTTCAAACAATCACTCTACCTTTTTCTGTCTCTTTCACGTCTCTCCCCAGTCTCCTCAACACGTCACTTCCTTTCCTTCTCAAACACTGGTTACAACAATAAAATGAGAAACAAAAGTATTTCTTTTCACAAATAAAATACATTTAAATAAATTCAGTACACACTTTAACAAATATTCCACCACCTTGTGTTAAGAAAACCTATAACCTAATTGCTACTCCATTTATTTTAACTTTTAACTATAGCAATTTTTAACTGGGTTACAATATGCTTCCAAAAGACCTGGTTTGTCGTGAAAAAATGGATTGCACAAGTGCAAAGGATCAGAGCTTCCTGGGTTCCAAATGACAGGTAGGTGTGTATACAGCTACTAAAACAAATAATAGTTCGGGGGGGAACGTAATCCTCTTAGAACGTAACAAAAGATCCGCGTACGTAAGTCAGCGGTGCTAATTATGTAGATGTCCGCGTCGACGCCAGATCCGCCAATCACGGCTTCGGCCGGTGTGGCTCATCGTGGCGCCGAGCCGGGCCGTTTTACAGCGTTGTCGTCGCTCGCGGCTGAGTACGCCATCGTCGGCGGCGTTGTTCATCGCATTGTTCATTGCCGACAACGAATGTTTTCGGCATGTCACTTGGGCCTTAAGCTAGCAGACTTTCTTTCATAAGACAGTTACTTGGTTTGGTTAATTACTTATGTAATTCTCTTTGTGTTATGGGAGTTGTACAAGGAATCTTCAACTGGGAGTGGCAATAAACTACTTGGAAAAAAAAGCACTCTCATTTTGAAAAAACTTAAACATGGCTTACGGAGGGCAAATTTGACATCATGGCTTGAACAAATGTTTAACAACTTTAACACAAGTCCCTCATTTCAGATCCCGAGCAGAGGAAACCTGCCCTCCGGCATGTGCAACAGATCTGCTCACTTCCTTTTCGCTCCATGCTGTTCCCAAGCTACTTCCACAGCTTTGGCATGACCGAGAATTTCATCGTATTCGTGGAGCAGCCGTTCAAGGTGGACATTGTCAAACTGGCGACCGCCTATTTCCGTGGCATTAACTGGGGAAGCTGCCTCAAGTTTGACAAGGACAGCCCTGTATGTAAATGCATCTGGACGCCGTCGTCCCCACATCAACTAGCAACTGACCCTCTACTCTTTCCTAGACCTTCTTTCACCTTTTCAACCGGATGACGGGGAAGAGAGTTTCCACTTGTTTTTACGGTGACCCCCTGGTGGTCTTTCATCACATTAACGCCTACGAGACTGAGGCCCATGTGGTGTTCGACCTAATTGCCTATAAGGACAGCAATCTCTACGATATGTTCTACATGAAGAATCTGAGGATGAATACCAGCAGCTTCATTGAGGCCAACTCCAACTCCTCGCGACCAACTAGCCAGCGGTTCGTCCTACCGCTGCATGTCAACAAGGTAAGGCGCAAGGGAAGGAAAACTGCTTTGAGTGACGCTCCAATACATTGAAACCTGAGAAAAATGCCAAAATAGAAGAGAGGACTTATCTTTGGTCTACCTATGGTCAGATAAATCAGCTTCATGATCAAAATCAGCTTTATTGGCCAAGTGTGTAACAACACATAAGGAATTTGTCTCCAGTAGTGGGTGCCGCCCAAGTATGACATACAGAGTACGAAGAACGAACTAACGAGAATGAAGGACAATAGACGGTCAATTGCCAGGAAAATCTTTTTCCCCTCATAAGAACTCGCAGTTGTGCAAGGATGCAGAGTCTTCTAGCATTTAGAGCAGTGAGAGTGCCCATTAGAGCAATAGTCCAGTGCAATAAAAATCGTGCAAAGGGTCTCAAGGTTTGGGGAGTGCATGCAGTTTAAAAATGTCATCCCTATAAACATTCTAAAATAGTGAAATGAAAAATACATATAACATTATTCACTTCAATTTCTACACAAAAAAAAAAAAACAAATATGAGCGGAGAGCGTGTCATCCATGCGCAAAGTTGCGGAAGTGTCATTCGACATCCAAGCGGTCACCATATTGGCTGCATCTCCTGTCCGTGACGTCACCCCGGACATTCGCCATTGAAAACTAGTTGTGGCCCCTACTATGGGAAACACCCCTTCTGACACGGACGCTCTTATCAAAGAAGAGAACATCAGACAACCGAGTGAAGTTACCGGGGCACTATTACCCTTTTGTTTCGAGCCATATTCAGATTATATGCAATCACAGCCAAACCGCCTCCCCGTCCGATCCACTTCCGCGGCGGAGATGAGGCATCACGGCCCAGCGCCGCAATGAGGCACCCTGCCCGACAAGGCCGGCGGCCAGTTCGGCCTTGTCGGCCAGGGTGGCTCATTTTCGCTGCCGAGGTGGCTTATCACGGCGCCGAGCCGGGCCGCTTTTGTCGTAGCATGCAGCTGAGCTGAGTCCGCCTTTACCAGCAGCGTTGTTCATAGCCACCGCCGCGAGCCCGACGCGCCACCCTTCGCCGGCGAGCCGTCGAGGCAGCCTTCGCACGCGAGTCCGACGCGGAAACCGTCCGATGCAGACATCGACACATACACGGATCTTTTGTTACATTATGAGGGACGGATTACGTGGTCCACCTCAAACTATTATTTTTTTTTAGTAGCTGTATACACACCTAGCTCTCATTTGGAGCCAGCATTTTGGCTAACACGAAGGAACAACAAGCTACTTTCCCGGAGGTAAAACTAATAGAAACAAACGAGTCCACTTGAGGGCGGTCCTGCCATTTACGTCACTTCCTGCTTCTTCTCGAAAACAAATCCCTTGAGAGGATTTTCAAGGTGGGAGTTACAAAAAGCTGTATGTCAAAATCATGTTTTGTGGTGAAAAAACGCATGGGTCCTTGTCGACTGCCGTTTATTCATTAATAACATACTAAAAATCATCAATTTCATGACGGTGGCACTTGACCGTGAAGAGTTGTGCGATAGTCTGCTGTATATAATATTCATACTGATTGGCCCAGCAGGGTGTGACAACAACTCAAGGCAAAAAACTGGCAGCATGTTGCAGTGGAATTCTAAGTTAGCTGTTCAATAATTTAATAGGTTGATTGCAAGAATGAAGAAACTGGTGGAAAGCCTGCTGGTTTTGATATGCATTGATCAGTAGCGCCTACCTGATGGAAGGAGCTGGAAGATCTGATGGCCAGGATGTGGAGGATCCGATCTGTGTTGGCCACACCGTAGTGTCATCTGCGAACTTCAGGAGTTTTGACAACTGAGTGCCATGAGGTGCAGTAGTTCATGCAGAGCAAGAAGAGCAGTGGGGGGAGGACACAACCTTGGGGTGCCCCGGTGTGGATGAGGTGGTATCCCCCAGCCTCGCCTGCTGTGTCCTGGCTATCAAGACAGTCTTGTTGCTCACATTTTTTCCACTTCCTCTCAATGGCTAAAAAAGACATGTTGAGAGACATCTGAGCACATTTACTACTTTTTAAAAAAAATGTGAGAAAATGGGGGAAAAAAACCCTTATGAATAATGCTGTTAAATGCTATAATTTTGTTGAGAGATTTCAGAATGCTTACATGATTTGCACCAAGATAATAATAAATAAATGTAAATATTTATGTAATTGTAATAATTTGGGAAAGGTTTTGAATGGTTGGTCCACAAATACACAGGTCCGGCTCATTTGAGATCAAACTGGGGTCATGTGGCCTCCTGTAATCTAAAATGAGGTTGACAGACCCCCTTGTTCTAAAGTCAATTTAAAAAAGACTTTTTTTTTTTTAAACCCAAAATATGTAAATCTGTGAAATACAGTATGACAAGTATTCACCCCCAACTAAGCAAAGTTTGTTGTTCAGGACTCACCAAAAGGAGCCAACCTGGTGACTCTCGCAGACACGACGGCCGCAGCAATCATGAAGGACGACGGTGAAGTTTTTTGCCAGCCGGAGATTCTCTTCCAAGGTCACTTTTAGCCGCCATGATCAAGAAGTATAATAATAATAATAATAATAATAATAATGATGATGAGGCTCAAGGTGTTGGATGCCAATGTGTATGGGGAGTTGTTTGTGCAGTATCCGACTAGTGCGCTGATTTACTAGTGGGCTCTTCTTCTATCTAGTAGAGTGACTAGGCCGAGTACACAGGTTTGATTGTTGTGCTCTGGTTGTTCTACTAGTTCAGAATTGTCCACTAGTTCACAAAATGGCTGCTACTGCTAATATAAAAGTAAGCTTCTTTCGGCTTGTCCCGTTAAGGGTCGCCACAGCGTGCCATCTCAGGTGACACTCATATTTGTTTGGCACAGTTTTTTTTTTTTTGTTTTGTTTTAAAGTAAAAAAAACTTTACACCAGACGTCCTTCCTGATGCAGCCCTCTTCGGGAGTAGAGGCCCCAGTGAGATATGAACTCACGACCCCTGGTTTACCAAACCAATGCTCTAATCACTGAGCTATGGGACCTCCGTGCTATTACTAATATGACGTATGAAATTATGCTAGTGTACATCTAGCACTTTTACTAGTAGTGCACAGATGTAACACCTGTATGAGTGAAGTGCTACCTGTTGATTACTACAATTTTATAATGTTACTCGTATGTCGATTAGTAGTCAGTTGTCAACTAGTTCAAAGTTTAGCCTGACTAGAAAGAGTTTTTCTACTAGTGCTCCCTAGTCGTTTTACCACTGTGCAGAAATGTCATATAGTAGCAAATGGCAGTAGTGGGAAAAGCCACATTTGTGACAGTGATACTACTAATGCAGTAAAACTACTCTAATTGAAAAGTGGATTCTAATAGTCCATCCATCCATCCAATTTCCTTGCCGCTTTCCTCACGAGGGTCGCGGGGAGTGCTGGAGCCTATCCCAGCTGTCAACGGGCAGGAGGTGGGGCACACCCTGAACTGGTTGCCAGCCAATCGCGGGGAACATCGAGACAAACAGCCGCACTCACAATCACACCTAGGGGCAATTTAAAGTGTCCAATTAATGTTGCATGTTTTTGGGGTGTGGGAGGAAGCCGGAGTGCCCGGAGGAAACCCACGCAGGCATGGGGAGAACATGCAAACTCCACACCGGCGGGGCCGAGATCGAACCCGGGTCCTCAGACCTGTGAGGCCAACGCTTTACCAGCTGACTCATCGTGCTGCTGGATGCTAATAGTGACATATTAAATACCTATACAATACAATGAGCATTTTTTCAACTACTGTGCAAAAATGAAATAACTTGACTAGAAAAACTGTTGTTCTACTGGAGCACTGAATTGTCTTACTAGTGAGGACAAAAAGCATAGTGGATGATAGACAGGCCAGTGCAGTAGAATGATAATGAAAAAATGCTCAAGATTTATGCTCTTTGGCCTCACAAATATGACAATGCAGCATATTAGGGGCATTAGTAGTTAAAAAAAAAAAAAAGTACTTCTACAGTGAATTAGGGCAAAGTGCGAATTGGTCCATGAATAATATGCACTCGAATGCTATCAGATAAATATGTTCCATATACTGTGTAATGTGTAATCTCTGGGCAGGTCTGGAGTTACCCAACATCAACTACAAGTTCAACAGCAAGAAGTACAGATACTTCTATGGCTCGAAAGTGGACTGGTCGCCGCAACCAAACAAGGTCAGGGCTGCAGGTGGCTAATGTAATCCCACTCTGTACTTGAGAAGAAGTACAAGTATTTGTCGGAAATGAAGACTTTTGGATCATCAGAAGTACTGATTCAATAGCTGTACTTAAGTCAAATGTAGTATGAATTTTTGCTATTATTAACTTAGGTGCAGTGGAACGTTGACAAAACGGGGGTTCGTCTTGTCCGATAAGGCCATATGCACCTGTATTAGGGTCCAAGTGTTTTTGGACACATTGTTTAATCCCATTTTATCCGATATCTGTTACATTTCGGTCAGTTTTATTGAGGTTCTATTGTACAAGTGCTCGTACTGAGAAGGAGGGTGGGGGGATGGCTTTAATTTTACTGTACTTTTATCAAGATTGCTCACTGATTTTTTTTTTTAAAAAAAAGATAAATTACCCAACAATAGCAGCTGAGGAAGAAAAAATAGAACATACTTTTTTTTCGGGGGGGGGGGGGAGATAACTGAGAATCTTTCACTATCTGAAATTGATATATTTTTTTCAGCTCATCTGCAGCGTTGAAACTTCAAACAAGATTTGATTGTTGTCTCTCTTCACTAATCTCCCCTATTATGAAAGTGCTGTGAAAGAGTCTCAAAGAAAATATGACACTTTAACGTAATAGTTAGCAAGACTAAGCTACTGTTAGCCCTGTAAACAAGCTTGATGTTAAACAGTTGCAAAATACCATAACTTCTTCGTATTATCATTACTGTAAATAGTTATTGGTTAACTTTAGCGATTCTAAGTTCTATTTTGGGGAATGCGCAATCAATTCAAAATGAAAAGTGGTGATAAATTTGCAGTACCTATCACACAAAAAGATGAGATGCAGGCCATTTGCACTCCGGTTTACGTTGCACAGTCTACAAATATAAAGCCCTATATCTCAAGTATTCAACATTGTTCTCAGTCTGTTTTTAAACAATACAGAAGACGACGTATTTGGAAACAAAATCTCGGAATTGGCTTTACAGTGGCTTTAAATTGTGATGCACAAACTGTTTACCACCTTCTCAAAAACCTTTTGGGGGATTTTTTTTTTTGTGTGGGGGGTAGCCTGGAACGGATTAATGGTATTTCTGTTCATTTCAATGGAAAGAGATGATTTAAGATCCTGGGGTTACAAGCATGGCTACAGAACAAATGAAATTTGTATCTCACAGTATTTTCCCTTTATTATTTCCCATCGCGGGTCAGGACTGCCGAAGGAAAGACATCCAAATCATTGACCTGTGATGTCATCAACAACTTTTGTGTCACAGATAATCAAATTTGACACAGTCACCAAGACCCATTTGGAATGGCATCAGGACAACTGCTACCCATCAGAGCCTGTGTTCGTGGCCTCACCCGGAGCTGTGGATGAAGACGACGGTGAGCTTTCACCATTTTTTTTTTTTTTTCTTTGGTGAACACGCTTTAAAAATTCACTTCTGTTACAGGCGTGATCTTATCCTCCGTCATCTCACCAGACCCGAACACCTCGCCATTCATGCTGGTGCTCAACGCCAAGACTTTAGAGGAGGTGGCACGGGCCGCTATTCCTGCCACTGTTCACTTGGACCTTCATGGACTTTTTATCCACAATGCCAAGTGACAGCCAAAAGTACTCAAATTCTGTACTTAACCATCACACACCATCAGTGACCATACAGGAAGACAAAATACACCGGACGTGTTTTTTACCAAATTTTTGACAAGCATAAACTGGAGGTTTTTAGGCTGACAAAAGACGTTACATTCACCAAAACTCATCAGAGAAACAACCTCACAGAGCCAGTCCACTTATCCATAAATCCAGCTATCCCTTTTCTTAGCCACTTATCCTTACAAGGGTCGCGGGAGTTCTGGAGCCTATCCCAGCTGTCAACGGGCAGGAGGTGGCGTACACCCTGAACTGGTTGCCAGCCAATTGCACAGGATATGGAGACAGACAACAACAGCCGCACTCACAATCACACCTTAGGGCAATTTAGAGTGTCCAATTAATGTTGCATGACTTTGGGATGTGGGAGGAAACCGGAGTGCCCGGGGAAAATCCACGTAGGCACGAGAACATGCGAACTCCACACAGGAAGGGCTGGAATTGAACCCGGGTCCTCAGAACTGTGAGGCCAACGCTTTCCAGCTGATCCACCGTTCCGGTGGCAGTCTTCTTATTACACATGAAAGTCAAGAGGATGTGAAATGCATCTACATATTCATTAAATTTCAAAGAAACGGCCAGGACTCTCTTTTTCCAGTTGCTGACCCACTGAGAACAGGCGCATTTCCACACACAAAGTCACTGTTCAAGTTTTATGGGAATTTATTACATCAGCACTTCAGCAAAACATTTCTGAGGGTTGTCCTCTGTCCACCTGCCCCCAACCGCCAACATGGCCAAGAAAGCGCACAGCAAAAGGTATCCACAGATTTAGTTGTCTTTGTTACCGGCGACTGTCGCCACTGCTGTTTCCTTGCGGACTGTACAGTCCCATAACGCACTTTGGCAGCCCCCAAAAAAGCAGGGGCTAGTTAAGACCGTCAGTGTCCGTCCGTTTGGAGGCAGAGAATCGACAGCGGTCACGAATCAGAGCAGAGAACAAGAAAGACAACAGGCACGTTGGAATACTGAGAGTGAAATGTTTCAGCCGGGGAACGCCGGATGAGTGCATTCTCACGGGTAAAAACTTGTCATTCCTCCGTGTCATGACAAGGAGAGGGGCCTCCTCCGATGTGCGAGCCGCTCAGATGATCTCAAAGGTCTTCTTCAGCTCCATGATCAGCTGCCAGTCCGACTTCTGCATGTCATCCCGGAACCAGTTCTTCAGGGCGTCGATGGATGCCCGAGTGATCTGCGACATTGTCAATTCGGCATTTAGCTCTCAGAATGACACTTTTGGTTCACATTTTTGCTGTGTTCTGTTTAGTCCTGGTGGAGCGGAATCTCTTAGTCTGGCTTGATATTCTAAAATTTTGGATAATATGCTCAGGCCAACAACTCCTTTAATTTTGCTAAATTCATTTGGGTTTAAAATCAAAAGATGAATATTAGACACAAGCTGGTGATGTCTTAAACGATGTGTGTCTTGCATTTAAATATACAACCCGTGTAACTATTTGTTGTGTGTTTAGTTTTACAGTCAAGTCCACCTGGAACATCTATAAACAGCTTATACCACATTTAGGGAACATTTGTCACATACACTCTTGCGACAAGTAACTCGGTAGGATGCGTCTACGATGCAGGATCTTGCACACGCAACCCACACTCTTTCAATGTAATGCTTTCATGAGGGTGAGAAACCAAAATCACCATTACATTTTAAATGGACTAATTAAAATTTTAAAACATTTACTAGCCCAAGCTTACCCTCACGACCTTCAAGCAACTGCTATTTTGTCCTGAATAACTTTATCACCATGATGACACCCAAAGTGGTCTGAGGTGGACTCACCTTGCTGACAAGAATGTCGGTAGCCTCAAAGTGGCGGCCATACATCTTGGGCGACTCGCCTGGAATGGGTTCAATCTTGATACAGATCTCCTGACCTTTCTTGGCGCTGTCCACTGTCTTGTGGTTGATCTCGATGCTGGTGACCACACCGATGTCCACAAACTGAAACAGGAACGTGGGAGTTTAATTTGTTCTGTGACCAACCTCGTAACTCAAAACACTCACATCTAAAATCAAATATTTCTATTAAAATGAACAGAAATGGCATTATGTTGCAGCCTCTTCCCCCCAAAACAATCAGAAAACATTGCAATGTGATATAATTTGGGGGGGAAAAAAGCATGAGACTGTTTTAATTGAAATTTATAGATATGTTTTTCATTTTACCGAAATGCACTGAACAAATATATCCATCCATCCATCCATTCTCTGAGCCTCGTATCCTCACAAGTGTCACCGGAGTCCTGGAGCCTATCCCAGGTATCTATGGCCAGGAGGCGAGGGTACACCCTGAACTGGTTGCCAGCCAATTTCAGGGCACATAGATACAGACAACAGTCCCTATCACAATCACACCTAGGGGCAATTTAAAGTGTCCAATTAATGTTGCATATTTTTGGGATGTAGGAGGAATCCAGAGTGCCCGTAGAAAAGCCATGCAGCCACGGGGAGAACATGCAAACTCCAATCAGGCGGGGCCGAGATTTGAACCCTGATCCTCAGAACTGTGAGCCTGATCCTCTAACCAGTTTCCCCACCATTCCACCTTCACAAAATAAATCAATAACAAAAGAAATGTCTTCTAGTATTGCTACCGCTCAAAGTTTCAGAACATAGAGTGGCTCCGCACCTGAAATTTTAAACTTATAAAGCCTTTTGGATTAAAACTGAAACAACCAAAACCGGCAGCTAACCAACCACAACACCTTGATTAAACCTTTAGGAAATAATCGATTCTAAAATCATTCAATGGCTACATCCCTACTTGAATATGACACATTTCCATTGCATGACCCTTTTTCACATAAACCTCCATTGAAAGTTTTCAATTTGTAGATTTGCAAAAATCTGCATCTGAAATTCCCGGGAAGCTAACAGCCATTTTCCAGCCCTTTGAGACCTTACTCACCGCCTTACTGGGAACGCAGATTGGCGTCCCTTGCCGTAGGACACCAGCTTCCACTGACACGCCCATTACAATAGGATCTCTGGAGTTGAAGATGAACTGAGGAAGGACACGAAGCTTCACCGGAAACACCGCCACGTGTCTAAAGTCACGCAAACACACAGCAGCTGTCAATCGGCAGCCACACACTGAGCGTGAGCGGCAAAATGCGCGCTCCTACTTGAACTCTTCTTGTTTGGATTTCTTGTAGTCTTCCCGGTACTTGGTGAAAGCGTCAAAAAGATGGTAGATGATTTCAGCGGAGAAGATGCGGACGCCGAAGCTGTCAGCCATTTCCTGTCCTTCCCGCTCCACTTTCACATCGAATGCCAGGATCACAGCGTACCTGTGACAATGCAGCAAATTCAGTCTGGGCGCTGGCTCATTCCATATGAAATTAGACGAGAAGCAGTACTGTGGGTCGTGCTCCAGCATGGTTGAGGCCTTCATCACATCCCTCTTGTGGACAGGACCGATGTTAATCCCGGCGTACTACATCCACAAACAAACATTTGGTATTATAAGGTTGGGGACCGCTGACATAGTCACACTAGACCAGTACTCACGGGTACTTTAGATGTGCGCAGAAACTCGAGCAGAGCCTCAAGTGATCCGAGGGTAGACGCCTGCACGTAAACGCCTTTCTCCTCCAACTTGATGGCGCTCAAAGTTTGTTTGAGTTCATGGATAAGTTCATCCTAAAGACAAAGCCATCAGCAGATATCACGTAAGTTGATTCTGTGAGTGTGTGTGTGTGTTGGGTGTTATTACCCTTAGAACAGGTATTTCATCATCTTTGTGAGCCACTAGCAGGGGGAGCCCTGCCAACGTCTTTTCCAAGTCTTTACCCAGAATCTTCACACCCTGAGATGTGCAGACTTCTTTGTGCTTCTCATACTGGTTCTATGAAAAAAAATGTAAAAATAAAATCGTCTACATTACATACATACCATGACCAGGATTTTGGGGACCGGTCAGAAAGTTTAAATAAAACGATAACTGATCACAAGATGGAGCAATGAGATGCGTGTGAATCTGAATACAAAAATTTATTGCAGTAGTCTGACAGTACAATCGTGAAAGAGCAAATTTGTCTTGTAGTCTGAGCCACGTATTACGTGCCGTCTTTCAGCCACCTTGTCTCTCCCATTGCGCCAATATTAAAAAAAAATAAAAAATGTATTGGCCATCAGATATTTACAGTACTACGTCAATAGACATGGAAAAATTATATTAATACTACCATATAAAAATAAACTAGCGTTTAAATTCAGATCTATTGTGCACGACGACATGGAGAAAATTATGACATCAAAAGTGATCAGCAACAAAATGCCATTGACACTTACAATAACACGTAGGGGAAATTTAGAGTGTCCAATTAATGGTGCGTGTTTTTGGGATGTGGGAGGAAACCGGAGTGCCTGGAGGAAACCAACGCAGGCACGGGAAGAACATGCAAACGCCACACAGGCAGGGCTGGGATTCAAATCCCGATCCACAGAAATAAGTACTCCTTGTAATATAAGGTTATGTTTTATGCTGATTCTGTCGTTAAAAATAATAAATATATTAAAAAACGGACGTTATAAGTGGTGATCCAAGTTCAGGGTAACGTGTAACATGTGCCGGTTTTTCGACAACCTGCGTACCTTGACCCGGAGCTCCTTTAGAGGAGGTGGCAGGAGCAGCCCTCTAATCTGCGTGATGATTGGTCCGTCCACTCCGGGAACAATGATGGTCTCGCCTTCGCGTAGCCGTCCGTTGATCAGGATGACGTCTATGGTGGTGCCCATGCCGGGCAAAGCTTTGACCTAACACACAGACAAAATCAACATGTGTCTGTCTTTAGAGTGTGTGAAGTGCTTTAGGTCAACACGTATACCTCCATGACCTGAGCCCGGAGCTCATCACAATGCGCGACGCGGCGCGCCAACATGGTCTGAGTGAGCTCGACAAGAAGGGCAATGAGATTTCCAATCCCGTCACCGCTGTGAGCCGATGTGGGAACCAGCGACACAAATGTCCTGGGGTCCTTGTTTTCGTAGAACAGAGCGGCGTTGAGACTCTGAGGACATCAACAATGTAACAGCAGGTTAGAGCAGCAGATTAGGCCAAAACCGTGATGCCTACTGGCCTGTTTTTGGAGGCAAAACACTGTAGATAAGGGTTGCAAAACTACGGGAATCTTCCACTTTGGGAACTTTCTCAGAGCAAGCCCTTATAAACCCCAAGAATGTTCACCTGCTGAGCAAACTCCACGATGATGGCCTTCGCCCTCTCATCAAACTCGTCCTTGGTGTTTTTCTTCTGCTTCTTCAATGTCGTCAACACATCCGTCTCAGGACTCCTCTTCCAGTCGTACAAACGGTCAATCTGAAGAGAAGAATTGCCGTTACCTCGGTCTTGACAAGATCACATAGACGGCAGCTGAGAAAAGTCACCTTGTTGAGCGCCACGATGAAGGGACACTTTTTTTCCTTCAGCAAGTTGATGGACTCGATAGTCTGAGGCTCCAAACCGTGCATGATGTCCACCACCAGGATGGCAATGTCACATAGGGAGCTGCCTCGGTTCCTCAAGTTACTGATCACATGTATCACAAAGACTCGTTTGTCAACATTGACAAGACGAAACTCTTCTTATCTGCCCAATGTTTCAAATCATCGCATCCGATACAAACTCTTACCTGAACGACTCGTGTCCTGGTGTGTCAATGATCAACATGCCAGGAATCTTCATCCCGTCTTTGTCAAACTACAAATGAACAAATACTGAAGTCATTGCAGGACTGTCTTTTTGTGTGTGTGTGTGTGTGTGTGTGTGTGTAGTTTTCATACATTTTTCACCATCTTCGTCTGCTCTTCAATTGTCTCTTTTGGGACGTTGGTGGCGCCGATCTGCTGTGTGATTCCTCCTGCCTCACCGTCCTGAACGTGGGTGTGTCGCAGCTGAGTAAATGAGAGACAGATATTAGTTAATATCAAAACAGGGAATCTGCACTCAAAACAAGTACAGTACTACCTTGACTTATGACTTTAACAGCACAACAATTTGCACTTTTAACTTTTTTGGGTAGCCATTTTGAGGATTAAATTATGTACAAGAGTTTCATTTCTGCTGTGGCCACACAAGGAACGGAAAACACCCACAGTTCAACTCATCTTTCGCCACTGAAATGTCTCCCAAATAATAAATAACTTATAAGTCAAAGTAACACTGTAAACAGAAAAAAAAAATTGATGTAGATATCTGATACATATGGGTCTAATTTTTATCCACAGCCTGCCCAAAAAAATATTACGGTACCAAAAATACCATGTTCCAGACCTCAGAGACTTGTGTTTTGTATTCGTCAGAGTTAAGAACTGTTGCCATGCCTCCTCACCTTCAACCTGTGTGCTCGGCAGAAATACCCATCGTGACATGGGTGCCATATGAATGCCCCCAAGTTGAATATGGCTAGTCATATTGTACAGTATATATGTGTCCCAAAAATACATCAGTCCGATTCTCTGCCTGCATCGCAACACAGCACCAGTAAACAACAGTAGCCTATTCTGGAACAAATAGACTATCAATGGCAGTTTAGATGAGAAATGGGAAGTATTTAGGTATCATTTTCGACCACTGAAATGTTGGTCCATCACTAGTAAAAAGTTAGTATTTGCTTTAGAAAATGTATTTTCCTGATAAATGTGTTTTCCAGATTTTATCGAGCCAATGCATGTCGTTTACATTAGAAACGATTCACAGCACACACACTAATGTAAAAAAACAAAAACAAACAAAAAAAAAAGTATATAAACTCAAATACTATTGATTTAGCCTAAATTTACTCACAATTATACATACTGTGAAATCTGGCCCTGTTTAGTGAACACAAAGCTATTATACTGTTGTATAAATCACAACAGTTAGCACTAACTCCTGCAACTTAGTGGCAGTACTTTAATTGTCCTGTCGGTCAATGTACTTCACTGGCAGGGATAGATGAACAAATATGTATGACTTGTAGTTAGTAAAAAAATAATATAACTTCAAATGGATATTTCCTGACGCAGACCTGATTCTTTCTTACGGCACGCTGCTGTGGCACAGTAGTTGGGAATCAATGATTTACCGAAAGGTACATAAAGCAATGTTGCAATCAGGCAGTCATTGAAGACAAGGAGCTTCAAAGGCAGACTGGGAACGCCACAGCTACAGAGTGTGAACCGCTTGATAACATATGCTCCTCTGGTTGATAAGTCAGTGCCGTTCAACAGTCAATACCAGTCAAGTCTACAAAAAGGAGTCAGCAAGAAGTGAGGACTAAGTCAACGGTGACCGTGTACCTTATCAAGGATTTTGGTCTTGCCAGTATCGACGTGTCCGAGCACACAAACGACCGGCGCTCTCAGCCTGTTTATGTCGACGTTCTTGAGGTTTTCTGCTCTCCGTTTCTACAAAATCCACAAATACACACAGAGATGAGTGAAAAGAGCTGAGTGCTCACTTCTCGGGTGCTTTGGACACTTACCTCGATCCGCCTCTTAGCTCGATCGTACAGACGCTCGTCTTTGGTCCTGTCATCATCATCATCGTCACTCTCAGTGCTCTCGTCTTCACTCTCCTTCCCCTGCTGCTTCTTCCCCTGACCTACCGCCACCGCCTTCACTATCTCTTCCTCTGGTGCTTCCTCGCTTTCATCCTCATCCTCATCCTCCTCCTCCTCGTCCTCGTCATCTTCATCCTCTTCTTCACTGGCAGTGGGCTGATGTGGGCCAACAGGATCCTCTTTTACCACAATGTGGACTTTCTTTAACTCTGGCAAAGAGTCACTCAAACAGTAAGCAGCTGCAAGGAACAGCAAATACTTCCAACCAGTCATGCTTCACCACTAACCTTTCTCCTCATCACTCGCGATCGCCTCCCAGTCATCCACAGCAAATTCTGCCTTCACCTCTAAAATGTTTTTAAAAGCCGGGAGTCACCCAAGTTAAATCTTGACGCATCTATTCCGTACGTGTACACACCTCCTACCTCTCACCTGTCTCTGCTTTCTGTGTCACTGCCTCTGTCTCCAGAGCGACATGTTCTGCCTTTTCTGATGTTGGAGAGATCACCTCGGACGTTTCTGGTAAGGAGAACAGACGTGTATGAAAACTGTCCTGTAGTGACCCTGAAACAGTGACTCAGTATTAGCAGATACCTATATCAAAGACTCGGACTGTTAAAAAAAAAAAAAAAGAGAAAAAATTGATTGGACAATCCCTAATAATTTGCTTTAAAAAAAAAAAAAGTGCCCGAACACCCACTTCTAATTAGCAATTAACTATTAGCAATAGTCTTACAAGAAATAAAGACATGTTTAGTAAGTCTCCACTATTAGCGAATGTGTAGCGAGTAACTGAGTAATTGATCGCCCACCAAAAATGTTTGGAACTGCCTATAGTAAGAGTTGACTTGTAAATACACCACAAACCTATTACAAAACACTTACATATTCTGATTCTACAATATTACCCTTGAAAATGAAAAGATTTCAGATTATTTGATTAAAAAACCGCACTGGAAGTTCGCATGCTGATCCAGATCCAATCAAGATTCTCTATTACCTCCAATGCCAACTCTGGCTAAGCTCAGCTCTTTCGCAACACACAGACTTCTCATTTCATATTCCAGATTTATCACTTAAACATGACTTGGTTGACATTACTTTGGCACACTCTTGTGGCGTCTTACAGTGGCACACAAAGAGCAAAAAAGTACACTTTGCAGCGAATCGCTGAAGATGCGTTCCACAGGAAAAAAAAAACATGACTAGGTGAATAGCTATCCGGTACCTTCTGGATTTTGAGGGATTTGTTTCTTCTTCTTCCTGTCCATATAAACTGGTTTCTTCTTTGGCACAGAGTCTTTGGATGGCACCTCCACCCCTGCACAATGACACAGGTCAGCTGAGGACAGTGCAAGTACTTGCTGGTGATTATTTATGAGAGACGCAAGCTGACTGGCACCTTGAGCCTGGAGCAATTTCAGCGTGGCTTCAGCACGAGCCCGTGCCTCCCTCTGGGATTTTGTCATCAACTTCCCCTCCTTCTTCAGACGCTCCTTGCGTTCCTTCTCCTTCTGCTTCTTCTTCTCTTTGCGCTCCTGCTCAAGCCGCTCCTACCGGGTATCAAAGAGGTCAAATCTGAGTTCAATGGCAAGACCATGAAGCATTTTGCTATTACCTTAAAAAAAATAACAAATTGAGGGCTGAAACAATCGAATAATGCAAAACATGTGATAAAGTAGAAGTTAAATCATTGCTTCGAAACTTCACAGTACTCATTCCACCCCATTACTGCTGACTCACACACCAACTCAGTGTAGAAATAAGGTGGAGAACCAGGAGGATAGAGTGCTTTAACAGACATTGTCCAAGGTAAAAACAACGATTAATCAATGAATTGCAATCCCCCCTTCCCGCAATTTAATTATGACTCAGTTAATCCTCTGAATAGAATCAACTCCTGGGCAGGAGGGGACGCGTTCTATGACTGGGGTGGTGGTCTCCCTTTTTAAGAAAGGGGACAGAAGAGTGGCAGGAGGTCTATCCGGGGGTGCCGGAAAGGAGTGTCTGTCAGAAAGTCCAATCTCAGATTCAGGAGAAGCAATGTGGTTTTCATCCTGGCCATGGAACAGTGGACTAGCTCTAAATCCCTGGCAGGGTCCTCGAGGGTGCATGAGAGTTCGCACAACCAGTCTACATGTTTTGTAAACTTGGAAAAAGCGTTGGACCCTGTTGCTTGGGAAATTCTGTTGGGGGTGCTTTGGGTGTATGGGGTATCGAACTCCCTGATAAGGGGTGTTCAGTCCCTGTACAACCAGTGTCAGAGGTTTGTCCGCATTGCCGGCAGTGAGTCTGATTTGTTTCTGTTGAGAGTTGGATTACATCAAGGCTGACCTTTGTCACCGTTTCTGTTAATATAGTTATAGAAAGACTATCTAGGCAGAGTGGAGGTATGAAAGGGGTCCGGGTTTGGTGACCTCAATTTTGCATCTCTGATTTTTTTTCCAGATGATGTGATTCTGTTGGCTTCATCAAACCGTGGTGATCCACTCGCACTGGAGTGCTTCAAAGCAGAGTATAAAGCAGCCGAGATGAGAATCAGCACCTTTACATCTGAGACCATGGTCCTCTCCAGGTTGGAGATGAGATCTTGCCCCAAGTGGAGGAGTTTAACTATCTTGGGGTCTTATTCACAAGTGAGGAAAGAATGCCGAGGGAGATGGACAGGCAGATTAGTGCAGTGTCTGCAGTGATGCAGACTTTGTATTGGTCCGCTGTAGTAAAGAAGGAGCTACTGTATGTTGAAAGGTGAAGCTCTGAATTTACCAGTCGCACCTACCCTCACCTATGGTCACGTGCTGTGGGTCATGACCGAAAGAACATGGACCCAGTTACAAGCACCCAAAATGAGTCTCCAAAGCAGGGTGTCTGGGGTCTCCCTGAGAGATAGGGTGAGAAGCTCGCTCATTCGGGAAGGGCTCAAAATCAACACACTCCTCCTCCACATTGAGAGGATACAGATGCTGTGTCTGTAGCATCTGATTCGGATGCCTCCCGAACATCTCACTGGTGAGCTGGTCCTGACACGTCCCAAAGGAAGAAGACCCAGGACACACTGGAGAGACTATGTCTCTCGGCTGGCCTGGGAACACCCTGTAATCCCCCCTGAAGAGTTGGAAGAAGTGGATCGGGAAAGGAAATTCTGGGTGTCCTTGTTAAAACTACTGCCCCTGCGACATAACCTCACATGATCAGTAGAAGATGAATGAATGAATTGTATATACCTTTTGGAGTAGACTAAAAACATTAAAAATCTGTTTTTTAACCTCTGTGATGTTTGACGCACCTAACTTAACATTGCAGGGTTGTTATCTGATTTCTTACCTGCTCCAGCCTCTGTCGCTCCAGCTCTTCCAGCCGCCTGAGACGCTCCTCCTCTTCTTTCTTGGCACGCTCCTCCTCCTACAGATGAAGAACGGCTGTGCTATCTGAGGACCATAATACTGAGTGCTCTCCCTTGCCCAAACTTTTATTAACTCACCTCCTTCATCTTGGCCAGAGCTTCCTGCATGGCCTTCACCGTGGCCTTGCTTGGGCCCTTTTTTTTCTCCTTCTCCTCCTTTTCTCCTTTCTTCTTCTTCTTGTCCTTCTTCTTCTTGTCACCCTCATCTGCTAAAACAAAAACATCATCCTTTCCTCTTTTTCACAGAGTACAGGATTGTGCATAGAGGAAGATATCTTACCCTCCTCGCCTGCTGGTTCTCCACCTTCCTCCTCATCTCTGTCTCCGTCTGGTACTGGGATCAACTGTGGAGGTGTGGCCGCTGCAGTCTTATTCTCTGGTTCTTTTTTTACATCTGCACCGATCTCCTTCATCTTCCTCTGTTTGAGCCTCTCCTCCTCTTTCTTCTTTTTCTCCCGCTCTTTTTTCTCTGCCTTCTTTTGTGCCGCTGTTTTTATCTTGAAGCCACCGTCTTCTTCATGTTCGTCCTCATCTTCACTCTTTGCAGTTTTACCTTTGTTCTTAACCTTTTTGTCTTTTCGAGATCTGAAATCTTCCTCATCCTCTGACTCACCCTCTTTCTCGATCCTAATTGTGCCTTCATCTTCGTCAGAGCCGGGATGTCTCTTGGCACCTTTCTTACCTCCTTTGGTCTTCAAGAGAGAATATGAGACACTATCCTCATCTGACCCGGACGGAGCAGCAGGTGCCACCTTTGGGTGAAAAGCTGACATGTAAGGATTGTTTTTTATTTTAAAAAAAAAAAGCAGCACTTCTCTTCCCTACCTCCTTCTGCTGTCCGTTCCTCAGCTCATCTTCTGTACCTTCAGCTTTATTGTTCTCCAATTCCTCAGGGCTGTCTCTCTGCACCTTTCCCTTCCTGGTTTTCTTCTTCTCCGCTTTAGGAGGGTCCACATCAGCGTCCACTGCAACATCGTCTTTCTACATAGAGGCAAAGTTGCAGGCAGCTAGGTGAAGAAACGTGTGTGTTCCACTGACAAGGAGGTTTGCAAAGGATGAAACATTTCTGGAGGGTTTCCATGGGAGTTAAGATGGCCAATCAGCCAACTTTGCTCAGTCAACCACAAAATTTCATGGAAGCAAAAATTGTTGTAGATAGACGCGGCGAAGCGTCGGTAAAAAAACACTACCAAAAATCAATAGAGGAGCACCTGTAAGTAATTTTAAAGCCACTATGAGCTGTGTAATCTCCATATATCGTGATGTGTGAGTGAGGTGAATGGTAGGTAGTTTTTTTTAAGCTAAAATTTTAATTGATAGAGCGCTAATGCTAATCACAAATGCCAATCGTTTAGCAAAGTTTAGCATCTGTTTTGCCACATGAGGACAGTGTCATACAAACACCATATAAAATTGAAATTTGATGATGAAAAAAAAGAAATTAAGCCCTACTAATATTTTTTTTTCAAAGCAGAACCAATACATGCCTGTGAAAATTCAAAATGTATGTATTGCGCCACAGTTTGTGTTCAAATATGCACATTCATTGCTATTGACTGCTTTAGAACCAGAATCATCTTTATTTGCAAATATGTCAAAAAGACAAGGATTTTTCTCTGGTATTTGGAGCGACTCGAGTACGAAGAAGTCCAATGGTTGGGCGAGGCTCCTGCACTCCCGCGACACTTGTGAGGATACGCAGCTCGGATAATGGAAAAAAAAAAAAAAAAAAAAAAAAAGCTAATGGACTTTCTTGAGACAAGCTTGTGTGGTTTCATGACATGCACAAAAGGGTAAGTTCCTTGTTTTAGATTTATTTAAATAGTAAACTTTAAGTGGGAGTCCCAATAAACAGTTTGAAGCAAGAATACTTGCTCCCTATTTGAAGAAATATTTGTTGAAATATTGATATTCCCACCTGCACATGATACGCTTATGGAGAGCAGACTAGACATCATTGTTAGAAAAAAAGCCCTCTCAGTAAAATTTCTGCTGGTAACACAACGCAAAATATTCAACCATGCGACGCCTAGTCGTCAAGCTTGCCACTGTACATTTAAGTGTCTTTATTTAAGGGACACTGAGTAGGAACTACTCCCGGCTAGTGTTGAAATTGGGTATTGCATCCAAACAAATCGCAAGCACTTTTTTTTTTTTAATCGCAATTGTTGTATTGCAATAATGGTAGCAGTCATAAGTCAAAAAAAAACTGATGAACAACAACACTGTTGAACAAAACTGAATGGAAAAATGTTAATTTGGGTAGTGTTTACTTAATTGCCGAGGTGAAAACTGGCAACTTCTGTTTCAAGATGACAGACCGACTTGGCGCTCAAATGTACAAATAAACCTAAAATTCTTTGCTTACAAGAATGTATAAGATGATCAGTTGAGGTCATAATAATACACAATTTTTGGCCAGAAAATGTTACAATTCCCAGTGTCCCTTTAAGAGCGAACCTTCCATTTTGAACATTCCAGGTTTACTCCTGCGCATTCCCATTAGTTCCCATAGAAAGTTCCCAACTTTGAGAATTACCAGACTTTTGCAACCATAGTGACAAATGTGATTACCAGCTAAAGAAAGCTTTACCTTCCCCTGTCCCCCATGCGTCTCCAGGGATAACTCTTCCAGCTCCTTGAGGATGTCATCCTCACTGCAGCAGCGGACAAACAAGTTAGTGATGATGACGTGTGATGTTAGAGATAATGAAAAACAGAATGTCACATACTCATAGTCATCCTTCTTGCCTCCCTTCTTCTTTTTCTTCCCTTTTGACTCTTTTGAGGAGCCAGCTCCTTCTATCTCTGCTGCCAGAGCATCGATGTCATCTTCTTTAGTGCTGATGGAGTCAAAATCAGTTGGTAAAGCAAACACTCAGAGCAAGCAACATAAACCTGCTCATTCTCATCCCTTTGTTTAAACATGCACACACGTTGCTGACTCGCCAACTTAGCTGGAGGAAAGCTTTGTTTCCCCATCGGCCCCCATAAATTTTTACAGGTACATCTAAAATAAATACAAGTGTCAAAAGCTTTAGTGTGTGTTTTCAACACACACACACAGTGCAACCTTGAAGAAACGGAGCAGGATTTAACGAATATTGGATAAAACTAACCGTCCAGACTGAACAACGTGTCCAAAAGATAGTTTCCACTTGTTTTTTTTCTAGGATTGGTTGCGGTTGGTTACTGGTTGTTAGTAAATATTATACTAAGTTTGGAAGCACTGTGAGCTCATGTGGCTCTATGTTGATTTGACGAACACAGGTGAAAAGGTGTGTTGCGATTCTGGCATTTTAAAGATAACACAGATTTTTGTATATGAAGAACAGGATTTTCAATTTTGAAACTAAATCGTTACAGACATAACGAAAGCGTACCTGGTGTTTGAAATCTGAGTCTGCTTAGATAAATGTACTGTAGCTATTATTCTGCTGTATGAATGGCATTATCTCAGCCGGTCATGCTACACGAGGGTCGGGGGAGTGCCAGAGCTTATCCCAGCTATATTCGGGCAGGAGGCGGGGTTCACCCTGAACTGGTTGCGAGCCAACCACTGGGCGCATAGAAACAAACTAGGGGCAATTTAGAGTGTCCAATTAATGTTGCATGTTTTGGGGCTGTGGGAGGAAAGCAGTATGCCTGGAAAATAAAACGCACAGGCATGGGGGGGACATGCCACACATCTCCACACAGCCGAGGCAGGGTTTTGAACCACGGTCCGAAGAACTGTGAGGCCAACGATCTAACCAGTCCCTTCACCGTTCCACCCGTTTTGTGCTCACACACTGTGTTTAATATGGACTGATTGTCAAATGCTATTCGGGTTTTTTCAGGTGACCCAACTCATACTTTGCTCACAACTACAAAACTACACAAAAACTGACATTTTACGAACATCTTTAAGTAAAGATGTGTAACTTCTTTTGTTTTTTTACTCCTTTGTGTTGACTTAGTAGCAAGCTGTTTGTATGTGTTGAAAGGCAAGGCCGCTTGGCTAAGGTTAGCAAAGAAGACCACACCCTGGCTCTCAAGAAATTTCAATTATCACACTCATCTGTTATTGAAAGCTGTGCTGCCTCTACGTATTTAACGTGAATTTATCCATTTAACCAGGTGAGGCACATTTGTCAAACTCGAGGCACGGGGACCAGATCCAGCCCACCAAATCCTTCACCGTGGCCCAGGAGAGTATACTATGGTTCCTGCCGGAATATCAAAATTGCAAATTGTTTTCACACATACATTGAAAACCACATTTTTTTTTTTTTTACCAGTTGCTCTTTGAAAATAAAATGAATAATAATGGAAAGGTTTTATTACCTTCTGATTTCAAAACTATCAATTTGTTGGATATTTGTAATACGCAATCATAAAGTTACAGTATACGGTTTAACAATCATAATGAATCTTGGCGGAAAATCATAACGATGATGTGCCTGGCAAACATAAAAAATAAGTTCGACATCCATGAAGTGAAGTAATTGAGAACAGGCAAAAACTTTTTTTGGGTGTTATTTATTACCCATCCATCCATTTTCTTAGACCCTTATCCTCACAAGGGTCGCGGGACTGCTGGAGCCTATCCCAGCTATCAACGGGCAGGAGGCGGTGTACACCCTGAACTGGTTGCCAGCCAATCGCAGAGTGGATGGAGACAGACAACAGCCGCACTCAGTCACACCTACAGCCAATTTAGTCTCCAATTAATGTTGTATGTTTTTGGGCTGTGGGAGGAAACCGGAGTGCCTGGAGAAAACCCAAACAGGCACAGGGAGAACATGCAAACTCAAAACTGGCGGGGACCCGAGGCCTCAGAACTGTGAGGCCAACGCTTTACAGCTGCATCACCTGAGATTTACTGTATTGAACATCCTTAATAAACCCCGTACGCAAGAATTGCAAAAGTCATGTGATTTGTCTTATGTGAAATAATGTTGCAGATATCCAAATGCCAAGTTTGGAAAGAAAGAATCCAGTTACTGATTACTCAAATGTGTTAGACATGGCAAAAAAACGAGTTACAAATTTGCAGTCTGGCTGTTCAATGTTAAAGAGATTTGCCATACTAGTCAGTGTATACGACACCTTCGCCTGACGTCACACACTAGGGCACGCCCCTTAAAGGCTCACACTAACAAATTTACTACTGCATGCCGTTCGGCTTCATTATACTTTACAAAACCAGTTTATTTCCATACATTGTTTTTTATTACAGTGACTTATTACATGGTCAGAAGAAAGAAAAAAATGATACGATGTTTTGACTTGTCATGGAACGAATAAACACGTAAGTCGCGGTGCTCCTGTAATCTTCAGGTGACTTTTGGGCTTCGTTCTGCGTAGCTGTATGCTAGCACTAGCCGGCTAACTTGGCTGACTTTCAGCAGTCAGTCGAACAGAGCTCGAAGACTGGCTTTGAGCGGCATGAGAGCACAAAGCGTAAGTGCAAGCGTCCTAATATATCGGGTAACATTAGTTCAGCTGGACGACTTCGAGAACTACCTTACCTGGTACTAACTACACTACTCGCACCCGCCGACTCGTGGTTAGCTTTAATTAGCTACTAAGCTAACCGAGAAAGTCTACGGTACAAAACGTTTTCGTAATGGTTGAACACACCGAGACTCTGTGCCGCCGTGTGTCAGCGAGGGCAAACCCAGCGGTGACACCCGTGGATGTTTTCTCTACCTGTCCTCCCCGAATTTCTTCTGTTTCTTCCCCATCCTTAGAGCCGAGGTTCTCCGCTTCACCACGTACACGATGGCTCACATTGACCAAAGATCGTTTATCGTTTGTACAGACAGGAGGTCACACTACACGTGCCATTCCTGATCATCAAACGAGAAAGGAGCAGAAAATAATGTCACTTTCAATATATACTGAATATAAGATTGAGTGTGGGACAATGCAGCAGTGACCGCGATTCCGCAAGTTAATAGTTTGAAATTAAGTTTGGTTCTACAGTAAAAATAATGACCGTGAAAAACACAATTAGGCTTTTAGTTTTGGTCCGTTAAAAAAAACACAACGTGATACAATTGTTCCCACTATTTGACAGTTACCCCCCCCCCATATCTCTATTGAATATGTCAAACATAGTCCATACGTTCAACAAAATAGGTCATTACATCAACAGCAAATAAAAAGGACACCAACATGAAAAATCCCACCAGAAACAAAATAGAATCGTGCCAGGGATCACGAGTACAATTAGATTATATAACGTTAACCGCATTGAAAGGGGAGCACAATTTCAAGATTAGGTCTCGATAACTTTGTTGTTTCTCTCAGTAGAGTTCGGCTCCTTGTAAGAAAAATAAAAACGCTTAACGTAGGCGTAAAACAGTTTAACCTCGCTTGATGTCTGAAAACTATCACTTATTACCAAAATTTCTGACGACATCCACACCAATGCCCACTTAAAACTCAAAATATTGAAAAAATAACCCCAATATTACGTATTTTGTTGTTTTGCTAAGCCATTTTCTCATTAAGTGATTATACGAGAATGGGGGTTGGGGGGGGGGGTTGCATTTCTTTTTATCCTGACACTTTCACTTCTGTATAACGAATGTGATTGTTTGCTTGCGCTTCGGTAAAGGGTAACAACTCGCGATGAAGAAGTGTACCTTTTCCTCTGCAAGATTTTTTTCCTTTCCTTTAATACAAATTTAACAAAGACAAGATCGATTCATTACTTATTCTGTCAGAAAAAACATTGACAGACATTGATCCCCCCTGTGCTTGACGTGTAGGCACGCAGCTAATCTGTTAGTGTCTACCTATTTATTTCTATACACGTCATCCAAACGCGCCGGCTATACTCGTGCGACCGAACGAAGCTTCAGAGAGTAATTTGTTGTTAATTAAGGTCTAGAAATGCCTATGAAAGGAAGATTTCCGATCAGGAGGACGTTGCAGTATCTGCAGAAAGGCGACATAATCTTTAAAAACCGAGTGAAGATTATGACAGTCAATTACAACACATACGGGGAGCTCAGCGACGGAGCAAGGTCAGTGCTGTAAATGAACGCAACCTAGTGAATGGAAACACAGCGCAAATCATCTTCATATTGACCCTGTTTTTTGTTTTTGTTTTTTTGTCTTTGCAGGAAATTTGTGTTCTTCAATATTCCTCAGATTCAGTACAAAAACCCGTGGGTCCAAATAATGATGTTCAAAAACATGACACCGTCCCCCTTCTTGAGCTTTTACTTGGGTTAGTAGTCTTGTCTCATATCTGAAAGTTAGTTTTCAACCTTTATCAAGCCAAGACAACCATTTGTTAGGAAAAAAAAATCTCCCAGTAATTATTTATCGGGGGGGGGGGCATCTAGTGAAGAGGATGTTATTATTCAGCCTTTCGCAGTACATTGCAAAAAGTTGTTGTGACAAAGTCAATAATTTTGGGATTGAGTGAAATGCTGTTTAACGGCACAGTGGTTGGGAATCACTGCTGAATTTTATCTGACCTGAGCTGATTATTGTTGTTCCCCTAGATGACGGTGAACAGGTGCTGGTGGACGTGGAAGGCAAGGACCACAAAGAAATTTCGCAACACATAAAGACCATTTTGGGAAAATCCCAGTAAGTAGTGCTCAGTAGCAAATGCTGCATTGATCTTTTCCCCGTGATGTCATCACACACCTCCAGGCACGCCTGCCCACAGCTGCCACTTTGGAGAAGGATAGTTTCTTTTTGCTGTCGTGCTTATTGAATGATCAATTTGATAGCCGATGTCAAAAAATGGTGAATTACTGTTACTATTGGTTGCAGCAATGCAGGTGGGACGGGCAAGTCTCATTTCACCGTTAAGTTGTCAGGGCAAGAACACAAACCAGTTGTCAAAAACTGGAGATTGTGGCAGAGGTGATGTAATTCTGTCCAGGCAGCCAGTCTGTTTATCCATGTTTGTTGTAAACACTTGGGCGAAACTGAGCTTTAATGCTTTAGCCACATTAGAAAACACATATTACATACTGCACATATTTCGATTTTCAATGTTATATTTTAGTTCAGTACTTATCAAATATATGTTAAATTAGATATTGGTAGATTGTTGCAAATTGTACTATATTAAATGTACATGCAACTCAGAAATGTAAGGATTCTGCGGACTCCACTCACCGTACTAACCACTATCTACATTTAAGGCTATTGTTAGGTCAAGCCAATCCTGTCTTATCTCCAGTCAGCCAACAGTGCAACCATTCTGGTGAATAAAGTGAAATACACCCAGTTTTAGTTCTGTTTGTCCTGACATGATGGACCTTTCTGGATGGCAATCTTCAACTCTGCCCCCCTTAGATACAGTTGCCATGGCCCACGATCTTCCAAAATGGCGACTGAACATAAGTTTGAAATGGATTCTCTATCGCGTATTCCAGATAATATTGGGGTATGTTTTTTTGCCCAATGCGTCAGACTTGTCCAAGAGCGTTCCACAGAGAGGTCTCAACTATTTCACGCAAGGATACTTACATGGAATTAAAATTTTGGACGGAGCAGGACGCAATGTCAGAGTTACAGCGAAAAGTTGGCGATCGATGCAAAAAAAGTTTGACGCCTCACAAACTTCACATTGAAATCCAACAGGATAAAATAGTGGAATCGTACTGCACATGTAAAGCAGGGTGAGTACTTTTTACTTGGAAAGATCACAAGTGATATCATTGTAGTCTTTATAAGTGAGTGGGTGCTGGGTGGGAACCCAGTGCTCTGTCTTAAAAGTCTGATGTGATACAAATAGGCAAATAGACATTTCTCTCGCATGCCATGGTGCATTTATGTCTCACTAACCGGACTCTTTGGCATAAAACATGACACACTTCATTCAGCAGGTCACTGATACGCTAACAAAGTGAAAGTTGTTCTCCTGCAATGTACAAACCACTGATCATGATTCAATCAAACTCAGAGAAGTTACTTCTCCCTGACTTACCTTCGAACATACAGCCTTGTGTTTGTTGATATTGTTCACATTTAGTTGTACATACAGTCTTTCACAAGCCTTAATCCATCGTAGACACTTCGCTAACTGGGTTTTAGGCTTTGGAAAATGAATCAACTGGGCCCCTTTTAACCTAGCAGGAAGTCTTTCATCAGAATTGCACGTTCCCCATCTGAGGACCTTTTTGTTCGTAACATTAACTTTGTCCAAGCGCATGCGAGCGATTAACCAACGTTGCTTGTGGGATATGACGACAAGAGGGGCAGGTCAAGCCAGCGGTTAAGACAATGCGGCTATCTGATTGGCTATTATTGCACAAGTGATTGACAGGTCGGACAGGTCCATTAGGTTATGAGAGTTGTTTGATTTGTGTAGGGATCGTAGTTATATAGTGTGGCCATTTTGTCATCGTACCATTTAGTGCACCGGCATCCAGAGTTTCTATCTAGTGTGTCTGCTTTTTATCCCTCATCTTTCCAAGAGGTGAGGTACCCCCTGGACTGGTCACTAGTGCAATTCCAGGGCACACATAGAAAAACCACCATTCAGTTTAGTCTTCAATGAAGCTAAAATGTTTTTGAAATGTGGGAGGGAAAACTCACTCAATTATAGGGGAACATGCAAACCTTACACAGGAAAACCAGAGCTTAGCGTGAAACCTGCAAACTCAGAATCATGAGGCAGATGTGGTAACCAATTGTTCACAGTGCCACCCTTTTTAATTCTTGCTTAATTTGACCAGGGGCTTCAATTCTACTTAGATGAACAATTCACTCTGTAAGCAAGTTTATCATGTGTGTGTGCTCTCTCCTTTTCACCCCCAGGATTGTGTTGGAGGGAGAAGCACAAGCCAAGATGCAGTCGTCAAACCCTGCCAACTTTGGCCCCAAAAAGTACTGTCTGAGGGAGTGTATCTGTGAGGTGGATGGCCAGGTGCCTTGCCCTGGCACCACACCGCTGCCTAAAGAGATGACGGGCAAGTATCGTGCCCAGATGAGAGCAGCACAGGAGTGATTGTTAGATGAAAAAATTCTGACTTTTTCCTTTTTTTGAAAATACACGAAGAGCTGCAGCCGGACATTTTTGCTGCTGTTGTTGTCTGAGCCCACGCTTCATGTTTGTGGGGGATGTTGAAAGAATACTGAAAGAGACGATGGCTTGTGAAGAGTCTGGCGTTCGCACTGTGTCATCAAAACACATTCTCCAGTCTTGTAGACCTACTGCCGTATGGAAATATGAGATGAGTCACAAAGGATACATTTCAAATTCAATGTAGTTAACCCCTTCAAACTGAGCCAGACAATCCAGCAGAGAAGATCCAGCGGCGGTTGCTGGGTTCAGTGAATGAGAGCGAAAAATTCTGACAACTGGTGGGTGCTTCACCATGACAACGCACCTGCTCACAATCCCCTGAGCATCTGACCCCCCCACCGTGCTGGAGCACGTTGTCAACTGACCCGACCTGGCTCTGTGGGACTTTGCGAAAAAACACCTTTTACTCCATGCAAATTACTTCAATAGGGACAAAATGTTGTTTTGATTTTTAACAATATCTATTGTGACACCAGTCCTGGAACTTTTCTGTCACACCTCATAGCATAGACAATTTTCACACACAAAAATTAAATCTGATTTGTTTACGTTTACCAAGATGTTAATAAACTGTTTAAAATGTGATTCTGCATTAAGTTAAATTCAGTTTTTTGTCACATGCCAAAAAAGGATAAACATTTATTGAACAGAAACTTTTTTTTTTTTAAACAAATGTGAATTAAACCAGATGAGACAAAAAAAAACAATGCGTAGAAGTTGAAATATTTTTGCTATGGACAAAATTTAAATTCAAAATAATGACATGCTTAAAATTCCTCGCATTTTTGTTTTGGAACAGTGCTTTTTAGTAAATTGAATTCAAAACTCCTGTGCCATTTTGACAGAGATGGCACATGGTACTACGCATCTTACATTTTCAGGATAGACTGAAGATCTGTGCTTCTTACATATATAATTCTTATAATTAATAACAGAGCGGCTGGTCACTGTTGGTAAATGTTGTGATACTACATTACCCATAAGGTCGTTCCAATTCCTGTTTTCATGGAAGACATTTATTGGTGGTATATCCCTGCTTGTTCAAGTTTTTTTTTTTTTGTTAAAAAAAAAACCAAAAAATCACTTTCACGACTTGCAGCCAGGCCCGGTCTCAAACCCCTGTTAGTAGTGGGTGTTCACAATATTAGGTTTTCACTGGTTTGAACATCTTACATCAGGCGTGCTACACTGACAAAATGTTATACCTCAAAGGCGTAAACATCTGCATTAACAACAGTTACCCCAGTTTATTTTAGCCCATGACAGCCAATATGGCGTCACAGAGTCTCTGCAGTCTGTTTTGCTTCTCACCAGTCTCACAACGTAACAGCATAGAAAAGACTGCAGCGGCGTGATGTGGACAAAATCGCTGTCCCACTAGGACGCTGCTCAGCTCTCGGATTAGGCTACGGGGAAGCCAGCTGGTGGGAACGTCCAAGCTACAACTCTCAATCAAACCGTGCTTGATTTCCGAGCACAGCCCAACCGGGGGACCCGCTGATAAATAATCATCGGTAACCTTCAGCGCCGTTTGGATGCTGAATTTAGGCGTCTTTCCAAAGATCCAGTCCCATTCTCGCAGCTCTGATAACGTCCTGCTGAGACCAGGAAAAGCGGACTCGTCAGCGGGGTTCACTACGTTCATTGTAGCGCGGCCGCCAAACTCTGAGGAGGTGTGCAAAATGGTAGAAAACAAAAGAATAGAAAATGGATCACATTCACGGAAAGCATCAAAGGGTGATTTTCAAATCATTTGATAACAGGAAAGACTCGGTCCACTGAATTTGTAAAAATTCATTTTACTGATACAAGTTTTTGAATTATCCATTGAAAGATGATCATTATTAAGAAAAGTATTCTAAAGTCATACAGTATTTTCAAATTTTAATTCAAAAATGCCTTTACTGTTAGGCATCCCGTATGAACATTTTTTTGAAGGTGCTCAAAATATTTTCGGATAAAGAGTGATGCCTCGGTTCTCGACCACAATGCGTTCGAGAAAATGGTTTGAGAAGTGATTTGTTCGAAAACCGGATCGATGTTTCCCATTACAATGAATGGAAAAAGAAATAATGCGTTCCAAGCTGAAAAAAAATGTGGTTTTTAATGCATTTTTTTAGCTTTTCCTGATAATAAATTGCATAGTACAAATACATGTATAGTTAAAATACTTTATGTAATCAAATAATTTAAGAAATGTATTTATTTTTTGCTCGAGATGTATGCTTTAGTAGTAGAGTACACTAGGCTGGGAGTACATTTCTGTATCTGTAGCGACTCGGCCCCCTGCCTTGTAAACTTTTTTTTATTAACAAAAGTGCAGAATAACTTTAAACAAGCAACTTGCCCTATTTGGAGCCATAATTGGGGGTAAATACGGTCGTCCTCTACATAAAGAAAAACAAGTCAGTAGTGGGACTGTCTGTTTACAGAGGCTGCGTTATACAGAATAACAAAAGTGCACTGGTTGCACCGCATGCGTTATGTCATTTCTGGGTTGTTTTCAGGGGGGGGGGGCGTTCGAATTGACAATAACAAAACGCGTCGTGGGTGGGTCAGCTGCTTGCGCCGTGCGCATTATGTTATTTCCGGGTTTTTTCAATGGGAATTCACAACAAAGTGCGTCGTGGGCCAGCTGGTCTTGCCGCGCGCAATATGTTATTTCCGGGTTTTGTCAGGGGCGTTCGCGTACCAATTTTCATACGAAAACAGAAGCAAAAAATTTTCGTTCGAAAACGGGCCGTTCGAGAACCGAGGCTTTAGTGTGTAGGTTTTCTTAATGTGTTTTCCAAGAAAAGGAATACAAATGCATCTTAGTGTTTTCACAGTTCTTCTTATTGGCTATTACAATTTATTGTTTTTCTCTCAAGCTGTGTTTATATTATTAATACAGTTCATAACCACTCGAGAAAGCCTCATGTTGCAATACACCAGAGGGATCTGTGAGCTGAAGTGCCATGAAGGGGCAGCCATTTTGCATTCACACAAAAGCACACAGCAAATAATGTTATTTCTAAAATATGAGTGAATATGTCTGAATTTGCAAAAGCGTAGGAACAATTCAATGTCTTTACCATTATTCCGATTTTACAGTGTAACAAGTAGTTTGGATGATTTATGCTCTTGTATACGCAGAGTTTGAAAGGTAACTTTAACTCTGCAACTCAGATGATTTTTATGCACCTTTTAATGCCTTTTGTGTTCTGCAAGAAATTTACATGTATTTCAGTAGGGCATCACTAAATTGAAGCGGGGTTCCGGTGTACCTGCGCAGTATTGATTTGCCAACGCATCCAGTAGCGCCTCCCACGTCAGTGTGGGGTCATGGTCCACCAGGTTGGCCACAGGAGATGGCACACTGGGCGTGGCATTGCTGTTGACACCCTGGCAGGAGGAGCGCAAGACGGGTGAGAGGGTGGAGTGGTCAGCCGAGTGCAGGAGGGTGCAGTGATGGTAGGATGACTTCCGGCTGATTCTCGACGCACTTCCTGGGGTCAAAAACAACACGCAGAAGAATACCTTCATCGACAATGGGTAACACTTTCAGGTTTTCTGCATTATTTCCATGTGAAGCTGAGCTGAGGAATTATGGTCATGGAGTAGTGCCTTGTGATATGAGTTCTATGTGTTTCTGTGACAAAGCTTGGAGTTCAAAAGACCCGTGTCTCAAATCAGATTTCCTCAGTGAAATGAATGGAAATGCCACCCATTCATTTCAGCCGCCCCCTTATAAAAATCAGGTGAACGATGGCTGTTGCCTCAATAAAACTTTTAATTTGGCTCACTTGTATCTCAAAACACCACTGTCATACAAACTAGAAGTGTAGTTTTATGGAAAGGTATTTTATTCAAGCATATTGTTTTGTTCTGTTCTCAGGAAACATACATGCATAATACTGACAGCACTAACTGCCTTACTCCATTTTTTTCCACTTCACTCAACCGGGACTGTATCTAAAAGTTGCTCATAATTCAAATTTTGAGCTGCAAAATGTCAAAATCATAACTGGTAAAATGGGTTGGTCGTAAAACGATATCCAATTGTACCTGGATGCAAGCTATTTTGTCACAAAGACATGAAACACTATTTTCCCCGTGTTTCCTTATTATCAGGCAACATTCAATTTTGTCAATTTCTGTGACGTTCTCACGTCTTCCCATGTAAAGTTCCCACCTTTGAAAATTCCCTGAATATTGCAGCCCTACCTGTAATTTTGAAGCACCCCTTGAGGAAGATGTCGAACCTTTCGTTTGCCTTAACGTCCAGTCCGGGCCGAAGACGCCTCAGGGCCTCGGTGATGACCTTCAAGTTCCTCTGGCGGTCGTACGCCTTCTTTGAAGCAAAGAAGGTCAGGTTCAAGTTCCCGAGGTCATGAAAGACCGTGCCTCCACCACTTCGCCTGCGGGCTAAAGATATCCCAGAACGCCTCACGAGCGACAGGTTGCACTCCTTCCAAGGATTCTGGTGTCGCCCGATGACCACAGCCGGTGTGTTGCGCCACAGCAGCAGAACATTCAGTCTCTGCAGGTCCACGTTGGCCTCGATCCAGTCCTCCAAGGAAAGGTTCTCGTATACGTCGTTGGATTGCGAATACAGGACAAGACCACCTTCGCTGGTGTCAGTCAACAGAGTGCTGCAGGTGCGAGTCACCCGAGCGACGGAGTCACAATTCCCCGACCTGAAGGAGCCTCTGAAGAATGCCAATGTCCCTCGGACATGTGACAGCATGCCCATCATCTCCACATGACAGGACTCTCTACAATGAGAAGAACACAGGTGAACCGTTGGGAATTTGGGGGTAAGGCTACTTTTCAGTGTACGGCCAGTATTTCAAATGGATGTCTGCTGTGCTGACTCTGGTAAAATTTTGATAACCTTGTCGCTATCTGGAGAATGTCCAGCTTCTAAGTGCTGTGGCTTGCAATAAATAATTCCATTGCAGGAAGTTACCAGGCATTATTTCTGTCTTGTAGTGATGCTATCAATCTGATGACTTTAGAAATAACTGGATGAGCCTAAAATTTTCTTCAACTAAATCACGACAAAACTGAGACAATTGCTTTTGGCAATAAAGAAAAGAGAATTGCTGTTAGAAAACACCTGGACTCTCTATCATTAAAACCCAAAGACCAAGTCCGAAACCTTGGTGCTCTGATTGATTCGAATCTGACTTTCAACAATCATATCAAATCAATCACAAAAAGTGCCTTTCAACATCTGAAAAACATATCTAAAATGAAGTCTTGTATGTCTCAAGTAGACCAGGAAAAGCTCATCCATGCTTTTTTTTTAAAGTAGACTTGACTACAGTAATGGTCTTCTGACTGGACTCCCCCTCCCCCCCTAAAAAAAAAAAAAGAGTATTAGACAGTTGCAGCTCGCGTTCTGACCAAAACAAAGCGGTTAGAGCATATAACGTCAATCCTAAAGTTCTTGCACTGGCTTCCAGTCAGCTTTAGAATAGATTTTTCAAGTTCTGCTTCTGGTCTATAAATCACTAAATGATTTAGTTCCTGAATACATGAAAGAAATGCTTACGGAATACAAACCCAGTAGAGCTCTGCGATGGACTGACTCAGGTCAAATACTGGTGCGCAGAGTCCAACGCAAACATGGTGAAGCGGCAGTTAGCTATTATGCTGCACACAAATGGAATAAATTGCTAACAGAGGTGAGGTCAGCCGCAAGTGTGAATGTTTTTAAATCCAGGTTTTGAAAACTGTATTTTTTCCTCATGATTTTTAGTATATATCTACTTTTTGATCATATCACTTGCACTGTACGCGGTTTTAACTACCTTTTTTTAAAAATATATTTTGTTTGTCATTTTTATTATTATGATCCCGTTTTAAATGTTTTACCCCTTTGTTTTCAAATGACTTTAATCATGTAAAGCACATTGAGTTACCTTGTGTAGTAAATGTGCTATACAAATAAATTTTCTTTGCTTTAGACTCAACAATATGTTTCAAAACTTGCAGGTCGACTCCTGACTTAAATTGGATTTTTCCATGCTAATCTAATCTGTTTGGACTGTACGGACTGGGGTGTCTGTCGCGGGAGCTGTTGAGACAGTTCAGTGGTCATCGAATCAGTACGGATAAGTTTCCACTGACATCGCCACTACACTTAAGACCAATCGGATAAATTAAGGCTAGAAAAAAAACTTCACGCTTCACCTATCAGCTGTGTTCTTTGACCTCCATGACACACAAGATGGCGTAATCGGAAACCTATACATTTTGTACTGCCATCACAGTCTGGTTTGGTACTGCGAAAAAAGGGCCAAACTCCAACTAAAACTACTGAAAAGATTGTCGGTATCCGCTACCTGCCCTCTGCAGAACGAAGACAAGAACATCCAAAATCGTCTTTGACCCTGCACATCCTGCTCACCAGCTATTCCTGCTCCTTCCCTTGGGTAGGCGCTACCGCACAATGTAAACTAAAACTAGCAGACATTCCAATAACTTTTTCCCTTTTGCAATTAAATTACAATGATATTTTTATTGTAATTGCAAGCTTTTTGAAGAGGTTTTTTTTTAATTACAGTCATTGTTTAATTATTAGCAAGATTTTTTTGCTCAGTTACTGTTTTCGCAGTGTCTTTATGTCACAAGTATTCTTTGTCAATTGACTGTCTCTACTCGAGCTGCTCAAACCACTGGAGACAGTAGTTTGACCTTGTGCACTTTTGACATACTTGGCAACAATAAAGATGATTCAGATTTATTGGAAAGGGTGTGGTATTTGTATGTATGTATATGTCCATGAGTAACTTTTTCTACCACCACTCTCTTCCAGCAGCACACCCACGACCCTAGTACGGATGATGAATGACTGAACTTGGGTGCATTGGTAGTACAAGTACGTCACTATCGAGGCATTTTAGAGGTGAAACAGTCGCATTTTTACGGAGCACACGGTCATCAATTAATGAAGTTTTGCTTCCAAAGTAACAGAGACTTATTGAGTAGTACAATCGAACTAAGACTCAAACGGCTTGCCACACTGCGGTCAAGTAGTTCACTCTTCTTCGGCGCAACACACTTACATGACGTCACTACGCCGTCCTTGCTGAGCGCGACTTTGCTAGCGTACACTCGGCAAGCCAAGACAAGAACAACACTGTTATGACGTGTGTATTCCCCTTGAACAACAGAAAAACAGTTACTTGTGCCGAATCTATTTAACACATCAAAGCGAGTTCATACATGCACTAAAGAGTAAATTGTTACCGTCAATTTTTGGCGTTCCGGTGGGCTTTGTCCGTCACCGTAAATCTTCCGTGCATATGCTTAGCGAAAGGTTCCGACCAACACGTAGGCTAAAACTAATGACAAACTAATTTCAGCGTTGATATGTGTAAATATTTGCGTTCTGGTGGTTTTAGAAAGTGACGGTGACATTTTAACATGTATCATAATCCAAAATCAGAGCCCAAATCTCATTTGAGGTATTCTTCAAGCCATCCACTCCGTACAGTAGGGTACTGTATTTCAGAGCTGGAACTCTACAGCACTTTAAAAGAACTCGAACCACAGCTATAACAATGACAACATAATGATTGAACATATACATTATTATTATTATTGTTGTTATTATTAATAAAATAATAATAACATATTTTCTCCGTGATACTACTGAGGATAACCAGTATAGGAAATGAATGGCCAGAATATTGTCTTCTAATTAAAATATACTATATCCATCAAAGCCGCAACACGGTGGAGCAACTGATCGTTCTGAGGACCCGGGTTCAAATCCAAGCCTTGCTTGTGTGGAGTTTGCATGTTGTCCGCGTGCCTGCGTGGGTTTTCTCCGGGTACTCTGGTTTCCTCCCACATCCCAAAAACATTCAACATTAATTGGACTGTCTAAATTCCCCCTAGGTGTGATTGTGAGTGGGACTGTTGTTTTGTCTCTATGTGCCCTGCGATTGGCTGGCAACCAATTCAGGGTTTACCACACCTCTTGCCCGTTGACAGCTGGAATAGGCTCCAGCACTCCTGCGACCCTCATGAGGATAAGCGGCTGAGAAAATGGATGGATGGATTTTTGTTTATCATGCAGAAACAGAATGGTATCTATTGGCCGGCACGGTGGTTCAGCTGGTAAAGCGTTGGCCTCACAGTTCTGACGTTCCGGGTTCAATCCCGGACCCGCCTATGTGGAGTTTGCATGTTCTCCCCCCCTCCGGGTACTTTGGTTTCCTCCCACATCCTGAAAACATGCAACATTAATTGGACACTCTAAATTGCCCCTAGGTGTGATTGTGGGTGCTGCTGTTTGCATCCATGTGCCCTTCGATTGGCTGGCAACCAGTTCAGGGTGTACCCCGCCTCCTGCCCGTTGACAGCTGGGATAGGTTCCAGCACTCCCCGCGACCTTCCTGAGGATAAGCGGCAAAGAAAATGTATGGATGGAACTATCTATGCTTTTGACTGGAAGTACTTTTGCCGGCCTTTCTATCTGTAAAGTTCTAAAAGCTTTTCATATGACCTCATGCAAGTACTGCTCGTTTTTATCGTCGTCTATTACTTGCAGCCTATGAGTTAGCGCTCAGCGGATAATTAACTCTATCCTCACAAGAAACTTCCTCAAGGTGACTGTTTGAAAATGAGCTGAAAATAAAAGTCTGATGAAGACAAACTGAAGAAAAGAAAGCCAAATCAATGGATGAATCATGGAGGTCCAAGTTGTGTTTATACGGCGGTCACTCCAAAACAACAACAAAAGTGTAGTGCTTCAGGTGCACCCAGGAGCTCCTCCCACAACCGCACGGGGTCACAGTCCGCCAGGCCAGCAGTCAGTACACAAAGAAACCACTTGAGATTGTTTTCAGTCGGTACGTCTCTCGTTGAACTGGCAATTCAACAAAGTTGTGCTTCTGAAACTTCAGTAGCATGTCTGGCCCCAAACAGAAGAAGGAATTTGTTTGTCCGAAAACAATAAGTTGCTTTACCGCTTATTTGCTCTTCCTTGCAAGCAAACCTCAGCCCTTCGAGGAGTAGTACAGCATTTGCATTATTCTTAATGAAGCACACTCTAGTGAGAGGTTTTTACTTCCCTAGATCATCTACATAAATATTCCTATTGACTCAGTGACAAGCGTCGTGTTTATTTTGTAAAACAAACATGGAATAGCTCCTGCACAACGGACATATTTTTGGGAGGATAGAATGTAAAGATTTGCAGATCAGAAGGGGTAAAAAGCATTTGTGCATTCTTTTTCTAATCCTGCAGCTTCGGGCTACTAATAAAGTTGGACTTCCCGCTCCAAAGGTCCTCGGTGGGGGAAGACTCACACAACAACAACAGCCTCAAAAACGAACGATGGCAGTCGAAGGGAAAACTTGCAAGGAGGTATATTTCGCCATATTGCCTGATAAATATGAACCTTTGATTGAGGATGAAGTAAGCGAGGAGACGCCAGAGGAAAAGTCGAGGAGGAAGGAGAAGACGAGGAGGAGAAGGAAGAAGTACATTAGGGTGAGAGAAGTACCTCCTTCAGTTTTTGTCATAATTGATTATGTGCTGAATTTGATTCTCAAAAATAACACTCATTTTGCAGGAATGAATGAACGGTGTGTACTCAAGTGGATTTTCACTTGTACGATGCTTTTTTTTTTTTTTTTACCTTCAATGTATTCAAGTATAGATACAAATGACAGATTTAGCTTTTGTAATTAAGTGAAAGTTAAAGAGTACAACTTGAAATGTGCTTAAGTGCAAAGGTTAAAAATTTATGGCTGCAGGCAGGGACTATTCAGATATAGAGGGAGATAGTGTCAATAATGGTAGTTATGAAATAAGTGATGAAATGAATACATGCTTCAACAAATACCTGCAGGAATTTAGCTTGGAGCCATAAAATGTGTATCACAAATAATTTCACAGAAAAAAATCAGCATTGATTTATTGAGGTAAGGTTTCAAAAGTATTGATAATTGATCAGTTATCATACATCAGAGCAATTGAGAGAAAACAGCTACGGTCAATGTGGAAAAATATACAGTGTACTTGAAAAGATTAATAAAATATCCACAAAATAAATAATTTCTCTATCAGTTTGTGTTCAAATATCTGTTGTTTAAATATACGTTTAATGTATTTTATTTTACATTTAGTTTTAGAATGAAGCTCAACCGGGAGTGCCAAGTGTCACTGACGGTGTAATTGTACAATCGCCTGTCTTCAGTGTAGGCACTGCGCATTCACTTCCCACTCAGTGACGGTGTGAATGTGGGTGCAAAAGGTCGTGCCCTGCGGCTGAATTGCGACCGGTTTGGGGTCGGGTTCACTTGAAGTCAGCTGGGATAGGCTTCGGCACCCCGTGACACAGAACAGTATTGAGGATGGTAGGATGGCCGTGGCAACAAACGGCTCAAATCCTCTTTTTTTTCGTTGTGAAGCCAGCTGAATTCGCTGTCACCATACAATATTCATATCTCGAGTTTGTACTTGTGGCGGCACAGTGGAACAGCTGGAAAATTGTTGGCCTCACAGTTCTGAGGACCCGGGTTCGATCCCAGCCCCGCCTGTGTGGAGTTTGCATGTTCTCCCCGTGCTTGGGTTTCCTCCGGGCACTCTGGTTTCCTCCCACATCCCCAAAACATGCAACATTAAATGGACACTCTTAAATTGCCCCTAGGTGTCATTGTGAGTGCGGCTGTTTGTCTCCATGTGCCCTGTGATTGGCTGCCAACCAGTTCACGGTGTACCCTGCCTCCTGCCCGTTGACAGCTGGGATAGGCTCCAGCACGCCCCGCAACCCTAGTAAGGATAAGCGGCAAAGAAAATGGATAGATGGATGAATGCATAAAAGATTAAATCATCAACAACTTTTGAAAATAAAACTTTAAACATGGCTGTTTCAGCATGGATAACCGTTTTCCATTTTCTGAGCCACTTATCCTCACAGGGGTTCCGGGAGATCTGGAGCCTATCCCAGCTGTCATCGAGCAGGAGGCGGGGCACACCTTGAACTGGTTGCCAGCCAATCGCAGGGCACATGGAGACAGACAACAGCCCCACTCACAGTCACACCTAGGGGCAATTTAGAGTGTCCAATTAATATTTCCAGCTGCTCCACCGTGCATGGGTAACATTTACCCATATGAAATCATTAAAAACCTGTTATTGCCGTTATTTATCTAGTTATTTGAAAATAACCCACATGTAATGTACATGATAAATACATAAAAATACAATTAAAATGTGGTTTCCACTTTACAGCTATTCGGCTAAGACGGGGCTTCTGGAATATAACCCCTGCAAAAAAAAAATCCCCACTTAACTACCTCTTGAGTAAAGTCCAACAGACTGAGCGCCTTGGTGCTGTTGTGCTTAGCAGAACTTGAAGAAGGCCTGCAGCTTCAGCTGGCGATGCCTGCTGAGCGGCTTGCACAGCCTGGCCTCCTCATACGCCGTAACATTGTCGGGTGTGGCTGTCGTGGTGGAGCATCAGCGAGCAGCGGCCAGTAAGGTGTGATGGGTCCACCCGAGGATGGCGCCTCACTGGGACACTTCCTGGAGACTCTTCAGTGTACATGTGTGGTTTTGTTAGTTTTATCCTGCATTTACTTCCTAAACGCCACAGCAGTTGATTTCTTGTCACTTTTGTATTTCAGAATAGAAAATCTATTTAGAGGAGATTTTGCAAAAATATTTCATACTGGATCTAATCAAATAAAATGTCTTTAACCCTTTGACTACCTGCCCGACTAATCAGTAGAGGAGATTAAAACCCATTCATGGGCTGCGTCCCATTTTTGGGACATCATGATTTTCACGCATTATATCCTTCAGTATATCAAAATCTTTAAGTGTTTTAATCTGATTCTGATTCTGGTTTTTGGGACGATCTACTAAGAAAACCCAAATACCCTCTCGCGGGTGCATCCTATTTTTGGGACGAGATTATAAATTAGTAAAGTTATCATATAACTTAACCATAAATGAAAAAGACGTGTTATTTCCTTAATTGTGGCCTGTGAGGAGACTTTTATCTCAATAAGGCAAAAAATTGCCACCCTGCCCATGAATGGGTTAAGAAAGCAAATAAGCAGTTTTTAGACTCTGTAAAGTTAATTGAGGGATTTGTTTCTAAATACACTGTACACGTTTAAAAATGAATGATGAAAACGTGGTAGGACTGGGAATTACGCAGTCCTGAATGGTGGGGGATATAGGGCTCTATTTTTGTGACTAGCATAAATTCAGCATTGCGTGTGGTGTAACTCTTTGAAGAGGTGGGTCAGACCCGGTATTGGTATTTTCATGGATCTGTCTAGAGAAGCACTTTTATAAGTGGGACATCTGTGCTGGTGTGGGCATGTTCACTGGGGACTTCAATCCTGTCCAACCAAAGCAGCTCCTCTCATTCCCTTTAAATGCAACACACACGTGGTGCACTGACAGACTTTGACAAGAAACTCGTTCGCTCGAGTCTGAGAGGTTAAAGTGCAAAACATATGTTCATAAGGAACCGCAAGCAAACGTGTACAGGCAGATGATGTTCTGTAAAGTTGGCTCATGAGGAGACTGCAGAGCTGTGCCGTGAAGTGGCCCCCGCTGCAATAGTTTTTGTGCACGTGCCCCCCACACCATGATAATTATAATGATGATCATAACAATAATTATGTGTTCAATGAATTGCCTTTTCCAAATCCCAATTAAGTTTGGATAATGTGTAAATAAATAGGTGGCACGGTGTATCAACTGGTAAAGCGTTGGCCTCACAGTTCTGACGTTCCTGGTTCAATCCCGGACCCGCCTGTGTGGAGTTTGGATGTTCTCCCCGTGCCTGCGTGGGTTTCCTCCGGGCACTCCGGTTTCCTCCCACATTCCAACAACATGCAACATTAATTGGACAATCTAAAATTGCCCCTAAGTGTGATTGTGAGTGTGGCTGTTTGTATCGATGTGCCCTGTTATTGGCTGGCAACTAGTTCAGGATGTACCCCACCTTCTGCCCGTTGACAGCTGGGATAGGTTCGTACACTCCCCGCAACCCTCATGAGGATAAGTGGCGAAGAAAATGGATAATGTGTAAATAAAAACAATACAATGATTTGCAAATCCTTTAGGGATCTACACACACACACACACACACACACACACACACACACACACACACACACACACACACAGGGAGAGAGAGAGGGAGAAAGAATTGTTTGTCAAAATCCTGGTGAAAGTATAATATACTTAAAAATCATATTGTTGTCACTTTATTATATGTCACCAACCAATGCAGTAGACTCCTTAATAATGATCTACGGTTTTAATCCACCTTTTGAGAGGAAACATACAAGGGTCCTGTTAATACATCCATGCATCAACTTTCTGAGCCGCTTATCCTCACAAGGGTCGCGGGAGTGTTGGGGGTTCAAATGCCGCCCCCGGTTGCGCGGAGTTTGCATGTTCTCCCCATGCCTGCGTGGGTTTTTCTTTCGCATCATGTCCGATGATAGGCTGACGAGGCTCCAGCGCTCCCGCGACCTTTGTGACAATAAGCATGTCAGATAATGGATGGATGCTTTTGTTAAAACACTACGATCACACCGTCATGAAAGAGGTGTCTGAAGGCCCACCTCCAGCATCGATGCCCTAACCCCGGCCTTGAAGACCCACCTCCAGTGGAGCCTGGGAATCCCAGCTCCGGCATGGAACTACTATTCTTTCATTCTTGAAATCAAATGGTCGTGCGGATTGTGCAGATTTATTGTAACAGTTTCAAGCTATCACCTCTTAGTGTCACCAAAGCACCAAAAGTTGTAGAAACGTGTAGATGTCAGCCATGAAGTTGCCGTGAGGGCCCCCACATTTCGCTGTTGATTCATCTGAAATTTGCCGTGAAAAAAAACGTACGTGCATGTGCACAATTTGGACATGACAGCGCCTCTTCCATCAGGTAGGTGCTGTCAAACAATGCAAACGAAAACCAGCAGACATTCCAACATCTTCTTCCCTTTTGTCATTAATTTCTTCCAGTTAACTCAAGATTCCATTGTAAAATGCTGCCAATGTTGTCTTGAGAATGTTGTCACATCTCTTGTCGGGACACTTTTCTGTTATTTGTACTCTCACTGCTCCAAATTGCGAGACGAGTCTGCATCATTTGCACAATTGTTATTGTATCAACATTATCACATTTCCCTTCATTTTTTGTCAAAACGGCTGTTTGTTGTTGTACTAACGCAGCTCCAACTACCAGAGACAAATTCCTTTTTTTTTTTAATGTATATTTGGCAAAAAAAAGATTTTTTAAAAATTCCAATTCTGCTTGATGGCCTAGTCCCTATTATGATCCATCAATCCATCCAACCATTTTCTTTGCCGCTTATCCTGACGAGGGTTGCGGGGAGTGCTGGAGCCTATCCCAGCTGTCAACGGGCAGGAGGCGGCGTACACCCTGAACTGGTTGCCAGCCAATCGCAGGGCACATTGAGACAAACAGCCGCAGTCACAATCACACCTAGGGGCAATTTAGAGTGTCCAATTAATGTTGCATGTTTTTGGGATGTGGGAGGAAATCAGAGTGCCCAGAGAAAACCCACACAGGCATGGGGAGAACATGCAAACTCCACACAGGCGGGGCTGGGATTGAACCCGGGTCCTCAGAACTGTGAGGCCAACAATTTTCCAGCTGCTCCACTGTGCCGCCACAAGTACAAACTCGAGATATGAATATTGTATGGTGACAGGGAATTCAGCTGGCTTCACAACGAAAAAAAAGAGGATTTGAGCCGTTTGTTGCCACGGCCATCCAACCATCCTCAATACTGTTCTGTGTCACGGGGTGCCGAAGCCTATCCCAGCTGACTTCAAGTGAACCCGACCCCAAACCGGTCGCAATTCAGCCGCAGAACTGTGAGGCCAATGCTTTACCAGCTGACCTTTATGATTAAAACTAGTTTTAGAGTTCTAGAAGAAACTGTTCCTTTGCTGGTGTTTGGATGTTGTTTGTTTGTTGTTGTTACACAATTTTTATGTATATAATTGGTGTGTTTCTTTCGGCTTGTCCTTTCTGGGGGGTCGCCACAGCGCAAATATATGTTTTGGCACAATTTTTACGCCGGGTGCCCTTCCTGACGGAACCCTTCTCAGGGAGTGGAGGGCGGCCCCAGTGGGATACGAACCCACAACCCCTGGTTTACCAAACCAGCGCTCTAACCACTGAGCGACAGGGTCTCCTATGTGTATAATTGGTCAATTCTATTAAAATATTGAGTTAGATAAGCTAAACTTCATTATTCCCACAGTGGGGAGTTTCACAAGGAGGTACATTAATTACAGATGTAGTATAAGCATTAGGCTACCAGACACAGAATGGCATAACTTCACAAAAGTGAGCAAGCATGGATTCAAAAATGAATTAACATTGGCCAAGTTAGTTATGTTATTGCCTTTGGTGGTCAATCACTAATTTGGAAGGGACTGTTTGGCCTGACATTACAATTAAATAAAGGGCATCGTTACTTGTAATAATTTTTGCTTAGTATTACTGATATTAGCTTGTTAGCATGCTTCGTATTCCTATCAATGTCCAGTGCGTATGCGTGCGGTGTTTCTTCATTTCGCTGTCGTTCCCAATCAGTGCCATTGACCAAAAATTGTACATTTAAGATAATAATTCGCTCTGTTATCTAGAGACGTGATAAGACTGAAGGTGGTAACTAGCGACAAATACGTAATTTTACTTTGCCCGGAAAACACTTGCTCCTCTCTTTTTTTTCCCACTGAGGAAAAAATACAGAGGACATGAGCTCAGCACCCCCAAATGATAATTACTATGCTCAAAGCTCAAGGCCATCGCCTGGAAGGATCGATCGCCTCACAAGGAACGCCGGACCTTTGCATAGACAAAACGTTCCCATGCTATGCTGTGATCCAGTGTTTCCTAAATCTTTGTTGAGTCAAGCACATATTTTTACATGATGAAAATTCCACGCACTCCCCAACAAAAAGTATACATAAAATGGTCATCCAATGACGATCTTGTCGTAGTTTAGACCCAAATGGACTAACTCAGTCTCGGTATGAAATGGGGACTTGTTAAGTTACACACAAATCTTTAAATCATTAGGTTTTTTTTACCCTGTAATCTGAGGTTAGTCATCTTCAATGCATCACATATTCCTATTTTAAGCACAGTGCTCGAGGGGGCACTACCTCCCGCCCCCTCCCCAGCCTGTTGCTATATGTGGCAGCCAATCACTGCTATAAGGGCACCTGTTGCACTCATTTAAGTGAACGTAACACAGGGGCCGTCTTCAATCTGGTCAACAACCTCTGGACTTCTTTACATATATAAATGCTCACCATATACTCCAGAGGGATGTACTTGAATGAAAACATTGGAAAAAATTGAAGTGTACTACTATCTGTCCTTCTGTTCTTAATCTTCTAATCTAATCTGCCCCTTTGTCATTTAGATTCAAGTTGCGCACATTTCTAAGATCTTTCTGAAATTAAATCTGGTCCTAAATTAGAATCTCTTCTTCCTGCATCTCATCCAACTACTTCAAAGGCAAAAATCAAGCTGAAGGGCCTCTTTTTTCCATTTTCAAGCAAAATCCACGAAAACCATAACTGACAGATTTCAACCTTCCCTCTTGCACCTTGTGCATATTGATACAGCTGTTCCTTGAGACACAAGTGACCCAGATTGCAAGTTTTTCCAGCTGTCGAGAGTTTTTGCTTTGACTTGCAAGTACAAACTTCCATCCATCCATCCATTTTCTTGGCCGCTTGTCCTCACAAGGGTTGTGGGGAGGGCTGGAGCCTATGGACAGGAGGCAGAGTACACTATGTACTGGTTGCCAGCCAATCACAGGGCACATAGAGACAAACAGCCGCACTCACAATCACACCTAGGGGCAATTTAGAGTGTCCAATTAATGTTGCATGTTTTGGGGATGTGGAAGGAAACCAGAGTGCCCGGAGGAAACCCAAGCACGGGGAGAACATGCAAACGCCACACAGGCGGGGCTGGGATCAAACCCCTGTCCTCAGAACTGTGAGGCCAACACTTTTCCAGCTGCTCCATCGTGCCGCCGCAAGTACAAACTCGAGATATGAATATTGTATGGTGGCTTCAGAATGAAAAAAAAAAAGAGGATTTGAGTCATTTGTTGTCACGGCCATCCAACCATCCTCAATATCAGAAGGAGCAACACAAATGAATTGAATTGAAGCATTATATCGTGATGCATAAACTGTTTAATTCTTTACGTTCAATTGTATATATGTAATGTTATTACCCTATTTTTATAAAGGTGCGTGTCCTTACAAGATATAAAATACATAAACAACATACGACATAAAATAAGTGTTTAAATATTTTGTCATTCGATGATAATGCTCCTCACTCAAAACATCTCAAATTCTTTTTTCCTGCTGAAATGTTTTTGTGTTTTTGAGGGCCAGGCCTCAAAACCCAGCCTTGCCTGTGTGGAGTTTGCATGTTCTGCCCGTGCCTGCGTGGACTCTCCAGTTTCCTCCCACATCCCAAAAACATGTATTAATCGGAGACTCTAAATTCCCATTGGGTGTGGTTGTTTGTTTTTATGTGCCCTTCGATTCCCTGGTAACCAGTTCAGGGTGTACCCTGCCTCCTGCCCGAAGTTAGCTGGGATAGGCTGCAGGAGTCCTGCGACCCTTGTGGGGGTAAGCGGCTCAGAAAATGGATGGATGGCTATAACTGAAACAAAATCCTCTTTATTGCCCAAGTATGTAAAATCGACACACAAGAGATTTGTCTCTGGTAGTTGGAGCCACCTTGGTATGACATTCATGTTGAGCATGACTGCAAACAGACAAAGGATGCTAAGTCCTCAAGCATTTAGGCCAGTTAGAATGACTGCTGTGCAAAGGGTGTCAAGACTTCAAGGAATGAATGTAGTTTAAAGGGACCATCCATCCATCCATCCATGCATTTTGTGAGGGTCGGGAGAGTTCCAAAGCCTATCCCCGTTGTCATCAGACAGGAGGCGGGGTACACCCCGAACTGGTTGCAAGCCAATCGCAGGGCACACAGACAGACACCAGTCACACTCACAATCACACCTAGGGGCAACATTTGAGCGTCCAATTAATCTTGCGTGTTTTGGGGATGTGGGAGGAAACCGGACTGGCCAGAGAAAACCTAATGCAGGCACAGGGGGGGGGGTAACACGAAAACTCCACACAGGCGGGGCTCAGAACTGTGAGGCCAACACTCTATAGCTGACTTTGTTTCCACTTATTTTTGGTCCAGGATCAGGGGCCACATTCCATTTTCAAAATGGGCAGGTGGGCTTGGTCATTTCATCGAAGGTAAGGTAAACCGTCCGTAAATTATAAAACATGGCTTGAATACTAATAGTAATTATTTCCCACCTCAGCCACCCTTACTTTGGCCCCAAGTTGCGTGAGATAGGGAGGACCCGCATTTCCTGGGTCGGCCCTCCTCCACCTCCTTGCGCACTGTCTTTATAAGGAGAAGGCAGAGGTCACGTTGAAGTTTCCAAAGAAACGCCGGAAGCTGGGTTCAGAGTCCAGTCCACATGGCTCCTTGAAAGCGTGTGGAACGTTTCAGAAGGGAAGAGCGTCGCTCGGCATGTCTCCGCTCCAGCTGTCCGTCTTGTGGCGTCTGTCGCTGGCCTTTTTCTTCAACCCATTCCTTTTCTTTCTCGACATTTTCACAGCTGTGGTGGTCGAAGCCAACTGTCACCATGGCAACGTCACGCGCCGCGAAAGGACGCTTGCGCAAAACCAATCAGACAGCAAGGAACTTTCAGGACACGAATCTGATTGGATGACTCGAAACAGCGACCGACACGTGAGTCAATCATTCAATTAAAAGTTTTCAAGTATTCTCAAATCATATGTAATTGAGTATCAAAAATAAGTAAGTGAAGCAAATGAATTTTAAGAAGTGGAGTACAGTTTTCATTATGCGTACCTTTTTATTTCATTTGATTTATGCGTATTTAGTTTACTTCAGTGGTATAGTTTTATTTGATTGGACCTTCATTTATATCGAATAATCATAACATACATAAACACAATGACCTGTGAGTCAAATGTTTTCGCAAACCAAGGAAGAAAAAACAACAGTAGAAAAAAATAAGTCACATGACCTGTTAAAAAAATCAGCTTTCAAGCCCCATGAGCTACAACACTTTGTTGCTGCATTTAAATTTATTAGTATTATTGCTGTAATAATAAAAGTAATAAATAAAGTAAAAGTAAATTCATGTATTTAATTAAATTAATAAGTGCTCTTTTTTATTTCTACATCAAGAACATTCCAGAGTGTTATAAATCCTACCCCACAGATTTCTTCTAGGACTAGTATGGAGTCTTTAGATTTTGGATTAAATTATAACTGTTTTGTCTTGAACCTTGAGATCCTAGTGACCCAACCTGCAGGTTTTTCAAGATATGAGCTGTTGATTCGTTGATTTGCATGCTTTGACTTGTGAGCAGTGACTTGATACTGAAGCGCTATGTGGTATCAATGGACTTTGCAACAAGCGGGGGTTTTCCAGATAGAATTTGTAAGCAATTTTTCAAAAAGAGCCTTGGAGTTCTTTATTGACACTAACAGTTGAAGTTTACTGTCAAACTAAACATAAAAGAAAGAGAAGTACACGGGTATTTGAGGCAGCCTCCACTGACTAAATGCTAGCTTGCAATGGGAAACATCCGTAGCCTCACGGGCTAACCATTTGTATCTTTGTGGAAGTGTTATTGCCCTTTAAGCAATGGCTAGCTGAACAGAAACGAAATGGAACTGCTGTAGTGTTCTGTTACTCCTGAATCTTTGGTGCATGACCAATGAACAGTCAGCATCAGTCAGGAACCACGCAGGTGGCGGAAGGACCTGCTAAAATGTGCTATTAAACTGAATGTACTGAAGGGAACTGGACTGATGAACTGAAAGTGAACCGAATGTACTGCTAGCCAAGAGTCATCCCTTCGTTCAACTTCTTCGTTTGTGATCTGCTAAGGAGCCACGATCTAGTTTGTTTGCAGTGAACTGCTTTCCATGAGGGATTCATGTCGAGGTTCACTGCAGACGTGTACAATGATTGATTCGTTTGCGCAAGGACTGATGTACTATGTAGCGAACGTACTCCTGAGTGATTTTAACCGCTCGTCTTCGCGGAATAGCTTTAACCGGCAGCTGATTCTTCAAGTTAACGGTTAATGGTGAGTCAGTCAAGCACATGAAAACAAGCGCGCGCGCACACAGGCCGCGGGGCGGATGGCGTCTCAAAAATCTTAACAGAGTACGCAATACACAAAGTCGTGAGAAAACAGGAGACCGAAGTGCATGTTAAGATTCGACAGCAGCTGGTGGAGAGGGGAGATGGGGAGTGATTGATTAGAGAAGATTGCTAAGAAATATCAAACAATCTATATATTTACACATACACATCTTCTCTGCAGACTACAATTAGCATTGTTTTGTGTTATCATTGCAATAACGATTACACTTATGTACCTTGTTTTGTTTGTCGAGTGCGTTTTGCATTTCAGTGGAACAAAATTCAATTGACAATGAAATATTCAAACATACACCTTATTTATTGAGTTGCCAGATACGGGTGTTTGAGGTCATTCAGGCCTAAACGGAAATATGTAGTAATGTAACCACTGCACATGACATCAAACCGATATACACGAACTGTTGAGTGTAATTACGTGGCGCAAAACAAAGATTGACCGTTTTCTCGTTTGTTTCTTGTGTGCGTCAGTCAGTGTGTGTCTGGTCTTCAGGCTTTTCCTATGGCCAGACGATGTACATGGCGGGGATGCTGCTTGGATCGCTTGTGGGCGGAGTTCTGGCTGACAGGTACTATTCACACCACAGCAAAAAGTCCTCACACACTCCGGGGAAGTATAAGTACATTGGTCCGTGGCTCAGAAATCATGGAGGGCTCTGAAATAAATTAATTAAATAAGTATTTGAACACCTGCCTATCAGCTAGAATTCTGACACTCAAAGACCTGTTAGTCGGCCTTTAAAAGTCCACCTCCACTCCATGTATTATCCTGAATCAGATGCACCTGTGTGAGGTCATTAGCTCCATAAAGACACCTGTCCACCCCATACAATCAGTAAGACTCAAACTTGTAACATGGTTAAGACCAAAGAGCTGTCCAAAGACACCAGAGACAAAATTGTACAACTCCACACGCCTGGAAATGGCTACGGTCAATCAGCCCAGGACTACACCACAGGACTTGGTCATTGACCTGAAAAGAGCTGGGAGCACCATTTCCAAGGTGACTGTTAGTAATACACTAAGATGTCATGGTTTGGAATCATGCATGGCACGGAAGGTTCCCCTGCTTAAATCAGCATTTCAAGGCCCGTCTTAAGTTTGCCAGTGACCATTTGGATGATACAGAGGAGTCATGGGAAAAGGTTTTGTGGTCAGATGAGACCAAAATGGAACGTTTTGGTCATAATTCCACTAACCGTGTTTGAAGGAAGACGAATGATGAGTTCCATCCCAAGTCCAACATCCCTACTGTGTAGCCTGGGGGTGGTAGCATCATGGTTTGGGGTGTTTTTCTGCACATGGAACAGGACGACTGCACTGTGTTAAGGAGAGAATGATCGTGGCCATGTATTGCGAGATTTTGGGGAACAACCTCTTTCCCTCAGTCAGAGCATTGAAGATGGGTCGTGGCTGGGTCTTTCAACGTGACAATGACCCGAAGCACAGAGCCAGGAAAACCAAGGAGTGGCTCTGTAAGAACCATATAAAGGTTCTGGCGTGGCCTAACCAGTCTCCAGACCTAAAACCAATAGAAAATCTTTGGAGGGAGCTGAAGCTCTGTGTTTCTCAGTGACAGCCCAGAAACCTGTCTGATCTAGAGAAGATCTGTGTGGAGGATTGGGCCAAAATCCCTCCTGCAGTGTGTGCAAACCTGGTGGGCAACTACAGGAAACATTTGACCTCTGTAACTGCAAACAAAGGCTACTGTACCAAATATTAACATTGGTTTTCTCAGGTATTGAAATACTTATTTGCAGCTGTACAAATTACCTGCTGCACAAATTAATCGTTAAAAAATCATACATTGTGATTTCTGGATTTTTCTTTTTAGATGATCTCTCTCACAGTGGACATGCACCTAAAGATGAAAATTTCAGACCCCTCCATGGGTTCTAAGTGGGAGAACTTGCAATATAGCAGGGTGTTCAAATACTTATTTTCTTCACTGTAAAAAAAAATATATATATATACACACATTATATTATGTGCCCCCATAACTGCTTCCGCTCACCTTTAAGTCAGTGGTTCTCAAACTTTTGACATCAAGTACTACCTCAAAAATACAAGTTACTTTCCAAGTAGCACCATGGTTATGGAAGTACCGTATCTGCCATTAGATTCACAATTTAAATTGCTAATGCTGATATTCCTTTTTAATCATCAATCTATTCAAAGCTTAAAAATATAAACATTTCTGAATTTTATAGGGGAATAAGACAACTAATACAAAAACAAACTGAATTTGCAACTGAATATGGAATTAGCGTCTAAATAAGTAGACGTTTGGAAGATGAAAAATGTTCAGGATTTAATGACATGAATGTAAAATTCAGTTTTAGTAATTCATTGTGCAACTTTATATCTGCGGGCATGACTGTTGGACCACAACCGTTAACTTTATATCTGCGGGCATGACCGACCACACCCGTACATCATTCAAATGTGAGTGACTGTTGTATCATTTGCTCGTGTCTTGAAAAACCTGTAAGTCAAGGCACTCGAATCCCGAGGTGCCAATATATTTGTACTTTGTCACTTACACATGATACAGTACATTTTTGTGTGTACATGCGCAGGTACGGTAAACGTCCGGTGCTGCTGGTGTGCTTGTCGGTGCAGGCGGCATGCGGCCTGGTGCCCGCTGTCCTTCCGCAGCCGTTCGTCTTCCTTGCCGTTCGCTGCCTGACAGGTGTTTGCTGCTCCTGTATCACCAACTGCTCCTTCAGTCTAGGTAAAAACATAAATAAATACATTTTAAAATGAACATTACTTACTAATAAGACAATACAGCGTACTACCAACGCTACTGCCCTGTGATTGGCCTGGCGACCTGTTCAGGGTTTACGAGAGGCCTCAGCACGCCTGCGACCGGTGTGAGGAGAAGAGCTATGGAAGGTGGATGGATCGTCACGAGAGCAGGGGGCAGTTTCAGATATGGGAATATCAACCATGTAGCTTTCCTATACACTGGTAACAAAACATGATGGAATCTAAATACATGCTAAAAAAAGGAGCTTCACTCATTCATTGGGTGTAAACTAGCATGTGGAAAACAAGACACCATATTGACCAAATGACAAATGTGCACAGTTTAGACAATAGTATATAACCTCGTATGAGAACCCAGATAGGTGAATATTCCATTAAAAAACATCCATCATCAAGCTAAAACCGTTCAGTTGAGTAAATTCTCTTTAATGTGTTCTAAAATATAAATGGGTCAAACCTTTTCAAAATCTTGGACGAACGAATAGACTGGGCCGCAAGGTGGCGCTTCGTTGTCCATCAATTTTTTTTTGGAATGCTTCTCCTCACATGGGTGGTGGGAGTGGTGTGGTGAATCCTATTCCATCTGTCTTTGGGCGAGAGGCAGGGTACACCCTGAACTGGTTGGCAGTCAATCGCGGGACACATCCAAACAACCATTTGCGCTCAAAGTCTTCATTTAACCGACCATGCATGTTTTTGGTATGTGGGAAGAAACCGAAGTTCCTGGAGAAAATCCATCCAGGCAAAGGGAGGACATGCCAAAGCCACAAAGGCAAGGCCGGGGTTTGGCCTCTGTGCTGCTGCTTCAATGTCATATTTGGAAAAATATGTCATGTTTTAAGAGTCAGGCAGAATGTCACGTGACCAGCGTTCTTTGTTTTTTTTTTTTTGTTTTTTTTTTAATAAATGATAAGATGCTTCATTTTAGATGATTGATTTCTAGGTTGTAATACAACCAGGCTCTCACTCCGCTTCGGATAAGCACAAAATCCTCTGCTTGGGCGTTGCAGCTGTGGAGTGGACCGCCCCCTCCGCCCGCCTCTGGCCGCCCGTTTTTTTGGGCTTCTGCTTCAGTCTTGGGACAATGGGCGGAGCTCTGCTGGCCTGGCTCAGTCCCTCCTGGACGCAGCTTCACCTGTCTCTAGCTCTGCCTCAGTTCATCTGCCTGCCGCTCTACCGGTCTGTTCTCACCTGCCCATGTATCTGTATTAGGGCCCCCCCGATATGGATTCTTTTTTTGAGTGGGGCGGACAATGCCTGAATGTCGCGATGTTCTGGGTCAATGTCATTATGTCGTTACTTTTAAATGTCCGTTGTGTGGTAACTTTATTGTGTTTGGCATTTGGAGCTGTTTTGACCTGTCGTTGGCTACTGTACACTACAGAGGCGAGAAAAAAAAATCTCAAATTCTTATATTTTTGCATAGTTCCTTCACTCGTGAAAAAAATTCAAATATCAGACAAGCATAACCCAAACGTAGTTGAAACTTTTTCCCAATACTGTACACAGAGAGTTAAAAACTGGAGCCACTTTTTTTTTTTTTTACTCATTTTTAAAGTTTCCTTTACATTACATGTACTAAAAAAGAGTGACACAAACACTAAAACTTACCCCAAACCTGGTAGTGATGTTTGTTTGTATGTCATTATTCTTGTGTTGTACTTGTAATGTGATGCGCCATGTTAAAACAAAAACCAAAATCTACAACATTTTTTGCCGATTTTTAAAGGGCTACTATCGGCCGGCAAAAGCTGGTCGGTCGATTAATCGGTCGGGCCCTAACCTGCATGCTGTCTGTCCACCTGCACTGTCTTCCTGTCCAGCTCTTGGATCATTTGGCCTCTTCAGGTCTACAGTATATCTGTTTATCCACACAGTTCCATTCCAGAGTCTCCGAGCTGGCTGGTGCTAATGGGCAGAATGGATGTTCTGTACCTCTACTGTAACAGAAGTGAGGCAGACAAGCAGTGTGTGGACTTGGTAGTATACCGTACAGTACTACACACACACATGCATTCTCTCTCTCTCTCTATCTCTCTCTCTTACGAATATTCTGCAGTTTGAATAACCCATTTGTGTGTATGTGTGTAGCTTGTGGGCTCAAACAGCCTGGAGAAGACGAAAGTCCCTGCGGCCCCGAAAGAGCAACCACCAAATGACCTCCCCCTGAGACATCCAACCATCCTACTGCGGCTGACCATCATGAGCTATCTGGGGTAACCAATTGTTTTTATACACTAGGGTCGCGGGCATGCCGGCAGCTGACTCTACATTCGCTTTCACCCTAAATGCCACAAGATGACGCCAAAGTCCTGGCTCATTGATCTGCAAGTCCCGCTGCAATTAGCTGGGAATAATTGAGCACCCTACTCAAAAGGGGCCTGTAAGTGCCTCAAGATGTATCAAGATAGCAGCAGAGCACTTAAAACAGAGCATGGTATGCTGTCTGGATTGATGTATTTACTGTGATCTGTAACGACGCAGCCAAAAAATAAGCAAAGCAACAACACCGTGCGTCTCCCCTTTACGCAATCTTGAAGCCATCCTATGTAGATGACTGTATTCAGTAATTGTAGCAGCAAAATTCCATGAGATGGTGCCATGGTTCTATGTTTATTCCTTTGGACTGACTACAAATATGCTGATGAACAAACGTGAGGAGGGTTCGCTGTATGTTGAAGTTATACATCATCACTATTCTTTGATCTTTGTGTATCACAAGGGGCTAAGTTTAGCCTGGGCTGTTAGTGGAAGTTATGGAGAGTCTTCACTGCGTGTCTATGTTTTTTTCCCTTCAACGCAGCATCTCGGGTACAGTTAGCATTACTGGCTATTTGAGTGAAATGTGGGAACAGCAATACATAAGGACATATAGCTTCTTTTATCCATCCATCCATCCATCCATCCATCCAGGTCAGGTCGCTAGCTTTACCAAGAATGCCCAGACTTCCCTTTCCCCAGCCACTTTATCCAGCTGTTCAGGAGGAGTCCCGAGGTGTTCTCAGGCCAGCCGTGAGACGTACTCTCTCCAGTGTGTTGGTGGGATGTTCCCAAAACACCTCAATAAGGACGCGTCTAGATGGCAACTGAATCATCTGGCTCCTCTCAATGCGGAGGAGCAGCGGCTCTACACTGAGGCCCTCCCGGCTGACCGAGTTTCTCACCCTCCCACTAAGGGAGGAAACTCATTATGGCTGCATGTTTCTGGGTTCTTGTTCTTTTGGTCATGACCCACAGCTTGTGAGCATAGGTGAGGGTAGGAACGTAGATTGGCTGGTAAATTGAGATCTTCACCTTTCAACTTAGCTCCCTCTTTACTACAATGGACCGATACAAAGTCCGCATCACTGCAGAAGCTCTACCGATCTGCCTGTCGATCTCCCGGTCAATTCTTCCCTCACTCGTAAACAAGACCCCCAGATACAGTACTTGAATTCCTTCATTTGGGAAAGGGTCTCATCCCTGACCCCGAGGGGGCACGCCACCCTTTTCTGACTGAGGACCACGGTCGGATGGTGTAACGCCTGCAGTCATGCGGACACCGCACATTTCTGTCGTGGTGAAGAAGGAGCTAAGCCGAAAGACGAAGCTCTCGATTTACCAGTCAATCTGTGTTCCTACACTCACCTGTGGTAACGAGCCGTGGGTTGTGACTGAAAGAATCCAAGAGGGATTACACGCACACGAAATTTGTTTCCTCCCCAGGGTGTCTGGGCTCTCCCTTAGAGATAGGGTGAGAAGTTTGACCATTCGGGAAGGGCTCAGTTGAGGGACTTGCACCTGCATAGAGGAGAGCCAGATGAGGTGGCTTGGGCATCTGGTTAGGATGCTTCCTGGACACCTCCCTGGTGAAGGATCTTGGGAAGGCCCCAGCAAACGAGGCAGAGGTACATCTGGTGGGCCTGGTAATGCCGCGTCATCCACCTGAAAGAGTTGGACAAAGTAGCTACCAAGAGGGAAGTCTAACCCCCATGACCTAATGCCTGGATAAGCGGAAGATGGATGCTAACGCCATGATAAACAGGGCACAACTGTATTTATACTTGAAATTATTAATTTGGGCAATTCTAAACATTTTTAATATGTGTGTCAGTTACTTACATTTTTTTTTTACTATTTGTTGGATGGCTCCAATAGAGTAGTGGGGCTTTGCTGTATTTTCACAACATGAAATGTCCCGAAAATGACAAGATTTGTTTCCTTATTAGTGTGAGGCAAAAATGTGTTCATGGGATCCATCACTGCAGTGTTAATGAATGACTATCAACCTGTGACAAATGCCGAGCTGTTGTGTACTCACATGTAATAACGCTCTCAGTGATGTATTGCAGATCACTCGTCTCTACATGCTGAGTATAACTCTCATCTGTGTTGTGATTGGACAGGGCCGTAACCGCGCTGACATACTTCGGCATCTGTATGAACATTGGCTCGTTCGGCGTCAACGTTTACTCCGCGCAGTTCTTCTCGGGCCTATCAGAGGCTCCCTGCCTGCTCGTCCCTCTGGTCCGCCTGGATAGGCGCCCGATGAGCATGCTGACCTTGTTCCTGAGCGGCACTGCCTGCTTCCTGTCTTTGCTGCTGTCCAGATACCAATGTGAGGTTGCAACAAATAAGCATCGGATTAATGTGTGCCACTTGTTTGTGGAAACACTCCCTCTACTCATGCAGTCTTTCCCAACCTTTATTAAGCCAAAGCACATATTTTATACTGTACATTAAATAAAAAAAAAAAAAAAATCTCGTAGCACACCACTAAAAACATCAGTTGTTGTTCAGCTGCTTGCAAGCAAAAATTGAGATACGACCGCTGTATAGTGGAACAGGAAGTAGCAGTTTGATTCATAGTGAACAAATCTTCAAAATGAGTCTTTAATCTGTTCAGTGCCAAACCCAGTTCAAGTTTCCTCAAAACCATTTTTGCCGCGGACAACATTTTACTTACGGTATCCCTCAGAGGGCCGTTATGACTGTAAAGCATACAAATCTTCATCCATAATTACACATGAAATTGATGAACAATTTTGTTTTAATCAGAAATCAAGAGTAATGGGTATTTCAACTATTGTTGTTTGGTAACGCAAAAATCCTTGCAATATCTGAACATTTTCATTTATGATATGATAATGTAAAATTTTGGTACAGATTTCAACTAAAATCATGGAACTTGCCTTCGCGGGCCACATGAAATCATGGGGCGGGTCGGATCTGGCCCACGGGCCTCGAGATTAATACCATGCGCTCTAAACTAAAAATGAGAAAAAGATAATTCCACGTTGTGTATTTAATCAAAACATACATAGCTTTTCCATGAATTAGTCAATTTAGCTGACGACGCTAACAATACATGTCATATATATCATGTAAGAATACTCACACCAATTATTGATCCTCTGCAGAGAACATCTTATATCAATGCAGATTATGCACCCACGCACAATGATTGCGAGTGCGGCTGTTTGTCTCCGTGTGCCCTGCGATTGGCTGGCGACCAGTTCTGGGTGTACCCTGGCTCCTGCCTGGTGACAGCTGAGATAGGTTCCAGCACTCTCCGCGACCCTTGTTAGGATAAGCGGCTTAGAAAATACATGGATGGATTACTTGTGTGTACTGTATTGTATTGGTCTCAGGTTGCCAAGGCGCGCACAAAAGAAGGAGCATGACAATGTCTGTCAAGTCGAAGCAAAAAATATGGCAAACTTGGCGATTTGATTACTGTATTAGTGCCATTACTGTATATCATAAAGTACAATAATAGAGAATCTTTTTGACATGGCCAAAAAATCTATATAATTTTAAGTGGTGGGGGGGGAAAAAAAAAACTAAAACACTTAATCTCAATGATTCAGTGCTTAATTGTTCTCAGTCTTTACACGTTTTCATCGCTTAGCCACAAACATATTTCATGTATTCGGAAACAAAACATGGAGTTGATTTCACGGGATCTTTAATTTCCTCACTAACTCGGTGTGAAATGTGGGTCTGCTTCGTGGAACACAATTCTGATGTCGGCGCCGGAAGCCGTGACTTATTGCGTATCTTCATTCTGCTGGCCTCTTTCGTGAGTTTAAGTGAGGGGGTTTTATTCTAAACGACCTCTGTTGAACCACGATTCCTAAACAATGGCTGATTTTCATTGATTAATTTTCACAAGTTTTTAAATGTATTAGCTTTGTCAGACTTAAGTTATTTTTGTGACCACTGTGGTTTTTTTTTCTTTCATGAACAGTGGCGTACCTACAATTTCATCCGCGTATGTATGTGCTTCACGCCCACTGGTTGGGAAACACTGCTTGACTAGTTATGCAAGATTACTTTGGAAATGTACTTAGTTACAATGATAATTTACACTGTTAAAAATCCAATTGTATCTATTAGAGTTACTGGTAAGAAAACGTGATGAAATGTAAATAGTCGGCGTTGATTGCGTCGTGTGTACAGATACAGCATGTGAAAAAACATGAAACCATGTTGACCTAACGACATAAGTGCAGAATTTAACAAGACAATTGTTCTATCCAAAAGAATAACTGTGTGCCTAATCTTTTGAAAATATCAGAAAAACTTTGAAGTCATTTGGAAAAATAGGTCATGTTAGAGACTATGGCAGAATGACACATGACCAGAGAGAACCAATCACAACCGTTGGATTTAGAAAGGGGAAGTCCCTGCTAAAAATGTTCGATAGAAATCTATAGAATTTGTACAAAACAACTTCTTCTGTAGAACTTTGGCTGTGATTTTCTATAGAATTTCTACAGAACAATAGAATTTCTTGAGAAATTTTATAGGACTTGGGTCCTAAAGTTCTGTAGTTCTACAAAAAGGTTCTATAGAACATTTTTAGCAGGGAGTCTGAGGGTTGTTTTTGAGATGAGACTAAAACTGTAATCATGGAAATTTGCAAATCCATTCTGTAATATGATTACATGTTTTCTCAGATTATAATGAAGTAGCTTTAGTATAAATGACATAATCCTGTTGTACATGGAATTAGCTGCTCCCTAACACTGCTAACGTGCCGTGGCAAAGAGCAGGTCACAACGGGATTATGAACACATGTCGGTGGATTGGACAGGTGATGCAATGCTGGTGATGAGTGGGGCCCTGGTGGGCAAATTCTGCATCCTGGTCACCATCTTCGTCTTGGCCCTGTACAGCATCGAGCTGTTCCCCACCGTGGTCAGGTGAGAGCGTCGCGCCGGACGGGTGGAGGCAAATTCCCCCCTCGAGGCAACGGCTTTGCTTTAAGATGTGGTGTCTTCCAACCGCAGGCAGCGTTGCGTGTCAGCCATCAACTTGTGTTTCCGGCTCGGCTGTCTGTTCAGCACTCTGTTCCCGGGTAACCCAGAGGGAACCATCTCACTGGCCGCCATGCTCATATACAGCAGCGGGCCAATCATCGGCTGCGGATTGTGCCTACTGCTTCCGGAGACTAGCGGCACCCCGCTTCCCAACTCTATGGAAGACTGTCACAAGCCGCCTCAACACCCCCTCGAAAGGACAAGGTGAGCAAACGCTGCTGGGCCGATTACAAGCGCGCTTGCGCAGCTGCGTGTCACAATTTCACAGCAGAGCATAAGCCAAGTAAGTTTTTCCTACTAATTGGGATGTCATATTTTCTCTATGGCGTCTCAGTAAATGTGAAATTTGAATTCAAAGTCGATTCATTCCTGAGTACCAAATTTTAACTTCCAAAAGGCCTGAAATCAGGTCATTTGAATTTTTTGAGCGCAATGACTCCTGAGCCAGTGGTGTCAACATTGCAATCCCGTGAGCTCGCAAAAGTAGGTCTTCTGCACAGAGGTCACCAATCAGAGGAAAGGGGGCAGTCTTAGCCAAAAATAGACAAAGTGGACACGAAACTGGGTCAAGCAGAAGTAGCTGTCAAAGGGGGCTTTTCTGGACACTCAATGACAAAATGTTTTCGTTTTTTTTTTGCAGTTAACTTATTTTAAATTAAGTCCATGTTAGAGAGTCACTCTATGAAGTTCTAAATAGCCAAAATACAGAACCATTCAATTTATAATGAGAGACTTGCAAGTGTTTATTTACATTTTACATAACTTCACATTAGTCTCAGTATCCCTGCTGAAACTACTTCTGCCGAGACTCAACCCGGAAAATCGGTAATGGATGGATAACTTCACATTGGAATTGGAGTTTGTAGTTCGCCACAGGGGTCAGCAACTCTAAACCTTCAAAGAGCCATGCTGACTGTCTACCACTGAGGGGGAAAATAAAGCCACAAGACCTCTTTTGACCGTAAAGTGAGGATAACACTGGGGGGAAAAAAAGTTGCTTGGTTTAAGCTTGGTAATAGTCAAAGTCTGAGGTTCCACGGATAAATATAACACTAAACTATCCAAAATTATCATGGAAACTGGATAAAAGGACCTCAAACATAATTTAATTAAAAAAAACAGAAAGAGGCCTTTAACATTTTGAACATTCAAAAATGTATCATAAAACCAGGTGCCAGGATGCGTGGCTCGGCCGGTCCATACGTCTTTTATGGAAGCGCAACATCAAACCACCTCTGGCTCTGACATTGTTTTCTGATGTGCCTGAGGATAATGACTTCTTTCGCAACACGTAAATGGCCGACTTGTCGTCGGGAATATTCAGCGCCACTGACCCCGTGTTTTCTTTTTCCCCGAGCGAGTTTCTTCGGAAATGAAATTGAGGAACTCACTCAGCTCTTGCTTTCTGTGAAAACAGCCCCTCGAGGATAAAAAAAAAAAAAAAAAAATAGCAAAAAAATACAGAGACAAAGGCGCTAAATTGGCAACACTGACCACTTTTGTGTAATCGCCGGACATTGAACTACAAAAAAAAAAAAAAAAAAAAAAAAACATTGTGATCTAGACTCGACTAAAATCGACTCATTGGGCAGGCCTAAAAGGAGAATTGAGAAACGCATTTGAAGAATTGTGAAATCGAGTTTCTCCGTCTCCCGCCTTTCCAGGAAGCTGCAAAGCCAGCCGCCCGCTGCAGTCGCCACCGGCGAGTGCAAGCGAACACACAACAGCTGTCAGCCCGTGTGAAACAGCCCCGTTTTCTTTTTAATGACCTGCTTTTATTTCTATTTTTGTACTTTGTATGATTTGTCTTGAAAAACTATTTATGAGCAAAAATGCATGGGTGGCGAAAGGTCACCATTTTCCCCAGAACGACAGAAAGCTTCAAGTGGAACAGACTCGTGCAATATGTTCAATATAAGAAATGTGTCAGTGACATTTGTAAGAGGAGTTCTTCAATATAAACTTGCTTTTATTGGAAAGGCAGAAATGCAGTTTTTGTTTAAAGCTTCTTGATAGAGACAATGTCTGAGAGAGATGATTTGTGCCTAATAAATACATTTGACCTGTCGTTCTGCAACAATATAGCATGACTTACACTTGTAGTCCTGACAACAGAATTCAGTGCGTAGTTATTTTTTACTTTTTTTCTTCATAGTCGTACAACTTACTGATGTAAAATTGTCCACTGATTAACTGTGTACTACTAGTGAAGCATTAGACATGAGCCAAATTTTACATGCCGCTGTGAACTAGTGTATAATTTTGCCTCACTATTAAGATGTGGTTCAATTTGTGTTTACTCATATATAGTAACAGACAGTATTGGGGAAAAACCCACTTTACGAACGCAGAAGAACGACGGTACTACATGGAAATTAAGTTGGATATCAAACAAAAGCTCAAAATCGGTTTGAGTTTACTAGAAGGCCGAAAGTGGCACTAGTAGGGCGAAAAACTATGCCATAGTTGTTCCACTACTACATTGAACTGTCTTACTAGTGAGGACAAATTGTTTACTAGTACATTGACATTAAGATGGATGTAAAATAAATTTCCTTTTTTTACTAGTAAGACAAAAGTGACACTAGTTGGGGGGAAAACAGTAGTGTGAAAAAGTTATAATGGTGCACTGAATTGTGTTACTCAAAAAGGACAAAACACAATACTTGTATCTGGACATGGCTTTCAGAAACATCTGAGCATTATTTCATATTGGATACATGCACAAACTACTTTCCATGGTTTACTTGTAGGCCAAAGGTGGCACTAGTAATTTTACCAGAAAGAAAGTCACTGCATGAATTGTCTTACTAGTGTAAAGCTGGATATTGAGGAAATCAAACAAATGCGCAAATGGTTTTCCATAGTACCCAAAGCTACGTATCGGTGGCTGGCGTTCTCACGCCAGACGTCATCTGTCAGCGGTCAGTATGTAACATAGTTTGCAGGGAAGATGCCCTTTCGCCCGTCCACTTGGCCCTCCCACCAGTCGTACTGGTTGTCGGTCTTGGTGAGGATGGTGATGCGGTCGCCAGGTTGGAAGCTCAAGTCACCAGGCTGCTGACCGGCGAATGCGTGGACCGCAGTGACCACCAGGGTCTCGCCCGCTTGCTTTTCGCCTTCTGGTGAGACAAACGGGGTGTTAGCTCCCGTGGTCATTTTTATGTAAAGAATGTAAAAAAAAAAAAAATATATATATATATATATATATATATAATATATATATATATATTATATATATATATATATATATATACACATACATATAGGCAACAGGATACTTTGAGGTGGCAGATAAGTGTTTGAAACTTCAGTTTAGGGTTGGGCTGCCAGATATGCTCCAAAAGGTTTATTTCATTTGCAGCTTCTTAACAATATCAAAACTCATCCAATACACTCTGAGAAGGAGAAATGGAGTTGATGTCAGGGCTGGGCGATTAAGAAAAAAAAAAAAAATCATGATTAGGCCCCTGACTGACTTAGTCAGCCAATTTCAGCTCTTTTAAATTGGTCTTTTTTTTTTTGGGGTCTTTTTTAACACATTGACACTGTACATCATAACACTGGCGGACCTGCAAGGGCATGCCTGTGTAATGTTGTAAAGCTTTCCGTTTTAGAGATAATGTCAACTGGTGTGTCAACAAACAGTTTAAAAGTACGTTTAGGGAGGTGAAAAATTCCTTTTCATTTTATATGTAGAGCACCAAAGCACATAGGTTGCTGTCTGAGGTCACTTTAGATATGGATATGGTCTAAGACCACACTCCTTACTCAATAAAATGATCGACTGAAACCCAGAATGACACACACAATTCTTTTACAATCCAGGAACTTGAATGAATGCACTGCACGATTTGGCACATTAGTTGATTATTATGAGTTTACGATGGCAAAAAGTCAAAACCAAAATTCTGATTAGATTCTGATTAGTCATCCAACCCTAGAGGAGATCACCAGATGTAAATGGGAAGAATGGGAACCAAACCATTATAAAGTTTGTCAAAAGATTTTTCTCAGAGGCATTTGTAAAATGTTGGCTTGGTTGGTTTTTGAGGCCACTTAGCAAAACATAATGGCGAGCCTGTGGTGAAAAGAGCTTGTCTGCCATTAATCACAGCAACAGAAAAGCTAATTCATCAGCCCGTACCTCAACCAAATACAAATATTCATTCTGGGTTTTTTTTTTTTTTTTTTGCTTCTATTTCCGAGCACAAACTAAGTACTGTAATTGCTATTACTACACAAATGGTGGAACAATACAGACAATAGTTTGAGCCATATAGTGGTTGGTTATCTGTGACAAAAAAATAAATTGGAATTGGAATAGTACATCCATCCATCCATTTTCTTTGCCGCTTATACTCACGAGGGTCACAAGGAGTGCTGGAGCCTATCCCAGCTATCAATGGGCAGGAGACGGGGTACACCCTGAATCAGTTGCCAGCCAATCGCAGGGCACATGGATGCAAACAGCCGCACCCACAATCACACCTAGGGGCAATTTAGAGTGTCCAATTAATGTTGCATGTTTTGGGGATGTGGGAGGAAACCGGAGTGCCCGGAGGAAACCCGGGCAGGCACGGGGAGAACATGCAAACTCCACACAGGCAGGGCCGGGATTGAACCCGAGTCGTCAGAACTGTGAGGTCTGTTCTTCTTTTGCAGCGTGACTGTTATAAAGTACTGCCTCCTTATGGCCAAGCAGCACAAACTCTGCTTTACAGTCTACCAGGACACATGTAAAAGAGATTTTTAATCTCAGGTTTGCTTGGCAAAATAAAGAATTGAATATAAATTCTGTTCAATTTAAAAATGTTATCCATCTTATTTGGAACGGGACTGCACACTACTCATGTGGTCATTGGGGGCTACTGGGTGATTGTTGACAACATACTTGAGAGAATTTATGTATGTTTGGTGCAGATGTGGCGGCACAGTGGAGCAGCTGGTAAAGCGTTGGCCTCACAATTCTGAGGACCCGGGTTCAATCCCGGCTCCCCCCTGTGTGGAGTTTGCATGTTCTCCCCGTGCATGCATGGGTTTCCTCCTGGCACTCCGGTTTCCTCCCACATGCCAATAAAACATGGAACATTAATTACACACCCGAAATCGCCCCTAGGTGTGATTGTGAGTGTGGCTGTTTGTCTCCATGTGGCCTGCGATTGGCAGGGTGCCTCCTGTCCGTTGACAGCCGGGGTAGGCTCCAGTGCTCCCTGCAACCCTCGTGAGGATAAGCGGCAAAAGAAAATGGATGTATGGATGGTGCAGATGTTGAAGTTTCAAATATTTGTTACAAGGATGCGTCATACCCAAGTTTGGAGCTCTTCTGGAAGGAATCTGACCTAAAACAGAAACTTATATTATTGATCATTCGTTTTTAACAAAGTAAGTTCCATCCACTGGGGGGTGCTGCTGCATGAAAGAAGCGCCTCACTGAAGACCAACTTACTTGAAGTGTCAGATTTGTAGATAGAAATACTTGGGTAAAGTGACTTTTTACCTACTGCACCTGCACACACACACATGCCGTGATGTTGTCATACTGACATTCAGTGGGAAATGTCCGCATGCTTCAAATGTGGAACAGGAAGTAATTGTCCTTCGAGACGGTTGAAGCCGACGTGACGGACATGCACCCCAGTACGGGACTTGTCGTGTTGTGGTTTTACCGGGATTGGACAGGTTCTGGGTGGTTCTTGCAGCTTGCTGAGTAGTAGGCACTGGAGGTCTGGCTGGAGGACGCGACGGCTGAAAACAGACAAATACAAAAATTGTTCCTGATCTACAGAAAAAGGTACTTTGTGTTTGCCTCGAGGTGTGTTTAGCTCCCGCATGGAGCACAATTCCTGAGCGTAAACGTGTTTGTCAATAAAGGTTGAAGAAAGTAAATCGTGTTTCAAATATGAAATTCAATTAATTTCCACTTTAGAACCACAAAAAAAAAAAAAAAAAACCTGTCACTGGGCACGCATACCAATCACAATGTTTAAAACAACATACCTTCGTGGTCACATTCTTGCTGCTCCATTCTGTCACATTGGCCTCGGTGTAGCGATTTAAGATATCGTAGAGGTCTTCGCACTCCTGAGGCGGCTCCACGTCGCCATTCAAAATGCCCGACGCTCGCAAATCCTGAGAGTAGAACCTGCAAGCTCACAACAACAACTGCGTCGGCGCTCCGATCAAAACAAAATACAACCAAAAAACACGGTAAGCTGTTCTACTTGCGGTTGGTGTCTTTACGTTCCATCAGGTACGAGCCCTCCAGAGACAAGCCGGCAAACAAGCCTCTGGACTTGCAGTAGGTGTAGACTGCGGCCATATTGCGAAGAGTAACGTCGGCCTCCACGTTCCTGGAGGTGAGCGGCAAAAATTGAGATGATTCTTCTGCAATGCTTCGTGTCTACCACAAAGATGAGAGGTCATAAACATTGAAGAGGCGCACACAGAGTAAACAACAGTGCTCTCAAACTGGGGTCCATGATTTCTAATTTTGGAGTCCGTAACAATAGTATAAATATTAAAAAAAAAAAAAAAAAAAAGGCCATGACTAAAGATTGGGACTGGCGTTCCAATAAAACTTCATATTAAATAGTTTTCTCCTCCCTACTCGAGCTTTAGGCCAATGGAAAACTGATATGATTGTGACAGCATTTCTACCTCATGTTTTTTTTTTTCTGTACTGATAAGGAAAGGTGATCATGGCAAAATATTTGCAGGCTTGGACGCACACACCTCAGGTCAAAAGTTTTTAAAGGGTGAATAAATAGGCACTACATCTTTGGCAAAGTTTAGCGCAATTGACCTTTTGTACCTGTCAATCACTCGTAGAATAATAGCCAATCAGATAGCCGCATTGTCTTAACCCCTTACTTGTCACGCCCCTCTTGTCATCACGTCCCACCCACAAGCAATTCTGGTTTTCAGTCGCATGCGCTTGGAAAAGTTAATGTTACGAAGAAAATGGTCCTCAAGTGTGCTTGGGGAACGTGCAATTCTGAGGCAAGATATCCAGGTAGGTTACAAGGGGCCCGGTTGATTCATTTTCCAAAGCCTAAAACACAATTGACGACGTGGCTACGATGGATTAAGGTTTGTGGAAGACCGCACCTACAACCAAATGTGAACAATATCAACAAACACAAGGCGGTATGTTCGAAGGTTAGTGAGGGAGAAGTATCTTCTCTGAGTTTGACTTAACTATTATCAGTGCTTTATACATTGCAGGAGAACAACTTTCACTTTGTTAGCGTATCACTGACCTGCTGAATGAAGTGTGTCATGTTTTATGCCGAAGAGTCGGGTTAAGAATACATACATGCGTCATGTCATTCAAGAGAAATGTCTATTTGTATTACATCGGACTTTTAAGACAGAGCACTGGGTTCCATTACGAGTCAAGTCAAATGAATACACGCAGTTACTTATAAAGACTACAATGCTATTTCCAAGTAAAAAGTACTCAGCCTACTTTACATGTGCAGTACGATTCCACTATTTTATCCTGTTGGATTTCAATATGAAGTCTGTGTGGCTTCAAACTTTTTTTGCATAAATCGCCAACATTTCGCTGTAAACTCAAACATTGTGTCCTGCTTCGTCCAAAATCTTCATTCTGTGTACATATCCTTCCGTGAAATAGTTGAGACCTCTCGGTAGAACTCTCTCGGACAAGTCTGCCGGATGTGGCATAAAAAAATACCGCAATGTTACCGGGAATACACAATCGAGAATCCACTTCATACCTGTTCTGTTCAGTCGCCATTTTGGAAGATTGTGGGAGACGAGAACTGTTGCTTACGGGGGCGGAGCTGAAGATCGCCAGTTGGAAAGGTGCATTGACTCAGTGACTTCTAATGTCATCCATCTTGTCATATGCATAGCAACGTGAAAATGATTCTACTCATTTTGCCTGTTTCTTGTGACTTTTTAAAACAAATCTGTGAGAACCCCTTCCCAAGGGCTCATCACCACTGGGAGGGGCCATAGGGGGTCAGGTGTAGAAGCTGGCTCTAAGGACGCGGAACTTCACCTTTTTTGAGTCTTTAGAGGGGTGCCTCGAAGGGCGTGATTGGATGGAACCAACATTTTTGCTCTCAAACGAGGTGCAGGTACAAAGCTGAGATGTCATGCTCCTGTTCAGCGGTCAGAGCCAAGACTCAGATGTTACCAGTTGTAATTAGTATTGATTTTGTTTTCCCCCAAAATCCTTTTCACAGTTTGGTTTTTCTTAGCGCAAGATTTATTTTATTTTTTTTTTTTTTAAATTCAATTGTCTGGGAGCACCTGATCAACATTAAAAAAGAAAATCTCTGCTATCAGAATAAGACTTCATATGCATGAAAACCTTTCAAAGTGCAAAATACAACAGTAAGGGCGTCCTTGAGTTCAATCTCACCAACCTGCCCATCGGACCCACAGCGACCGTTAAGTTCCCTCCCAGCGTCAGGTTCCCGCCCTTGGTGAATGCGTCAATGGCCCGCCGATGATTGAGGACAATCACCAGATCTGAAATCTGAGGAAGATCGGGAGGTGAGCGACGGTTTCAAGTCGCCGTTGAAAGTCATCACCACAAAAAATACAAGCCCACGTGCCTGCCGACATTTTAGTTACATCATTCAAGACGCTCACCTCAACGCCAATCTCGAAGCCGCCGCCCAGGCCGGCGATGGCGATCGCAGAAGGAGCTGACCAGCCTGTACGTGGAAGAGTTCACAAAACTATTAACGTGCATGAAGAAATGGAGACGGGACAGGAGTGTCGGGATTGATTTGCCCAAGCGTGTTCATACAGCGTTTGTGGTTTGGCCCATTAAGACACTGTATATAGATGCGTGATGAATTTACTGGATGCATAAATGCATAAAAGGAATGTGGATGGAGACTGTCGAGCAAATGAACTAAATTCTCCCCTTTAAGAGGGCCCTGGATTCATAACCTGAGGAAAAAAGCAGGAATAAAAATAAATAAATAAAAAGGATACATGTCAGGTTATACTAATATTTGGCTGTTTTTTCCCCACAATTAGAGGTGTCACGGAAAATCAATTTTGATAATCAATTAACCATTTGGAAACCTTGCTCGATTTAAAATAATCCCAATCCTTGGAATTTCAGGCCCTCAAAAGCAAATATTCTGATTTCTGTCATCCTTCTTGAAAGCAGACTGCCCTTCTTTTTGCTGAACCTAAATAAGACATTTGAAAACATCAGCTTGTTAATTTGTAAAAACAACAATGAACATTTTCCCCTATTTTGTCAACGAAGTTATGGACCAAACCAGAAAGTGAACAATAATTGATTCATGGGGAGGGGGAATAAAAATAGTTTAACCTATTATGAAAACAAGGCTTATTTATGCCAGTAGTGTTTTTTTTTTTTTTTTTTTTAACTTCTCTCAGCAATAATAGAGTACAAATGAGCAATCTTACCAATGCCTGGACACGGGGAACAAGAAATTTATTTATGAGTTCTTTGAGCAACAACAGTGCCTTAACTGTAAATATTTTAATCTAGGTCACTGTACCTCACATTTAATATGTTTTCTATCCTATTTTATTTATATTGATTCAAGTCCCTTGTGAGGTAGCGCTCGTGATCTCGTATGCAGTCATTTGATGACAAAGGCTTTTGATTTGAATGTGTAATTGACATGTAATAACCCACGTCTGTCAGCCAGCCTGGCAATAACGATGCCGCTGCCTCCTCTTGCTGTAATCACAAAACCCGCCTTCACCACTGAGATGATGGCGAGCCCCTCAGCTGACGCGATCACTTGAGCTGCACACACAACACGAGAATGGAAACATAACACAAATGACAAATAACACACTTCAAATTGGTTTTGCGAAACATAATCATTACATACTACTGTATGTAAAGGTATATGCAGAATAATCCATGGACATTATTTTTTGTATAGCGCTCCTTTCTCATTCTAAAGTGTTGGCGGTGAGCTACAACCTCCCCCAGCCGATGTTGGGTGGGATGCTTCGGCTATCCAAGTTTTACAGTCGATTATTAATTCATTGATTGGGATTAAAAAAAAAAAAAAGATTTTGCACTAGGAAAAATAAAAGGAGGCATGGTAGATGACTGGTTAGCACACCCCCTTGACAGTTCTGAGGTCCTGGGTTCAACTCGAGCCTACCTGCATTGAGTTTCTCTGTTTTCTTTGGGTATTCCGCTTTCTTCCTATAATCCATAAAAATGCAGGAGTAATTGAATAATTATCTTAAAGTGCACGAGGTGCAGGTATAATTTTTGACCACTTGCTTTTGCATCATCCTCACGTTCTACACTAGAATATCTGAGATTTTCATTTTAAAATGTAGGGAGTGGCTTATGTGTATGTATGCTATGTGCCATATGAACGATATTGAAAACTCAGTGATGACGTGTGAAAATAAAGGTGATATCCACAGCATACTGATGTTCATTTGCAATAATCACATTAACACATTGTATTTTGACTCCCAGGGTTCCTGCCCCTCCATCTTGGAAGCCATCCAAATGACTATTTAAGGTTGTCAACACCTACCGTAATTTTCGGCCTACAAGCCGCGACTTTTTTTCCCCCACACGCTTTTAACCCCTGCAGCTAATTTGTGCATTTTTTTCCTAACGGCCGCAAGTGGGCACTCGAGCGGAAAAGGTAAGAATGAGATCGGTGGAAAATAGGTGCCGAGGAAGTGACTTTTACCGGCCCTGTTAGCGCTGCGCTAGCATTAGTGCTGTGCTAGCGTGTTGCTGCTGTGTTACTGGCGTCTCTCAGTGATATTTACAAGTAAGTTTTATTTTAATTGGGCCTGTTAGCGTTAGTGCTAGCGCTAACTTTAGAGCAGCAATAGGGTTAGCACGGCACTAGCTTTAGCGCTAAACTCTTTCTGTGTACCCTCTTTCTTTGTAAATATCCCGTGTTTCAATGTGGGCACTTGAGGCTTTTACACAGCTGCGGCGTACGTATGTACCAAATGGTATTTCCTTAACAAATATACTCGGTGAGGCTTGTAACCAGGTGCGCTCAGTCGGCCGGGAATTACAGTAATTGGAATATTTCATCCTTATCCGAGACCTGTTGGTAGTCAATCATAGGACACGTATAGACAAACAAGCATTCAGGCTCACTCCTGGACAATTGACCACTCCGTACAGGGCACCTAACCACGCCTCCTGAAGTGACGTCACGCCACGTGCGCTCACGTAAGACAAACAGTAAAAATGGGAAATACAATACAATACATTCTGAACTGAGACAGACTCTATGGTTCTGATTTCATTCAAATCAACGATATATTATAAATTCTAAATACAATACATTCTTAACTGAGAGAGACGCCATGCTTCTGATTTCATTCAATCGTTCACACGTAGCGGTGTTATGCTAGCGGAGAACGTCTCATTCATTTATACGAGACGTGTATTAAAAATCTAATTTAGGGCATATCTTCGTGCAAACACAGTCTGGTTAACTTTTGGCCGCGAGCCAGCAAGAAATCAATACGTTTGTGCAGTCCGATCGCTAAATATCGCTCAACAAAGAATAAGTGTGTCAATCGTTCACACGTAGCAGTGTTATCCTAGCGGAGAACGTCTTATTCATTTATACGAGACGTGTATTAAAAATCAAATTTAGGGCATATCTTTGTGCAAACAGTCTGGTTAAGCTTCTGGCCGCGAGCCAGCAAGAAATCAATACGTTTGTGCAGTTTGATCATCGCTAAATATCGCTCAACAAAGAATAAGTGTGTCAATCGTTCACACGCAGCAGTGTTATGCTAGCGAAGAACTTTGAATTCATTTATACGAGACATGTATTGAAAATCAAATATAGGGCATACCTTCGTGCAAACATATGTGTTCCGGTTGATATTAGATGGATTTAGTTGATGATGCGGTCTTCCACAAAGTTTGATCCATCGAAGGCATTTTTCGTACTGGGTCTTCGGTTTTGGAAAGGGTACGAATCGAACTCCACCAACTAGCCTTTCAGGATACCTGTCGTCACTATTACAAAGTCCGTGACTACACCTCTTAACCATATTTTTTGTTAAATAACCCAAATACGCGATAAAACGCAAACTAAACCTATACTGGACCATGCAATGTTGTCTGAGAAAATGCCAGGAGCAAAAAACGGTCTTTGGTTTATGCAGATCTCTGGCCTCTGATTGGTCAGTGACGCGGATTGCGCAATATCCACGGAGGGGTCAATTTAGAGTCTTCAGTAAACGTGATGATTTTGGAATGCGGGAGGAACATGGAAACTAAGCACAGGATGGTCAGGGACTGGATTGGAACCCTCAGAACTGTGAGGTTGACATGCCTACATCATAATTAACACAATTTTAAGACAACAGGAGGATTGATGTGTGCTGTTGTGGTATCCAGCCAGCCAGGGTTGACTCCCACACGCGAATGAGATGGAAAATTGGCAAAGGCGTGATCAAACTTAACGCTAGACCCAGTTTCTTTTGTCACATTAAGAGCTTTACTTCTGCCTCTAATTTCCCACAAGTGTCTACTGAAGTGACACGACTGGACTTTATTTGCAGCTGTTGCAAATTGCAGATGTTGTCCCCTTACCTGGGATCAGTTTGTCCGGCCCATTCCCGGAAGAGATTTCAGTGAACCCTCTGAGGATCTTGGTGACTTTCTTGACCTCGGACCTTAAGTCGGATGGAATTAGGCTGTTCACTGCGCACAGTTGCATAGCAGTTATTAGTGACCCGTCGAGGCTCAACACGTGGCTTGTCCCCGAGTCATTCACGCTGAAGTCAAAACAAAACAACTGGAATGGTGAGAAATTGAAGTGACACATTTTAGCTTCGTGTTGGACGAGGATCAATCAGAATAAAAGACCTTGCTGATGTTGCAGAGGAATGTGCTGCTGTAGCAGGTGGAATGTTCGCAGACTGGCTGGCCAGGATCTACTCGTACTGTTACAGCTCTGTCTTTAACCAGTCAGTGCTAGAACGCCACAGGACAGTTTCTAGGTGTGACAGTTCCAGTGTCCTATTCAGGTGTGGAGCAACTATTTGTGGTTACTTGTGTGTGTGTGTGTGTGTGTGGGTGTGTGGGTGTGTGAGAGAGAGAGAGAGAGAGAGAGGAGAGAGAGAGAGAGAGAGAGAGAGTGTTCTAAATCATGTCAACAACTATTACAATTTATTCTCGAGCAGGGGTATCAAACCATTTTTTTTTGTCTCAGCCCACATTGTTGTTAAGGTTTCCTTCATGAGGCTAACTGTGAAAACCGTGTGTATAATCGTTCCGTCATATTGTGCACTGTATACAGTCCACAATTGCGCCTGAATTCATTCCAATGGTGCCTTTAGCTGAGCAAACAGTGCCATCGTGTGGCATCCGCTTCAACTCTGAGCTCTTTTGTTAAAATTATTTTGGTGCGGATGAGACAAATTGTTTCACCAAAGGATTTCTATTTTCGTCCACTCGCTTGTGGATTCTAAAGGTACATCTCTAAACCGACAGATCAACCAACTGGCCAGTGGTCCTTTTATTTTATGGAGGAACTGCCACTTTGGTGGTCCCAAAACACGTTTCAAAGCCTGGAGAATGAATTCTCGCATACTGCCGGGAGGCGCAAAATGTGAAGACAAGTTTTAAAACAAGACAACTCGCTTAACACTTGCCTAACCAAAGTAAACAAATGATTTTCACATTGTCAACGACTCATCGTCAGTGACCAAAGGGC